>NC_135322.1:43961586-44576132 GCF_048772815.1 Callospermophilus lateralis
ATCTAATAATTCCCCTACATCTCCCTTGGAACAGTGCTGCATTGGGGAACACATATTCAATTCATGAGCCCTTGGGAGACATCCCAGATCCAAACCATAACAAGTACAGAATGCAATTAAGAAAACCAAAGCAGGAGAAGAAGAAAAAGTAGTGGCCAGAAACAAAAGGGAATCATAATTGTTCAGTAAGTTTGTCCCAGGGACACCAAGACCATGTGGCTGGAGATAAAAGAGGGAGTAGGAGCATCAGACCATGGGATTAGAAAGGTTGAGAATGAAGAGTGAAATCTCAAGAGCCAAGCCTAATCCATAAGCCACCACCTTGGGAGCATGGACTACCAAAGTTTCTTGCGATTTTTACCAAAATACTACATGACCAAATAAATTTAAGCAACGGTGGTTAAAAATTTATATGAGCTTTCCTTGCTAAGTCAAGGCCAGCAGAAGAATGGTTGTCACCAATGGATACAATGAAAAAGATGAGTACTTACTGGGAACTCTTTTGAGTACATTGTTGGATGACATCACCACACACAAACACTCTTGTCTACCCTCTACATTAGAGCATCATCTTCAACTTTGCACATAATGAAAACAAAATAATTAAAATTATCACTCAGTTCCTCAGCCTCTCTCCAATCATCTGAATTACCTACATTCTTTACACTATTATCCTATTAGAAGTTACTGCCATCACCCACTAGAAACACATCTATAGTTACTGATGTATGACTTATGATTGTAAAATTTTAAATTACTTAAAATTCTCTAGGGGATCACCACAGTCTAAACAGGAATAGGAATCAGGAAACTAATTTAGGATGGGCTTTGATACTGAGATCCCCTTCCTAACATCCATTTCAGCCTATATCACCTTCAACTCACATTTGGATTACCCTGGAATTTCTTTGGATGGGAAATATTGACACATACATTTTTAGGTCCTTAAATAATCTTTGGGCTATCCTAATTCTCCTTCCTCAGAAAATCCTTTCTAACTATCTCCCACAACTGTTTTGTGTCCATTTTCTAATATCTCTGTCAAAATGCCTTTTGTGATGAGTGTTTACTATTCTTATTTTATTTATTTTTTTCTCACTAGACTAGAAGCTCCTTGTGCACAGGAACCTTCCAATATTGGAGGCTAGGGCAAATCCTGGTGTCAGAGTCACTTTGTAAATATCTTTGAATAATGGAAGTCATTAATGGTGGACTAAAGATTTGTTTAGTTCACTGAATTGGGCAACCATTTGGCTTTATTGGCTAATTTTGCTCTGCTGCCTATTTAAAAGGAAATGGCATGAATTTCTGGCTAACAGAGTATGTAACTGAATTTTGATTTTCTCTGTGGATATGTGCCAAGAAGCTCAGGAAAGAGTCATGCTTTCATACAACACAAATGAATAGCTGAAAATGAACTTCAACCCAAGATAATAAGCTAGCAACTTGTTATACTATCAGGAATATTTCTTCATTCATTTTTATTTATTTATTTGTTTTTGTGAGTCACCATAATATTTTTCATTGAAGAAAACCTTCAGGGTATATTGCTAATAATGCCAAAGCCTTATGACAGCATTTCTTCCTTGAGGCTGAATTTCCGAGATTAGTGTGAAAAAAAGTCTATCATATAGAAGCATATTTCCATTTAGAAAAGAGAGAGAGAGAGAGAGAGAGAGAGAGAGAGAGAGAGAGAGAGAGAGAGAAAGGAACTTGTTACTTTAGCTCAATAGGAAATAATATGGGATTCTGGCAAATAATTTTAAAAAGTAAGATTTGGAGATTTTCCAGGAAGATTTTAATTATGCTTAAACTACATTTTTTTTTTATCTAAAGAAAATATCTCCTTTAGATAAATAACTTCTGAGACATAAGCATATTGTGTTAAATAAGCCTAGAACAGCATTATCCTGAGTGAATGATAGTATATTTTATCCAACTTTTCAGATTTAATCTATTTGATAGATTACTTATCTGAGTGACTTCCCAGAATTCTTTAACTCAGAATATTAATACTTCTAAAGAAATTTGTTAACAGCAAACCACATAATGAATATAATACAGAACGCCTTATACTTTTAGGTTGTCTCACACATAACTATATATAAATATAAAATTACATATGTTGATTCAGATAAGGTTTTCTAATTCCCATGTTACAAAAACAAACCGTCAACAACTTCAATTTTTAAAAAATAAGGAGTGAATTGGGTTGCCTTGTTCCTCTTCTTGATTCTCCCTGGTTTTGCTCTTTCACTTCAGCTATTCTGAGCTGCTGAATCCCTTGCTTGTTTGCATCAGGATTCTGTATTCTTGTCAAGACTCATAAAAAGGAAAAGGGAACTTTACTACTGTTTCTCAAAGTCACCTTATCTTTATTTGCTTAATCATTCTATTCCTGAGGAGGCTTTGCCTTCCTTGATTATGTAATTCCAAAATGGCTGCTGGACAGAACATTTTTCAAGAAAAAGTCCACATCTTTGTTTGCATAGTTCTTGACTTTTTACCTCACTGTATTCTGAATGTCCTTTGTTGTTCTCTGTTCAGCTCTGATAGAAGAGATACTTTTAGTATGTTCTTAATAGTAGTTTCCTGGCTAACTTTTAAGCTTAAGATTTTGGGCTAATGGTGTCACTTCCTGTGTAACACCAAGCCATTTCCTCCATAACTGTACCATTCTCAGGGTAATATCATTAAACATTTCCCACTACTGGATTGAGACAACTCACAAGAATTTCATTTAATCATTTCATGCCCAGCACAGTGTGAATTGCCCTTTCCCTTGCTTTTGTTAAAAAAGCTTGGTAGGCACATCATACATATATCCAATTAAATAGAAAAAAGGTCAAACTATGTCTGTGCATAAACTGAACTCCCTACTTTAAAATTATTGCATATAATTTACTTACAATGCTTCAAACCTCCAAAGTAAATGCCAACTTGACTTTTTGAGAGAGAGAGAAAAAAAAATAACAGTAGTTTCCTTGCCTTTTAAATGCATTTTAAAATATGGTGAAAAAAACCCCCTTATTGTTATTCTTGTTATCATTGCTCTGTTTTCTAATGTTAAACATTTAAAAAATATCAGTGGAAGAAGTAATAAATATGCATAAAGCCATTCATTGTGATCTCCTCTGTATTAAACGCTGTTCTGAGTATTTGACGTGCATTAACTTAGTTAATCTTCACAAAATTCTGCAAGGTAGAAATTATATCCTTTTTTACAGGAAAAAAAATACACTGATATTCAAAAAGTAACTTTTCCCAGAATATTCAAATACTAAGTAACAAACCTTATTTAAACAATAATGGCTAATTTTTACCCAAATTGCTTCTAAAGTGCCTTTTAAAATAACACTAAATAAAATGCAGATCATTTATTTTTTTGATAATGGTGTGGATTAAGCTATTGTGGAAATTGAAATACTTCTATGACTGGATATACCACTAATTACCATCCATGTTCAAAGTCCTTTTTAGTAAAAAATTTTCTAAGAATCTATCTATATCTCTCTCTATATATAAATGAAAGGGGGAGATATCAAATCTTGTTTAGAAAATAAAAATGGCATATCATGCACAAGATAACATGCTAGCATTTAATGAGCTATAAATGTCAGTCAAAGGGAACTATTAATAATATTGATTTGGTCATCCAAGTATCATTGCTAAGCATCTTAAATACTCAGACATAATGCTGAGTATTTAGGATATAAAGATAAATAATACACAGACTCTCATAGAAATTGAAATACAGTAAAAAAGAATCAATTTATTTCCTTTATATTAGATGTCAGAGTGATTTTTGAATTTCATGTGGAACACTGGCAGCCAGGTTTGATATCAAGGGACCCTGGAAAAAGGAAATTGGTGAGAGTTTCTTGAATCAAGAGAAGAAACGTTAAAGGAGAGAACACTTTGAGTTTGCCCCTCTTCTTCTCTGCTAAGATGTGGGAAGGGCTACTTAACAGCATTGACTTCATTCAGTGTATTGGGAACCTTCTGGGGAATTTGTTCTGAGCCTCTAGTGTGTCCTCACTAATGTTTAATCTCTAAAGCCTTGGAATAGGTCCTCCCTCAACATTTCTAAGTAATTCTGTTTATTCTTTGTAGCTTAGTATCCAGTATTTATGTATCACCATTTTAATAAGCAAGAATATATTACACAAAATGTGTACATCTTCCGGTCTCCAACTTAAGAAGAATTTTCAGAGTATCCTTCCATTAAATATTCAAAATCGTTTTCTACTTTAATTCATTTATTATTGTAATTTATTTTCATCTTCAGGAAAAAAAATAGTGAAGACCACAGAACCCAAAGTATGAGATTTGCATATCTGTATATTTAAATTTGAGACCATAATAGAATACAATTGTAATTTTTTTAAAAAAAAAAAAACCTTTCTGCTCTACCCAGTGCCTAGAAAATTTAAAATTTAATAATTTATTAATTTCAGTTCAATGAATTCATTAGAAAAATACCCTTTACCAAGCATAAAATAGTTACATAAATTTGACAGGAAGAAAGTTGAGCAAGGCATTTATTCTACTGATCTTATAAGGATGCCTTGATATTGAAAGTAACTTTTATTCTTTGGTCTCTCATTGAACATCCATCTTTTAAACACTTACTGGATATGGCAGGCATTGCACAAGGCCATATTGAAGTAGTGAAGGAAACCTATATATTTTTCTCAACCCACAACTCTAAAATTGTTTCATGGAGTTTGGCATTTAAATGACAACCTCAAGATTTTCTGAAGGACTGGGGTCCTATGCACTATCCTTAGCCTGGGAATATTGAAAATTCATAATGGGGATATATACTTTATACTTATAATCAGTGACAAAGCATCCATATCAAGTATGACTAAATATTAATAATTCCCAATCTGGATAGAAAATCAAAGAAGCAAACAATTCTATTATGCAAATAGCAGTAATTTATTGTGCAGTTAGAAAATAACAATCTCTAAAAATAAATGTTTGTAACAAACTATCTCATGCATATAAGTGAATCAACAAATTATTCCACAATCCTGTGAAGCTTACCAACAGATCTAATATTAAGATAAGATGTTTTAAGATTGCATCTTTGTCTTATTTTGTGTTTTCTGTAAGGTCATATTATTAATGACTGCACACACACAAAATAAACCATATATACATATATATATGCATCTGTATCTGAAATTCTGTAATATATATTTCTATCACTCATAAAGCTGATTATGAAAACTGAATTTTCCAAAGTTTTGTGATTTCCAAAAAAAGTCACTTTCCTAGAGTTAGGTTTGAACAGTGGAATTATGTATTTTACTACCAGAAATCTCTTCCATATTGACATTAATTTCCCTGCCTCTTTTAATTATTCATTGCATATTTATTGGACAATTTTTCATTTGCAAGTACTTACACTGATATTATAAATATAATAGTGAGTAAAAATAGGTATGAACTCATGAAGGTATATTCTTCTGGGGAAAGAATTTACTCAAAATAGTTATATACATGGAATTAACTTCTTAGTTGTGTCAAATGTTGTGAAGGAGAAAAATATGGTAAGTGACATTGAATTAGTAAAGTAAATCATGCCTTCTCTGAGAAAAGGATGCTTTGGGTCTGAATAGTTTCAGTAGAGGCTATTGTGTACTCCAGCACCCCCAGAAGACTGGCACCTAACTAGCACCCTGATTTATGAATTAGCCATCTCTGAGAAAGATTTAGGTGAACATCACTTACATGTCCCCAAATGGATTAGCTTTCTGCCACTATCATGAATACCTGAGATAATCAACTTAAAAATAGAAAAGGATTATGTTGGATGACAGTTTTAGGTGTTCCAGTCTGTAATCAGTTGACCTTTCTGCATTCGAGCCTATGATAAGACTGTGCATCAATGTTAGGAGAATGTAGCAGAGCAAAACAGCTCTTCTCTTGGTGGGGAACAAAGGAGTGGAAGAAGAAGGAACCAGGGTCTCATAATCCCTTTCAAGGTCATGCCCTCAGTGACCTATAGACCTTCTCCTAGGCCCCACCTCTGAAAGGCTCCTCTGTCCAACAGCACTAAATTGAGTCCAATCTTTAAACATAAAGACACATATAAGACCACCTTAACTATAGCAGTCACTACGCTTTGAGAAGGATCTTCTTTCTTTCTAGGTATGCTACCTCTGTGGTTTTCTTTTCTTTTTTTTTTTTTTTTGGTCAAATTTTCCAAGATACCATTCTATTTTCAATATCTTATATTAAATAATGCAGAAATATGAGGACCATGATGATTGAACCATAAATTGGAAAACCTGATGAATGGTAAAACTAGCATTTTGAATGGTAAAGAGGCTTACCTGAAAACACTTTTCAGCAGATAGGATAGAAACTGAATAATTATTCTTAGCCTTCAGTGCACATAAAATAAAAGGAAATGTATCAGTATGACATCATTTTTATTTAAGGAAGAAGATAGAATGCATTATCAAGGCACATATGCACTGCTTGAAATTCATTAAAAATGTGTGTCCAGAATAGAAATCATCTTCTCTCTCCAGAACTATTACTTCCTTTCCTCTGCCTCCATTATTTTTTAATGGCCCAAGAGCCTCAGGATTAGTTGAGCTCAAAAATCAGAATCACTATCTATGATGTTACTACATCTGATCAGTGGACAAGTCTTACCAATTCTGTCTCGATAATAGCATTCGTATTCCACCACCACTGCTGTAATTCATATGTGTGATACATTTCAGCTGGAATATTTTAATAAGCTCCTATGAGGTATGCTGGAGCTCAGACTCTCATTCTGGTCATCCAGTTTCCTAGTTGTAAGCAGTGTTCTTTCCTTAAAGTACATCTCTATTCATGAGACATCTTTTCACAGTCTTTCCTTGATAAGCAACAGGGAATTGTTGAAAATGTTTCAACCCATTATCATATAATTCACAGTTTCTCCCACAAACCATTTTCAACAACTCCTATTGTTTTATTTCAAAGAAGATCTATTTCTGCAATTGATCTAGTGGGCCAATGTTTATTGAGCATCTACTGTATGCTAGAAATTAGAGATATTAAAACAGAAAGAGGGGATAATCTTTTTTTTAATAGCCCATGAAATCATGCAGATATATTCTGTATTTCAGGACTCAGCAGGCTATGAAAAAATATGGATAAATGTCTGAGGATACAGAAGAGAAAAGAGTTATTCTGGTCCAATCTATTCTGTGATATTTCTCCTTTTGAGTTTTTGTTATGAGTATATCAGAAATTCCTCACTGCTTTAAAGTATGTTTGATATGAGGGTAATGGCTTTAGTATATTAGAAATGTAATCACTTCCCTGTGTTGTCTCTGCCTTTGTACATAATTTAATTATGTTAATGACAAATTACTGTATCATTGTTTTCCTCCCAACAGCAACAACACATTCATTGATGATTCCTCTTGAGGGCCATAAGGTATTTTTAGATGTAACTGCTTAATACAAATTTAGCTTATTTTATAAATGTATGTACCCACATTTTTCAAATGAAGAGGCTACACTCTTCTTTCACTGGGTTTTGGTCTCCTCTGTGAGAGTTTATGTTGAATTTGCTTAGTTATTCAATATAAAATGCATTCAATTTGCAGTTAGAAAATTTAGTTTTCTAGCTACTAGTGATGAGTTCTAAGTATAAAGATACACACACACACACACACACACACACACACCCCTATATCCTCAAACACAGAACAGTTTGCAAACAAACTTGGATTCCAAGTAAGTAAGTGAGGTTAATCCTTCTCTTAATGTGACGGTTTCTAAATAAATTCATAGAATAAATGATTTGTGGAAGTTCTCAGACGTTAGAACTCAAATTTAGTTACTTTAGTTATTTAGTTACAAATTTAGTTACTTTTTAAGCTACTTTCAAAGCTTTCTACACTACTATAAAAGATCTCAAAGTAAAGGACTGATGGGATCTCTTTTCCCACCCTCTGCCTATCCTCTAGAAATAAAGGCTTCCTTTTTTAAGATACTATACTATGGGTGATGAGTTTTGCAACAATACAATTCAACGCAAATAGTATGAATTTCAATCTAGACTGACTTAAATATGAATCCACTGTCCCTGTTCCTTACCACTGTGAGCAATTTTATCAAGGATCGATCTCTTTAAGCATTAGTGTGTTTTTGGAAAGATATTCCCAGTATTCGTGTCAAAATTCTGCTGTGATGTTTAAATGAGATAAAAGTATGTAAAATAGGCAGGTAGTTAAAATGATATCTCCTTATCTGGTATGTTTATGTGAATCAGAGATCATCTTGGAAATACTTAGTGATCTAATATTTTATATGAATTATACAAATAAAACATTCTCCTCTTCCTCTCAGCCTTCAATGGCTTTAAATTCTGGCTGAGATAAGAAATGAGGATGATGAAAGTCAAAGGATGCATTCAGATCTGTGAGGCAGAAGAGCAGAATAATAGTACAAACCTGCAGCTCTTTCCCTGTTTCTCAGAGATGGCAGCTGTCCCAGGCAGTTATACTGACTTCTTGGGCTGCTGGTATGCCACCAAGGTCCCTAAAACAGAAGAGCTCTAGTTGAGCAACCTGGCCTGTGAGACTGATGCAAGTTTGAAAGGCACCTAAGAAATTCCTTTAGTGTATAAACTAGCAGGAAGTAATGAAATAAGAAACTAGGACATAGCTCATTTAAATCTATAATTGCTTTGAGTTTCACCAGAAAAAAAAATCTTATCATAATTAAAAATATATTTTACTTTGCTTTCTTTCTAAATCCTTTTCTCGCTTTTTTCTTTCCCTTCACCCCACTTTTCTCTTAGATCTCAAACACAGAAATACTAATGACATTGACAAGGTTAGTTATAATTCATGTCTGTCTATTATCTGTTGTTGTTTTTTTTATGGCTGGTATTTTCATTTTGTATTTATTTTTCATTCATTTGTTTGTCTTCAGATGACAACTGATTAGAATTGCAGGAATTTGTCATTGGTGAATAAAGGGTCCTGTTGAGGACTCAGTAAAGGTACTCAGAACATAAAGGACACAGTTTATACACTCATGAAAAACTGTCTAAATGGGAAAACTAAAATAATAAATCTTAAGAAAGCAATGGGATTTATTATAATAAATGTCTCCTTGTGGTTAGCTGTCTATGCTTGAAAATAAAATTTGTTTTCCTTTGTGCGGTAAATCAGTGAAGCTATGATATCCCATCATCTTCATGGACCCTTGGAGGGTGGTTGGGATTGCCAGGAAATCCCTCTTGACTATGGAAGGGCTTGGTATTTGAGCAAAACTAAAGGCAAGGCATTTCACACAGATCTGCATGAGGATCCAAATGGTAGACTATAGGAAGTTCACAACAATTCCTGGATAAAGAGTAGTGGAGAGATATTTCTGAGCACCCTTCACAACAAAATCTTATGAAAAGCTCTTTACCCGGACAGTTTTGATTCCTTATCCCCTTGTTTAACCCATCCAATTTCAAGGTTACAAAAATAAATAAACAAACAAAAAAATGTGTGGCAAAGGTGGAAAAAAGAGAATATGTGTGCCATTGGTGGCTAGAATGTAAAATGGTACCATTGCTATGAACAATAGCATGGGGCATCCTGAACAAATTAGAAATAGAACTACCATATAATCCCACAAGGACATTATTGGGTGTATACCAAAAGAAAAGACAATCAATATGTCAAAGAGTACCAGCACAGCCACATTCGTTGAAGCATTATTCAAAATAGCCAAGATATGGAATCAACCTATACATCTCTCAAAGATAAATGGATAAAGGAAATGTGGAATACATACATAATGGAAGATTCTGCAGTCTTCAAAAGGAAGGAAATCCTGCCATATATGACAGCATAGATAAACCTCATAGACAATATGTTAAATAAGTCAGAAATACCAATATAAGTTCTGTATGATCCCATATGTGCATTTTAGAAAGCCCCACTCATAGAAACAGAAAATAAAATGGTCATTACCAGAGATGGGGAGGGAAGGAGTGATTGAAGTGATGTTGGTCAGAGATTATAAAATTTAAATTAGGAGAAGTAAGTTCAAGAAATCTCTGTGCAACATGATGACTATAATTTATATGGATGTATTACATACCTTGAAACTGCTTATAAAGTAGATTTTAAGTGTTCACAAATAACATAAATATGTAAGATAATGTATACATTAATTAGGCTGATGTATGAAATGTATTAATTTAATTAAAACATATTACAAAACCTCATATTTAACATAAGTATATACATTTTTATTTGTCAGGTCAATAAAGAAACTTTTGAAGACTACCAATGATCTCTAGGTTGACATTCAGTTGTCATTTCTTACCAAACATCTCTTCAGCATTTGGCCAAAATTTTCTCTTTAAAGCAATTCGTTTTCTAGTAGAGTTTAGGACAGGTATACTCTGAGGTCTCCTCCTGCATCACTGGTCTGTCCATCTCCATTGTTTTTTCCGATTTCTCAACATCTTCCTCATTTCCAGACACTAGTATTCTGGAGAGCTAGTCCTTGAAGTTCTTCCTTACTACACCATCATTCATGAGGCAAGAGGTCTCATGACTCCATATTTCCAAATCATTCCTCAACCCTATATGCAACCTCATAGTGGTATTTTTAACTGCCTACCATACATCAACATTTGGATATTTAATTAATATTGGAAAATTATTGTGTCATAAAAAGAGCATGTGAACAAAGTCAACTTATTGATATTTCCCATCCCAGTATGTATACATGTGCAAACACACATGCAAATGCACACACAGATAACACTATATTCCTATACCAATTTTAGCAATGTTAGTAAACAGAAGTTGGTCATGAATGATTTCTGGAAGTCACCCTTGACTTCACACTTTATTTGGAATCAATTAACATTATCCAGACAATTTCTCATGGTCTCCACTGTTACCAATCTAGTCATTTTGTTATTAAAAAAAATACATCAGGAAACCTCAAGTATACCAGTGTATTCTGTACTCCATAAATGTCTATTAATTTCTAATTACATATAATTAATATATTTATGTATTGATAATGAAGTGAACAGCATTTTAAAATATTTTCATTTTGTGTTTTTATTAGTTCAATATACCTATACATAATATTTTGATTCATTTTGACATAGTAACGCAAGTAAGGGCTATAATTTGTTCACTTTAGTTCCCAGTACTTTCCATTCTCCCTAACCCTCTCTTGCCCTGTTTCCATTCCTTCACGCTATTTATTTATGGCAATTATTTAAAACTATTTTTAATTGGTGCTTTGTAGATATACATAAAGGTAAAATTCACTGTGGGGTATGTGTGTGTGTGTGTGTGTGTGTGTGTGTGTGTGTGTGTGTGTAAAGAGAAAGAGAGAGAGCATAATTTGGTCAGTTTCATTTAATCATTCATTTCTTTTCCTATCCCTCTTCCATAATTCTCAATTCACTTTCTCTACTCCACTACTCTTCCTTCTATTTCATGGAATCCCATACCCTTTTTTCCTCTTAATTTGGTTTAACTTCTACATATGAGAGAATACATTCAACCATTGACTATCTGATCTAGTCATTTCACTTAGCATGATGTTCTTCAGCAAATGACATAATTTCATTCTTCTTTATGGCTGAGTAAAATTACATTGTGTATTTATTCAGCAATTTCTTTATTTATTCATCTGGTGATTCCATAACTTGGCTATTATAAATTGTACTGTTATAAATACTGGGATACATTTATCACTACAGTATGCTTATTTATTTGGGATAAATACTAAGAAGTGAAATAGCTGGGTCAGGTGATAGTTTAATTTACAATTTTTTGAGAAATCGCCACAAAGTGCTTTCCAGAATAATTGTCCTAATTTATATTCCCACCAACTTTTTCCTCACATTCTCATAAGCATTTATTATTATTTGTATTCTTCATGATTGTCATTCTAGCCAGAATCAAATGAAATCTCAAAGTAGTTTTGATTTGCATTTCCATGATTGCATTTTTTTCATGAATTTGTTTTTCTTCTGTATTTCTTCTTTTGAGAAATGTTTGTTTAGTTATTTTGCCTAGTTATTTGGGGGGTTTTTTTGGTGTTAACTTTTTTGAGTTCTCCATTTATTTTGAGTATTAATCCTGTGTCAGAGGAGCAACTGCAAAGATTTAATCCCATTCTGTAAACTCTCTCTTCACACTTTGTTTCCTTTGCTCTGGAGAAACTTCTTAATTTTATGCCTTTCCATTTGTTTATTCTTGGTTTCAGTTTTTGAACTTTGGGTTCTTATTAAGGAAGTTAGTGTCTGCACCCATACATTAGATGGTTGAGTCTATGCTTTCTTCTAATAGTTGCAAAGCTTCTGGTCTAAATCGTATGTCTTTGATTTTTTTTTGTACATCATTAATATTTTTTAATCCAAAGAAGGGGATTGAAAAGCAATTTTTTCCCCACTAATAACTTATGAAAGTCCATAAGTTACAACAACTGTTTTCAATATGTACTTCATATTTCTTTTTTTAATTGCTTTTTAAAAATGTGTTCTAATCAATTATTCATGACAGCAGAATGTTCTTTGATTCATTGTACACAAATGGAGCACAATTTTTCACTTCTGTGGTTGTACACTAAGTAGAGTCACATCATTCATGAAATCACATACGCACCTAGGGTGACGATGTCCATCTCATTCCAACATCTTTCCTACCCCCATTTCCCTTCCCTCACTCTCTACCCATTGCCCAGTCCAAAGTTCCTCCACTCTTCTCCCCAACCCCCATTATGGATTAGCATCCATTTATCAAAGAAAACGTTCAGCCTTTGTTTTTTTGGGATTAGCTTACTTTGCTTATACCATGATATATCATGATATTCTTGGACTTCATTCATTTAACTGCAAATGCCATAATGTTATTCTCTTTTAATGCTGAGTAATACTCCATTGTGTATATATGCACCACAGTTTCTTTATCAGTTCATCTACGTTGGTTCTACAGTTTAGCTATTGTGAATTGTGCTCTATAAACACTGATGAGGCTGCATTACTTCTGTGCAGGGTGAGAGACAGGGATCCAGTTTCATTCTTCTACATATGCATATCCAGTTTTCTTAACAACATTTGTTTAAAAAGCTGTCTTTTCTACAATGCATATTTTAGTACCTTTGTTGAGTGTAAGGTGACTGACTTTATGTGGACTTGTCTCTATGGCTTCTACTCTCCTCTATTGGTCTTCATGTCAGTTTTGATGCCAATATCATACAGTTTTGTTAGTATAACTCTGTAGTGTAATTCGAGATCTGATATTGTGATGCCTCCAGCATCACTCTTCTTGCTCACGATTGCTTAGATTATTCTGGGTCTTTTATGTTTCCAAATGAATTTTAGGACTATTTTTAATACTGTTATATTGATAATGAAGTGAGTGGAATTGTAAAATATTTTAAGAATTTTTATTCAAGTAGTGTAGAAAAATTCTTGCTGACAGTAAAAGGTTATTCATATTTTACTCACAGCATTTCATTCAAAAAGGTTTCATTACTTTTGAAAATCTTGGTTTAGAATTTGAGATTCAAATGAGACTTTGCCCATATAAAATGTTATTTTATTTTTAGTGCCTGACCCCACTTTCCAAAATTAATTTAAAAAAAATAATTCAAATCGTGAAAATGTATTTTATATTAAGCTGCCTCCATTATATTCATTAGATTTTACTGAAATTTAGATGTTAAATGTCAACCTTCCTTGCTAAATCAATTATCCTTCAACACTAATCAGAAGATATTTTAACACAACAATTCAAGGCAGACAAATTTTAGAAGCTTTGTAATTCTGGTTGAAACATTCTAATCTTCAGAATTTTAAGTGGTGCAGGTAAATAAATTTTTGTGACATATTTAACATGGCTTCTATAACAAAAACCCATTAGTAGAAACAACTTTAATAACCATTTCCAAACTGCTATCTCTCCAACACATATTTTAAAACTGTTACTTCCTTACTCATTATAAAACATAATTTGAAAGACCAAGTGAATCCTTTTCCTTAAAAAAATTATTCATTTGTTACATGAAAGTGATATTATGTGATATGCTTGTCTTTTGTAAAAATAATCTTCACATTATACAACTCTCTTTAAATAGCTGGACACAAAATAATAAGTGAGCTTCATGGAGGGTGTAGTATGTTCACTGTCCCAACTAATTTCATTATTACATAACGCAAAAAGTCTAAATATAATGGAAACCTTATATAAGATATATATAACCTTATATAAGACATATATAAAAATATTTTCTTCAGCATATAAATTGTACTAATAGCAAGAAACTGAAGCAAATAAAGAAGCAATGAGGACATCCTTGTGTGTTGAGGATAATATATAAATATAATACTTGTGAATCTGACCTGTAGACAGTAGTGTCAATCAAGATGGTAAGTAATAGTAAAACTTACTTTCTTTTTCAAAGAAACATCATTGTAAGTGGAAATGCTAATTGCTTCTTTCTGTACCACTTTGTTTATCTTGCTATTGGTATGCCTGGGGAGAATGCCCATTATATTAATGACTGTCAGTGAACCCTGATTATCTACTCCACAGACAGAATTGTCTTTTAAAATTATATTCGTTTCTCTTCAGGAAAATGCAAATTAAATCACAATATGCTCATCAGAACAGATAAAATGAAAAAGGTGGAAATATTGTGTTTATAAGGAATACTCATACACTGCTGTTATGAATATAAAATAGAACCACTATTTTGGAAAATTGTTTGGCAGTGTCTACGAAAGTTGATAATATGTAATTCCTAAAACCTAGTAATTCTAATCCTCCCCAATAGATATGCTGATATTTTTTACTAAAATATCCACTACAATCCTCATAATTGCAGTATTTCTAAAAGTCAAAAATTGAGAAACTATTAAAATTGTTTTTAAAGCTTGCAGAAATATATATCAGCACATTTATACAATACAGCACTACATTATGAGGAAAAAAGTACAAACCAATATAAATGTTTGTAGACATAATGTTAAGTGAAAGAAACAGGGACAAAAGAATATTTAAGATACTATTATGGACTGAATTTTGCCCTCCAGAATTCATGGAAAGGCATCTAACCACTAATGCTCCATATTTGGAGGTAAGAGTTGTAAGGAGATAATCTAGATTTGATGATTTCAAAAGGATAGGCCCTAATGTGATAGAACTAGAGTCATTTTTAGAAGAAGAAACAGCTGAATTTGCTCTTTCTCTACCTACACAGAGAGAAAATGTCATTTGAGAACACACTAAGGAGGAGCCTTCATTACTGGGACCAAGGTAACCATCTAACCTTCTCCCATCCCATTACCTCATTGTTTATTGAACATTCTTTCCAAACCTGGTACTGTGTTAGGTAATGAGAATGGAGTTGAGAACAAGACAGCTGAGACTCTTGCCCCCATGGAAACTACATCCTAGTGGCAAGAGAAATAAATAATAGATACAGGCCAGGAAGAGCCTTCCCCAGAAAGCAAGTATGCTAGCACCTTGATGATGGACTTCTCGTTTCTAGACCTGTGAGATTTAAATGTCTTCTGCTTAAGCCCCACGGTTGTGACAGCCTGTACAGAGCTGACCAGATGCCAATTATCTATGGTGACAGAAGTCAGCATACCTGAATTCTTACCTTTTGTCACAAGGGAACATAAGGTAACCCCAGGCTTCTGGATCTGAGTTTTGTGTGTCGGTTACACACACATGCAATTCAATTCATGACTGTTATTCATATTCAGTATTTTTGATGTATGGATGTTTGTGTCAAAGTGATGGGTCAATAATATGTATATATTCACATTAATATCAGGACGTATGTGTGTACATATACATGTGCGTTTGTGTGTGTGTTTTCATTGTGTGAGTATGTGTGTCTGTGTCTGTTTAAATGATAATGAGTTTCAAATTTTTGATGACTTATTATCTAGGGCTCCCTTTTCCTAATAACTATGCTGTCTTCCTCCCTCATGTACTCCTGCCCCCCAGGACTTCTTTCTCATCCATGAAAACATTTAGCTTATTGCCACCTTTCTATTTTTCTTTCTCATGACAAGAATGTTAAAATTGAAGAGCACTGGATGTTTTGCTTCATTACCACTCTACATAATAAATTGCTTTCTTGGTTTCTCTCTATCCCTTAGGTACTGTTATCTTTACTCATCTCTCTGGATGGTTTCTGATTATCTATTATTTATTTTTCTTGCCACTAAGATGTAGTTTCCATGGGGGCAAGAGTCTCAGCTGTCTTGTTCTCAACTCCATTCACATTACCTAACACAGCACCAGGTTTGGAAAGAATGTTCAATAAACAATGAGGTAATGGGATGGGAGAAGGCTGGATGGTTACCTTGGGCCCAGTAATGAAGAACCATGATTTTCTAACTCTCCAAGTGAAGTTCCTAAAGCTCTTCCATGATTTTTCCTAGCTAACAAGAGTGTGAGACTTGCATTTTATTCATTATTTTAGAGGTCAATGTTAATGCTAAAAAGTAAACATTAAATTTAGTTTCATATTTTAATTTTCCTTCAAGCCAAAATGAAATAACAGCTTTTTAAAAGTGAGAAAAAAAATGTCCCTTTTGTTAACCCCTTTCCCTACACAGACATATATCAGACACTGTATAAAATATTTCTCAAAGTATCAGTCCTTATTTTGTATCAACTAAGACAAAGATTCCCACCTCATTAACAAATATTGGATTGAGTTTTATCTTACCCAAACTGAGATTCAAAAGCGTGAAATAATGACATTCACATTTTAAACATGCCTGCTAGCAATCATTCTTGGTACATAGACCTGTAAGTTTCCAAGCAGCATGTATTGAAAATATAATTAAAAGAATATCTATGTGGTTAAAGTGACTTGTCCAATAAAATGAGTCTTTCTTCAAATGCCCATATGCTCCCCCAGTTAGATGACTATAGAAAATCAAAAACAGGAAAAGTTGAGTGAAAGTTAATACCAGAGAAGAGAGGAGGTAGGTAAGACATTTTCCTTTTCAAGGATGGCATTTTCCACTGTTGTGCCCCCTTGCCTTGCAGATGAATGGGTCCGTGATTTGTCAATACTACGGGAAGAGTGTAGTTTGGAGAGAGGGGCTGAGTCTGGCAGAGCTCAGCGCCATCTGTTCACTCTTGGAATCCACAGATGTTCCATACCAAAAAACTGTGTAAGTTAAGGTTTAACATGCTCAGTGGGCACTCAGAGCCCCACCTGGTGGAGCATCTCTGTGGGTAGACTGTGGCAGAATGACAAGGACGTGGCAACCCCGCTGGGCCGGATGCAGGGAAAACTTTGATTGGAAAGGAGGCTCCCGCTTCCTTGAACAGTCCACTCTGCCAAAGAGCACATCTGAGTGACTTGATCGCAGAAGCAAATTGTACACCATGGAGAGAGTGAAGTATGGTGGATTGAGCATTGGACAATGAATCCAAAAGATTTGGCCACTGTTCCTGGATCCATTACTGACTCCCTTTGTGACCTTGAGGAGGTCATACAACTTCTCTGTGCCTTCATTTTTCTCTTCCAAAACTATGATTTTCTTCATCTTCCGTGCTTACCAGAAGGATTTCTTTTCTGAGTCTATTTGACTTTGTGGTGGGTAAATTCTTCCAGAAAGTCTGAGGGGTTTGATAAGCTCTATGCATCATCCTAAGAAATACATTGACACACTGAGCTTCATAATTATGTTAAAACTGATTTCACCAGTGTGATCTCTGTTCCAAAATCTTACTTTTAAAGAAATGTAGCCAATTATCTATAGTTTTTATAATACTAAAGGCTGTATTCTTTGGTGCCCTAAAACTACTACGTAGAAATACAATGAAAGATAATTGTAAGCCATTATTTTCATTATATCATAAATAGAATCTTTTTACTAGTTATTTGTGATTTCTTAATTACTATTGTTTACTACATGGAGTGAAATATAAAGGAAATAATAATATAGCCTACCTTCTCCACTGATTACATTTGAGTCCATATAGAAATATTTACTGCCTAAGAGAACATCCTGATTTCTTATGGTCATTCTCTTTTTCTTATTTATAATGCCAGTTCTCTAATTATTGAATTAGCCATGCTGAGAGATTTAAAGGGAGAACAAAGCATACGAGATATGATCGTGACTTACCTAGAGTTGTGAGGAATGAAAATGAGGTTCCTTTTCCCTCCTACGTCATCATTTCAATTTTTATGTGGAGGAGATTCACATTACCCATGAATAACAGGCACAGGTGAGGATAGCCTTAACTCTATCTGCCACAGAGGTCAGATATCTGATGAATAGGTTGCTTAGGCTAGATAGGTGCTAATTACATAGAACAGCAACATGAGCGGCCCTGGAAGAGGTTCTGGCGTAAGTGTAAGAGAATGAACTTTGGAATAAACTGAATTTCAACCCTAACTTGGTATATATACTGGCAATTTAACCAACCTTTTTTGCACTTGCCTCCTTATTTGAAAATGGGAATAAATAATATTTTGTCTCCACAGAGTTTTTTGTAAAGATTGAACAATGCATGAGCACCACACTACTGACATTTGAGTATTTTGGTGCCTGCACATTAGATTGCTAAAGATCCATTTACTGGTTCTTATGAACCCTTGTCTAGATTCATTGTTTGGTTATATATCTACAGTATTATTTTAAGATGTGTTCCTACAGATATAGATCCTGAAATACATATTGATTGCCAGTCATTGATTTGCTAAATGATCTCTGGAAGCTAGTAGGAGAGTAAGGGAAATAGATAGAGGTGCTAAGAAAGGCAATGTGTGTTAATGTGCAGGGGACCTCCATGGGAAATTGGAGCTCAGTAGCTCCACTACTGACCTCTGCTAGTTCTTATGGAATATTCCTCTGTGGTATTCCTCCTGAGAAATTAGGCAATTATTTACCCATGGATTCCCTTCTGTCAGTGGCTTAGGGATGATCCCTGGGTGTTAGCTTTCAGGCACTTACATCCTCAGAAACTGCAAGATAGCTTGGCTAACATGAGGGTACAAGTGCTGAGCAGACACAAACTGAACACCATGGTCCCTGCAGAGGTGGCATGTCCTTCCCGTTAAAAGAAAGACTCATTTAATATTTGCTACAATCCTGTGAAGTGGATTTCTCACATTATTCATTTGAAACAGATGACGGAAAGATGGCTCTGAGATTACGTCTGAGTAACTTTTCTCTAGCTTCAGCAACTAAGAAGGGGCAGAGTTGGACTTTGAAGTCATACCTCTTTATAAAAGAGAATAGAACCTAATTCTCAAGACTTCCTTTCCACCGTTATTTTTAACATCTATCTCAAAATAATTGAAAAATTATAATTGAACATATTGAGTCTCTAAACAGTATTTACGTATACATTTTCATATATAAAAATCTGTCTCTTGATAAACTTATGGATGTGATATATAATAAAATATAAAAAATAAGCAAAAAATATCCATAACATTTATAAGAAAATAAAATGTAGAGTCTAAGGGTCGAAAATGCAAGAACAGAATTGTATGTGCTTATGGCAATTAAGAGAGGTAAATTGAGGAGCATTTAAATGTTAAATCACATTTTAACATGACCATAGGGTTATCTGTGAACATTTTGCAAATGATTATGATGATTAATGGATAGCACCATGATCTTTGAACGTCTGGTCCAACCTCAATACTGAGGACATCAAAGTTAAATACAGATTTATTTGTTTGTTAAAACAAAAACAAAAACCCCAAACCAGAAAACCCACCTAACTAGATTGACAGCATAAAGCAGCTTAGTGTTAGAGCTCACATTGTTTTAGAAAATACAGTGGTGTAGGTGAAGCAGAGCAGCTGTGTGCTTTTCAGCTCTGCTCATTCAAACTAAAAAACAAATAGAGGGACAGTGTGTCCGTGGATGTGACAAATCTGTTAAATATTAAAAAAAAAAAAAAAAGGAAAAAGTAGAAAGTACTCCTACAGAACTGGAACAAGTGAGCAACTTGTGGATAAGGGCCACCAGGATCACAAGGTTACAAGCCCATGTTCAGAGAGAGAATGACTCAGTTGTATCCATGAACCTGTGGGAATTTATACAAGTTATGCAGCTATTTCTGGATATGTTTCTGCAGCCATCGAACAGGACAGAGGATAGTACCTCTCAGGGCTGTGTAAGGATTCCATCAGACCTAACATACAGATCGCACATCCCACCTGCACAGCACAGTCTTGGATTCTAAATCCTACTTCTTTTCTCTCTTAAAGGTAACCTACCTAGGATTGTAAACTAAAGAATCACTCCATATGGAAAAAAAATGAAACAGTACCTGCAGTAAGTCCTTGACAAACGTTAGCTTATTTTTATTGAAGTTATTGCTACTCTTGTTATTATATTGGCCCTATAATTTCTATACATTTTGTATTTTCAATACGTATCCTAGAAGTTAAGGCAATTTGATAGGTTTATTCTTTTTAATCAAATCTTGATTTATAAGGATGTTAACATTTTAGAACCCTTTTAAATAGGGATGAAATAAGTTTCTATTAAGATGTGTGGCATAGAATTTGAGTGTCATGCCAGCCAGATGAGCTGCGTATTTACAGTATTGCGAGTTCATCTCAGAGTTGATTCTTTGTGATTTGGACTCTTGTCTAAAAATAAATAGAAACTCAGTAAAACTTGGAATTGAAGTATTTGTCACCAACTTTTCTTCCTTCTTGTTTTATATTAATATTGCAGTTTGTGGGCTATATATAACCTCAATCCATTCAAAACATATTTCTTTCTGGCATTTTGATATCAAAACCAAATTTGAAAGAATATAGGTGTTCAATCTTGAAGAATGTTTCAATTAAACTTTGAAATGCAGTCTTCTAAAATTTTATGTTTAAATAATGGATACTTTTATTTCAGAACCCAGCACGCTACTAGAAAGCCTGGCATATAGTATACACACAGACACACACACACACACACAGATACACATGTGCACAGTTAATATGCCATCACATGTATGGGATATTTGGATGGAACTAAATATATCACTTAGAAACCAGTAAAATATGAATTGGAGGTAAGTGACTGAATCCAAAAGAATAATAAGCCACTCGTCTATGAATTGTGGGGGGAAAAAATTTTAAGGATCCTAAAACTTCTCCAAAAAAAAACCTTTCTGGAAATATTCTGATATAAATTATAATTTACAGAAAAGAATAGCTACAAAAACAATTACAAAGAATTTTTTTTAAAAAGTTCCTCAGAAGGAAGAAGAGGAAACTGTAAGGTAATGAAAATTGTATGTGTGAGATATAAGTTTTATGCAGACCCAGTAAAATATTGTTTCAGATTCATGGGGGTTGCAAGTTCTTTGGTACTCAGCCCATTGAGAGGCAGAGTGTAATACTCTTCCCCTTGAACCTAGAGTAAATGAGAACTTAGGGGATACTAAGTAATCTACAGGCATATGTCAAGGCTTTGGGTCCAGTGAGTTAAGGCTGAAAGGATCTGGGAGAGACTATTTAAGATAGTTAAAAAGACAGAAAATGGTTACACTGGGACTTCTATGTTCATCCTTCTTCACCTTTTGGGAACAGCATATCTGCTGCCATTTTGCAATTATCCTACACCTACCTGACTCCGTGTTGGGTTTATAAAAGGCAAGTAAATGACTTTTTTCTGTTTCCCAAGTCTATAAGTCTATCAAGGACATACCAAGGAAATATACTTGAGGAGCTTTCTCCATATTTAGATAATCACATCCTGAACTTGGTGTCTGAGCTGACACCAGAATAGGATGAAGCTTTTAGGTACCTTATAAGGAGGGAGTATATTTTTCAGTGGTGGAAATTTAAATATTTGTATATAGACAGAAAACTGAAGTGGATTAAGATAGGTACCATTTTATTTTATGACTCATTGCAGTTGCTCTTGAAACTGAGTTGTTCCTGCATCTTGCTTGACCAATACCATATGGCACTAGAAACACTACAGAACTTCCTAGCCTTGGTCATTGAAATGCCTACCAACTTCTCTATAGATCTCTTAAAATATCATTTCTAGATTATTGAGAATTTATGCTAAAGAAACTATGCAGAGGCCCTAAGATTATGTGAACTGGAGTCTAGATGAATCTAGGTTCAAGTGATGACTACCAATTTGCTAGGTATGTCACAGAAATAGTCCTGGACTCTCCAGACTATCCATTTGTTTTCTTAAGTGACCCTAATTGATGCAACATGGCAATAAAGCATCACCTTCCTCAACACAAATGGGTTTTTGAAAATTAGATATAATATATTCCACCAAGTTTCATAGTAGTATGTTAGCTGCGAGCAATAATAGGGATAATCATCCATTTTTCATTCTTTGTTGCCAACTCCTTCAGGCTAATGAGGAACAGCAATTCTTTTTCTGAAGTCTCTGATATGAGAAGGAACACAATGTTGCATAAGCATAACATAGTGAGTGTCATTGAATGTTGTGGGTAGAACTGGTTTGGGACCAAATTAAAATATCTGAACTTGGTATCAGATGAGACTGAAACAGACACAGGAATTTATTTGAACTTCTAGTTTGGAACAAAAACAGGGGGCCATGTATGCATCCAAATGGCCAAAGATCTTGCTTTACAGACACCTGAGCAAGCGCTCATTGTATTACTTGATTCCGATTTATTTGGACAAACAGGGAATGTAACTAAGCAACCATAGAAAATCAAAGAAATCACATTTAGGATCTGATAAGAAGTGGAATGAATTTTAATGCTTTTTTACTGCTATAGCTATGATTGTAGGTTTTAACTACTGACTGGAGAATACAAAGGTAAAAGTGTATGGAATGGGTCCAGGATGTGTCAAAAATTTATCATTGAGTGGTATGCCAGAAAATGTTTATTTAAGAAATAACCATTTGTATTAACTTTTGTCTGAACTAATTTAATAATTGATCTAAAAATATAAATAGCAAAATAATGAGTGTACTCCTGAAGGCAGACTCCTTTTAACATCTGTGGTATTCATTATCAGGAAAACATATGCATCTTAACTCATCCCTTCTATGCACTGCCTTAAAGAAAATCAGGGACCTGCAGACATTGCAAGAGAACACTGTTTGGTCAGAACAGAATTTTCTAAAATTAATCCAGCAAGATACGTAGGTGAGAATCACTTAAGGGTGGGGTGATGAGATTATAAATAAAGATTCTTAGACTCCAGTAAAGATGCAGTATATCAAAGTACCAGAATCTTCAGTTTTAATAAGCATTCCAGATGTTTTCTTTTAGTTCAGTAACATTTGAGAATAAGACTAGTAAGATATGTTTTTCTAAAGTCATCAAGAAATTTTTATTTCATTACAGTGTTCTGAGCATAATTTGGGGTGTCAAATAGTTACCTCCAATGAATCAAGATTCTTCCCTTTAAGTCAAATGTAGTGTGTCTCTACTACAAAGTAGTCTTTAAAGTTTGAGAACATAAATCTGTTTTCTCAGCACAGGAAAGGGAATATAGACACAGGAGATTGAGACTGAAAGTACTCAAAACAAACTTGAAGATCTACTAGACACGAGCAAAGTGCTGTATCAGTCCCATTGAAGTATAAAGGTATTAGGGGTAATTGTCAATAATGATCAAGTTTACTTACCCAGCAACTGAATCAGAGCTCTATTTCACTCAATTGCTAAATCCAGATGAGAAATTATTGAGGTTCTTTAGGCATAAAGAAGAAATTTTATTTTATATTAATATGGTAGAAAATTATTATATAATTTATGTACTAAACAAATAATCTCTTTTGTCTCTTGACTGGATAGGAAAACCTAGAAATTCTGGAATGGAAAGTATGAATAAAAGTTTATTTTTATTTTTCCATTTGTAAGGACATTAGTTTTTTGTGTCTTGAATGGAGAGCATCATGATTATATTTCCTAAGGAAGGCAGCTGATGTAAGTAGCAGGATTGTATTTTAACAATGGTGAAGGAGGAATAGGATGGGTGGATTGAAGTTATTGGAAGGTGGAATTTTTTTTACTCTACATACAAAATAAATGTCCACAGTGTAAGATGACAAACTTTAGGAAAGACTCTCAGTTACTGATATTTATAGTTCATTAAGAAGAACCAAGGAAAAACCAGATAGTATCTACTTGTCTTTTTGTTCCTTTAACTACTTATTAGCACTTTTTTTGCTCTATATTTGTATGAATTCTGCATTTTTTTTTTTTTTGCTACATTCATTTTATTTTGGACTAACTGTTGTTTAAAGGGTAAGTTTCAGAGACATGATGAACATATTGGGACCAAAGCAAAAATAAAATATTAGCAAATGATATTCAACAACACATTAAGAAGATTGTATATCATAACCAAGTTGGTTTCAGTCCAGGGATGGGAGAATGGGCAAAAACTTTTTATTTTATTTCCTAAAAGGTTATGCATTGTTCACAAGCTGTTGCAGATTAATCTACCTTAATCTCCCTGCAGTGTGTCTTTAGTTACCCAAATAATTAGACTGTCCTTAAAACTAAAGGCAAACACATGTGAAATGGATGTAATTATGACAGAATGTCACACTTACATCAGTGCCAATCAAACTTATCTTGCTACAAATAAGCTGAAATAAATGCATAAAATTTACAGTTGTTTAGGACTTACATGTTATCGTTTTGGGGAAAAAACATTAAAAACAACTTAAGAAGCTTGATTCTGTTCTAACAAGAAGAATGAAGCTGAAAAAACTGAAAAAGCAACAATTCTTTGATTGCCTAATTGCTGGAGGCTTAGAATCGACAAGTCTGAGAGGTAAAAAACTCTCATGGAGTCCAATCATAAGTGGCCCCCAGAATTGCATGATTTACCTTCAGGAGTCTGGCCATGTTCTTCCAGTTATTAGAGAAAAATCTCCTTGTGTTTCCTGCAGAAGGAGGGGAGAAAGGACCATTTAGAAACACACCAGGCTCTTTATTCATAACAAGGTGACAATAGTCTAAACCTTCTGGGGTATTGCTGGGGCATAACTGATCTGGGGGAAGGGAAATACCCAATTCCAGCTCATTGTAGCCATTCTGACTCAAAATTAGTGGGGAAACAAGCCTAAGAAACACTTGTGTAGTCTATACTCCAGAGACATAGGCTCACTAAAAGATGGAAACCTAATCTTAGGAGCACTGAACACCTCCTTCCCTGTATCCTACCATCATATTAATAAAGGCCCAGTGATGGTGGTCACTTCCACATGACATCACTTATCTTGTTGGTGAAAAAAAATACTGTGAAGCAAGTGAAAGTAGAAAACACAATTTGAAGAGACAAAGCATCAGTACCAAGCATGGCAAACAATGCTATAATTATGATTTAGAATCATCTATTGTTAATATATCAGTGACTCTAGTGGATAAAGAAGACAGCATGCAAATACAGATGGTCATTGTGAGCAGAGAAATAGAAATTCTAAGAAAGAAGGTGACAAACAACAACAACAAACTAGAAATCAAAATATTGTAACAACTGAAAATTGCCTTTGATAGGCTTCTTAGGAAACTAGACATAAATGAGGAAAGAATTTATAGCTTGAGGTTATCTCAATACAAATTTCTTAATCCATAAAGACAAGAGAAATAAAAAAATCAGTTAAAAACATAAAGAGGGAAGCCAAGGAAGTTGGAATAATTGCAATTGCTTTAACATGCATAGTGGGAAAATTAAAAGAAAGCAGAGAAAAAGGAACAGAATACAGGCAAAAAAAAAAAAAAAAAGATATTTTTACATATTGGCAGACATGGAACCATAGGTCCAAGAAGCTAAAAGAACACTGAGTAGGATAAATACCATAATAATAATAGTTAAAAGGATAAAAGAAAGAAAAGATATATCAAAATAATTTCTTCAGAAAGAAATAAAATAGAGCTGGGGATGTAGCTCAAGTGCTTGTTTAACATATGGAAGGCCCTTGCTTTTTAATCCCTAACACTTTTAACAGAAAAAAAATTAAAATAGGTGAGAAATACGAAGCTAAAGGAAAGGAAGAACACTAGGCAGTAAATAAGTAAAGGCAAAAATTTAAAACCTTTTGTTCAAATTATGAATTGATGTAACATAACTCTTCAAACTAATGGCAGCAATTAATTTATTTAATTATATATGGTTATGGAGTGTGTATATATACTTATGCATGTTTGTGTACCAGTGAAATGAATGACAGTAATGACACAAGGGACAAGAGGGAGAAGTTAAGGTTATTAACTCAAGATGCTACTAAAACTGTCCATAAACAGGCATTCTGCTATTTGAAAGAGGGTTTGATTTAGTTGTAAAGGTATATTGCAAAATTAACTGCAACCATTATAACAACTAAAAACAACAAAGATTATAACTGAAATGTCACAAAAGCAAAGAAAATAAAACCATATGAAACTTTTAATTTGCCTATAAGACACAGCAAAAGAGTGGAAGACAAATATAGGAACAAAAAAATGAGGGCCACGTATAAAAACAATATCAAATGTGATAGCTCTATAACTGTACCAATAATCTCTTTGAATATTAGTAATATAGATGCCCCAATTAAAAAAAAAAGGAGATTACTGAAGTGGTTCTGAGACAAGAACCCAACAATATGTTGTTGACAATAAACTTACTTTAAACTAAAAATACATATTCATTAAAAGTGAAATCATGAAGAAGGATATACCATGTAACACTACTTAAAAAAAAAGCAGAAGTAGCTACATTAATTTCAGACAGAACAGTCCTTAACACGTGTGCCTAACAATAGAGCATCAACCTATGTGCGGAAAAGACTGATGGAAGTGTGAAGAGAAACAGATGAATCTACTATCATATTTTGTAATTTTAACACCCATCTAACAGAAGTGCACAGATACAATAGGCAGTAAATCAATAAGAAAATAATTGAACTCAACAATCCCATCAGTCAACTGTTATAATTGACATCTACAGGTTACTTCTATGAGCAACAGCAGAATACACATTGCTCTCAAGCTCACATGGAATATTCACCAAAATTGAATGCACTTCGGGTCACAGTACCTGCCTGCTGTAACAAATTTAAAATAATAAATATCACATAATTTTGGCTCTCAGAATACAATGGAATTAAATTAGAAATCAATACCAAAAATAACTCAAAAATTCAAAAAATACATGGAGATTTAGTAACTCATTGTTAAATAACACATAAGTCGAAAAGCAATCTCAAGAAAAATTTAAAAATAAATTAAATGAATATTAAAACACAGCTTGCCAAAATTGTGTGCTGCAGCAAATATAGTAAAAGTTTATAAACATTGTAGGATTCTCATAATTTATAGCATCTAATGTATATTAAAAATAAGAAGAAAGATCTAAAATTAATGATCTAAGTTTCTAACTTGGGGGTTTAGAAAAATATGAACAAATTAGATCCAAATTAGGTTGAAATCCATGAAATTGAAAATAGGAATCAATAGTGAAAACTAAAAAAAAAAATCTGATTCTTTCAAAATATCAGTAAAGTCAGTAGCTCTCTAGTCAAACTAAGTAAGAAAAGAGATGACAAACATTACTAATATTAGAAATGAAAAAAGAACATCCTTACAAAGTACAAAGAAATCAAAAGGATAATAAAAACATGTTATGAACAACTCTAGGCCTGCATATTTGATAAGCTCATTTCAACGAACCAGTTCTTTGAAAGACATAAATGTGTCAAAACTCACACAAGAAGTAATAGACAATCTAAATAGTCCTATGTTTATAAGTGAATAGAATTAATAATTAACACTGTGCCAAAACAGAAACCACCAGTCCCAGATGAATTCATATTGAATTCTACCAAACCTCAATAATAAAGGAAGAAATTAATACCAGCACTCTACAGTGTCATTCAGGGGATGGAAGCAGAGGACTTCTTCCCAACTCACTCCATGAGATCATCACTAATGTAAAATCAAAACTGGAAGAAGACATTATAAGGAAAGAAAAATAAATGGCAGTATCTCTCATGAACACAGATGCAAACATTCTCAAAAAATTATGAGCAGATTAAATTAAATAACACTTAAAATATCATATAAAACAATCAAGTGGAATTTATTCCAAGTACATAAGACTAGTTCAACATTTGAAAATGAGTAAATGTAATTCATCATGTCAACAGGCTAAAAATAAACATCATATAATTATATCATTATATGCAGAAAAGGCACTTGACAGAGTACAACACCCATTCATGATGAAAACTCTGAGTAAAACCTTGGTATAAAGAAAAACTTCATCAAATTGATGAAGAACATCTACAAAAAAATTTACAGCTAACCCATACTTAATGGTGAAAATATAGAAATTTTCCCTCTGAGATCAGGAATAGGGCAAGGATGGTCTCTCTAACCAACCTTTGCAACATCATACTAGAAATCCTAGGAAATACAAAGAAATGAACAAACAGAATCCCACAAACAAATAAAGTTCTGATTGGGAAAGAAGAAATAAAACTATCTTTGTTCACAAGTGCCATAAATAATTATGTAGAAAATATGAACAATCCTACAAGAAAACTCCTGGGTCTAATAAGTCATTATAATAAGGTGGTATTGTCCCGAGTTAATATACTCAGACAATTACTTTATTATATGCCAGCAATGAAAAAGTAGAATTTGAATTCAATGCCATTTACATTAGTATTCAGTAAGATGACATACTTGGTTATAATCTTACAAAAAAATACAAAATATATATGAAGGAAATTATAAATTTCTGACAAAGGAAGTCACGGTGCTAAATAAATGGAGAGATAGTCCATGTCTGTGATAAGACCCAGTATAGTGAGATGTTATTTCTTCCCAAAATGATCCATGGATTCGATTCAGTACCAATTAAAATCCTAGCAAGTTACTTTTTGGATATTTTAAAAGTTATTCTCTATTTTTTTTTAGGGAAGCAAAAGACTCAGGATAGCCAACTTGTATAGAAAGGAAAGAAAAATTGAATGATGCTATCCAACTTCAAGACATGCCATAAAGCTACAGAAATCAGAACAGTGCAATTGTGATGAAAAAAATAGACCAATTGATCAGTAGAACAAAGATCCCAGAAACAGACCTACATAAATATAGCCAACTGATCTTTGATCTTTGACAAAGGAGAAAAGACAATATAATATAGTCAAGATGTTCTTTTCAACAAATTGTGGTGGATTCCTTTGAAATCTTCTGGTTAAAAAAAAAAACATAAAAAGGAATCTAGATACAGACCTCATAACCTGCATGTGCATGTGGACTTGCGCGTGCGCACACACACAAACATGTACACACACTCTAAAAATTGCATGATAGACCTACATGTAAAAAATAAAATATCAAACTCCTAAACTCCTAAAAGATGAGAAGAGAAAACATAGAACCTAGGCAACCTTGGGTATGGTGATTACATTTTAGCTACAATAACCAAAACACTTCTGATAAAGATAAATAAATTGATAACCTGGATTTCATTAAGATTTAAAGTTCTGCTTTGTAAGTGTCACTATTGAGAGGATGAAAAGATCTCCAAATTGGGAGAGCAAATTTGCAAAAAGCATATCTGACAAAGGACTGGCATACATAATACACAAAGAACTCCTATAACTGAAAATAAGAAAACAAGCCAATTGATTAAAACAATGTGAAAAATGCCTCAATAGTTATCTCATTAAAAATGACATACAGAAGGAAAATAATGATATGAAAATATGTTGTCAGGGACATGCATTTTAAAAAAGCAAGGATACTACTACATATCTATTAGAATGGCAAAATCCAGTACACTGAGAACACCAAAGGTTAGTGAGGGTGTGGAGAAATGTGAATTCATTTTCATTGCCAGCAGTAATAAAACGAATTCAACTACTTCCAAAGACAGTGTAGCAATTTATAATATAATTAAATATGATCTAGCAATTGTATTCCTTATTTTATAGAAAAGTATTGAAAACTTATACTCACCCAAGAATGTGCATGTGAATGTTTATATTAGTCATATCTATAATTGCACAACTTGTAAGTAACTGAGAGGTTCTTCTGTAGCTGAGGTGATAAAATGTGGCTCCTCCAGACAATGGGATATAATTCAGCCTTGAAAAGAAACGAAGTACCCAACTGTTAAAGACATGAAGAACTGTAAATCTGATAAAGTTACGTGCTGTATGAATGCAATTAATGGTTGCCAGGGATCTCAGTGGGAAGAGATGAACCGGCAGAACACAGAGGTTTTCAGGGCAATAATAACATTCTTTATGATACTCTAATGATGGATATACATTATCATACATTTGTCCAAATCCATAGAATTTTCAAGACCAAGAATGAACCTTAATGTAAACTAGAGATGCTGTATGATACCAATGGAAGCCTTCCCAGCAGGATAGTATGAGGGGTGTTTCTTTAACAGTTAAAGTCCTCTGGACTTTTCACTATTGTGATGTATCATTGGAGGTTCATACATTTTCATAATAGCACCACTCTGTAAGGAATGTTGATAATGGAGAAGTAAATACCTATGTGAGTATTAAAAAAATTAAAAATATAATTGATGAAATTTTCCAGAAATGATTTAAATTAATTAAAGATACCTAAAATCATACTTCAAAATATAAACAGGAGTTCAGAGAAATTTTATTTTTGAAAATAATTTGACTTGTAATTTGTTTACCTGATAGTATTTAACTTTTGACTGTTAAATCAGCACATGATATGTGTAAATATATTATTATTAGAGGAAAATAATGAAATAAAGACCTTTAAATACCAACCTAAAATAAAGTATTATTTGTTTATGTTATTTCAGTAACAGTTCTGTTATACATTACTGAGTCAACAACTTTCCAATAGCAGCATTATATCTTCCAACTAAACTATGGCTGAATTACTGCTTACGCCAGTCTCGGGGTCCTGAGACCTCAGACACCATTTCTTCTCATAAAAGTTGTCTCACTCTAGTTTCTCCTGAATATTCAAAATGGGAATACATATATTTTGACACATACTACATAATTTTACCAATTAATTTAAATGAATTTATTCCCATTGATGAATCCATGTCATATTAAAGCCCCCAATCTATTTTTCCTAAGTACATTGTGCAGTGGTCATATTTGGTTGTGTCTAGCCCACACCTGATGCTACTTCAAAGATTCATTTTGGGTGGCAATAGGCTCAACTACACAATCACATTCACAAGGCCCCTTGTGGCAATGACTTCACTCAGAAAAGTATAAGGTCAGAGATGCTGTATGATAACAATGGAAGCCCTCCCAGCAGGATAGTATGAGGGGAGTTTCTTCAACGGTTGTCCTCTGGAGTTAAAGCCATTTTCCAGGGACTATTCTCCCTGTCCCCTGCTAAGTAACAGCAGGGATCAAAAGGGACAAGTGGCATTAATGGAAGGAAGAGTTACTGGCTTAGAAGTCCCATGTTCAAAATCAGAGACATCTGTATTGTAAGTCATTCATGTGTAGCCCTAATGGGACCATAAAAAAGAACATGCCCTGTCACAAGATTGACCTTATTCTGGGAATACTGAAGCCTCTCCCTAGGTATTTATAGTTTATTTACAGTTTTCTAATCAAGGTAATGACTCTTAGTTATTCCTTTTGCAGGGATAAAACTTTATACCCATGGAACAGCAACTCACATCTCCCCTTCCACCAGCCCCTAGCCACCACTATTCTCTGCTTCTGTGAGTTTGATGATAGTATGTACCTTGTATAAATGAAATCAGGCAGCATTCATTCTTCTGTAATTGGTTTATTTACCATAATAACTTCTGGATCTACCGTGTTGTCACATATGACTATCTTCTTTTATTAAGACTGAATAATGTTTCATGTATATAAGGACCCCTTTGTCCATCTATCAAGGAACACAAGTTGTCTTCATATCTTTACCTATTTTGAGTAATGCTGCAATGATCAAGATAGTACAGATATGTCTTTGCCATTCTAAATCCAATTCTTTTGGATATGTATCTAGGATATATAATTATATCTAGTATATATATATATATATATATATATATATATATATATATATATACATATATGCACATATATGTAAATGAATTTATATTTAGAATATATAGTAGGATTGATGGATCAGAAATTAGTTCTATTTTTAATTTGATAAGGGATTTCCATATTGTTTATCATAGCAGCTGTACCATTTTGCATTCCCATCAATAGTGGTGTGAGGTGGTATCTACAGTGATGCTGGATTGTATTTCCCTGATTATTATTGAATATCCTCATATACCTGTTGGCTGTAGGTCTTTGGAAAACTCTATATTCTCTGATACAATTTGCCAATTTAAAACAAGTTACTTGTTTTTCTCTGCTATTTAATTTTAAGAATTTCTTAACAATTTTTTACATTAACTCTTTATGAGGTATACTGTTGGAAAAGAATTTCTACAATTCCCTAGGTTGTTGTTTTACCCTATCGATTAATTATTCTTTTGTTGTGCAGAACCTTTTTAGTTTGATATAGTCCCACTTGCCTATTTTTGATGTGGTTTCCTGTTTTTCATGTCATTACAAGAATTATTTGCCCAGACCAATGTCAGGAAACTTTACTCTCATTTTATTCCAAAACTTTTATATTTTTAGCTCTTATTTTGAAGCTTACATACCATCCACTTGGAGTTTATTTTTGTATATAGTGTGAGATAAGGGTCAAATTTAACTCTTTTGTACGCAGATATCCTGTTTTTCCAAAACTGTTTGTTAAGTAAAGTATTCATCCTACATTGTGCATGATGGCACCTTTGTCCAAGAACAGCTGAGTATGAATGCAAACGTATATCTTTGGGCTTTCCATTCTTTTCCATTGGTATATATATATATATATATATATATATATATATATATATATATATATATCTTTTATGGCAGTATCCTACTATTTTTAGTTACTATAGTCCTGTAATAAATTTTAAAATCAGGAAATGTGATGCCTCTAGCTTTGTTTTACTTTGTTAAGATTGCTTCAGCTATCTGAAGTCTTTTGTAGTTTCTTTTGAATTCTAAGAAATATTTTATTCATATAAAATGACTCTGTGGTTTTGAGAGGGTATTGTACTGAATCTAGATTGCTTAGGACACTGTGGATACTTTAACAATATTAAGTATTCTATTCATGAACACAAGATGTCTTTTCATTTATTGCTTTCTTTTTTGATTTTTTATCTATATTTTGTAATTTCCAATATATGACCTTTTTGCCTTCTTAACTTTACCCCCCTATATTCTGTTCTTTTTATGCCATTATAAATAGAATATTTTCTTAATGTTTTAGGTATTTCATTGTTACCCTACAAAAAACAACTAATTTGTGTTAATTTTATATACTCTGATTTTAGTGAACTTGTTTATTAATTTGAACAGTTTTTTATGATGCAGTCTTCAGGTATTTCTACATATATGATCATATCATCTGTCCATAGAAAGATAATTATTTATTTCCTATTTAAATGACTTTTAATTTTATTTTTAATTACTCTGGCTAGAACTTCCACTACTATGCTGAATACAAGTGGTGAAATTGGGCATTCTTGCCTTGTTTCTGATTCTAGAGGAAAGGCTTTTGATTTTTCACCATTGTGTATTATTTTAGTGGTGGGCTTTCGTATAAAGCTTTTATTATATTGAGATAAATTTCTTCTATACCTAGTTTGTTGAGAAGTTATATCATAAAATGGTGTTGAACGTTTTAAAATTATTTTTCTGCACCTATTGAGATGATCATGTGATTTTTAACACGTAATTCTGCTAAGGTTATGTTTCATGTTAATTGGTTGAGCATGTTGAACCATCTTTGTATCACTTGGATAAATCCCTCTTGCTAATGTTTCATGACAATTTTAATGTGCCATTGAATTCTGTTTGCTAGTATTTTGTTGAGGTTTCTTGCCTCTGTGTTCATAAAAGACATTGAACTACAGTTTCAATTCTCAGAGAATTAAGCCTGACTTTGATCTCAAGGAAAACCTTACCCCATAAACAGTTGAGATTGTTTCTACCTGTTCAATATTTTGGAAGATATTAAGAGAAATAGTTGGTATTAATTCTTCTTTACATGGCGGGTGGAATTCACCACTGAAACCACCAGTTTAAAGATATTTCTTTATGTGACTTTGTTGTTGTTTTGTTTTGTTCCCAGGGATTGTACCCAGGATACTGAGCCACATCCCCAACCTTTTTTAGTTTGAGTCAGGGTCTTGCTAAGTTTCAGAGAGTCTGGCCTTGAACTTGTAATTCTCCTGCCTCGGTTTCCCAAGTTGCTGGAATTACTTGTGCCATGGCACTTAGTTTGTTATTGTTTCTGATTCAATTCATTTACTTTTTATTTGTCTATTCAGATGTTTTCTTGCTTCATGACTCAGTTCTGATAGATTATAAGTTTCTAAGAATTTACCAAGGGCTTCTTAAAATCTGTTTTGCAGTATCATTTATAAGATTTCCCCTTTCATATCTGATTTTATCTATTTGAGCATTCTTTCTTTTTTCTCAATTACTTCCAGAAAGGTTTATCAATTTTATCTTTACAAAAAACAAACCTTATTAATTTCATTCATGTCTTCTATTGCTGTTTTTGTACATGTTTTGTTTCATTCTTATCTAATATTTATTATTTATTTCTGCTAAATGTGGGCTTGATTTGTTCTATTTCTTTGAGTTATAATGTGTGTTCATTCATTAAAAAAATCTTTCCTTAATATTGGTGTGTATTCCTGTAAGTTTTTTTCTACTGAAATTAGCATCTCATACTTTTGGTATATTGCACTTTTAAAAGATATTTTCTATTTTCCCTTTTGATTTCCTCTTTGATATACTTGTTGTTGAAGAGAATATTTTTCAATTTCCACATACTTGAGAGTATTTCTGTGTTCTTCCTTTTTTTTTTTTTACAGTGTACTTCACTGTGGCCAGAAAAGATATTTCATATAATTTAATATCTGAAATTTGTCAAGACATGGTCTCATTAAAATAGGTCTCATTATGACCTAAAGAGACCTCTATGGGAGAACATTGTGTGTGTGTTGGAGAAGAATGTGTGTTTTGCTGCTGTTGGCTCTCATGTTCTGTGTGTGTCTGCTAGGTTCATTTTTTCTATAGTTTTATTCAAGTTCATTGTTTGCTGATCTGTCTGAATGTAGGGTCATCCACTGTTAAAACTGGGGATTAAAGACTCCTTCTATCATTGTATTGTTGTCTACTTCTCCCTGTATTTCTTTAAATTTTTTGTTTGTATGTTTACTCTTTTGTTTCATTAAAATTATACATATCCACTGCTATTATACATATTCACATAAACATACCTTGCTGTGTATTCTTACCTGCACAATACATATTTGTTCATTTGATGAACACCACCTTCCCTCCCTTTATCTTATCCCTCATCCCGTATCTTTAGTCTACTGGTCTCTCTTATATTTTCATGGTCCCCTTTTCTTTCTTTTTTTTTTTCTCTTTAGCTTCCACATATTAGAGGAAATAAACATGTATGTGATCCTTGATTTTCTGAGTCTGACTAATCTCACTTAGCATCATGTTCCCCAATCCCATCCATTTTCTCACCAATGACAGTTGCATTCTTCTTTATGGCTTAATAAAAATCCACTTTGTATATACACCACAACCCAAAGAATCAGTCAGCATACTCTAGTCCTACTGCATATTCATGTTTATAACAGCATAATTCACAATAGCCTAGATATGGAATCAACCTAGGGGTCTGTAAGCAAATGAGTAGGTAAATTTCTAAGAATTTTTGTTTATATAACATTTAATCATTCTGATGTTGGGAGGATATATATTTTTATAGTTTTTGAATCTTCCTCATCAGTTTACCCTTTCCTCATCTGTAATGACACTCTTTGCCTCTTTTGATAATGTTTTTTTGTCCCTTCACTTTCATCTATATGTGTCCTTAAATTTAGAGTGAATCATCTTTACAAAGTACATAGTTGTGTTTTATCTTTTTTTCTTCATCATCCATTCAGCCATGCCATGTGATTTTGTTGGGGAATCTAACCTATTTTGGAAGTAATTATTCGTAAGAAAAGATTAACATTTTAGTAATTTTTTTCTGTAGATCTTAGTTATTTTTTTCTCTTTTCCTCTCTTGCTGCCTTTCTTCATGATTCGTTGATTTTTTTCTTTTTTTTTTAACTGATGTACTTTGATTGATTAATTTTCTTTTCCTTGTATGGGTTTTCTATTGATATTAAATTTGTGGTTACTATGAAGCTTACATAAAACATCTTCTAGTTATAATAGTCTATTGTAAGGTGATCATTTAACTTTAATCATGTCTACAGACTCTACACTCTTACCTCCCTACACAGACACACACATGCACACACATACACATTTAATATTGTTGGGATCACAATTTACTTTCTTTTATGTTGTGCACCATCTTATTTTGGAGGGTATAACTATTTGTAATAACGGTTGATTTTTATTTTTATGCTAGAATTGAAGTGCTTTACAGGCATCCTTACAATTTTTCAGTATTCAGTATTTGCATGTATTTTTACTTCCACCAGTGATTTTTATGCTTTCATATTGTTGCTAATTATTCTTTATTTAAACATCAACAATTTCAGTTACAATTATTTTGATCTGGAAAGTCTCGGTGATAAGTTCCTTTGGTATTATTTCCTGGTTATGTCTTGTTTCTTCTTCAAATTTAAAAGACAATTGTTCTAGGGATAATATTAGCAGCATTTAGCAGCATTTTCTGTTTGCTTCATTTTATTTTTTTTCTTTTTTTCCAATATTTTGAATAAATCATTCACCTTTTTTCTACCTGTTGAATTTCTACTAAGAAATCTGTTGATTGTCTTGTAAGTGCTGTCTTGTGCATGACAAGTTCTTTCCTCTTTCACTCTCAAAATTCTTTCTTTGTCTTTGATTTGATAATATGACCCTAGAGTGTTTGAGTGTAGACAACTTTAGGTTTATTCTCTTTGGGTACACTGGGCTTCCATAAGTCTGGATGTCCAATTCTCTTCAGTATGGGAGCTTTAGACATAATTTCTTTAAATATGGGTTCTTCCCTCTTTTTCTATCTCTTCTCCTGTGACTTGGATATTAAATAATATGGTTTGTTTTAGAGGGTCTCATAAGTACCTCAGGATTATACTTTGTTTCATGACTTTTCCCCTAGCCTTGTTGCCTGGGTGATTTCAAGTGACCTAGCTTCAAAGTAGTTGATCTTTCCTTGTGCCTTGCCAAGTCTCATATTGAACACTCCTGTTGAATTTTTTCAGTTTTATTATTGTACTCTACTTCTGAATATGTTTCCCATTTTTTATAGCTTGCAACTATTTGTCCCTATTTTTTTTATAATTCATTTGATATTTTTCTGATTTAATTTGTCCATCAGTATTCTTTTGTAACTAACAGAGGTTTTAAGGAGATTATTTTCAATTCTTTGCTAAGTAATTTCTAGATTTTCATTCATTTATGGTAATTTATTGGATATTTATTTTTATCAGTTGAATGGGTCATACATTCATAATCTTTTTTTTTAATATCATAAAATTAACATCAGTGTGTTTGGAGAAATAGTTACCTCTCCTAGTCTTTCTAGACTGAATTTGACAGAGAAAGAACTTTGCCAATCAGTCTAGCCAGAGATTCTGGGAGCTTCTCAAACCTTTTATATAGATCTGATGTCTCTAATGTTCCTAATTAGAGGGTCTTTATCATCACTGGTTTTGCTTTTTCAAAGCTTGTAGTCTCTTGCACTTTCTGGTGTCTGACTGCTATCCTGCAGGCCAGGATATTGAAGGAGTGCTCCACACTTCTAACCCTTCCTAGAGAGATGCCTTGAGTTATGTGTCTCCTTCCAATCTCATAGAGCCTTTCTGGGTACAGGAAGCTGCTTACCCCTCTTCTTGTTTCTAACTGCCCTTGAGAATCCAAGCAACTCAGGTTTCATCAGTGTTTCAAATGAGGTGAGACAGAAGGGTCCCTTGGGCAGCACACCTGATGTTCAGGGATGTTGGACACACACTCTGTTTTCTCACCCCAAGGGATAAGTCACAGGCAAACTGATCTCTCACAGTCCTGAGATTTTCATGCTTGGCTGAGGAGTTGACAAAGGGGAAGTAAATTTGTTCTTCTTGCCCATTTCAGTGTGGTTTTATGCTCATCGGCAGTACTAAAACTTTTTAACTGGATTCTTGACTTCTCATAAAAATATTTTAGTCTGTTACTGAAGCTTCTTAACTGGATTCTTGATTTCTCAAAAAATAATATTTTAGTCTGTATTGTTATTAAATTGGTATTTCTGATGAGTAATTAGGCATGGGGCTTCCTATTTTTCCATCTTGATGGCATTACTTTTAAGTGTTTTTAATGAGATTTTTAAAATACATCATTTCATTAGAGTTCTTTATCTTCCTATGAATTTTATCTCTTGGCACTCTTATCTACTTCCATAGTTTAAATTTCCACCATTATGTTAATGGTTTTCGTCTGCATTTGTATCTTTTCCTCTATAGGACCAGGAATACACTACACAGAGAATTATATCCCTCTATAGAAATGTTCCCAAAATATACTTTCCACACAGGTCTAAAATATGATCCTCTCTCACAAACTTTCTAATCTTCTGGTACATTCTATCACATAAATTAAGCTATCATCCACTTTCTTATTACTTTTAATCCTCACAGTGTGATTATGAATATCTTGCCCACTAATTAGGGTGCTTGCTACTTTTACGAAGAAACACTTATTCACACACCATGTTAATCAAAGGTTGTAACCAAAAAAGTTGCATTTTAGATTAAGCGAGTCTATGGTGGATTTATATTTATTTATTTAAGAAAAATTTAGTAAAATTATAGTACCATATTTTTTAAATATCTCATCAATACAGAAAAGATACACAAAGGAAATGAGATGAACTTCTTATAATAAAGAAAAACAATATTTAAAGAAGAAAAGCTTATATTTTCCTTCATCAAAGGAAAGAAAAACACAATTATGCTTCTGTCTGTCTATGAACAATGATTTACAACTTTTCCTTCATTCTTTCCTTGTATATCTATGCTAAAATACTGAAGTACAAAAGAAAAAAAACTTTTATTTTACATCTTTAATTTATTATGTGATGATATGTGAAAATAATCGTATAGCTCATAGTCATAAGTATAAAGAAAGCTATTTTAACTTACTAAGCTACTCAGTTCATAAAATTGAAGTGAAGACAAGATATGCTACAACAAATAGAGCCTGAAAACAGACTAAATAAATGCTAAATGAAATGCCAAATTAAAAATCCAAAAAAGTTGAAGTTTTATTACATATAACATATTATTTAGAAAAACATCTGATATTTTATTTTGCTGATTGATCTTGCCTTCTTATACATAGTATTATACTCAATAAGTTAGTTCAATTTTTTTCCAACTTTTGTAGTTCAAGGAGAAAATGTGCTTCAAGATTTTCAGATGTACAAAATCACAAGGAGTATTATTTCATATGTGGTAACAACAATAAAAGGATAAGCCTTGATTGGAAAGTTTGGTGTGTGATTTTTAAAAGAATAGTAAAATTTGAACAACATAAAATAACTAAATATTTTAGGAACGCTGTGATTTTTCTTTTGGGTCTAGTACATTTGGTTATAAAGATTTGCCAAATCCCACCGTTTGTTTATTTGAGGGTTCTCACAAACACAATTGTGACCAGTGCTAACTGTGTTTCTTCAGTAAATTTAAATAACATTTTGTCTGAACATATTGTCGTCAGAGACAAAAAGGAAATCATAACCATATAAAAATGCCAACTGAGTTTTTAAAAATTGCCAACTGAGTTTTTAAAACTGGGTTGTTATTTATAAAAATGACAAAAAAGAATAAGAAATGTTAACTGCAAAATATAAGAAGCTATGTAGATTTTTCTCAAATCCTTTTCTCCCTTTTCTTCTCCTATAGTGTCCTCTTCTGCCATGAGTTGAATTTTTCCTCTTCAAAATTCTCGTGTTACCAGTGTAACAATGTTAAGAGATGGGATCTATAAAAGGTGATCAGGGATTTTCCTGGTGAGTGGGATTAAGGCCTTTTAAAACAGTTTTCATAGACTTCAGTTTGTTTTCCCTTCCACTTTTCTGCCGGATAGGGACATAGCATTCCTACCCTCTGGAAATCCAGCAACAAGGCGCCATCTTGAAAGCAGAGAGTTCTTACCAGAAAACTGAAACTGATAGTGCCTTGATCTCAGACTTCCCAGTACTTAGAATTATGAAAAAAAATAAATTTCTGTTTTTATAAATCACCCAGTCTCAGCTATTTTTATAGGGGTATAAAAAAATAAAACAATTCTAATTTTATTTTCCTTTCTTTAAATCTAAGTACACTGAGTCTGTCTTAAAGACAATAAAAGTGTAAACAATATGATTATTATTTTTCTCTATTGTTCATATACTGACCTGTTTGAGAGTAAACTTCCTGTTAAATTTTCCAATGGAATAACATCTGACACACAGCAAATTATATCTTTAGGTTTTAAAATTTCATTGAAATTAAATTAGAAGCATTTAAGATTCCTTCTTTTAGGCAGTTGGTTATATATGCTATTATTTCATTTTTTTTAGTGTGTGTGAGTTAGTTTATAACTATTAAAATATATTTTAGCTTTGTCTTCTACTATGTTATACAATTCAAACTTAGGCAGCTATTTCATTCCCACCAGACACTTCTCTGTTTTAGGGGCTTTATATTTATTACAATGATAAATTATTTTACCATTCAATTTTATTTTATAGGTTGCAAATATTAGATCCAGAGAGATATTATAACTTTCTAAAGGCCACACAATTTTATTAACAAAGCTAGTTTATAATCTTTCATTTTCCCTCATATCTCCTACACTAATTAATGTCACATTTTAATTATAATTCTTGCTTCCTAAGTATGTCAACTGATTATTAGAATGATTTGTATTTTTAAATTATTAAGAGTATTTAGCTGATCCATTATATTGTCCCAGTTATTTGTGTTGCAGTGTAATAAGGTTAATTAGTGTTCTGGTGTTTAGGAGAAAAAAGAAAATTTTCACTAGGAAGAGTATAGTTGGAAAGAGGGCCACATTTAAGCTTAAATCCCAATTCATCATTGATGTTAATCTCGCACTTCATTTTAAAGTTCCTTTTATCCCCTTCACATAAATTTTGAAATTAAATGCTAAAGTAATAATTAATATAATGAAGGCCACCGTGTTTCCTACTTATGAGTAAGTGTTCATTGATACAATCTGTTGATTTAAAATATTTACTTTTTTTTAAGCATATAATAAATGGCAGATTCCTTAATAGCTCCCACCACTTAAACCACATTGTGCTGCTTGGCTTTGACCACCTGCCACTTCTTATGGAATCACTGGCAGTATCTTATAAAAAATTACTTTTCACACCATGTCAGGCTAAAAAAAATCTAATAGAGGGGATAGATTTTTGGATGTCCAAATCAGATGCTAGTGAAATGAAGGAAAGAAAATTCATACCATAAATCAGTTTTTTTTAACCTCTGAAAATTAAACACAAAGTTTCAATATTTTTTTTCCTAACATGAAGGTGTTCTTGCAAAGAATTATTGTAAGTGTTCTTCCATATTGCTTTTAAATAATCCATTGTCTCTTAAAGTGAAGAGCAAATTCTTTGTAATAACTTGAAAATGTACCTTATATCATATACAATTTTCCACCAATGTGTCATTAGCAATTTTTCGTTTAAGAGAAACTCACCACATAAGTAATGAAATTTATTTATCATGTACACATGTATTTTATTTGTTGCTATGAAACCTCATATAATGGATGTTCCATAATCTGGAAATAAATAATTTTAAAAATAAATCAAAGTTCCTTGGGTAAGATAGGCAAACCCTTAAACTCTCATATTTAACCTAGAGTTTCCTGATGTCAAAAGAGTAAAGCTAAGATCATTTAGATAAATTAATTTTGTTATTAGTGAGAATGAAACATAACATTACTTTAGATTAAGCAATACCATTCTTAAAATAATACAATTACAAAGTGAAAACTGGATTTGTGGTTGGTAAACATAGGCACAGAGTGGAAGGAAGAAGTTGGTAAGGAATGTGTGGTGACAAAGAGTTTCTAGTGAAACTGGTCCTCATTGTGACGAGATTGTTCTACAGCTTAACTCTTCTGGTAGATACACAAAAATACCCATGTGATAAAATTTCATAGAGTTACGCATACATACATGCACACACACACACACACACACACACACAAATGAGTACAAGTAAATCTGGAAAAGTCTGAATACATTGATCAATTGTGTCAATGTTTGCATCAGTGTTATGATATTGTAGAATAGTTTTCAAGTTAGCACCATTTTAAGATTTTAAGGAGTCCCTTTGTGTGATTTCTTATATCTGTATACCAATGGAAAATGATCTTAAAGTTTAATTTAAAAATTCTATCTAGCTTAAAAAATAAAAGTTAGGGTACAATAAATCATGTCCTCCTTAACAGTAATGCATGGAGTATAGATGATGGGAATCCTGATTATCAGAAATGGGAGTTCATTGTCAATAGAGAATTTTGAAATAATAATGATGATGATTTAAAAATCAGAAGAGTTATTTAGCATGGCAGTGATAAAATAGTTTTCCAAATAATAAGGTTTTGTTGGTGTGATACTACGCAAGTGTTGTAGTTTCTATTGAGTTTAAGTTCATAAGACAATATAAATAAACATTGCTTATCTATCTTCATACTCACAGAAGCTGCCTAACTTACAATGGATTTACATCCTGATAAATGCACCATAAGTTGAAAATATAGCATTAAAATGCATTTAATGGACCTAACCTACTGAATGTGATAGCTTAGCAACAAAGTGATCCCTTTAGGTTATTGGTTATTTGCCCTCATGATCATGTAGCTAGCAGGGAATTGTAGCTCATTGCTGTTACTCTGTACCATGAAAAATATTGTTTTGCATATATCTAGCCCAGGAAAAGACCAAAATTCAAAATTTGAAGTACACTTTTACAGGGATGCAGCTTGACTTCACTGAAGCCACATTGTCGTAACTGTCATGATCGACCTTGAGTTACCCTGACCCAATTTCCCTTCATAGTTCCCCAGTGTATGCTAAGTAAACAAACAATGACCATGGTATGTGGGGCTTTACTGCTAGACTGTGTGCTATCAGTGCCAGGACTGTGAGCCTGCCATCCTTGATAATAGCTTGACTTAAGCCAGGTACATTCTGACCTGGACAAAGTCACTATTGTATGCACTGTTTGTAAGTCCCCTTCTTTCCACTCAAATCACAGGGATCTACTGATTTTGCGGATGCTCAGGACCATGCTTCTGTGAGTAAGTCCCTAATACATTGTACTCTGAACTTCTAGAGCTGTATGCTTCTTTCTTTGATCTCAGGGAGACCTTCTTGCTAGTTCTCATACACTGGGAGTGCAATGTTCTGAAACGTTCTTCTTCTGGATGGCTTCTGCTTTTGCACCATTCCAAAATCTAAAATCATTAGTAGAATCATTGTAATTCGGGGACTGTATAGATATATCATTAAAGTAACCTTTGATTTCTCACTGATTAAATGTTACATACTACAAAGATAGTATTATAGAAAATTACTGAATATTTAGTTTTCCTAAAAAAAACCCTGGATTCCACTACATACATTTCTTTTCAGGATGAATTTCAATGTTTCATATCTTCAGATCTCCTTTTGTGTATAGTTCATATCTCCAACCTCCATATATGTGTGAGTCAGCATAAACTTTATCTTTTGAGTTGCCTTCTTTCTGATAAAAAGTTTTAAATGAGAATAATCAAACAAAAAGTATGTGAAAAGAGCCAGAATCAGCCTTAAATAACACATGCATGATTGTACTAGAAACTTTGTAATACTTTCTTTAAACTCAGCTTAAATTAATTATTTAAAAGGTCATTAACTATGTAAAAATAAAACATAAGGCAAAGGACATTAACATAGCAAAAAAGAATTAAATTTTTAATAAAAAAAAAAGTCAGGAGAAATGATGGAAGATGTTGGTCTTAAATTGCCAGAAGTAATCAAAAGGGCAATGTTTGAAAGACTCCGTTTTCAGAGTGAACAGGCACTTTTTCCAAAACAACTAATCAAATTGTGTCTGTGGTCACTAACATGTAATCATTATCTCTGATTTTTTTCTGAAGAAAAGCTTAGGAAATTTCTAAAAAATGAAATTGAAATCAGTGATAATTTTTTTGGTGAAGATACTTTAGCAAAAATGTTCAACTGTGGAGAAATTTGAAAGCCACAAGAATCGATGCTAAAGGAAAAAAATTATGGACAGTATGGCAATTTTTGTAATTTATTGTAAAGTGGAAATCATTGTTTGTGTTTGCCTGTGTGTTTGTAGTGTATGAATGTGTACGCATTGCTTTATGCTAAAAGCACTTTTGGTAGAGTGAATTAAACAGTATTCTTCAGTTTATGACAAAGTAGCTTAACAAATTTGGCTTCCCCATCTATAAGAAAACAAAGAGAAAAATCATAATTTTTGGTTATATACTTACCAATTTGCAGAAATTAACACTGGATGGAAAAAGAAAGCAACATCATTATAAATTTCTGCAAAAAAATACATATGCATAATTGGATCCCTTTTACAGACATGTATTAACCCTTTTCCTTCTTGTCAAGTAACATTCATTTCTACAATTCATTTATCTTACATGTGTTTTATTTGTATGCAATAATTTAAAGACAATAAGCCTCAATTTCTGTGCTTCTTTCTGGAAATTGTCATTATTAATGTCATTTCATGAGTTTTATTGTTAACAGTGGTATCATATAAAGAAGGGGTGATGAAAAGCAATCTCCTCCCAGTGTTGAATGTCCTAGGAGTACAGGCAGTTTCATAACTTTCCATACATAGACATACATGTGGGCAGAATCCACATAACAGTGTTACTGTGTCCTCTGATCCTTTTGTGAATCTGCACCACATAACGTCATTTTCACAAATGGACTCCTCCTACTCCTACTTTTGTCCAGGTTTCCATGCAGCTTTGCACCGTGACTGTATATCTGATGCCATCTTCAGCAAAGCTATAGTTTTCTGGAAATGACAGGATGCTTTCAGCCTTGGACGAAGGAAAAGCAAACTATCGGTTTTACACACACACACACACACACAAAATAGCACAATTACACTATGGTCAACTAAAACAGATCAAGCACAAGTCACCAGAAGATGGGGTAGCAAAGGGGTCATGTATGAAGACATGTGGACACAGGAACAAACTGCTGGGGAAATATATTCCCAGTTCAGCTTTTTTACTCTCTACCATGGCTGCTTCTACTGACCTACATGATCTGTGGGAGCAAAGACTATGCCTGTCTTTCAGGATATCTAATCTTCAGCAAGTGTCCCTTTTCTAGTTTGTGATCAATATTTCATTCTTTAATATTCTCCCCTTTCCCATAGTGTCTAGAAGTCTGGTCAACTGTCCTGTTCACCCTGTTTTCGTCACCTCCGTATTGGGGCAGTGGATGCCTGCCTCAGGGCAAGAGGGTTAGAATCTCGCTGAGGGATAAACTGTAAACTCATTGGTACTCATTCTGAAGATATGATACTAGCCTAAAAACACGGCTCCTGATATTTAATGGCCTACTTCCTAACTTCTCTGAAACACAGTTATTCATTTCTTTCAGTCTAGAAAATGTTCACAATCTCCAGGTCACTGTATCTTTTTTTTTTTTTTCCCTCTCCTGTTCCCCCTCCCTCCCTCCCCCTCCCCTCTCTCCTGCAGAGTTGATTTCTATTCCTTCCAGCTCAAATACTGTGATTAATGTACACATCAATTAGCACAGATCTTGGGACATGGATATATTCACCAAGCATTTTCTGGATGAATGAATATCTTAGTGAGGGCTGCTATAACAAAAATGCCATAGGCCACAAGGTTTAAACGACAGAAATGCATTTCTTAAAATTCTAGAGGCTGAGAAGTTCACTATGAAGGTGGAGGCCAGTTCAGGTTCCAGAGGGAGCCTTCTTCCCAGTTACATGCACCCGTGGCAGAGAGCTCACAAGTGTCTTTAAAAAAAAAATCATTTTTTATTGCTAAGTAATAAAGAGGAATAAAAATTAAAAGCAAAATTTACAGATTAAGACTTAACAAAACTAGGAGCATCAAAGGAAGTGAAAATAGGGCTAGGCACAGGGCCATATGAATTCATGAACACAGGAGGGACAAAGATAGCATCTTCAGCGCATGCTCACTGTTCTAGGGGAGAGGATCTGGTGAAATTTTGATCTTAGACAAGCGCCTAGGTGAGGAAATCATGGGATAAGATTTCTAAATCCCACTCTGTGCTAAGAGTCATCCTCACCAATGATGCTGTCTCTATCCTCCTCTCTTTCCTCTCCTCTTTTTCATCGTCCTTGATCAATTCCAGCTGGTCCTTCCCCTGGTCAGCATTATCATCATCCTCCAGTAGATCCTGGTCCTCAGCAGAGTCCTCTGCACCCCCCTCAGACTTTATCTTCACATTAGTTTCATCTTTCTTCAGGGACATGCTGCTCTGCTCCTCTTCCGACTCATCATTCTTTTTCTCTACTGCTTGTTTGCCCTGCTCCTTTTCAGTTTTCTCCAGGCTGTCCAGAAGAGTGTCCACTTTTTGTTTTATTTGGGCTGTTCCTTCTTAATGCCTGAAGGTCATCTCCTTTCAACTTTCCAGACCTGGAACAAGATCCCTGCTGTCCACTCTTAGAATTGAAGCCACTTTTGCCCCTTCCAGAGGTGTTTCCTGATACAGGCTGGTATTTAGAGGGCACTACAGCCCCAGAAAGAGAAAGAAGAGGAGGAGGAACAAGTGCTCCGTAACTGTACGTCCTGTCATAATAATCACGTTGAAAGTCATAGTCCAAGTCAAAATAGGAGCCATACATCTCCACTGCAGATTGTTTCACACCTGCTTTTCCTCTGATCACTTTTAGCTCTGCAGCCAGATTAAGATCTAAAACCTGGCCAGCAATCATTCTGCCATCCCACAGCAGCCCGGGTATTTCTCCCATTAACATACTGAATGAAGGCAAAGCCCTTATGGACAGAGCAACCCAGAATTTTGCCAGACTTAGAGAAGAGCACTTCCATATCACACTTCTTCACCTCCAGATTGTTGAGATTCCCATTGGAGAGACATGGGAATTCATGGAGCATGGATCTGTCTTGTTGGCAAGGTTGCCAGCCATCATGTTTGATAAGGTTCCTCACAAAGGCCAAAGAGCGTAGGTGAAGATCAGAAAAACTCACTCAAGGAAAGTTCCACTGACACATATTTCAATTGAGTTGTAACCAGGAGAGGGAAGGAAGAAGAGATTTGGTTCTGAATCTCCTAGTCCCAGATAGTATGTGAAGAAGCCAACTTCTGTTTGAGATCAGCAAGGCCACAAATGTAAACTTTTCTTATAAGGACACTGATCTCAAAATCCTGGCTCCACCCACTGAGCTCAGCTCAACCTACTTACCCGGAGTCCTCAACTCTTAATACTTCCTAATACCATCTTATTGAAATGTTCAACACTTGAAGTTTGAGGGGACACAAACAGAATATAAAAGAAAGAATGAACAATGATTTGTTTCATAATCAGTGAGCACACTGTACTGAAGAAGGACTGTGACTTCTAGCAAACACAATTGTGAAAATTCAAACTCCCCATCATCACCAAGAGGAATACACCAAGATTCCTGGTAGTGAAGCCAGGAATAACTTTCTGCCTGAATGAACCTGGTTTTCATAAGGTAACATAAAATAATCACCAGGCAAATGCTTATAAACATGATATAAGGCATTCCTTATGTAAATGCCATGTCAGGTTCACTGAGAACTTGGTAAGTGTATGCCATACCATTTATAGCTACTGCTATAAGCTGAGCTAGATGTCCTAGCCATGTGAAAATATGGTGCTTTCTTAATAACCTGTCATTTCAACATATTATTTAAAAATTTTTAGAGATAGACACTGTTGTGTAACTTGGAGTGAACTTATAGCATAAGAGTAAAAGTGCATGTATATTACTTACATTTTGTTCTCACCAAAATTATTCTCTACTTGACTATTAGCAATATTGCTGAGATTAAATGAATAGCACTTCACTTATAAATTCATGTTCCTCCAGTAACAGTATGTTTTAACATGCTTAATAGTTAGTGAAAACATCCAAAGAATTTTTATGCCATGGCCGTTATGAGGAAATATATTTAAAGTTTGCAGTGTATTATGTTTCTTTAAATAATGACCCAATTTTGAAAGTACAACTATATATCTAAAAATGTAAGTATTCACTATTCAGTGACTAGTGTTACAAAAATAAAATGTAAATACAAAATATTTCTAAATGCAGTTATTAACATAAATATGATTCATTGTAGTATGTATTGGGAGAAAAACATATAAAGAAGTCAATTTACATTTGATTGACTCAGAGGTACCTCTTGTAATGTGTAACAATTCAAAAGCATTTCCCCTATAATTCAAGTGTGCTGAGTATGGTTAGGTGCAATACAATTAATGTAATGTACATGGCATTTTCATTTCATTTCAAAGTGGCATTATATACTGTTGAACTGCCAGTAAAACAATCAGACTCAAATTTTGTTGTAGTTTCTAAAAAGAGTCAATATTACTGAATTCTTAGCCTTTAAATCATTTTTCCCAAATTATGAAACTAAAAAAAAGGTTAAAAAATAAAAACTAATATAAGTTCAGACAGGTTGGTGAAATTTTTTGTGTTCTGATACAAATCAAGACACTCAGGAAGTTATTAGCAAATATTTACCTCTGCTTATCAAAATGTGACTGGGGATTGTACTCATCTAATGATTAGAGACGAAGAAGCATGTTATAGATAATTTCAGTAAGTCAATCTCAGACTTAGAGAACAGAAAAGAGACAAGTAGACATAGACAGGGCTTGATTGTGTATTCTACCTGAAATGGACGAAGCCCTGGTAATATGTCTTACTTGTGATTAGAGAGCACTGTCTCCAAGAATATCACAGCAATTCTCCTTTTTCTGTCTCATTCCTTCTTACCTTTCTTAATTATTTCTTCTTCTCTCCCCCTTAGAATTTTTCTCAATCAGTTTCTCTCTGTCTTTTTCTCTCTTTCTGTCACCTGAAAATTTATATCAAAGGATCTGGTAGGCTTCAGTATGACATATTTGTGTGTGTGTGTGTGTGTGTGTGTGTGTGTGTATGTGTGTTCTTGTTTGGTTTAGGTATGAGGGTAATGCTGACCTTGTGGCATGAGTTTCAAAGAATTTTTCTCCCCTTCAACTTTTTGGAATAGTCTGAGAAGAATTGAAATCAGTTCTTCTTTAAAGTTTGGTGGAATTCAGTAGTGCAGCCTCCTGATCCTGAACTCCACTTTGGTAGGGGAATTTTTATGACAGATTCTGCTGATTCTGTCTCACTACTCATTGCTCTGTGTACATTTTCTTTTTTTTCTTTTCTTTTTTTTTTGTGACTCAGTCTTGGTAGATTGTGTGTGTCTAATAATGTATCAATTTCTTCTAGATTTTACAATTTGTTGATTTTTAGTTGTTTACCATAGCCTTTAATGATTGAGTTTCTGAGATACTGTGTTCGTGTCTCCTTTTAGTTTCTGATTTTATATATTTGGGTTTTCTTTTTTTCTTAGTTCAGATAAAGGTTGCCAATTGTTTTATGAAAATCAACTTTTGGGGCTGGGGATGTGGCTCAAGCAGTCTGGCATGCTTGCGGCCCAGGTTCGATCCTCAGCACCACATACAAACAAAGATGTTGTATCTGCCGATAACTAAAAAATAAATATTAAAAATTCTCTCCTCTCTCACTCTCTCTTTAAAAAAAATCAACTTTTGTGTTGTTAATCTTATCTATGCTTTTTCTTAATTTCATTTATTTCTTATCCGATATTTATTATTTATTACCTTCTACTGATTTGGGGTTGTTTTTTTTTTTCCTTCTGGTTCTTTTTTGTGCATTGTTAGGATGTTTATTTGAAAGCTTTCTATTCTTTTGAGGAAGGGGTTTATTGCAATAAACTTCCTTCTTAGTAGTACATTTGCTGGATCCCACAGGTTTTGATATGTTGTACTTCCATGGTCATTTATTTCATGAAAATCTAAAATTTCTTCTGAATTGCATCATTAACCCACTCAGGAGGATTTGTGGTAATCTAAATGTATGTATAGATTCCAGTGTTCCTCATTTTACTGATTTCTAGTTTTATTCCTTTGTGGCCAGAAATGATACTTGATACAATTTCAACATTTTGAGATATGCTGAAAGCTATTGTGTGCCTTAAAACATGTTCTGTCCCAGAGAACGTTCTGTGTGTTGATTAGAAAAATGTGTATTCTACAGCTGTTGGATATTCTGTAAATATCTGTTGCATTTATTTGATATAGAGAGTAGCTCAATATTTCTGTGTTGATTTTCAGTCTAAATGGTGTCTGTCTTGCTGAACACAGGGGTTGCTATTTCATACCATTATTGTTCACAGTCTATTTCTACTTTAGATTTGTTAATATTTCACAAACACACACACACACACACACACACACACACACGCTCTAGTGTTAAGTACACATATATTTACAGTTGCTATATCCTCTAGCTGAATTGACAATTTTATTATTATGGATTGACCTCCTGCCTTTTTTCATATTTTTTGCCATTTTTTAAAAATCTAAGTGAGCTACACCTTTTCTCTTTTGGTTTTCATTTGCATGTACTACCACTTTTCCATTCTCACTTTTAAAGTACTTTTGTCCTTACAACTGAGGCGAATCTTCTGTAGTCTATATATAGGTGGGTCTTGTTTCTTTATTCATTTGGCCACTCCATGGCATACATCAATAGATATAGACTCCTATTGCTCTAATTGTTTTCTAGTTGTCTTGTAAAGCCTTTGTTCCTTTTCCCTCTCCTGATTTCCTCTTTTTTGGTGTGCTGGTTTTCCATAGTAGTATGTTTTGGTTCAAGTCTTCTTATCTTTTGAATATCTCTTACAGGCTTTCAATATGGTTATCCTGAGGCTTGTGTAAAACATACATAGAGTAGATTAATTTAATCTGATAATAACTTAATCTTGATAACATACATAAACTTTCTACTTATACTCTCTCTTCCTACAAATATTTTTAATGTACTTTACATAGCTTTAGAACATGTATTCCTTAGCAAATTTTGTATAGTTTTCTATTTTTTATTTTGTACATGGATTTAATTCAGGGATACTTTACCACTGAGCTACCCCCATAGCATATTATTATTATTATTATTTTCATTTTTGAGATAAGACCTTGCTAATTGGCTGTGGTTCTAAGTTCAGAGGCTGGCCTTGAACTTGTGAACCTCCTTCCTCAACTTCCCCAGTGACTGAGATGAGAAGGATGTACCACCAGCCTGGTTTATTATAGCTTTGTTTTTTTTTTCAAAGTAGTTTTCCATTTTATACTAGAAATATAATTTATCTATCCTCTGCTGTTAGAGTATTGATAAGTTTTAGCTTTGACACTTAAATTTAAATTTAACTTACAATTAAATGAAGTAAGCTTCATCTTTCCTATGTTTATATGTTAATAATTAGTGTCTTCTTTCTTAAGCTTGAAGGTTTTTTTTTCTGTAATGCAAGTCTACTGGTGATAAACTCTCAGCTTTTGTTCATCTGATGAAATTTTTATTGTACTTCATTTAAAAAAAACAATATTTCTGGGTGTAGTAAGTCTTATTGGCAGTTTTTTTTTTCTTTCATGACTTAATATATTACCTCATTTCCTTCTTGTTTGCAAGGTTTCCTCTAAGAAGTCTACTGATATGTTTACGGGCATTTCCTGTGACTCCTAATTAACTTTTCCCTTGCTAATAATATCTTTAACTTTTGACAATTTTAATATGATATGTTATAAAGTGAACCTCTTTGCATTCATCTTTTTTCTTGTCTTATGGACCTCCTAGATCTGGATTTATATTTTCTCCTCAATCTTGGGAAGTTTTCTGCCATTATCTCTGTGAATATGCTTTTCAGTCCCTTTCTTTCCTTCTTCTCTTTCTGACATTCAAATAATTCAATTTTATTTTTCTGCGTGATAGTTGTATGGTTTGGATATGAGGTGTTTCCCAAAAGCTCACATGGGAGACAATGCAAGAAGGTTCAGAGGAGAAATGATTGGGTTGTGAGAGTCTTAACCCAATCAGTGAATTAATCCCCTGATAGGGACTAACTGAGTGGTAACTGAAGTGGTAGGGTGTGGCTGGAGGAGGTGAGAATTGGGGGGCCTTGCTTTGGGGTATATATTTGTATGTGGCAAGTCTCTGTCTGCTTCCTGATCATCATGTGAGCTGCTTCCCTCCACCACACTCTTCTGCCTCACTTTAAGCCCCTTGAGCCCAGAGGAATCTCTGGAACTGGCCTTCTATGGAATAAGCCCTCTGAAACCATGAGCCCTCTAATTAACTTTTCCTTCTTTACAATTTTTCTAGTTGGGTCTTTCAGTTACAGCAGTGAAAAATCTGACTAAAACAATGGTGTCCAAAAAAAAAAAAAATCTATTAAAATATCTTCACCCTCTGTGCATTCTCTTTCCTTTTTGCTCCTAACATTGAATAATTTCCAACTATCTGTCTTCAAGTCCTTCATGTAGTTTCAATTTATTTAATGGTATTCTTTAGGTGTATGAGTTCTGCTCAGTTATTTTTTTATACTTGCTGTGTCACTGTAGAAGTTTCTTGCTTATACTTACTGTCTTGAGGTCTGTAATAATCTTTCTGACAATTATTTAAAATTCTCTGGGTAATTCACAAAATTCCACTTCATCTAGGTCAGTATCTGGAGATTTATCTTGTTCCTTTGTTTGGAATATTGCTCCATGTTTCTTTGTTTACCTTACTTCTCTGTGTCAGTTTCTATACACTAGATAAGACATTTGCCTCTCTCCCACCTGCTAGACTAGCATAGTGCAGGAGAAGCTATTTGCCAGTTTGACTGACCAGAGATTTTAAGGGGTCTTTCAAATCTATGTTCTTGTCCAGGCTGCTAACTCTGTTTTTGGAGGCCCCTGAAAGCATACAATGTACCACATCTTGTCATTACCCCAAGACCAATATCATAGAAATATAGACTCTTTGTTTAATAACTGTAAAGGCTGGAATGTTGGATATTTATTCTGTTTCTATTTTTAGAGGATAAATGCAGATATTTATCTTCCAATCTCCAGGCATTAAATCAGGGAGAGACCATTATACATACATTATACATCCACCTGTTTATTTTTTGGGGGTCCTTAATCACTCAAGAAAATAAAGTCCCTCTAATCTCCCAAGCCAGGATGTTAAAGAGAGAGTCCATTAGGTGGGAGCTGTGGAAGTTGTGATGCATTATTCCTGTATAGCCAAACTCTTTCCAGAAAGAATGGTTTGACCTGAATTAATCTCTGGAGGGACTGTGAGGGGGGGCCAATGAAGTGCCAAGTTCTAGCTCTGTCTCTGGCTACTGCAGGTCTATTGTTTGTTTATTAGAGACATGACTGTCAAGTAACCACTGGGAATGTATTCTGCACATTTTTGAGGGAAAATGATAGCTGCACATCCCTGCCACTTTCTTGCACAGTTCCAAGAGGGTGTATCTCCTGTTATTGTGTAGATGTCCAGTTAAAACCACTTCTTTCTTATGAGATCAGGAGAGACTCACATAGGCCTAGTTTCTTTTCCCATAGCTAATATTTTTCAGATGGAGACCTTTGAGAACTATCTTTAAAAATTGGTGTTCTCAATAGATATCCAAAAATTCTCCTGAGGAGAAAATGGTTTTAAAAGCACATTCTTTGTACATTTCAAGGGAATGAACTTTCTGGAGGTCTTGCACACCTATATAAAACATGCTATTGGTTTTTGGTGGTCTGGAGAGATGTATAAGTGATTTTATTCTCTTCCTATACCTAGGAGATATAGAATGCTGTCAATTCAATGGATGATATAAATATTGGGACTTGATGTGAATGCACATTCTTCCCAGGGTTGTAGCAGATTCATCATTGGCTGGCCTTTAAACTCCCTAATGCAGGTTAGTTAGAAATTAGGCTGCTAAGTATACTCTATTGGAATGATAGGTAAGCCCTTTCCAGAGGAAAATAGAGGACTGTATTTTTAAGTTCTATCTCTGTATTACTGTGAGGGGGATGAAATCCATTGAGGTGTTTGTGTTCCTATATAAAAACAACTTCCCCCACCATTCTGTCTAGAGATACACAAATTCCAGACTCCTAATTTTCTCTCTCTGATTATGGATCCATTGGAAGAGGTTTATTTGTTGCACCTACACATGAAGAGAGAATTAGGAACTTCCTATTCCACCAAATAGCTAATATCACTCCATATAAAAATTTTAACTGTTTAAGAATCTATGTGTGTTGTTGAATTTTTGGAAAATGGTTCCATTGAAATCCTCTAAGATCAATTTGATTATTATTTTGTTTTCTTACTGAGAATGGTGACTTATCATCTCTCGCTCCTGAGTAAAGGCATCTCATATTCCACTCCAACTAAAGATGAAGGTCATTGGTGTCTTGACTTCAAGTACTTATTTTATTTTTTTTTTTAGCAAACAGTCAAAGACTTTTATATAATTAAATATTAAAGTGTATGAGTCAAAATTGTTTAATGCTAGGAGTATTTTTTTATTTTAAAACTGAGAAAACTAAGTATCAGAGAAGATAAATGTATTGCTTAACTTAAAAGTGTGGCTATTATATCCCAAACCTCTGCACTAAGAATAAAAATAAATAAATATGACAGATTTATCAAATTTCCATGAATTTCAAACATGAGGAAATTAATATTGTTTTTAATAACACTTTAATATATGTCCCAATTTCAGTATTCATGTTTCCCTTAGCCAATTTAACTTCAACATTTGTTTCTTTTTAATTCAGTAATAAACATGATTGAATTTACTATACTATATGGATTGTCATAAAACATGCAATATAGTCAAATTAATGTGACAAGAATGAAAAAGAGACTACCAAATAAAATCAAAATATGCCATAATATTTCATCATGTTCTAGCTGTTACATGTTGCAAATGTATTAGTGTTAGAATTCAATATTTCAATATCAGTGTCATATAACATATTTCTTTGAAATAATTCAACATATTCTTCATTGAATCTAGGGCAGAGATAAAATTTCATAATTAAAAATATCTCAATTATAGAAAAAAGAGGTTGCTAATAAATTCAAATTATATTCATATTTTGGAAACATAAATAGCCAATAGGGGAAGAACTATACTGAGAGAATTATGATAACCTAATTTATGCTTCTTAATATTATTTAGGAAAGGTATTTTCTTGTCTACTTGTCTATGTATACAAACACACACACACACACATGCATATTAAATTCTTAATGTTTAAATTTATGTCATGAAATTGAGACCTTTGTTTTACAGCATTCATATACCTTGGTGCACTAAGATATCAAAATCACTTTGCTTCTGATTTCATATGTGTTTAAAAATTCATATTTTTAAACAGTAAATTTTTAAATTTGGAATTCTTTTGTTATAGATAAGTAACAAGAATAAGAGATGGCATTACTTTGGTTCAATAACATTTAGTGTCAAGGGAATACATATAAATAATACAAAAGAGACTATCCAAGTAAAATAATTATAAATATACATAAATATTTTCATTTCAAATGACTGGCTTCTACATGGAGTAAGGTTTTACGATAATTTCAGAATTTGACAATTAGCCCCAGGCAGTTGAGTATGATTAAAGTAATATAGTGATGTTTTACTTAAAAGTTTCCCAGTAATTCTCCTTGGAGGGAACAAACATCTTGACATGACGTTATGGGCTGATTTAAAAGTTAAGTCGGGCTGACCCCATTCTGCTCAGACAAAATCTCACTCTGCGTGGAATTGGCCTCCTTTCCTCTAAGAGGCCACTTGCACCCTGAGCAGCTGGTGCTAACTTACTTTCTGAGTGGGCACAGAGGTGCCAATTCTGAGAATGTAAATCTTGGTGACACTTTTATAAAATGTGTCTTATGATTGTACTTGCCTCACCCACCCCCTCCTTTCTTTCTTTCTTTCTTTTTTCTTTTTTTCTTTCTTTCTTTTTTTTTTTTTTTTAAGGCTTACTGTCCCCCTGCACTTGGGCTACAGAACTGTCTGCTTTTTTCTGCTCCCTTGGTTCTGGCCAGAATAAATCCTTTGTCATTACTTCAAAAACACTTGCAGTTTTATTTGGGATTTTGGAATAGTGCTTTAACAATAATATGAGCTTTTGGATAAATTTACAAAACAGAACAAATGCTTTATTTTTATTTTCTCATTTCTATGTTTTCCTTTTACTTCCAATATCATCTTCAGAAACAATATCTTCTCTTTCTTCTCTTAAGAACTTCTCCTTCACATGTGATAAAAATTAAATTATTGAAAGCAAAAATTAGAACAAATAGAACTATCTTTACAATTTTTCTGTAAATAGAAAATATTTTTAGAATTAAAAATTCAAAAATGCCTATAGAAGAGTTATGTCAAGAAAGTACTTTCAAACTTTTATCCACTTATAGGCACATCAAGAAAAACAAGTAACTCTCAATACCAACTGAAACCTTCTCTAGGTTTCACACAAGCATGGCTGAGTGTTGAAATGTCCTCACTCAGAAACTAAATGAAGAAACATTTTTTTTTCTTTTGTTTGTTTTCTTTTGAACTCCTTACTTTCAAGGAAATTTTTGTGAAAACAATAACTGAACATAAGGTAAGTAAAAGAATTTAGAAACCACAAAGGAGAAAGAATGTATCCTTTGCAAAAAAAATAGTTTAGAAAAATCAGTCAACTCAGGAATTATCATAACTCTCAGTAATAAAATAAGCAAATAAACAACAAAATATAGGAGAAAAAGCTGATTCTCAAACTTTATCACATTGTAATATCTAGATGTACAGTTTTCAACAACAAACTCACAAGATGAGAAAACACAGAAACATACAACATTTTCAAAGGAAATAATAAGTGGTCAGATAAGATACTATCTTTGAGTATGCTCAAATGTTATACTTTCTAAACAAAGGCTGTAAAACAACTATTTTAAGTCTTCTTAAATGGATAAATATGGATGAAGAACTAAAGGAAATTAAGGATATGAAGAATAAATAACATTAAAATATAAATAAAGAGGAAGAATATACAAAAAGAATAAGAAGAGTAACTATGGAACTAAAAAGTATAACAACCTAAAGTTTAAAAAAAATCACAAGAAGGGCACAAAAGCAAGTTTGAGTAGGCAGAAGAATCACAGAACATTAAGTAAGACATAGAAACTGAAATTATAGATTATTAGAAACAAAAACAACAACAAAAAAGAAAATTCATCAGGCCCTGACAGACATGTGAAACATCATCAAATGAAACTATATGTGAATCATACCCAGGCAGAGAAAAGAAAGTAGAGAATAATATTTGAAAATATCATTATTTGGCCAGTTTAAAGAAATTTTGGCCACAAAATTGATGAACGTCATAAATATACAAATCCAAGAAATCTAGCAAGTTATAGGATATGCAGAAGGTAAACTCAAAGATATATACACCAAGACATATTATAATTGTTGAAAGTCATATACAATCGGTAAACACTGAAAGCAGAAAGAAAAAAAAAAAGACACAGCTCATCATGTACAAAGAAATCTTAACAGGATTAAGGGATGATTTAAAATCCAAAATTATGAAGAACATAATGGAGTGGTATAGCATATTTAACATATGGAGAAAGTTCATCTAAGAATTCTATATCTGAAAATAATATGTAGAAAATAATTGTATACCTTTTTAAAAGTATATCCCATAATTTTAAAAAATAAATGTTGATGCTTTTTCTGATAAGAAGTATCAAAAGGAATCCTTTAGATTCAGATGAAAGAAAAGTAGACAATATGAATGTAAATACATTGGAAAGTAAAACAAATAGTATTCGTTCATTTTTAAACACAATTCAACTTTTTATTAACTATATGATTAAAAAACATAAAGATAAATTCTATGTTATATGGTACACAAAATGTAACCATATAATTTCTGACAATAGCAATATTAAGGATGATGGTAGGTACCTTTATAGAAGCATAGTTTTTGTATGCAATGGAAGTAAGTTGCTATTAATTTACTATAGATTGTTTTCTCTTTAGCATGTGTGTTAGTTAGCTTGCTATCATTGTTACCAAAATACCTGACAAAACAACTTAGAAGAAGAAAAGTTTAATTAGCTCCTGGTTTCAGAGATCTCAGTCCATGATCAGCCAACTGTATTTCTTTGGTCCTGAGGTAAGGGAGAACATCATGAAGGAAGGACATGGTAGTGGAAAGCTACTTAGTTCATCAGAGGTAGGGAGGGGGAGGGGGAGTGGAAAGGTTGAGAGAAAACCCTTACAGGTATATTTGTGGTGACATATTTCCTCCATCTGGTCCCTTTCGGCCTTCAGTGGGTTAATCTACAATGAATGAGGTCAGAGCCCTCATGGTTCATTCATTGACTGAAAGCCCAACCTCTGTACATAGCAGCATTGGGGACCATGTTTTCAAAACATGGGATTTAGGGAAACATTTCAGATCAAAACCATAACTGGGTGTTGAATGTAATTACTATAGTAATTAAAGAAAATATATAAATGATTACTTAAGTTGAATAAAGAAGAGAAATAATAGTGCACTAAAAAAATAAACACACAAAATTGAGTGGAAATTCAGGAAACCAGACAAAAAATGTTGAAGATATGTAGAAAGAAAAAAAGGAAAATTTCAAAAGTAAGTGCCTACTCATTAGTAATTACTGTAGGTGTACATGAATTAAAATATTTATCAAAAGTCAGAGACTGGAAGAAGAGGTAAACCAACCTGATAGAGATACATGCTATTTATAGAGACCTTAATTTAAATCCAAAGATACAAATTGGTTGAAAGCAAAATAATGGAAATGGGCATATCATGTAAATAGTAGCCAAAACAGGTGAGGTGACCATCTTCATATCACACAAGATGCACTTTAAGTAAAATAGGTTTTCAATTCATAAAAAAGATAAAATAATTATAAATACATAGGCACTCAAAATAAAGATCCAAAATGTATGAAACAAGAATTCATAGCACTCTACAAATAAATGGTTACTTCTACAGTAATAGCCAGGTATTTCAATGCACCATTTTCAGTAATGGATGGAATTATTAGAGGATGGAAAGGAAACTGAGAACTTGAACGATACTATAAATCAACTGGATCTAACACACCCGATATAAATTATAAAGTCTCAGCATACCTGTATGGAGTAAAGAATCAATCACTAAATTGATTTAGTGAATCAATCACTAAAATCCTCACAAGAAAATAAATAAAAATTCATATATAGATGAATTTACTGTTAAATTAACTCTACCAGGTATTTAAAGAAGAATCAATGTCCATCCTTCTCAAAAATCTTTCCAAATTACAAGAGGAGGGCATACTTTGTAACTTGTATTATGAGGACAGCATTACTGATACCAAAGCTAGACTGATATAACAAAGGAAAAAAAGAACTTAGACTCAATAGTCTTAATGAATATACATGCAAAAAACAAAATACTTGCAAACTAAATCCAACTGTATTTTAAAAGAAAAATATACCATGACCAGCTAGAATTAATTCCAGGAATGCAAGGGCAGGTCAGCATAAGAAAACAATTCAATGTAATACATCACGTTAATAGATGGGGAATAAAATCTACAGTCATCTTAATTGATGCGGAAAAAGCATTTGACAAAAATCTAATACATTTTCATGATAGAAACATTTGAAAATTCAGGAATGTAAGGGAACTTCTTCAATATGATAAAGTGTATTTATAGAAACCCACAGTTAGTATACTCAATGGTGAAAGATTAAAAGCTTTCTCCCTGAGATCAGGAAAAAAAAACAAGATGTCAATTTTCACAACTGCCATTCAATATCTGATGAAATACATCTAGGCTGTTTACTGAGTAATTGAAAATTCTTTGTGGAAATGATTTTATATCTTGGACTTTAACTAGTGATGTTATTTCAATTTTTAGGGATATGGAGTAAAATAAATGGGTTGGCTTTATCCTGTTCTACATGCTTTCATAAAATGATTGCAATAAAAGGCTTTGTGAATAAACTTCAAAGAGGTCTGCAAAGTGGCAAAATCCTCCTGGTTTTCTTAGTGTTTTTCCTCATGGACAAACTAATTGAATAGCTTTACTCTTGATTATGTATTTAGCTTCATAATTACATGCATTTTAAAGTGTTTACTTTTTGTAGAATAAAGAAATACCTTTATTTGTAAATTAATTTTCAAAACGTTGAAATCTCAAAAACATCAGAAATAAATGCCATGTCAATTATAACTATACAAACACAAATTTTTTTTACCAATGGCCTTATATACAATGAGATTATTGAGAACAAAACTAAAGTATGAAAGGAGATATTATAAACTCTTATTTTCTTAAACTGCATATTAGTTATTTATTGTGATATTTTAAATTCATCTATCATCTAATTCATTCAATAAATACCCGGCCGGTTATACATGTTGCTCACTATGTGTCACCGACTGATTCAACTGTGAATAAGATTCATAAAACCACTTGCCTTAAAAATTTTCAGGGTAAGAAATCACTATTTTTAACCTCACTGGACAACCTTTCCTTTTAACAAATTACAGAGAAAATGTAGAATAGTAACTGCCAAGAAGCCATATTTTAATATATGTTCTTTAAATAGCTAGGATGAAGTTAATACAAAGTACTTAAGAAAGCTTAGCTCTGTTGTAGATATTATATTAAGCATTTTATACATTATCTTATTTAATTCTTTCAACAGTCTTATAAGATTTTACTGATGCTTTAACCAAACGATTTGCAATTTGTTAATAAAAAATACTGATGAAATAAAAATTACTTATTACAGAGGAAAGGTAAGAAAAAAAATTAAGAAAACTCTACTTCAAGAATCTGATATTCCTAAGCCAAACCTGATATAAGCTAATTTCTAAATGAATTTTAAAAGTATGACTTGAGTTGCTGTTCGCTCTCCCACTCTTTTGATGACGTATTCAGCTATTGATGTAGGATGTTAATTTCTAGTTCTCAATTATCTATGTCTTAGTCAGCTTTTCATTGCTGTGACCAACAGTCCAGAACAATTTTGGAGAAGGAAAAGTTTACTTGTTACTCACAGTTTCAGAGGTCTCATCCTTAGATGGCAGACTCCATTTCTCTGCTTCCTAGGTAAGGCAGAGGGTGTGGTGGAAGAAAGCAGCTGGGGAAATGGCACCAGGCAATAGAGCGAGAGATAGAGAGAGCTGCTCTCACGCAGACAAAATATATACCTCAAAGGCAAGAACTCGGTGACCCAACTCCTCCAGCCACACCCTACCTGCCTATAGTCACCACCCAGTTAATCTCAATTAGAGGATTAATACACTGATTAGGTTAAGGCTCTCTGAACCCAATCCTTTCACCTCTAAACGTTCTTGCATTTTCTCACACATGAAGTTTTGGGGGGCCCTCATATCTAAACCATAACAAGGTCTTACATATCTAACCAATCTGATTCACTCATCAATACAATTGGAATCTCAGTAGTTATAACCCACATGGACAATGATCATACATTCTTAACTGTCTCCCAGAATGATCTTTAAGGAGTTCAAATAAGGGCTGGGGTTGCAGCTCAGTGGTAGAGCTCTTGCCTCACACATGTGAGGCACTGGGTTCTATCCTCAGCCCGACTCTACTGTGGCCATCTACAACTAAAAATATATCTAAAAAAATATCTAAAAAAAAAAAAAAAAGAAAGAAAGAAAGAAACTCAAATAAAAAACCTATGGATCTTCAATTTAATAATTTTCAGTGATTCCTCATCACCTTCAAGGTAAAATCCCACTTCTTCACACACCTGTAGTTGTCACTCTTGAGATCCTGCCCAACCCTTTATGTTTTTAATCTAATCATTCTCCCATCTGAACTTTGATATTTGAACATTACTAATATGTAAACTCCCTAGGGCACATACTTCCTCCCATGCTTCTGGTACCTATGAACATGCCCTTTTCCTATCCTTAACTGTTTGATTGTTTTTTTCTTTTTAATCTTCTGTCCATTATGCTTTGATTAATTCCTGAACCTTCTTTGTCCAACTCTCCATCATCCTTCCACACCAATATGGGTTTAATATGACCTTCATTCCTTCCTTCTAATAGCAGTCAATCTAGCACTCTGTTTACCCCAGGGTTTATTGCACAGTGTTGATTTTCATTTTGACTCTGATTATTAGAGGGCTGATTGATAACTCTTAGCCTAAAACAGTTGTAGAATTAGGATTTTTAAACTTGAAATCTGGATGATTGTTTATGCTCTATTAGACTTCATCTAGAGAGGCTTTTATTTTCTTTTGAGACAGGGTCTCAGTAAATTGCTTAGGGCCTCCCTAAGTTGCTGAGGCTTGATTTGAATTTGCAATTCTCCTGCCTCAGCCTCCCCGGACACTGGGATTATAGATGTGTGCCACCGTGTCTTACTGAAGAGGTGAATTTCATTAAGTAGTATATAGTGTAACTTCTTTGATGGCTAGAACAAGAATTAGTTAATCATATTACCTCCTTAGCAAACATTTGCTTCCCTGACTAAAAAAACAGTATGCTATTAAATGATGACATTTTTTGCATTATAGCAGATAAGTGTGTAGGACTTACTATCTCCATCAGTTTAAACAAGGAGCTTTTTTTCATGTGGCTAGGATCAAAGGAGTTTACTTAAGATCAGCACATCCCTCAGTTAAATACAAAATTTAAAGTTTTGTAGCACACATGCCTTCTGTAAATAACCAGAATTCCAATTAAGTTTTTCGTTTGTTTATTTGTTTGTCTTTGTTCTAAGCAGCAACTCTTCAGCCAGAGTTGGCTGGTTGAAGCACAAAAGGAATTCCCTTAAGGATACTGGTTGCTCTCAGCATTGTAGGGAAGACTGCTCATTGGTTGAGGGTTGCAGAGCCAGTAGCAGGGCCGGAATCATACCTTACTGGCGCTTGATGAGAGGTAGACAGGACAATGTATAATGTCAAACAAAACAAGGGTGGTTTGTATGTCATATAAGGTGCTTTTCTACTTCCTGGCTCCAAGTTTGGCCAAATAATACTGAGTGTCTTCATGTAGGTTTTGGGCTCTTGTGCAAACTCCAAAGACACTGGGAACATAATCCTTTATAATTTTCAGATTTGGTTTTGGGAGGTGAGCTAGGTGGAGTCCACCTCTACTGAGATTCTTGAAATCTAAAATTTTCAAACAGAAAATCAGATTTGAGGTGTGGCCTAATAAAAAAAAAACAGTAAATGTTTGCTATCATTCTTTTTACTGCCATTAAGGAATAAAGTAAAAAAAAATAGAATCTGTTATTCACACATAAAAAATTATTTTTCATCAATCCCTGTGAAATAAAACGTAGACACTATCATTACCACCACCACCACCACCACCCTCCATTCCCAAAACACTCTACATTGTTGGTGATGTTATATCCATTTTATTGATTTTATAAATGAAGATTCTGAGACTTGAGGAAGTCAAATCTGTCCAAAGTCACAGAACACTGATTGATGGAGTTTGACTGCCCCTGTCCAGAATAAGTGTTTGGCTTACTACACTATTAGTCTCCTGAAACAGTGGATCTGTTAGGAAGAGAATCCAGTCTTTGAAGAATTCCTTGCATGTTTCAAAAAGCAAAATCCTCATTCTATCAAAGCCTGTGGTTGAAGTAAAAGGAGAGTGGAATTCAGATGTAACCCTGGGATTTTATTTCTCTCCTAACTATCTTACCAACTGTAATAATGAGTCCATATATTTTTCAGTACTGAGATGAAGTCTCTCCTGCTCTGCAAGGGGATTTGTGGCAAAAGACTTGAAAATCCATTTGCCATTATTCCATTCTTCCCACACTAAATCTCTTTTCTTGTTTTCTTTGTAATGAAGAAAAATACAATACCCTTTCCAAATAAAAATAGACATAAAGCCATTATATAGTTTTTCTCTAACAACATACAGCATTTGGTTTCTGCCAAATATAATAAAAGGTGAATGAAATAAATATAAGTTGCTCTGGTCAAAAATCTTGGAGACCTTGTATATTGATGTCCTTTTGTCACGTTGACTATCCAGTCTATTACAGATCCTGTCATGTCTACCTTTAGAGTATATCCAGTTTGTGCCCAGTTGTCATTACCCCATCTGCCGCCAGTCTGGCTCAAGCCCACAGATCTGACTTATTCAAAAAGCATATAATCTGGTTTCTGTAATTTTTTGGCTCCCCTGTGTACATTCGGAACAGAGAAGATAGAGAATGCCACTAAACTACAAGAAACATGCCATTCCTCTACTCAGAATCTTTAGAATAAAAGACAGAATCATATCTGACATACAAAACATCGTCACTTCTGAAACTCTGCTGCCTGCGACCTTTTCTCCTACTGAATTGTTCTTATTCTCTAATCGTGTTGGCCATCTCACTGTAGCTCAGCAAGCTCCCAGCACCGGGCCTTGGCACTCATTCTGCTTTTCAAAATTCTCTTCCCCGATATACCTACTTGGTTCACTTATTTTTTTCAGTGGTTCATTCAAAAATCACCTTCTAAGGGAGAAGCAAACTTGCAATGTTATTTTATTTAAAAAATCTCAACTTCTAGTCGAGTTGTCCCATTTAGCAAATAATAAACAGCATGCAGAGTTGAATTTGTTTTCAGATAAATAGTGAATAATGTTTAATTTAAGTATGTCTCAATATTTCATGGGGAAGATTGCATAAGACATGCTTGTATGATTTTTAAAAATGTGATGTTTACCTGAAATTCAAATTCAGTTTTATTGTGTATTTTACCTGGTTCCAAACTTCAAATTTAATGTTACCCTTCCCTGCTTTGAAATTTCTTCGTAATCCTTATTACTATCTAGCACATTATATGTTTTACATAATTCATATTATTCTTCATTTTTCTCTTCTGTAGAATGGAAACACTTTGATAATGGATTTTAAACAATTTCTGTACTACAATATCCCCAGTGTCTACAACAGTGCCTGTTCATGGTAGACTTGATAAGTATTTATTGAATGCATGAATTTCAGATGATTAAATGAACATAAGGGATATCTACTCTGCATAAGGTACTAGAGAAAATGTTTAACGTACATCTAAAAGCAACTGCTTTTAGAGGATAATGATTAATTCCCATTTCTAAATTTTAGATTCTGAGTTTCAGAGAGTATAGATTTCTTATTGTTGTTGTTTTGTTTTGTCAAATTTAAATGATAAAATTGGGACTCAAAACATATATAATATCTGATGAAATATTTTATTTATCAAATACAATATGAAAATGATTCATTTTCAGAGATATAATAATAAAATTCTCCTGAAATATTAAGAATTTTTTCTTTTAGAGGTAGAGAATAAAAAAATTCCATGTATTTTCTGAAATAGCTTTTTGATATTTTAAGAACATCGTCTGAGTTTGAACATGTTTGATGCCTAATAAATCCTTCTGTATATTTAATCATGCTAATTAAGAATTTCACATTCTGACTAAAAAAAGATTTTTAGAATATCTAAAATTAATTTAAATAAAATCACTATTCAATTAATAACTTAATTGGCAAATTACAAGAAATTCCCTTGTGTATTATATAGATTTCCAAATGAAGACTTTTTTTTCTCTGAAATTCTCAAATTCCTAATGAAATTTAAGATAGTGCAGTATAGTTTGATATTGTGACATAGCAATAGCAGCATTCTTGTATGTGACATATGGACTCTTCCCTGAACATACTTTCCCTGTGTAATGATGTGTGCACGTGATGTGTTTGGTAGGGCCAAAACTAAAATCCTAGCTCACAACTATCACATGTATGAAATCAGAAGTAAAGGAAGAAGAAGAGACAGACAGAGGAGGGGTCAAATCATGTCCCAAATTCTTGAGTGTAAGTGCACCATATCTTTCTGCCAATTCTGCACTATTTAAAAAATAATAATCAGTACATCTTTAACTATCCTCACAATTACATAATATGTTTAGAAAGTGTTCAGTACCTTTTCATTATATATTATCAAGTACACATATTCACATATATCCACACACGCATCAATATCCATTTTTTCTTGAGATGCGATTGACTATTAACATTTATCTGTGCTTGCTTCATACCATTTTGATGAGAAATGGTAATTGAAATGTGAAAGAAGGCATAGATTTCATGCTACCTCATAAAGAAGCACTTGTGATAGCACTTCTGAAAGAATACAAAGCAAGCCACAGTAACCAAGGCATTCTCCACTACCTGTCAGAAGATGTCTTGGCAGTTATAAGCCCTCTCCATGCTGTCTGGAGTACTTGCCCTTCATGAAAGTAACTGCGGTAACATGTTATTAATAAAACAATGAATTGCCGAGAGGGTTTATTAAAAATAAAAGCAAACAAAACAAGAACAAAAGAAAAAACTGCTAGTGCCTCCCAAACCTTTCTCAAGTCCAAAAATTATGCAAGGCAATTCTGTACAAAGTACTACTGGGTTTGGGGTTTGGATGTAAGCTTTCCTTGGTCAGATATTCTCCTCTAATTACCTGGGACCTTTCATACATCCAGAGCCCCTCCCTTCCAATCGGAAGAGTGACCAATATTTTTGATCCCTGTCTTCTGTCTTGTCTTTGTCTTTCTTTTTTCCATCTTACAGTTTCTTGACACTTTTGAACATTTTGCTCATTTTGCAGCACACAAGTTTATTCTCTGTTTCTCTTAAGTGTCTGACAAAGATATTTCAGGCACTCAGTTTATTAAATGTTCCTATGTGCAGCTGTAGGAATAGGGGACTCAAAAGTGTGTGAATTAGTCAGAAATGATGAGGCAATCTTTCCTCGTTCCTTTCTTTCATTTCAAAAAGTAAGAGAGCAAGTCAAGAAAAGATATTGGAGGAAATTTTTAAATGTGTATTTCTATATGAAAGAAGCCAATTTAAAAAGAATGTGTACTATGAAATGCCACTTACATGATATTCTAAAGATGGGCAATATTTTAGGGACATAAAATAAGTATGTCAGTGTCTTCCAGGGATTTAAATTGAGGGTTTAGTAGCAGAAACACAGTGTGTGTGTGTGTGTGTGTGTGTGTGTGTGTGTGTGTGTGTTTAATGCAAAACTACTTTCTAGGACCCCATAATGGAGAATAAATCACATTATACTTTTGTCAAAATTCAGAATTTATAAAAAACAAAACTTAATTGATATAAAAATTTAAAAAGTCATTTTATATGGGTAATTCCAGGATGAAATGCAGACTATTATCACTGAATCTGTGTTACCATGCAATGAACAATCTTTCAAGTTTGTGTGGGAGAATGTGTTGATGTGGGTGTGGATGATGTCTGCAAGACTTGTGGCAAGAGGATCCATGTGGCAGGGTTCTACTGTAACTAATAAGGGTTCTCCCAGTGGAGGTAGAGTCAACGACTCTGAAACTCAACATGCTAACAGGTGTAGTGAAATCGAACAATTAGGTAAACAGATATCATATGACACCAATCAGGGTTCTCGCTACTTGAGTGAAAGGTTACAGAAAATCAAAGAAGGCTGGAATCGCCAATATGGTGCTGGAGCAGAGGAGCCACTAAGTTTATGGTTAACTCAATATAGATTCCCCTGGTTACATATAGGCACACTGACAGGTAGGTTTGAATCTGGGTTAGTATTCAAATGACAGATTCTTGTTCTGTTTGCAGAGAGGGTCTAGAAGAAACATGACTCTTAAACCAATACCAGTATATTATAAGGCTTACCACTTTTCCAGACAGGCTCCCATCCCATTCTCTGTTCACATAGCGTAAGGTTCCTTCTAGTCCTTTCAAGCACTTTCCCTAGATTTGAATAAATCTTCATTTATGTGTGTTCTCATACTTCTCTTGCTGAATTCCTGAGTGGCTAACCTGTGCCTGTCCCCAGGCCTGTCTTTTCAGATCCTCCCTCTCCAACATTCTGCCTGGCACATACTTCCTGTCTCCTCACATTCAAATGTGATTTTTAAATTCGCACACATTGTTTTTCCTAACTAATTAACACAGTGCCTTACATAAATGAATTAATTTGTTCATTGGGCACCAGACACAGAATAGAGAACAGAGTAAAAACATACTATGAAAGGAAAAGCACTCCTATATTTTGCTTTCATTGGGCATGTCACCTACCCTTTGATATTAATTGGGTCCTAAAAACTGCACACTATAAAGGTAGGATGAGTAGCTTCCTCATTTTAGTCTAAACTGTAGGGAAAATCCTGTTATGTGAAAGAATCAACAAAAGTATCACTTCTATTTCTATATGTTTTGTGTCCTTCTGGTCTAGAGTGGCTCAGGACAATTGGGGCAGCATTTCTGGGTACCCATAATAGAGTTTGAAGGAGTAGGCATGCTGTTACTTTTTCCAAATAATTTTTAGTAGGAATTTAATTCTAATTTTAGTTATATTTTAAAAAGCAACAAACAACTCTGCTTTAGGTCCATCATCTATATTATTTTATCTTATCCTCAATCTTTACAAGATTTTGGTTTGGGGTTTCATACGTATCATGTTCCCCACAAGGAGATTTGAAGCAGATTTACCAAGTCTGTCTTCCTTCAACTATGGTCTTACTCTTTCACAGTGAAAAACACAATAGTAACATTTTACAGAAGGAGTTATTGAAATCCCTTAAGAGAAAGATGGGTGATAATACTTCTTTCCTTGTCCTTTTTCTTTCCCCTTGAGATTTCAGGAAGTAATTTGCTTAAAGTTCCAGAACAGTTGACAACTGAGGTAAGAGCTGAACTCAAGCCCCAATTCCGGTTTCCGCGCTTTGTCTTTGAAGGTTTGACAGCTCATAAATGGGCTTGATGCTAAGAATCTCCTTAGAGGCTTTTTTTTAAAAAAAGAAGCAATTGTGGATGTTTGATGAATTCTTATTACTGTGGCTTCCTTTTTCCCCAATGTGTTGTACAGTCATGCAGTCAACAGTAAAATGTATAAGTGCACATAAATGATCCCTGTATTGTGAAAATTGCAGCAGAAGACAAGCAATTATGTGGGGGAGTACATTAGGCAATAGCATTTCGCTTAGTTTTGGAGCCTCAGCTTTATTCTGAGTGTTGAACTCAATTTCCATATTACTCAGAAGACATTGATCATTACTAGCCTAAGTAAATATTCCTTTTGATTGTCTCAGCAGGCAATCTCCATGGTCATATTTTAACGCCGCCTCCTTGCAGACGGAAACCTTTGATAGATATTTTGGCTGGTGTCTGCCATTACAAAATACACCCAAGCAGGTGTGGAATAATAATAGCCGAGAAGAAAAGGCCTTGTAAACACTGAATTGCACTGCAGAAGTGACGCACTGGCTTTATTTCCTATTACCATCCAAAGAATACATTGAAATTAAAATGTTAAGCCCACCCAGGGGTGAGTATACCAAAGAACAGAAAGTGGGAGGCACATCTATATCTCATGGCTAATAAAAGGTGAACAGGAAACAGGATGCAGAATTGATGTGATTACTTCAGTGTTGATCCAAATATGAATGAGGTAGCATTGACTTGTTCTGTCTCCCATCTCTCTCTTCCTCTCTTAGCCCGGGACGATTCCTCCTCCTCCTCTTTCTCTTCCTCCTCTCTCCTCTTCCTCTTCCTTCTTCTCTCTTTGTCTTTCTCTTTCTCTCCCTCTCAATCAACAGACAAAATAAAGGTACAGACAACACAAAAATAAAAATCCCCTCTACAAGGTCTTTAATACCTGTTTCAACCTATTAGGCAAAGTGATGTACCCTGTAATCCCAGCTACTCTGGAGTCTGAGGAAGGACCACAAATTTGAGGCTAGCCTGGCACCTCTGTGAGACCCTAGCTGGAAATAAAATTGAAAAAGGGCTGATTTCAATTCTCAGTACCAGGAAAACAAACCAAAAAAACCTCAAAGCCAGCTTCAACCTAATCCTCAGTCTCAATACCACACCCATGTGCCTACCTTATCTCAAATGCCCTTCCAGCTAATTTTCTGAGCTCACCAGAACTTGGAAAGATCTCCCCTGGGGCTGTAAACTTGTGTACATCATTCTTCTTTGGAGCTCTCTGAATTCCACTCTCTGCTTTGAAACTACGATGTTTTATTGTAACTACATCCACAGACTTCTGAATGTTTCCATAGCTCTTTGTTCATGAATAATCTTTCTAATTGCACTGGGTTATAAAGGATCTTCTGGGAAAGGTTGAGATCCTACATGCCAGACACAGAATCTTGGAATATTTTTTCCTCCCCATCATCTGATCTATTTATGAAGCATCTGTTGAATCCAAGAGGTAGATTTCCCACCCATGAACTTCCCACAGGCAAACTGAAAATCCTTTCTGCACTCAGGGTTACTAAAGAGTTTTAAAATAAGGAAGAGATATTTATAATGGAAATAGAATATGAATCAATCACTTCACACACAAACAAAATTAGTATCTGGAAACAGTATACCCATTGTCCAGATGGGGAAGTTCAGCATTAGAGTCACTTACACAGCTGATGCTTAGTGAAAAAGAAAGCGAGTAGGCTGAATGGGCTGCTGTATATATTCCAATGTGCACACTTTTAATCATTAGGCATAGTCATCTTCCACGCAGACTCTAACCTTCATACAGCTTTTTAAAGCAGAAACGTATTATCCACTTCACTCTGTTATCCCCACTTTTACAAATTAAGACCAGAGAAGTGAAGTAGCTTGCTCAAGGCCACTCTCTTTTTGAGCAGTGGTGGAAGCTTAATTTGAATTTTTAGCCTCTCTGAATACAAGGCTTCTGCATATAGGATACCCTCAGTGGGAAGCATATTATTATTCAAAGCATCATGATAAATAGAAATATGAATATAATACAACACTCAGTCTTACAGTAAACAGTGTTGTACATCTGTATACAATCACATGTCTTGTAAATATGATGAATCTCTGCATGCACATGATCATTTGCAGTGGTGATTATTTTCTTTCATACAGGAAGTTGATGCATTTAATGTGCTTACATTGAAAGGATAGCAAATTGTTACCTCTTGTCTTTTCAAATGATTTTTTTTTCTTTTTTCTTTTCCTTGCCTGTTTCCAGATGGTTTCTGATTCCTATCAGAGTCAGTGTCCGTTGATGGAACAGCATTCTCTTGGTGATTCTGCTCTATGAGTTATTATTCCTAGCGGCCATCCAAACAATTCCACCAAGTGTCACATTTTGCCTAAATTGATACTAAAGCCGTTTAGCATAAGCTAATTAAAATTTGGATGTCCTTCCTGAATACGCCACATGACTGATGGCAATGAGCTCTATCATCATTACCGAGCACATTACTTTTGTAGATGTGCCTTATAAAGCGTTCCAGAGCTATTTATTATGTTTTCATGAGCATGTAGGCTCATACATTTCTTCCGTTTAAGAGGAAGAGTGGTTTTAATAATATTAGAGGAACAGGATCTCGATCTCCTTTCTCTCTACCACATTTATCTTCTTCTCCTTCCTCTTTATCTCCCAATCTTCTTATTCTCACAGGAAGGTGTGGAAAACATGAAACATTTCCTGAGAATAAAATCATAACATCTGTCAAATCAAATTCACTCTGTCTGCAAAACCAAATACAGTTTTTTTGAGGTCCATTTCAAATCTTCATGTTCTAATTTTTAAGGAAAATTATATTCATTATAAGAATCTTTGTTAAAGACATCACAAATTACTCAAATAAGCTGTTGTTTGCTTGTGATGTTGGTTGGAACTCTTGGCTGGAGAGTTCATTTAAAGTAGATTCTCTTCCTGCAATAATGGTTTTCCATCCGCCCACATCTCTGCGAATACATAATTGATCAAGTGGGTTGAAGAGAAACTTGGGTTTTCATTTTATGTAACAGGTGTTCTCAGAATTAGTTGACTCCCAGAGCAAGTGAATCATTTGCTGTCTTAGATGACAATGTAATGAGTAAAAGAAAAATTAGGATATGATATCAAAATTGACTTTAGTTTACTCATTCATAAAATGAAGACAATATTATGATCAACTCCTAGGAATGGTGTGAGGAATCTGAGACAACATGTATGAAAGGCTTAGCCTGATTCCTGAAACTCTGGGTTAACTAAGCGAAGGGGACTACGTTGGAGATGGAGAGAGGAGGTCAGCACAATTACATGACATATTTCCTATACTTTTTGGCTTTTGCAAATATTTAATGAGCTTTCTCGCCACTGTGACCTGACAAGAGCCATTTCAGAGGAGGAAAAGTTTTTTGGCGCCCAGGGTTTCAGAGGTCTGAAGTCCATAGATGACTGACTTCATTGCTTTTGGCCCGAGTTGAGCAAAACATCATGACCAAAGCACAATGGAGGAGAAAAACAGTGGGGGACATGGCAATTAGGAAGCCAGAATCGGAAAAGTCTGCTCACCAGGGACAAAATATAAACACCAAAGGCATGCCCCTGTGACCTACCTTCTCTAGCCACACCTTATTTGCTTACAGTTACCACCCAGTTAATCCATCAGTGGATTAATCCATAGATTAGAGCATAGCTTTCATAATCTAATCTTTTCACCTCAAAACTTTCTTGCATTGTCTCACTCATGAGTTTTTGGGTCGTATCACATATACAAACCATAATAGTTTCTATGCTACCTACTAGGGCCAAGAACAGAATGGCTAATCTTTACTAATGGGTAGTCTCATTTGTACACAGCTGCAAATGTTAGAGCAAATTTTCTCTGGGTTTCTGTAAAGTCCTTGTGGATACAAACACTTGTTTCTCATGTTGAGAGCTTTTTTTTCTCCTTCCTGAAGCACCATTGCCTAGAGAATAGGTGCATTGGCTACAAATCTGTCCATGAAGTCTTTAAGAACTAACTGGATGCATTTGCATCAGTCGGGCATGGGAGTTTTAGTGGCGGGGATCAAGTACTTAGCCTCATTAGTTTCTAGTGTTGCTGTGTAATGACGTGGCACTTTAAGTCTTTAGCAGTCACAATATGATATAGTTGGTTGGTTTTCCATTTATTTATTTATTGACTTATCTATCCTTCTTTTAGCTATACATTGGCATAAGCATTGCTATGGACAGTTAATAAGCTTCCCCACATGTTAGCTTTTAATTTTCCAGTGAAACCTCTCGTTTTGTGTATGCACCATTCTTACTACCAAGGAACACGTTAATTAGAACCTGTTTGGAGGAGATACACATGGAGCACAATAGAGATGAAACATACAATTGCAGGCCCTGGCATCCTTTGCATATGCTCCTGTTAAATGTACGGAAAAGTAAATAAACAAGATTAGTAAAATTGCCTATAATTTTTCTTGCTCTGTATATACTGTATTGATGTCACCATGTCACCTGGTATATTTTACTTTAACTATGTCTCAGATCTGTACCTTGTTCTTCACTGCCACTGTTTTATGGTGAACTCTCATTGCTATAGTTTAGACATGATTTGAGTGTCTTTCAAGCATTCAGGGGGTAGAAGCTTCCTCATCAATGTACCAAAATTTGGAGGTGGTGTATACTTTTAAAAGTGGGGCCCAGAGCCAGGTAATTAGGTAATTGGGGTGCTGCTGTTACAGGTGATTTATATTAGTGTGAGGGAGTGTGTTACTTCTCATGAGAGTGAGTTGTTATGAAAGAACCATTGAATATCTCTGGCTTCCTATCTCTACATCTGATTTTTTAATCCCATGCCTCTACTTTTTGATAACATTCTCTATGAAGCTCTCAGCAGAGTAAAATGATGAAGCAATTTACTCTAGACTTTCAGCCTCTTAAACTGTGAGTTCAATAAAACTCTTTTCCTTATATAGTACCCAAACTTGGGATATTTTTTATAGCAACAAATATGGGGTAATATTCCATTATAGGCCCATAGATAGAGATAATACTATTTTCATTAAGTAAAAAAGAATTTAAACAAAATCTGTCTGTTGCTCCAAAAGTAAAGAGAATCTGAAAGCCAAGCAGGGAAAGTTATAAGGCAGAACGATGATCTTCCAAGAGCAGTCACTGCAGCTACCACCACTGTCTAGATAATTCTGCAACAGGTCAGGGGAGATCCTGTGGACCCTTTGACTTTATGTGTGTCATTTATTTCAGACTCAAACTCTGGGTGGAAGTACACCAATATTTGTGCTTAAGTAGGAGTTGATTTCTGGTTGCATGAGACAAAAATTAGGAATATTTCTCTACCTTTTCAGATTGCAAATCAGGAGGTGGGAAATGTGCACAGAGTGGGAATGTTGCTAACATGGGGGGAGGAATGGATTTAGATACTGGAAAGTCTATAAAAATAAAAATATCTACTCCCACTGCCTATTTTGTCATTCTGCTTCCTCTTTCTCCCCCAATGAAATTTCCATTCTGTCGTCAGAGTGAGCTTATAAATGCACACAAGCTGTCAGCTCTTTTTGTTCGGTTTAAATTGTCCCCGATTGGCATACAAACCCTTAAGGTTGGCTTGTGAAATATTTTTCCGTATGACCCTGATAAAGGACTCCCCCCAATCTCCCACTATGGCAGGCTCTAAAGGACGTTGTCCAAATGTGAATTAAAAATTTTACTCTTTCTCAAACACAGGGCTCCCTTCACCAATTTGGTGCTTTGCTCTCTGGAGTCCTTTCTCTGATTAATGGGATTTAAAAATCATCCTTATTTCAAACCCAGCTCAGAGATATCTTTCATATTGGTCCATTTCTTGACTTACAGAGATTTGCAACCGGCATTCCTTTCTCAGGAGTTTCAAACAGATATGAACGAGTGCCTGTGGCTAAAAGGATCAATTAATGGATTGTGAAATACAGAGGCAGAGAAATAACATAGGAAAAAGTCAACGGATTCCATAATGAGTAGCAGCAATGGAAATGGAAATGAAAGAATGGTTGACAAAGAAATTGGGTTGAGAGGACTGAAAGGACTCTGAGTTGAGTTTAAATCCAATATCCAAACTCATTACATCCCAGAGTCATTTAAGTCAACTGTTAAAATATGGGCTTGTGGTTGGATTTGTTAATGGAAACACCCCACCTCTATCCCAGATTCCCACTATTCCCTCAGGTGAGCTGTGTAGGTCAGGAAGATACAGAATGTGGTATGAGAACCAGCATCTATTTCAACACACAAGAAGATTTGAAGACCTTTGGATGATACACATGATAGGGCTTTGTCTCAGACATATCAATTGCTAAATCTTATTTCCAAGTCATTCTAAGCTGGGGTTTTGAGCAATAAGATTCATCGTGGAGATAATTGCTGTGAATGAAAGTTATACCTCAAAAGGTAAGATCTTATCATCAGAATAGTGATTGACAGTAAATTATAGTGGTGTTGATGACAGATCTATAATTACATTACAAATATTTATCTCTCAGAAATCCTCCCTGAATTGCTTCTCATATAATATGACTTATTTCCCCCTCCTTTCCTTTGTTGAGATCAATGGAAGTTGACATCAAATTTCTAGTCTGAAAAAATAAAATAAAATAAAAAGGAAAAGGGAAAGCTAATTTGATTAAAACATGGATAATATATTGTCTCCTAAGCAGAAGGCAGTTCTTCCTGGGTTTATGAGGTTCTCTTCTAAAACAAAAGTGGCAATATAAGTAGAAATATAATCTTGCTGAAATTCATCCATACTGAAAACAAGTACTTAGAATGTTCTAAAACTAAACACCTAACTCTCTGAACATCTGAAGACCACTATCACAGTTTAAGGTGACTTGGAGTTTCTAGTACCCTATACTGGGCACCAGGGGAGCTCCTGCGGACTTAATCATATATTGAAATTAATTTTTAAGTTCCTTTGATTCTATGAGATAGTTTATCAAATTCTAGCAAGTAACCTTTTAAATGTAGTATATATAAATAAATATAAAGGTAGCCTGTGTAACCATGACCTTAACACACTTACCTGGATTAGTGTAATTGCCCTTTGATTGACCTTATGCCTCCACTGACATATTTTGCTATCCAACTGTTACATCCAACTGTGGGTATTTTGGCTGAAATACCTGTGTTTAGAAGGTCAGACAGCTTTTTCATGGCCTCCTAGGTGAAACCAAAACTTCCCACTTGCCTTGTATCAAACATGTAATATGGCACTATGTGTCAATTAAGTTGCTAATAATACAGGGTATGAATAGGACACAAGGTAATTGTTTTCAATCCCAATGTGAAGGAAAAAATTGTTTATAATTTATACTTATTGCCTCTTATTACATCTTAACAAGTTTATACTCTGTCCACATTTATTATGGTCTAATTACAGAGAAGATAAATAAGATAAAAACAAACAAACAAACAAAAAATCCCAAATCCTATTCTTATCACTAGCACAATTGTTATTCAAATGGGTGCTTGGGTGTTGCTAAATACAGTTGCAATTTATTTCAGACATCAGAACTTCCTGCAGAGATATTCCTGATCCAGGAGCAAGCAAAAGTTGTTTATCTTTCCTTCTCTCTTTGTTTTTAAATGAAGATTTAGGATACAAACCGTTTTTTGTTGTTGTTGTTGTTGTTGTTTGTTTGTTTGTCTGTTATTTGAAAGAGATCTGAACAACAACAACAACAAAATCCAAATAAATATCTTTTTGTATAAAGCATTTATGGTCTTGTGAATACCTAAGAGATGTGACAAGAAAGAAGTTACTAATAATAAGTAACAGGGGCTGTGTTTGCAGCTGGGCATGTTATGTTACAGCAAAATATCTCCTCAACCACTTTGCTTTGGTTTTTGTCATTTCTTCCAAGAAATCAATGCTACTGGAGACAGAACATAGCAGTGACCTAGTAGGTATGATTGCACTGTGAATGGCAAGATCTTTCCCTATAAGTGCTTTTTAAAACAGTAATTTCCTCTCTGAGAACAAAGGTCATAGAATTCTCTGAATTGTCAGGCAAGAGCCAGGGCAAAGTCTGATGCTGCCCTTCCTACTCACTTAAAAAAATTAGGGTTTTGGGGGGACAGGTGTTATTACAGTTTTCGTAATAACTCTGCTAGACTAAATCCCTTTAGATTAGAAACCATGTGATTCTTTCAGCAATGGTATTTGGGAGTTATCTGCAGGTGGAGGAAGATGGGCCATAAAAGGAATTTGATTTTGCTTATCATTATTCTTTAATTTGCTTTAATGTCACCTTTAAAATCTTTTCATTGCTTTTGTAAATTGTCCTTGTTTAGAGGAAACTTTATTCCTTTATTACCAGTGCAACAATAAAAGGAACAATTTATTACACATATATCAGTTCTGGCATGCTTTATGCAGACTTGAAGACTTTTTCAGTGGATCTGCAAGGAGAAATCTGTTTCCTGCCTTCTAACCTGAAAATGGAGATCGTTTCTAGCATGCAATAAAAATTCAACCCAAGGGCCATGGCTTTTCCCTGGATTGTTCCTTTAAGATATGACATAGGGAATATATGGATCAGACTCAGAAAAAGCTACACAGCCAGATCTATGTGGCCTGCCAAAGTTACTTACTATTTTCAGTTGCCTCTTTCCCACTCCTTATGGTACTTCCCTAATTCCAGCCTTCATCAAAGTTCTATTATAACAGCTTCCAAACTGGACTCTTGCTTTTGGTTTGCTATATGCCAATCATTTCTACACATCTCAACTGGAATCGTGCTTTTAAAAATATGTGCTACTTATCTGCTGATATTGAGAATTTCTGTATAGTTACAGGTTGTGTTTCACATTCGTAAGGATTATCCTCTGGCCCTGGGCCATCTCTCTAATTGTGTCTCTCAATATTATCTCCCACTCTATAGCCATTGTGTGTATTGTGGCCCTTTCTAAGGCATAATGTCATCTTTGGCCAATTTTGTGTGTATTCTTAGTACATACTTCCTTTGTTACATTGTAAATATTTAAATTAGCCAGTTTAAAGAAACAGACACTGTCATGAGAAAAGATGATTAGAGTTTCTTGCTGAACTGAAGGTTCATTAACCAAACTATACAAAGGACAAAGTGTTAGAGTCCAGAGAGGAAAATCCTGCCAGGTCTCTCCCTGGCAGGCATCTCTGCCTCCCACTGTCTGTTGGCATCTTCCTCTCTCACTGAACACTGGCTTCTCCCATGTGGCATGTTGAGAAGCAGAGCTGCCAATACATGCAGAACCTCACAGCCTTTAGCTTCTGTCACTGGAAATAGTCATTCTCTTTGATAGTTTTGCTGTTTGTGTGTGTGTGTGTGTGTGTGTGTTTAAAAAAAGCACAGAAAGTACCCAAATCTACCCACCTGTATCATGTGTCCATTAACTGATGAACTTATTTAACTGTAGGATAGAGTGCAAAGGTCCTGTAAAAATCCCGAAAACAAGCTGGAAACTTTGGTTGAAATGAGCCATGAACAGTTTACAAAGAAGAGGGAGTGGAAGCTGGGGGAGAGAGAAGAGTTTAAACCCCAAAGAAATAAATCCCATTTACTTGGTAAGACCCTCCCTAGGCATCATCCCTTACAATATGATTTTTATACCCCAAACCTGAACAATAACTTAAACATCTCCTCTTAAATACTCTGATCATTCTATTTTATCACTGCTTGGTAACTTGTTTAGTAGCTTCTATTTTCTAGCAAATGAGTGATTTTTTTAGAATGGACAGAGGAAATAAAACTGGGCTATAGCCTTTCTTTTTTTAATTCTCAAATATTATCTATATCTCAAATATTTTCATTATGAATGTATATAAATATATATTAGTTTATATCTCTAAAATATTTTAAAAATATGAGTGCACATATTCAAGGAACATGTATAGCAACTGGTCTGAGGGGTGGATGTCCCCTAATTTTTAGAAATTCAGTGGTGAACGTTCCATTTTTGGATTTTTTTTCATAAAATGTACTATAAATGCATATAATTTCACCATTATAATGGCTCACCTTGTCTTGTTCCACTTGGTATCATAAGTTAGGCATTCTATGCTATCAAAAATATTTTGTGAATATTTCTAATGGCCACATAGCATTGCCTCATCTAGTCTACTTAATAATCCCCCTATTGCTAAATATTCATTTCTAGCTAATCACATTTTTAAGGCATTGGGTAAACATTTTTAGGTCAAGGATTTACAGTGTTTAAGCTTTTCCTCTGAACATAAATTACTAGGTCCAGAATTATGAGGTGAATATGCATACATTTTACTGACATTAATTTGTGTGTATAAATTATTTTCTAATTTACAATTTTGAGTATGGTATATAAAATTATTTGTTTTGCAATAGACTTGATGAATTTTGTATTAGTATTTTTAGCAAAAGTCTGGTACAGAAAAATAAATATGTTGTTATTTTTACTTGATTTGCTTATAAGGTTATACAGTATTATTATAAACTTATCTTCTAAATTCTATACTCAATTACCATTTTAAATGGGATTTCTGTAGATTTTTTTATACAAATCATTTGTACAAATATTATTAATATTTTTAAAATATTTTATTAAATCACATTATACATTACTTGCATAATAATTTACATATTATTAGTACAAATAATGTGAATATTATTATGAAATTATTGCTTTATAAATTTATTAACAGCTTTAGTAGTCATCTAATTTTCTTTTTGTTTTTTTAATATAAATATTTCATGATTTCTGAAAATCCAAAAGACCTTTTCCATTCAAAAATGCTCTTATTTAAAAACAAAAGTGTCAGATTTATCCTTGAAATCATCACCATCAAATCTAGGAATCATCTTACATATTTGGAGGATGAGATAGTGTAATGCTATACTTTGATTCTGCCAGGAATTTCCATTTTAAGAACTGAAAGGATAATAGAGTTTAAAGGAAAACAACTGATGAAGGAAGGAGCCCAGGCCCTGGGGAAGGAACTGGGATCTCTTCCTCACCCCAACCCTGAGTTGTAACTTCCTCCTTATCACTAAAAGCAATTAGCTATTACAGTGACTCTAGTGTTCCTTCTAGTTCAAACACCATGTGATTTTATGTCAAGGGCATTCCTCAAATTAAGGACAGCAGTGAAAGTCTCAAGGCGACGTGGAACATACATTGCAGTCACCTGAAGTGGTCACTACCTGGGATCCATGTTAAAGTCGTTATTTTCTCTAAGAAATTTTCGAGAGCTCGGGTATTGATTTTAGAGGTTTGTTTTAATAAAGATGCACAAAGCAAGAGGCTTACAACAACCATGATTCATCCTCTCACAGTTCTCCAGGGGACAAGTTCAAAATCAAAGTGACCAAAGATCATGCTTCTTCTAGGTCTCTTGGCTAAATACTTTCTTGCCTCTTCATACCTTGTGATGATGACCATTGGTCATTAGCATTCCTTGGCTTGCGGCTATAGCACTTCAATATGGGCCTCTCTTATCACATTATATTCTCTCTGTGCCTCTACATTTACATAGCCTTCTCTTCTTTTTTAAGAATACCAATCATATTGGATTAAGACTCACTCTAATGACCTTTAAACTTGGTTGCATTTACAAAGACCTTATTCCTAAAATAAAGTTACATTAACAAGTGTCAGTGTTCAGAACTTCCATATACCTTTTTGAGAGACACAATTCAACCCAAATACCTTCAGCTGCTCATGCCCATATATTTTTAGTTAAAGATGCCCTAGTGTCTCAGCTTCAGAAGAAATAATAGGAACTGTGAACAATGATTGCTCTTGGCAGTCCAAAACCATCCAAGGCACACATGTCAACCTTGGTCAAGGGAAGATGCACAGAGAAACCTATAACTGATATAGTAATGAGGAAGAAGATAGACCTATGAAAACATGTCCAGAAGGAAACTGAGAAATTAATGATTGACTCAAATTCTGTGCGTGTCATTGTTGAGGAAAATCACTTTAATTCCAATCTGAAAATAAATGAAAATTAACTGGCTAATGTTTTACAGCTCATAAAAAATAAAGAAGAATTTGTATTTACTCAGATGTATAATGTGAGGTCAACATTGTTAATTTCAGTCTTTGCTACTGGTACTATCTCTGAGGCTTGCTTGCCTTGACTGTAATATAAAATCACAATCTTTAGCTTTGGAGAATAGTTGGAAAAGAATGGGATCCTTCCTTGAGATATGATGGAAAGCTGCAGGGATACGATTTTCCCTTTGAAATTCTTGTGCTATTTTCCAAAAGTGACTTTTTTTATTTGTTTGTTTGTTTATTTTGGGTTCCAGGGATTGGACACAGGTGTCTAACCACTAAGCAGCATCCCCAAAATATTTTTTTTATTTTGAGATAGAATCTTGCTAAGTTGCCTAGGTTGGCCTTGTACTTGCCATCCTCCTGTCTCAGCCTCACAAGATGCTGGGATTACAGGTGTGCACCACCATACCCAGCTCCAAAGGTGACTTCTTTATTCTTCTCCAATTGGATTGTGACTTCCTGGGCATAGGACCTTTTAATTCCTCTACCTGACACACAGCTCAGTGCCTGAAATATAGACAACACTGAGTTGGCATTAACTGTATGACTAAAAGAACAAACAAATCATTAAATTATCTCTAAAGTTCTATCATGATTGAAAACAGATTGAGAGCCACAGTCAGGATGTTTCTCATGGTCCTATTCTTCCTATTATGTCTGTTTCTGGAGTGGTCAGAATGTAATGTCTTAGACAATAAAAAAATGATCTAATAAGGGATATAGTTGCCATAAAATATAAAAGTAGTACCATCATTCCTTGTATTCATTGAAAATTTGTTAGCAGACCTCTTATGGATCCCCAACTTGGTGAATGCTCAAACTCCTTTTACAAAAATGGTGTAATGTTTGCCTATGACCTATTTGCATTTTCTCTTGTACTTTAAATGATCTCTAGATTCCTTACAATATCTGATGCAATGTAAGTGTCGTATGTATAGTTGTTATACTGCATTTTTTAGGGAATAATGATGAGGGACAAAAAAGTCTGTACACATCTTGTAGAGACACATTTATTTTCAAGTATTTCCCATCTGCTGTTGGTAGAAGCTGCAAATATGGAACTGGGGTACAGAGAATTGACTCATGAACTACAGAGAGGAAGAGCAAGGCCTTGGAGACACAAATAGAATGTATTTGTTTCAAAGGGCACGAGTGGGCTAGAAACAGTTTCCTCCATTGTGAAGCTCAACTAGACACAATGCCACGTTTCTCACACTTATTTGACCGACTTGTGTATTTATGATGCTACTTGCTCTTCCTTCACCAATTCCTGTGCAGGTGAGCTAACTATGAAGAGCACTGCCAGGTTATTAAGTGTTTCAGTGTTTCATTCTCTTTCCCCAAAGCTCACACTTTGAACCAAAATATGAGAATTTGACAGTTATTAAACTGCAGAAGAGGCTGTACTGGCAGGGCACTGGAGGTCAGATGCCCAGTGGACCTGGCATAGGGGCTCCAGAGTAGGGAAAATCGATACACTTAAGAACAAGTGAAGTTAAATGCTTTGCTGTGACCTAGTCTAAGACTCCACCAGGCTTTGCTCAAAAGATCATTTTTTCCCTTTCACCTGTCTTATCTACTTATTTTTCAAAGTCAGTATCTGATATCAGCTTTCTTGGTTGTTCATATAAGAAAGTTATGTTGCTGGATCAGAGTCAGAGGGAGTCATTGATATACTAGGAATATATTTTTCCCTTTCTGTCTTCTGAAAGAACAGGTAAAAGAAGAAAAAGACATTACATGATGGAGGAAAGCCTGGGTTACCTGTCAGAGCTTGGAAGGGCAACTTATATTCATTAAATTGCATCAAAGATGTTACTGCAATGAATTTTCACATCAGCTCCACAATGTAGATTTTGTGGTCTCCTATTTGAAAGCACATTCTCTGTCACAAAATGAGATATGTTTGAGCCTCCTTTTGACTTTGGTTTATTCACTCTGTGCCACATCTCATGATCCATAGAAAAGCAGAAAGATTTGTGCGCTAAAACAAAAAAATAGTATTTGGTAACTCCTATGTGCATGTTAATTTGTGGCTTGTGGGTAGCCTGAGAATATAAACATATAATCTTTAAGAGGGATATTAGCTTTCCATTACTGTAATAAAATACCTGAGGCAGACTATTTTATCAACAAAAGAGATTTATTTAGCTTGCAGGTTAGGAGGCTGGAAATGCAAAAAGCATGGTGCAGGCTTTGATGAGGGTTTCCTTTGATCATATCACTTCATGGTGGGAGTGTGTATATTTTGGATCTCTACAGTCTCTCCTCCTGTCCTTATAAAGCCGCCAGGACTCAATTATGGAGGCTCTATACTAATGACCAAATCTCTTCACTTCACCAGAGGTTCCAACTCTAAAAAATATAGTAGAATTAAGTTTCCACCCTCTTAATAATAGCATAACACTTTGGGGATATGCATTCAGAGGGAAAAAAAATCATACTCCAACCACAGTAAATGGCTTTTTTACTTATCCTGGTACCTTCTATTGCTAGTAGAGTACCTGATACCCAGTAGGCACGTCATGTCAGGTAAACTTGTTGAAATAAAATAAAATAAATTTTATTTATAAATTAAAATTTATAAATAAAATTTATGAAAGCCCCAAAGAAGCCCTTAGAGCTTATTATCCAAATAGGGGTAGCATGTCTAAATTACAGTATTAATAAAGATTTGTCTTTTGAAAGAAAAAAAACAGTATAAACTAGAGGTTCATGGAAAGCCTGAATGAATGTAGGGAATGCTTCATGGAAAAAGTGGAAATTAAACTGGCTTTGAAAGGTAAACATGAAGTAGACAGAGTTAAACGATTTGAGGGTAAATGTCTTCTAGACTTTCAACAATGAGGGGCTCATGGGTTTATATTTCCTATGATTCTCACTGTATGATTGGAGTTGCAGATGTATATAATAAAGTATATCATAAAGTATATAACATATTATATATGTATATAGTAAAGAATGTAATGCTTTCCCAAGAGATCTGATTTCCTAAGTCTACAGTAACAAAGTAATACACATTGGGTGGTTTGAAACAATAGAAATGTATTTTCTCACAGTTCTGGATGCTGGAAGTCCAAAATCAAGTTGATTTTAGAACCATCCTCTCTCTGAAGTTTCAAGGGAATAATCTTTTCCTGCTTCTTCCCAGGTTATATTTGTTGCCAGGAATCTTGGCATTGCATAGATACACCACTTCAGTCTTTGCCTCCATGTTTGCATCTTTGCCTGGCTTTCCCTGCTGTGTGTCTGTCCCCAGTTTTCTTTTCTTATAAGGATGCTAGTCATTGGATTAGGGCTTGCCATAATATAGTATAAAATCACTTTAACTTGATTACAGGTACAAAGACCCTGTTTCCATATCACATGCACAGGTGCCAGATGAAGAGGAATTGGCAATATCCAACCTAGTACAATCTCCGTAGTCACTGGGATAGTAATAGAGAAAGGGTTAAAGGAAGTCAGTGAGACCTACCTTTCATGGAGCCTATATGAATTGGGATGCCCGTGTCCTGAGTAATCACAATTTAAGGTCTGTTAAAACCTGGCAATATTTTAGTTTTAGTCCTATTGCTATTTGGAAGTCACCTCAGCAGACATCTAGATGATTCTCTCTCCCAGTCTACCCTCCTGCTGTTCAGTTGCTCACGGGCTGCTTTAATGGATACTAAATCCTCCCTGCCCTGCAGTCACTAAATTGGGTTCTTAATAGCATCCTATTAATTGTACGAAATAAGAATTTGAAGCAAACCAGATAGTTATTTTTTTTTTTGCATTTTAATTAAATTCACATTGATTTGGAAAAAACAGATTTATTGAGACCTTAACAACCATACAACACACATAACTGAGTTGTTAAGTCTCAATAAATATTTTTGGAAAATCAATTGGCTTTTGACTAACAACATATATCTGTTTTCATAAATCTCAATGAAACAAGCTGTTGAGTATAGATGGACATTTTAATTAAGCTGGGATTCCTTATCCTTATGTCTGGCTGCTTTGACCCAGAATTGCTTACTGCAGCCTTTTTATTTGGGAAAAGTGGGGAAAAATGTCTATTCATCTGTATGACAAGAATGGGTGAAGAAAGACATTGTTATTTTTGAACCTTCTTGGAGACTGAATAGAAGCCTCTTCTTTCTTCAGTCTATTATGATTGTTGTCTTTTCAATGAAGCCTTCCATGACTACCCAATGTAAAATACTTTATCATTTTAACCCATGTGATTTCTTCACATACTTCAAGCAATTTAAATCTTATCATTTAATTGTGTGCTTTCGTGTTTGATTCTGGACCACACCTCCAATTGTAAGCTCTGTGACATCAGACAGCATTATTATTATTTTTTTTTTTGGTACCAGGGCTTGAACCCAGGAAAACTCAATCACTGAACCACATCCCCAGACCTTTTGATTTTTGACTTTGCGACAGGGTTTCGCTAAGTTGCTTAGGGCCTCACTAAGTTACTGAGGTTGGCATTGAACTTGCAATTTTCCTACTTCGGCCTCCAGAGCCACTGGGATTCCAGGTATGCACCACTGTGCCCAGCTAGCGAGCACCATGAATGTACCATCTTTGTAATTCTAGAACCAATAAACAGCACCTAGCATGTAACTGCCCTTCTTCATCTGCTTTTTATAATATTGTCCTCTATTTAGCATTCAGTGCTGAAATTATTACCAGCTTCCAAGATTATCTGATTCACTAAAGTATGAGTTAAGTGGTATTTGAATCATCCTGTATTCTATGCTATAGTTCAAGCCTTTAACAGTAGATCTTGTGCCCAAGTCCAGGTAGGCATCAGTACATATTTGATGAATGATATAACATGAGTATGAAACATTGGAGCAAAGTCTTTAGTCATAGAGATTCCCCCAGCTTTTGCCATTCAATCAGAAGGAGGTTCCTCTATCCTCTTGAAACCTGTTATACATACCCAAGTCCACCTTAAGAATACACAGCTATATTTCCTAAAAGCTTGATCTATATCCTTTTGTCTGATATTGATAAACTGTTGACACCTTGCTTTATTGGACATCTAAAAATAAATTGTGCCCAGCACACCATAAATTACTACCTTGGAGTCATTTGTACAATGTCAACACTCTGCAATATGTTGCAGCAATATCCATGAGAGAAGAAAAAAAAAGTTTAAAAGGGTTGAAGCCACTATATCTGCAAATCTCTTCTAGGAGATACTAGGCAGATATGAAGAGGAGGTTTGTTTTCATCCAATTTAATAGAGTATTATGTTTTCACTTACAGGGAGTGACTATGAGTTCTTATTTCAAAAGAGCAGAACTGCTCAATCTATAATCTGGTGACAACCTGAGCATGGATTACACTTCAGTTGTTATACTTGGAAACAGTTTTATAGTATCTCATTATTTGTGCATAAAACTCTGGAATTAAATATTGTTAGCTTCCATTTACATTGAGCAAACTAAGATTCAAAGAGACAATAGTTCCTGTCTAAAATCACTCAAGGAGCAATGTATTCAAGCATCCAGATTTGGGACATAGACCTTTTGGTTCTAAATAAAATTCCTTTTGCTTTAAATCCTTCTGGTGAATGTGATGATATAGTCTGGATTTGCAAATAGATCCTGAAACTGATAGATATTTATAAAGGTTGGTGAAGGTCAGTGCAGGAAGGACAGAGGTCTAGGCCAAGTAGTTGACATCTAGAAATTAATAGATCAAAAAGAAAATCCTCTGAGCTGAATTTATACCCTGTCAAGTAATGTCTGGTCCCCATTAAATAACTGGTATCCCAAGTGGTTAAGTGAATTGCTCAAGTTCATATAACTAATATACGGAAAACCTGGGGTTTCAGTCTGGGAAAGACTGTTTAGAATTATCTCATAAGTGCTAGTCATTCATACCAAGAGGGATAGCCCATTTAGCTGAAATTCCAGTCTCCAGTCTCAGTCCCTTGGGTTGATAACTGGGCTTGTCATTTGGTTACACTTTTTCCTCTGACATTTCTTTCCCTCATTCCCTTATCTCCATCATCTTGTGATTGACAACCCTGAAAAGATTGTGGAAACGTCTCCCCTTGAGTTTGCTAGCACAATCTACTGCCTGCCTGATATATGTGTCTGTTCAAAATGTGGCACAAATGTTTGGTTAAAGATAATGACCCAGTCTGAAAATGACTGTGATAAAAATGTCATGTAATTTTCCAGGGTGACTTTGAAGTAAGGCTTACCATATAAATGTGGGAGATTGAGAGAGCCAGCTATTATTTTCTTCCTTGATGAGCTCTAAATTATTGTCTTCCTCAGTGCCAGTGTAGTGGGCAGTCTCCGTGTTGCTAATTTCTTTCCTTTTCTCCAGTGGCTGGGCTCAAGCAATGAGCAAGACCCTCCCAGGGTAGCAATTCTCAGGAGCACAGATTTTTTTTTTCATACCCTACTGCTTCAAATACCCGAAAGGACGGAGTTTCAAGTCAAGCAGAACTGTAGTGGAATAACAACTCTAGGCATCCTCATAAGAACTATTACAGCCCATTTGCTTTCCTATAAAAGAGATTCTATTGTAAGGATTACATAAAACAGAATTTACAAAATGCCTATCATATACAATAGTGCTTCTCAATTTAGCTTAAAGCACGATATTTGCAAAAATACACATTGGGGCCTTGTCCAGTGAGATTCTAATTTATTAAATCTGGATTGGTACCCAGGAATCTATATTTCTAATAAATACTTTAGGTAATTATATTATGGAACTGGGGTTTTCTGTGAAAGTGAAGCAGTAGGAAGATCCCTTCTTCAAACCCCTATCTTTTTGATCAAGGTAGATGACGTGTCTCTCAAAGTAACAGGAATGAGCTTATTGAAGAGTGACAGTGCGCCCCCCCCACACACACTCCAGTTTTATTGGGGATCCCAGGGAAGTTTACAGAGAGTATCACCAAGGTCTACCTCTTAACTTTTGACTGACAGCAAGATGACATCGGATTTTCAAATCCTCATTGTTATGTCAAGGCAACTCTGGGTCACCTTGGTCCATGCTAACAAGTTCTAATTGGATTCTTAACTATATTTTTTTTTTCAGATTTTTTGGTTAGAGTAGCTATCCTTATCTCCCAGAGTTTCAGGATCTGGTCACAAAAATCTCCTCCTTTGGGGTAGTGGGTTCCTCTTATCAACATTTATTTTGAGCCTGCACTGAACATGTATTTTGCTGAAGAATGTGACATATTCTGACCTCTGAGGCCAGACAGAGTTGCAGGTAAATTGTTTCTTGGAAAAGAAAGCCTGAGGGGGTCAGCACAGTGGGCCAATTTTGTAGAATTATTCTCAGATTCCCACCATTCCCATTGATCTGTCCTCTAACAATTCTAGTGCAGGTTAAATAGGACCATACTTCCAAAAACAGAAGCATTGAAGGACATAATTTTTATAGTGATGCAATGTTATTTGTTGTATGCTATGTGCAAGATGCTGTATTCTCCTGTACTCTGCTCTTGTCATTAGATGTGACACCATGTCCACTAGATGCTTCAGTTTTTCAATTCCCTGATCTTCCTTTCACTGGGCGTTTTCTGAATGTAGTAGAATCCTAGGAGAAAGGCAAGAAGGCCATGTGGGTCAGTGGGAGGAAGAAGAGCCTGCAGGTTTGAATTCATCATCCCACTGGAGATGAATCTTTTATTCTGGGCATTCCAGTAGCAGTTTTCCTCCCAAACTCTGCCTGGTCTTTAGAAGTTACCTGAACTGTCCACCTCAACTGTTAAGCAGCTGTTGCCAGGCAGCTTCCATACCAGCCCCGGGAGGAAGATGCTAGGCTGGAACTCTTCCTTGGTTCAGAAATCTTTTGGAGCCCCAAGTGGTTATAAATAATCCATTTTAGGTTTTATTCAAAAGCCAACTTTGAAGGAAGATAGAAGAAACTTACTGTTTCAAATTTCCTATTTTTCAAATCTCTGAAGGTGAGCAGAGATTTTGAAGAAGAGACAGAGAAGTCAGCCAATAGGCAGGAAGTGTGCACATGTAGATATAGTTAGCCTGTGCCACACAGGAATCAGGAGAGGGGCAAACTTCTCTCTCAGCTTCCTGCCAGCCTGTCATGTGGGGGGCTATAGCCTGTCATGTGGGGGACCATAGCCCTTCAGCTTCCATTCTCAATGGTGTTCTTAATTCAAAGGGGACTGCCAAATTCAGTCTGTTTTATAGCCTAACCCCAAGAACTGTCATGGCTTGTCCAATGTCTGATGTAGTGTTCCCAACTACAGGAGACCCACTGTCCTGGAAAAAAAAAGCTAACATTTTCTCCATGCCAGTCATACCCCTCTTATTTGGGCATCATACAAAACAGCTTCAACATTCCTCTGCTTGGAGTCACGTATTATACAGGTTTCTGTTTTTTCTTAAACTTTCTGTAGCATTGCAACCTTTGAGACCCTGTGTTTTCTTCTTTCCACACCTCAATTCTCTCATATTCTAAAAAGATTGGTCGGTTTTGCTTAATATTGTTTTGGAAATCACAATGCAAAATTTAAAAACCAGAAAAAAATGCCCATGAATATTAATATACTATTATAAACATGATGATTGTTTTCTCTATCCTAGTTGGACAAACAGGCCCAAATGAGTCAAGAATATTCACAGGTCACATTCTCTATATGAGCCTTTTGCTTTTCTTTCCTCGGATCTAATATTTGGTGGGAAATATGCATGGTTGGTTGAAGACAGTAACAATGTTCTCTCTGAAGGTCAAAACTTCTGACTAGTGGCTCAGTCTAATTAGGTTAAGCTTAAGGTGATAATGTGTGGATTGTCAGCAGCGAGAGCAGTCATTCTTCTTCTTTTTTTTTTTTTTCTAAACTAGTGTCCTTGGAAACAGGCAATTAACATGCTGCAGAAAAGAGCATGCAGATAACCTGAGATTGAATTGAAAGGCTTTCCTTCCCCTGACAGAGCAGAAAGAGAGGTTGAGTACCTGACTTTCCCCTCAAAGTCAGTGATCCATGTAGCACTTCTGATTGGAAAGATGTGAACCTTTCCAATTCTTCATGTACATATAAATGGAGATGCTAAGGAAATTAGTCAGTCTAGCCAAGAAGAACTGAAGGAGAGAGAAAGCTGCTGTCCAAGGTACCCAGTTGTCTCTGAAGTGTTATAATTTTCACTTTGCTTACTTAGAATCCTGTTTAAAGCACTCAGCAAGATAATATCTAAAAATCAATGCTCTGTTGGTAAAAATTAAAAACTGAAAAATTCCTATTTATTTCATTTAAAATATGCTAAGTCAATCTTTAACATAGGGATCAAGAAACTTTGTCTACATTAAAAATTAATTGGGGCCCACATTCCTTATTTTTATATTTTTTAGTTAAGTGATCACAGAAAGGCAAAAACGTGGTAAGAATTTGTTAGGAATCAATAGCTATCCTAAAATACATAAGAAGTTTAAGGACTTAAACAAAGTAAAAGAACTAAGCAAACATCATTGTACTTGGAGGCCTGGATTGGACTTTCTGACAAATCTCTCTACATCTCTGGACTTTGATTCTCTTATCAGTAAAACAAAGATGTGAACTAGAAGAATCTTAGATCCTTTATTGGAGTAGACTGAACATTCCCACACACCCCTCAAATTCTTATGCTGAAACCTAATCTCCTATATGATTTTATTTAGAGATGGGGGCCCCTTTGGGAAGTGATTAGGTCATGAGAATAGAACCCTCAACAATGGAATGCATACCCTTATTATGAAAGAGATCATAGAGAGCTACCTTACCCTACTTTCCGTGTGAACACCAAGAATTAGAAACTTAGCAGACACTGAATCAGCAGAAACTTTGATCTTAAACCTCTCAGCTTACAGAACTCTGAGAAATATCTGTTGTTTATAAACCATCCCATCTTTGTTTTCTGAGGTGGCAACACAAATGGACTAAGATACTGTGCACTTTATATAATTTAATAATTCAAAATGGCGCCAAATGAATGAATGTTGAGTGTTTAGTATGTTAGGCATTAGGTCAGACCAATTAAAAGTACTGTCAGTATACTCATGGAATTTAGAGTCTACATGGGAAACCAGCAGAAAATTAAAATATAATTATAAATGAGACAAACTGCCAAGAAAGAAAGGAACTAGTTCTACGAAAGGATAAAACACAGTGGTCTGTCCTATGCCATAGGATACTGAGAAAGTGGCAAATGAAATGACATGTGAATATACTCAGGAGGTAACTGGGAAAGGCATAGGAGCAGCTGTACATTTCAGGCAGCAGGAGCGCATTTTCAGGTAGGAGTACAGTATAGTTAATCACTGGTCAGAAGGCTGGAGTAGATGGATCACAAAGCACAACATAGGACATGGTTGAAGGATGCATAAGCAGAATTTTAGGGTATGTCTATGAAGCATTGAAAAGGCATTAAAATGTTTCAAACTTGATGACCACAGCCATGATCACATTTGTATTTTGTGCAAATCTAGGGAGCTGATGTTTGGAGAATATATTGGGGTAGGACATATTGGGCATTGAGGGTCCAGTAGGAGCTTATTGCAGTCATCCTGGTAAGAGGGGATGACAGTTTTATCCCCAAATGATGAGTTCTTTGCTTCTTATTTTCTTGAAAGAAAGATCTGAGTCTGGAGACACAGAATAAGAATTTATTTAGCAAAGGGAAAGTACACTCCAGAGAACATAGAGTGTTCCACCCCAAGAGAGAGGCAGTCTGGGATTTTCCACATGGCAGCATTTTACATTGTGTCTGAAAACCTCCCTCCTCTTGTACTATGTACTTGAGGAGATTGCCACATTTTCCACTATGAGTTAGCGTACCTGTACTGATTTCACCATGTTGAAAAATTTCCCAGTGGTATCTAAGCAAAAAAGATGGCAGGGGTGGTATCCAAACTGCAATATGATTGATACTAAAATGAATCCAGAGTCGCCTAGAAGGTGCTCAGTGTTCTGCACATGCTCTAGAGTTGCAAAGATCCTTAAGCTAGTTACAGTGGATTCTTTCTGGTTTTAAGAAAGTAGTGTCTGGCTCTCCAGGAGGTTTATGGGTTGTTTATGGGTCACCTGAGGTGGAGTGATCCTTCCTCCCTCCAGATAGAGAGAGTTCTAATCTCCCCTGCCCTATTCATGTTTAATTACATACCTGCTCTAACAGTTTGAGAAGGAGGGTAAAAACAAATATAAAGAAAATTGTACAGAATAGAAACATATATACCAAGTTAAATCATGAGAGAAAGCGGGAATCTCTGATGAGATTTAATTAATTTCCCGGGAGTCTTTGAAAGAAACTATTAAGAAGACAATGCTAAATGTTTGATAATACTTCCTCAACATAAAATTTAATGAGAAAGAGATGATAATTTATTGAGCCTCGATCCCTTTAATATGTATTTTGTGAAGGTCTTCTATGTTCATTTTCATGAGTAGATATTACTCAATAGCAAATATTCTTCAATACATACAACAAATGAGAAACGAGACTTTTCACATACACTCTTAAACATACAAATACTTTGACATTCATAACAGAACCTTTGTTAAAAATCAAAATTTAATTATTTGTCTGATATTACATAAATATTGTATTTTCTTTGAGCTCACTTTCTTTATTGGACGAGGAGTGAAATAAACTCAATATTTGACTTTCCTGCTGCTATATCTCTGCTTTTAAGAATTTTGTCAATTTTCCTTCAAACTCTGCAGTTGGCCTCTGATTATTGACCTAGTATAATCACATATCATAGTAATTATCCATGTGCTTACAACCATCTCTTTTACATTCTGTAGCATTTCTGATTGATAGGCTCTGATCTCTCCAATCACTGAGTACTGAGGAGAGACCTTGATCGCCCTTAGATCCAGAGAAAACCAAAGCTGTTAAAGCGCATGGGCTTCATCTTTCTTTACCAAAGATCTCATTTTCTGAGACACGCCTGGATCTGCATTTCAATCGGAAGCACACACACACCCATTAATCAGCCAACCCAGGAGAATGAGCGCTAGGTTCAGACCATCCCTCTCTCTCTCTTTAGCACACATTACAGTATACCCCTCGGATTTATTTTTATCATTATTCTTTTAGTAAAGGAACGTCAAAGCCTAATTTCTCTATTAATATTGATGTGTTCAAGTTCTTGAAGCCAATTACTTTAGACAGTTAAAGTATTTAACCAATGCTTAGAAAATCTAACATTAGACTCTGAAAGAACGATTACCTGATGCATGGTGTAAGGCAACCTTTTCATTTAACAATTTTAAGGAGATGTATCATAAATTGTTATTGCAACACTTTGAATAAATTAATTCAAAAACTACCACTTGAGTTTTTATTGAATGAATACTGACAAACAGTTAAATATTATGTTTTCCTTTTCAAAGCAAGGAAATGGGATTAGTTCTATTTTGGTCCTATGCAGCTCAGCTTCAAGTGTTATTCTAAATGTAACCCATTACTGAGTCCTTCTGACTTTACTTGATAACTATATCTTGGATCCATGCAACTCTTCCATCTCAATTGCCACGATCTTGATTCAACCTGGCATTACTTTCCACCTGACTCCAGCAATAACCTTGTAATTAATCTTTTTACTTTCAGGCTTGAACCTTCCTAACCATTCTCTACATAAAAGCAAATCCTTTTCAATGTGCAAGCTTCCATTGCCTAGAATCTTCCGCTAGCTCTCCATTTTTACTAGGATAAAATCTGAGTTTGCCTGGGATCCATTATTTCATTCTCATCATGACATTGCCCACTGTGCATTCACTGTTCCATAGGACTCTGTTGTGCATAAATCCCAACACACAATGTGCCTCCTTGTACCAACAAATCTTTATATGAACTGCTGTATTTACATTTTGTGCAATGTAATAGTTTAAGTATAATGCAAAGCTATAGGGGTACGTTTCAGGCTTAGGAAGGAACTTGGATTCCTAAATAGCAGAACATATTTAGTTCACAAGTAGAATCTTTGTAATGTTAAAGAATCATGATAGAAAACATGGGGAGTAAAACCAGAAACATGAATATGGACAGATAATAAATAGTTTTAAAAGCCATATGAAGGAATAGGCAACAGGCACTGGGATCACTGAAATGATTTACCTGAATTAACAACCCAGCTCAAAACACCAGCTCCAAGAGAAGTCATATCATTATCAGAGATTTTCATAGTGTGCCTGCAATCAGAAGAAGAGTGTCAGGTGTATGTGACTCTCAGAACTCTACCTTGAATCTCTGCAATAGAGGCAGACAGGCAAACTGAGCTATGCAATTTATACCTATGGAACCTGCCTTCCTTTGTTGACCCACTCTTTCATTAAATATGGTGATATAATTTATGCTATAGCATCATTTATCAAATCAATTCAACTAAACTTCCCTTGGAAAATCTTTAAAATCATCCACTCTACGGGGTAATTTTTCATATTTTTTCTTAAAAATATTACCAGATATATGTGATCTGATATAATATTAAAGAAAATCCTTTAGCATGCATAACCTTTTACCCACATGCAATATGTGATCCAGCTTTGATACCCCAAAAGGATAGTTAGATTACACCCAATGATTGGGGGTGGGAGGAGATACAATCATTCTGAAGAAAATAGTAGGAATAGGTGTCATCAAGCAGCTCCCGAAAAAATTACCATGTGAGGAGCAGAGACAATAATTACAATAGGATTCAGAGAAGGGTCAGAGAAGGCTTTTAAGGGGATATGAAATTGGATCTGGACCTGAAAATACAAGAAAGATTTGAGTGGATGGAGAGCAAGAATCATTCTTGGAACGTGGGTTTGTGTACTGCAATTACCTTCTTAAGTAGATGATAAATTGTCTCTAATGCACAATGAGATTCTCTCTCAGACGAATTATGCAGCCAGCCCTACAGATGGGACTTGTGTAGCTGTCAGGGGGATTTCACAGTCTGAACAAATGATGGGCAGATTAGAATAGGCAGCAGTGAAAAATCTGTTTTCTTGCTAAACTCAAGAAAGGTATCAGACTGGAAAGCTTCGAAGGGAAGTTGAGATTAGAGTGGGAGCAAGTTGTACAGATGTTGTCTGCCTGATAGTGATCCTTTTACCCCCACATTCCTTCAGTATCCAGCAAATACTCTTGAGTAACCAACGTGTACCAAACATCCCCAGCCCTTTTCATTTTATTTTTGAGACAACCTCTTGCTAAGTTGTAGAGGCTAGCCTCAAACTTGTGATCCTCCTGCCTCAGTCTTCCTTGTCCTGGGTCCCTTGCTGCTCTTTCTATTATTTGTCCCCACAGTTTTTAAAATTGGTGCACTGTAGTTGTACATACTGACAGGGTTTTTTTCTTAACATATTCACACAGTCATGAAATACATACTATTACATATGGTCAATATAACTTCCAAGTACTTTCTCCCCTCCCTCCTATCTTTCCACCTTTTGATCCCTTTCCTCTACTGATATCCCTTTGACTTTCATGAGATCTTCCCCACCCGGCTCTTTCCTACCCTTTTCCATTTTAACTTCCATATTTCCATATGTGAGAGAAAACATACAAGCTGAGCATTCTGAGTTTGACTTATTTTACTTAACATAATGCTCTCTAGTCCCCTGGTATTCTTGATGCTGATCTTAGAGAATTTTCTTTTCATCACTTTTACAATGAAGGTTTTACCTCATGTTAGCTAGTTACCTTGGGATAATGAATAGAGGCAAAGTCAGTTAATAAACCTCCACTTGAACCCTAGCCTCATCTCTTATTGTCTGCAACATCTCTTTCTATTTCCTTATCACCTTATTTCAGACTTCTCATCTGCAACATAGAAATGAGAAAATGTCTTCTATCCATCACACCAGTAGTCAGGCTTTGAAACCTTGAGAGTGCATTGAAGAACTTGGAAAGGTCTTGTAGACTTGCAGTCTGTGCCTCATTTCCAGAGATTCTGAATCAATTCAGACAATCAGTACTTTCCTCCCTCTCCAGTAGTTGTAATTTGCTGCCAATTTGGTGGTTCTCCTCACTTTTTCTCCAGTTTTGATATGGTGACTGAGAAATAAGAGGTATTTCAAAATATTTATCCCCTAAAATTGTCATGCACGGTACATATAAACAACTTCCAAAACTCAATAAGACAAACAACTCAAACAAAAAATGGTTAGAATATTTGAACAGATGTATAAATATGAAAAAGAGAATGCATGAATGGAAAAGAAACATATGAAGAGACACATGATATAATTTTTCATAAGAGAAATATAAATGAAAACCAGTATGCACAACCTGAATGGCTATGGTTTTAAAACAGTGACTGTCCATACCAACTGTTGATGCGATTGAGGAAAAACTAGCCTTCCCACACGTTGCTGTTCAGAATGTAAAATGATACAACCACTTTGGGAAACATATTATCTGTGTCTCAAATAATTCAGTACTTTTCTACCATGTGACTCAGACATTCCAATACAAGGATTTACCCAAGAGAAGAGAATATATGTGTTCTCATAGGGATTTTTATAGAGATGTTCAAAACAAATTTATCTATACTGACAAACTTGAAGCAAGATGTATTTCTATCACCAAGTGAATAAATAAACAAATTGTGATATAGCCTTACAATAGGATCCGGCTCACCAGTTAAAGGAATTATTAACACACACAATAGTACAAATAGATCTAGAAATAATAATGCTAAATGAAAGATGAAAAAAGTACTATATAATCCCACATATAGGAAACCATATACAACAGAAATTAATATTAATGGAATTTTAGTAGGCCATAAGTAAATTTGAGGGGAATAATTTATGTTCCTTACCAATTATGGTGATGGTTTTGCAGAAGTATTCATATGATGAAGATGATCAAATTTTATAATTTAAATGCATGACATATTTGTATAGTTAGCAAACCTCAATCAACCTAGATTTTTTTATAAGAAAATGACAAAAATACACTTGTGAATGGAGAAGTAGAGTCAAAATGTAGGTGAAAAGGCTCATACAGACCTGCATATTATAATTACAAAGGTTTTCAAACAACTTTTTGAGTCTATCTTATTATCTTTACAAAGATATTATGCATAGGATGATTTATCCAAGCAGGTATGAGTTGTCTATCACCTAGAAAATAACCTAAAATTTAAGTACAGAAAATAATAACATTAATTGTCTCAGCTGAATAGTTGATTCTGGAATCTTGCACCATGATAGTCCTGGAGCATCATGCAAGGGGTCCTGCTCATTGAAGCTCTCACTTGTAGAGATTGCTTAGACATATTTCTTAGAGACAAAGGGGAGTGCCCAGAGAGCCTAGCTGTTCCAGTTTTGGCCATCTGAGTCATTCTGGACTAGCAGCACACATATTGGTGAGCACGTCTTCTGAGGATTCTATCTCCAACCTTTGAGTTGCCCCAGTCCATGTCTAATGTAGCAAAAAAAGAGCTCTCTCTATCAATTCTTGTCCAGGTAATAGATTCTTAAGCAAAACAAATGTTGCTTTAAGCCACCACATCTTTTAGTGATGTGTTACACAATATAGATTACAAGAAGATATTTTGGTACCTGGAAGCAGAATGCTGTCATGAAAAATCCTAAAGTATATGATTTGATAACTAGGTGTTCTGTAGAAGCTGGACGCAGTTAGTAGAATGGCACAGGGCCTTTGATATGGTGACTGGGAAATAAGAGGTATCTCAAAATATTTATCCCTAAAAGAGTCATATAAACAACTTCCAAAACTCAATAAGACAAACAACCCAAACAAAAAAATTGGAATATTTGAACAGATGTATAAATATGAAAAAGAGAATGCATGAATGGAAAAGAAACATATGAAGAGACACATGATATAATTCTTCATGAGAGAAATATAAATGAAAACCAGTATGCACAACCTGAAGTGGCTATGGTTTTAAAACAGTGACGGTCCATACCAACTGTTGATGATATTGTTATATATTAGCAAAATCCTGTTAGCAAAATCCTGAGGATCTTCTAGGCATGATACAAGGGTGTACCCATTAGATAAGAGTGCTGTCTGCTAGGTGGCAAGTCATGTGTCCTTTGATTTCAGATCAGATGAAATCAATAGGGCTTCATTAGCAATAGAAATTCTATTCTATGTAAATGTAAAGCCAAAAGCATGTTCAACCAATGGAGTGGAATGCTATAATTTGTGATCAAGGATGATTACTCTCTCTTATTGTGGTGGAGAAGGTTAGTTGTGATGATGCCTTGATCTAAGGCATTATCAATGGGGACAGAGAGTATGGATAGGAGAATAGAGATAAAAGGAACAGTTAGGACTTGATGATAAGATGATTGTGTAGCAAAGATAAAAAGTTTCCACTTTTATCTGAGGGATCTTAGGAGACCCAAATAAAATGGTGGGTCCGTAAGTGCTATATAAATAACAAAGCTTTTAAAAAATCATCATGACATTTCATGTCTGCCAACATTATCAAGAACTTGAAGCCGGTTTGCTTGACTCTGCTTCCAACTCTGTCCTCTACAGCACAATGCATCTTGTTCAGTAGTCTTAATGCATACGTGAATACCCTTCACTGCAGTGCCTGCTTTATGGATGAACGCTGGCTATATCTAAATGGTATCTATATTTCCTTTGAATACTGCAAACTGGTATTTGATCATTTCATTTTCCTACAGAAGATGAAACATTATGATTTTCAATAATCCATAAAGGCAGGCATTTGTTTCCTTTGTGAAACTATACCCTTCAATGATTATTCTTCACATTAATCATTGTAAAAGCAATGCTTAAGGTAATCTCTTTTTTCCTGTAGATAATAAATGTCTGCTGTTGACAGAGAAAGTGTGGAGAGGTGAAATCCAGGGTGAGCTCTGTGTGTTTGTGAGATAAACAACTGTCATCTTCCTAAGAGTGCTACGATCATGCAAGGCCAAAGTTTCCTCTTTACATAATGATGAAAATAAAACTAATTTTTCTCCAACTGATGATTCAAAAGATTTTGCTGAAGATATCTACCTAGTAATTTCTGTTATGAAGCCTAACTTTATTAAATGCCCATGAATTCATAGTTCATGTTGTTAAACACTGAAAAAAGTAGCATCTGAAGTAGCATTGACAGATACTCGACTCTTTAAAATCATCAGTCACTTATTGAGGTATAAAATAGCCTACCTAGTTCTTTCCTATTCAGCAATTACTAGGCACAAAACCAAATGTGAATCTTAAGGCTGAGTCTAATCTAGGATGTAAAAAAAAATGCAATTGAATTGTAGATATAGTGAAGAAAAACGAAAAACAACTAACAGTATTACTCATTTTCAAGTACCATTGCTGGAGACATGCTTCAATGGGTGCCCAGCCCACTTGGCAAAGGCATCACAGGTGGCAAGTGAGTCTCACTAGCATTAGTTTTAAACAAAAAGGACAAAGAGGATGCCATATTATAATTTAATGCTCATTTTGATATTGACTTTATCAATGGTTTCTGTAGATTGCTTCATCTAATTCTGATGAAATCTAAGCTAGTTAGGGATCACTATAAATCCTTTTGTCAGATTCTTTAAAACTGAGGTTTAAATGGGATAAATGTGACTCATACATGTCATAAAATTTTCTCATTTTTATAAATATTTCCATCATAGAAGGCAGTTGTGATCATTTCCAAGCTCATGTTTTCTCTCTTATACCCAGCTAGAGCATGCATAATGATTTCAGTGAGTTTTTAAATGATATCTCAAAAAGAATTTTTAGCAATTTTAATGCTAATGTTTTCTTCACAGTACCACACATGCCCCACAAAATTTCTAAGCTCCATGGCCATTTATGTATAATCCTTTTTTAAGAATATATTCCCTGTCTGAAAAACTCACACATTTTGAGAAGCAGATTCCACGGCTTAGATTCTTCTGGAAAAATTTCCCTAATCTCCAGTATGCTGTCCTACGCATATGCCCAGCACACACATGCTAAACACACTGCATCAAATTAACTAATTTTATGAAAAATTGTGTTTCTTCCCAAGCTTTTTTGGAGATAATTCATAGAAGTGGCCATGTATTGTTTGACTTTGAATTATTAGTATTTAGTAGGATGTTTGGTACATAGTTGTCATTAAATTAGTATGCACTTAATTAATAAATGGATGAGCACAAATATATATAAATTATTAAATTGTTATGTTTTTTATGTAAACATATTGTACATTTTTTTATATTTATATCTTCAGATTTCTAGTAGACAAAGAAGATGACTCAACTACAAAGAGAAAATGCTAATTTCCAAATAATTAACGTAGTCAATAAGAAGTTCAGATACAGTCTCCCTTTTATTACAGTGGGATCATTAATATTGTGACTTAGAACATAATCTGGAAGTCAGTACATGCATGCTGTACAAAGACATGAATGCATTTTGACGAAAATATGAGTAGATACATAGGGGCATGAATAAATTAATAAAATTGTTTTATAAGGTAAGATATGCAAGTTATTATTAATCATTACAGATTTCAGACTTATTACACAAATTACCTCACTTTTTCCTTTTAAGAAGCTGAATAATATATAAGGGTCAACGTAGATGAAGAATTAAAACGTTCTTGAGTATTGATAGCAAGGAAATAGCCATGTTTCTTTTCCAACCTGTGGAATATTAAAACTGAAACATTCCAAAATTTGAGGTTCTTTTAGAAAATATGACAAATTAAATAAATACCACTCTGATAGTAAAATAAATTTCATGGGAGACCTAGATTAATTTAATGATTAATCATACATTCACCAAAATGTCACACTCCCTAAAAAGTGATCATTCTATTCTATGGATGCCTTATTGGTAATTTATTGTATGGTCTATGGTCCTTACATGAGATAAGAATATTTAGTTATGTATTGCGGCACCTGCGTATGAAGAAACAATTTGAGAGAAATTAAAAGATGGGCCTGTGGCTGCAGAATTTGTAGATATAACAATAGAAACATGGCTGTATAACCAATGTGATCCTGTAATTTGTACATGTGGGAAAAATAAGAATTCATACCCCATTTGAATCAAATGTTTGATATATGATATGTCAAGATCATTGTAATGTTTTGAGCAACTAATAAAAAAAAAAGGTAAAGGAACAAGAGGGAGGCAGAATGTAGCACGCATTATGAGGGTGTTCATAGTAGGCAGGATTATCATGGCATGAGCCTAGAGCATAGAATGAAGGTACCAGGCAAGACTGGGAGGGACATCAAAGCACAAGACTCAACCTATACAAAGTCATGGAGGGATGCACATAAGGGAGAGCTAAGAAACTTCTGGTGTTCTGTTATCTTGAGCACAGGGTGGGCTCATAAATGATGTGAGATGAAGCTGGAGAGTTACTGGAGGCCAGGATTCAGAGCACCTTTTATACCATGGGAGACTTCCATGTTTTACTTTCTTATCAGGAGAAGTCATTGAAAGGCTGTGATCAAATCATATTGGAATTTTAGGAAGGTTACTTTGATCAACTTGGTTTCCTGGGAGAAGGAGAAGTGGTAAATTAGACTGTAAGGGAATTGGCTACAAGATATTGTAAAAGGACAGGTTTAAAAAAGAAAAAAGAAAGCAGCCTTCCAGGAGTAAATACTAAAGACCAGGACTAGGACAGTGTCTGTTGGATGAAGGGAGGACATGGGACCTAGCTGTAGGAGGTAACTAATATATGAATTAAAATTTTCTTGCATGTTTTTGCAGGAAAAAAGAACTCTAGTATGTACCATGGATGGCCACATGAATGGTAGTGAGAACTCTTATTTTAGTGTAAGAAAGGTGAGGATCAAAAGATAAAGTATCCTACCATTCATTTCAAGATTATAAGCACAAATTTATCCTTTTAAGTTAAAAGCAATAGATTATTTCAAAACATTTCTCAATAGTAATCAGATATCTCTGATTCTCCCAAAGGGAGATGAAAATCAAGAAATCTTTCTATGTCTTATCTAGTCTTTAATTCTGAAACTCAAATACAGTAATGCTTTTGGTATCATTTTTTTCTAGGTAAATTTTTATGTTCCATCTTTATGAACTGGTCATTTAAATTATGCACAAGACAGAGATGCCGTCTGTCTTCCATTATTGTTCTGGTGACTGTGCCATCCATTTCTAATCTACTCGCTATCATCCTTTTCTCCTAATTTATCCCATCTTAATTTTTGAAACATTATTTTCCTTCTATCAATTCCAGAAATGGATTCAAGTTCAGATACTAAGTACATATTGTTCAAAATAAATTTTAGTATTGAAAAGAAAACATTATGATTATCACTGAATACTTTGTAATGACAGCAGAAGATATGAAAAGAAAAATCTTGGCCTCCATAATCTCACAGAATAGCTACCAGCATGTTTTACCACATATATCAGTAGCTTTCTAATGTGACCTTACATTCTTCATTATATATCCACCAATAATCATTGACTTGGAAACAGTCACATTTGAGCACAATTATTTCCTTCTCTTCATATATGTATGTATTTTAAATACTTTCAAGTGAACACAACCAGTTGCTTGATCAGAGTTTTTAGTAGAATTGCTGCTTTGGATTTAGGGTGGTTGGCTTGTGTCCCTACAATGAACAATTTGCTTGCAGAAGGACACCCTAAATTGTTAAGTTCTATGCAACTTGATGGATAAAGATATGCAAGATAGCTTTAAACTGCCACACTTTATGTCATGCTTTATGAAACAGGCTAGGGCAGTAATTGAAAATCTAACTCATTACACTTCATTTTTTATAAAATGTACAAATGTTCTTTACAACTTTGACATTTTAGTAATCACTTAGGGAAAAAAATCTTGGGCAAATCATACGGGAAGATAGTTATCTTCCATCCTTAACAAATCCGACTGCTTTGGAAATAATCAACTCATAAATATTTAGCTAATATACACCCAGAGCAATGGATTGTGCAAAATTAAATGCCTCATTGAAACAATTAATTTCAAATGCTATGATTTATTGAGCATACTTTACTGGAAATTTAATAGAAATATGGACTCAATGTAATTTGAGCAGAGGATGTTGCACTGTCTTTGATTTCTGGCCAACATATATTCTTTTCTTACCCTGCAGGTGAACCTCAAGAAAGAGCAAATTTCCAGGAAAGCTCTCTAATTGAATTTGTGGGTCAGAGTTTGATGAGAGGAGGTGATGACCACAGATTTTAAAAAGACTAAATAAATAAATAAACAAAATGAAGTAATCCTTTCATATTTCACAGACCTCCTGCCGTTATGCCCTCAGGGAAGAAAATAGCACTTCAGTATAAAAGCTGTTGTCAACCTCAGTCCATTTCAAAAGAATACAGCTCATGCTTCTCAGAGCATCAATAACCAAACAGATCCTCCAGGCATTTCTGAAACATTCAGTTCCGGCAATTTCCCATAAGCGGGCTTGGGCCTGGGCTTGGGTTTTAAGCACAAGTTACATACAGCAGAGGAAGGCAGAATGAGTACTAGTGAAGACTTGGAGGAAAAGCTGACGGATGATGGGAATCAAGGAGCAGGAAATGGTGTTGGAGAAGTGCCTACTGAGTGCCTTAGGTTAATCCAATCTATTTGGATTTGCAGTAGAAAGAACACTCAAGGGGGACTTTGAAGACCTGGATTCTAGTTATCAAACTGTTATTGACCTCAGGAAAGTCATTTTGGAGTTTTTTAAGACTCAATTTTCTCACCTATGAAATGAAATGGGACAGATGGGAAAGATAAACTCTTAAGAGTTCTTCCAATTCAGACACTCATTAACTCTAAATTTTTCTTTCTTCATTTAAAAAAAAAAAGTCATATATCCTCTAAAAAATTCAGACTTAAATACAGCTGACTTTTCATTTCCAAATACTTACTAATGATCAATGAAAAACCAGGTGCATCTGGTTTTGGGTATTTTTTTCTTTTGTTTTCCTAATTCAAACACTTTTAAATCAAACCAAGCCCTCTGTCTGATTATAATTTCTGAAACATATTCATCAAAATTCTGAAACAGTTTCATTTATCCAAAATGTTTAAATCATATTTTCAATCCTTAACCTTCCATCTCTGGTGAGTTTAGATTTTGTGGCTATTTAGTATATTTTCCTTCCAATGATGTTCTATATGTATAATACAAACCCTTTCCTGTCTCTATAGACTGATGGTATAAGCATGAGTTGCAATCAGTGCCAATTGTATTCCAGAAAGATGCAAAATCCTGAATGTCATAATCTTAAATATTGACTTCCCAAAAGATCAAAATCCCCAGTCTAAAATCCTAAAGTCTGAGTTATCAATCTTGAAAGATTACATCCCATCTATTATAATCTTAGAAATTCAAGACCCCCAAACCATAATTCTAGCTGGAAAAAAAAAGCAAGCAAGCAAGCAAGAAAGAAAGCTAATATATAAAAGGGATATAAAGCTAAATTGTGGGGCAAGGATGAGTGTGTTTTCAGTTGTACATAGGATAGTCGTATTATGTTAGGAAGAACAAATTTCTATCAATCTGGTGAAGCATTATTTGGGGGGTGTCTTTGAGGTGATTGCAGAACAGTTTGTGCTTGGGGTAGATTCAGGCACCATCCTATCTACCACAGCTTCGAGATAAAAAATACGGAAGATGAGTTGGTGTATCACTAAGAGGTGGGACAGAGTTTTCTTCTGCTGCCTTGGACATCAGAACTCCAGGTTTGCTGGCATTTGGGCTCAAGGACTTAAAACAAAGCCTCCATGATCCTCAGGCTTTCAGACTTGGTCTGAGAGCAATAGCATCAACTCCCCTAGTTATTTTATTGTGAAATGTGGTCTGTGAGGTAGCTTTCGTCACCAGGTCTGAATTCTAATGTTGTAGAAAGAAAAGAGCACTGCTTTCTTAGGCTGTTGGGTATTTTGGTTTTGGCTTTGGGCTTTGCTGTCATTGTTGTTGTTTTGTTTTGGTTTGTTTTTGCAAAATAAATCATTTGAGATTAAGAGTTTTGTTCGGTTAGACTATTATTTAAAAATTAGTCTGAACAGACAACTGTGCAGGAAAAGTTAAATCCAGTCCAAATGCATATTATGATGAGGTCTACACTGTAGACAAAGAGGGCTCAGATTTTAAGTGGAACTTCTGAGCTGCTGAGCAGAATATACCTCAGAATTGTTGGCCCAAAAGATGGAATTCAGGAATTTTACTCAGCAGTTGTTACTCATATCATTCAAAGGTTGTCTAAGGGTTATTTAAGTCTTTAGCACTTTCTGATTGCACAACAGCTCACAAAAGCCAAGACTGAAATTAAAATTTCAGAGAGAGGATTTGAGGCAGGTATATTACGTGTTCTATACCCTGGATACATTAAATGGATTAAAGTAAGTGCTTAATAAGTGTTTAGTTATTTTTATGTGCCAGAAATTATGCTATGAATTTTAGTGAAGCTCTGAGGACTGAATATTCTCATTTAATAGATAATGATCATGTGACATATAGAGAAGGAGGGCTAAGAAGAAAAGGAAAGAGGTTAGATATCAGAAAACTGATAAGTAATAGAGTCTGGTATAAGCAAACTCACTTAATAGCTCACCTGCTTAAACTATTTAGTGTTGTGATTTAAGAGAGGTGGCCTAAAATAATGGAAAGTAGCATAACTATGATTGTGTAAGAGGTGTGTGTGTGTGTATATGTGTGTGTGTGCACGTGCATAAATTTTCATGCTCTATCATGGACAAGGTCAAAGTGTTAAGCTAGAATGCATGTTCAGATTATTAATGCAGAACTTTTCTGTGGGTGTTTGTTCAAGTCACTTGACCTCTCTAAATATTAATCTCTTCATATGTCATATTCTTTTCAAACCATCTTCTTCTGTTCTCAAAATATTCAATAAATATTGCCTTTATATTTGTTTTGTGTAACATTTTATGTTAGATCAAAGTTTCTCATATTCAGAACCAATGACATATTGAGACATCTAACCTCTTTCCTCTTCTTCTTGTGGGGATGGGGGAATGTCCTGTGTATTGTAAGATGTTTCTCAACATCCCTGACTTCTACAAACAACATGCCAATAGAACATGACTTTCCAATGTGATAATCCAATGTATCTCTAGACATTGTCATATATTCACTTATCACGACCCTTTCATCACACTCAAGAACCACCAACATCGAGATAGGTGATACTAAGACATCATTAGGACTTACATGTGTCCTATGAAGCGTGCACTAAAGAAGTTAGTAGAGCTCTTTTGCTCTTAGGAAGTTAGTACAATTTTTTTATAGTTTATACAGTTAAAGACAAAAGGTTGTTTTGTAAAATATCAAAAATTAGATGGAGTCTCAAGAGGTTTCTTAATACTGAATATTTTTCTGCAAAGGTATTAAAACTTTCTCTAATGCATTCAGATCTTTGCCCCTTCATTATTTAATTTTTCCATCTAAAGTTGAATTAACTTGAATCTGTTGTTTCACTTCCATTATTGAGCAAATATGAAAATAATAACAGTTTTTTTCAATGAACCATCACAATAAAACCCTGCAAATAAATGACTTCTGTGTTTAACACACTCCTTAATAAATGGTGGCTATTATTACTCATAATCATTACATCTCTTGAGAGAACAAAATATGATTTTAAAGGCAAGGTCTTTGGCATAAGGATTTTAGGTGTTTTCTGTTTCTTTTTTTAACTGATGAGATAGTTGCAGTGTGCTTTTATTCCAGACCAAACCCCAGGGAAGTCAATTTGATTCAATACAACAAGTTATCATTAGTTACGTTCTGTTGTAAAGATTAAATGAGCTTGTGTCAGGCACAGTACTAAAGCTTTACATTCACTAAGTAAATCTTGACAAAATGGCAATCATCCTTTGCCTGCTCTTTTTTCTCATTCTGCTTCTATTACAGACCAGATACTTTGGTAAGTGTTTTTGGAAATTCACAACTATATAAAACCTGGATTTTTACCCAGGGGAGCAATATCATAAAAAAGCAATATTTCTCAAATTCTAAGTGGCATATGCATCTACTGAGATTGTGATAAAAATGCAGATCCCAGTTTTGTAGGTCTGAGGTCATAGCTTATACTTAGCATTTCTATCAAGATTCATGTGATGCTGTGTCAAGAATGATCATTGGGGGCTGGGGATATATGGCTCAAGTGGTAGCATGCTCACCTGACATGCGCCAGGCACTGGGTTCGATCCTCAGCACCACATAGAAAAAAATAAAATAAAGATGTTGTGTCCACCGAAAACTAAATAATAAATATTAAAAAAATTCTCTCTCTCTCTCAAAAAAAATGATCCTTGGAGTTGAAAGGGAATAGGAGACAGTAGGTTTGCCATGAGGGAGAGGGTAGTAGCTTCTCTAGTTGGAGAGACCAAGAATGGTTTTATAATCTAATCTTCCTGAGGACATAGGCCAAATTCAGCTTCTGAAATTTAGTAGGAACTCAATAAATATTCATCTAGTGTACAGATGAGTAAAAGCCTTTTACTGGGTTGAAATTGTGGATAAGGGGTTCAAAAGTATTTGAGATGGAGAGTCAGGGAGGTAACAGATATCAAGGTTCTCAGCATGAGGTCCCCTATATCACCAGCATCTTTTGGAAGAAAAATGTTGGAAATGCAAATTCATCAATCCCACCCAAACCTCCTGAATAACAATTTCAGGGGAGATTGGGCCCAGGGATCTGTGTTTCTACAAGCTCTTCAGTTAAATTTGAGAACCATTGGCTTTTTAAAAAAATATATGACAGCAAAATAAATTACAATTCTTATTACATGTATAGAGCACAATTTTTTATATCTCTGGCTGTATACAAGGTCTATTCACACCAATTCATAACTTCACACATGTAGTTTAGATAATAATGTCCATCACATTCCACCATCAAGAGAACCATTGGCTTTAAAGAGCAGATACTAATTCATATTATCTGGAGCCTAGTGTGTATGAAGAAGAATAAAGAAGATCTAAATGAATTATGACCTCAGAGATGTGATTAATATTGCCAGCAGTCTATTGATTCTTATCATAGGGCTGACAAGACAAAAGATTATAACCATCCAACCCTATTTTCAATATACAAAGGAATTAATGTATCCCACATAGATACACTCTTGCCTCAACACATGTGACCAAAATAAAGATACCTATTGAAATCCTGGGAATTTAGACTAGGGATAATTTAGACTTGAAAGCTGAGTACAGCAAGATATAGACACTCAAGGCAAATGCTATAAACCAGGCATGGCTGAGAGGTTGAAATACTGAATAAATTTTTTAAAAATCTTTCTTTCAGGGATAAATTAAAATATGAAAATATTAGCTCAAATCTTAAAAAGCTGGAAGAGAAATAAAGATATAGTGAAATAGGAGACACTGAAATTCTATAATTGTTGGAGTGGCCAGAGAGGATGCTTCCTGATCTTAAGGAGAATTTAAGTTAGTGAGGAACACAGTGAGCACTGTTCTTCCACACTCAGATGCCAGGGTTTCCTCTTTATGACAAAGTTGTCAGCAAAGCACACAGTGGATCCTGTAGTAAGGGTCAACTAAGCAATAGCTGTCTCCTTATTAAGTATACCTAGGATTTTGCGGTTTTCTTGAGTTACAAATTCCTTTTTAAATCAAAGCTAAAACAGAATCAGTATTTACATTTCTAAAAATAAAATGTTTCTCAAACTCACAATATGGCTGGAATAGGTACTTTCCAAAGCAACTGGGAATGAGCAAGGGTGGGTGGAAAACTCTCATATTAAGTCACAAACATCCAGAGTTGTAGTTTCAGTGAGGCTACTGTGTGCTGTAGAATGTTCCCCCAAGGCCCATGTGTTCAAAACCTGTTCCCCAGCCTGAGGTACTATTTCGTGGTGGTGAAATATTTTCAGAGGTGTGGTCTCATGGAAAGAAGTTAAGTCGAGGAGGCGATATCAAGACCCGGCCCCTTCCTGTCTTTATTTTTTCTTCTCAGCTATCATGAAGTGAGCAGCTTTCTCCACCACATATTCCAGTCATGATGTACTTCCTTGCCACAGACCCAAAGGCCACAAGGTCTGCCAACTATAGCTTGAAACCTCCAAAACTCTTAAAAGAAACCTTTCCTCTTTCTAAGGTATCTTGTTCCTACAATGGAAAGCTGAGTAACACAGTTTGTGATTTTTTGTTGAGAGTTGTTTTCCTTCACTGTTAGCTTGAAATTCCTTACCTTCCTATGAAGCATCAATGTCAAACATGATAATCCATAAGAAAGTTATTTAAGAGTGTAAATTGCAGTACTATGGCATTATTATATTGAGAAAATTAGTCTAAAACCAATCTTGCCCTTTTCTTCTCTCCCCGACCTCTAGGACTCTGATCCCCTGAATTTTTGCAAAGATTCATAATTCATCCATATAAATATACATACTATAAAACATTACCATTGCTTTTGCAGCTATTTCCCTTGAAATATCTAACTATAAATTTCTTTAAAATGTTCAGGCTATCCGAAACACTAATATCATCCAATAAAAAATAAGTTCTCCATCAACCTGGGAGAAATGTATGATTTATTGATGAAATTGCAGGCTCTCAATTATTTACTTTTTTCTTGTTTATTTACATCTCCTATGCATTTGTTATTTATTGATGAGTAAATGAAAGAACCTGCAGAGTTAACTTTGTCATACACTGTTTGCCTTGGATGAAGACACTGAGCCTTTGTTTCATCGTCAACATGCAAACAAATTATTTATCTTAATAAAAATTACTAACTATGAATACCTACTGTGTGCAACTATTCAAGTTTGTCAAAATAGAATGTTTTCCAAGCTCATCAAAGGTTAAGACAGGCACTTTTTAAAAAGCTTGTATAGCAGATCATCCAGGCACTTTAACTAAATTACTGGTTTGTTCCTCAATAGCACTGCTAAGTACTCTCTGCTCCCACTTTTGATAAAGAGTTTAAGTTCAGAGCTATTGAGTAACTTGTCCAACATTATGTCCTTAGAGTCTTTATTTTTAACCACTACCCTGTGGTTTGCATGGAAATAATGTTATCAGGACACTTTTTTATTTGTAGCTTTCTTTCTATTTCATGATGTATGTTTTTTCCAGGATAGAGCACACATAGTAGTAACTCAGTAAATGATTATTGAATGAATGTGTTAAACACATATGAGGCCGACTCTGGGTCCTAGGGGAATGCCAAATTAGGAAACGATTACTCCTGTGATAGAGGGGATTTTCCTAGGAGCACATTAAAGGGAAAAATGAAACCCCAGAGAGGAAGAGAAAGCATCCCATAATTTTTACAACCTATGTGCTGACAGTTACCTCCCCAAATAAAATGGGGATATATATGCCCCTTCATTCAATCAACACACCCTTGGGTTGAGAAAGATGGATCAGAGTCAGCCAGGACAGGGAGAAGTCTAAGCAGAGGTTCAGGTTCGGAAGCATCAGTGAATTCAAACTTTATTATCAAAGTCTGGTTTTGCAAGTGATGGAAAGAAACTTGAAGGATGAGATGACAGATATAATCAAGAAGATGTTATTTGTGGTTGGTCAAGAATTTGGAATATACTCTGAAGATAGGGCATTCCAAGAGAGAAATGACAACCTCATGAGTCAGATAGGTGAATAATCACTAAGACCAGAAGAAGTGTAAGGAGTCTATTAAAATGCTTTGAATGAGGCATGATAGGCTCAGGATAACGGCAGCAGTATCATTAAGAATGGATGGAAATGGTGAGTATAAAAGACATGAATATATGCTCCAGTTTTTAAAAAATTTCTTACGCATAGAGGTGGAAAAGAAGAAAATGGCTGATCAAACAGCAAGCTATGCCCCCCAAGATGAAGAGGATCATGGTTTAATAGCAGACTACTTGGCATGGTTCCAAATTTAATTTTGTAGTCTTTCTACTGCCTTATGAATTGTCCCGATTTTTTTTTCTTTGCAGCATAAGGCAACATGAATTTCAAGCACTAAAATTCAAAACTCAGAAAGGTGGAAGAAATATCACTAGCTAGAACTTCCGTAAGTTTTAAACTCCTTCTAAACATATTTAATTTAGTATTAATAAGGTGGTGGTATGGAAATTAAATCCGCCATGATTGTCAGGGAAAAGCACCTATTGAGGTCTAAATATATGAAAGATAAATCTACTTGCAATGTAATTAATTCAAATTTGCAGAACCAATAAGTGTGTGACGACGTTCCTATTATTACATTCCACTTGTGAGGAATGCTCAGGAATTTAATTAGCATTTGCCCATATGACTAAAGAAAATGAGATATTAAGCATGCTATCTAATTAACTAGCTATAGATTTCTTGTTAAACAAATATTAAATGTATAAACACTTGAAACAGACTGAAAATGTGGTCCTAACTAGATATCCATTTATCATGAGTCTTTAAAAAAATAGTAGTTAATTTCAAGAACTAAAAATACAGAGAGGTTTTCAGTGGAATCTTTATACTTTATCCATGTGATCATTTTATTTTTTTTTTTAAGTTCACTTAGACCTCCGTCTCTCTGTTCAAAACTAGTCTAGATTTTGAACTATGAGATTACATGCATTACCCAAGCAAATCATCACTGTGCTCTGATCAGGTATATTAGGGTGGAAATATCCCCACTTAACAGATATGGCCACTGAAATGTGGACATGTCAATTTGCATAGTGCTACACAGAAAGGAAATGTAATTTGCTTTATCATTGGACCATTGTTAGGTAGCCTGTGCCCCTACAAAGCAGCCATAATCCACTAATGTAAATTGTATGTTGTTCCTCTATTCAAAACGCCCCAGTGTTTTCCTATACCAAGAAAAGCAAACACTTTAGTTTTTAAAGCTCTTCATTATGTGCCTATGCTAACCTTCCCTTCAATCTCAGAACCATTGCATATCTTACCTCATCTCCTGCAATCCTCCATTTTATTTGATCTACCTCTGCTCCTGGTGATTTTACTGTAACGGGTCCTTTATAGGTAAGCTCCACCATCAGAGATTTTGTATATGTTGATTTTCCTCATTCTTCAATTACTGTCTATCTCTGCTCAAATATTTTCTTTTCAGTGAAGACTTCTTTAATCCAGCTCCAATATAAAGCCCCCAAAGACAGGTCTTCAGACTTGTTTATTACTAGCTCTGTAGCATACAAACTAATGGTGCCTGGCACATTGGAAGGTGCTGGATGAACCTTCAATGAATGAATAAAAGAATATTCTGTCAAAATAGCACCTATTCTATGTATAACATAAACATATCACAGTGAATTCCACCTTTATGTATATCTATATGTCACTAATTTTAAAAATAAATAAATAAATAGAAGGAAGACCAGTAGAGGAAGGAGAACTAGGAGACAGAAGAGGGAATAGAAATTGGAAGTATTGGGAATTGAGATGGAAAATATTATATTGCATATGAATGTGTCAAAATGAACTCCACTGTTATGGATAACTGTAATGCACTAATGAAAATATAAAAGTAACATCTCTGCCACCCTAGAAGGTTCCACTTTACCACAATAATACCAATTTGTGCATTTTTCTAGCTGGATGTGTTGGTATGTAACTATAATCCCAGCAGCTCAGAAAGCTGAGGCAAGAGAATTATGAGTTTGAGGCCAGTCTCAAAACTTAGCAAGACCCTACATTATGTTGATCAGTATAATAAAACACAAAGTTAGAAATAAATCTTCTCTTTGCTTAAATTTTTATTTGTTCATAGCATAACACTTGATGCATATTAATGATAAAATAAATATGTCTTGAATCAAGTTACTGTATAGTCTCCAAAAATATCTTAGCCACATACCATACCTGTCATCTAATTTCTTTTTAAAATTTTTATAACATATTTCTCTAGTTCAAGAGAATTCCAACTTATCAAATTAGTTCAAATATTATCTGACATTATTTAAAAAGAAACTTAGTGAGTCTAAAAATCATTTCTCTATATATCACTACGTTTTCCATCTGGAAATCAATACCATCCTTTTAGGATAGACTTCTGCATGTTTCATCAAAATGGGGAATTGAGATGTGTAATCACTTAAGACACTTCCAAGGAATGGGTAGGGGCTTCATGAATAATTACGTAGCTCCACGGATGGTTCTAGAATATTGTCCATTATTTTTTTACCCATTATCATGTTAATACTTTTTTCTCTCTTATAGAATGAAGGTGATCAATTCTCTATTAAAAAGAATGCCAATGTTATGGGAATACAATTTTTTTTCTTTTGTATCTCATTGCTTTGCTAATTATCTTGGTATGATAAGGGTGGATAGCAGCTGAGTGGTAGAGAGGGCCAAAGAAAGGGTATCCTGGATGTTAAGAGAGCGAAATCATTGTCATAAAAGGAATTCCTGATGTAAACTCATGGAAAGAGGACATAGTAGGGACAATGTCTGTTCCCATCATCTGAAAGACTGTCTTGGTTAAGAAAGTTGTTTTTTGTTTGTTTGTTTGTTTTCTGTTTATCCTAAGAGAGTGGAACAAGCACAATGTGACTTCAGAGGGTATGTGAAGAGTCTTACCTAAGTAAAATAAGCATGCATGTTGTTATATAATGTTTTAAATATAAAAACAGGTGATGCTAGTAAGAACTTCCATAATAGAGATAACAAGAAAAAAGAAAACAGAATTATAAGTCTAACATCTTCTGAGAGCATAGGAAAACACACAGATGGAAACATAAAAATAATTTGAAATCACATTGGAGAGTGAGCCACGAGAAAGTAAATCAGAATGTGAATATAAAGTTCATTCTAAGTAATTGTAACATGTAGGACCACAAGGCAGATAAAATGGAAGACAAAACAAGTTTTAGTGAGCTTCACATATGCAAGTGAATACTGGATGATATTTCCTTGGGACACTGTGAAAATGTCTGAAACAAAAGTTAAATAGAATCCCTGAAAAGTTCTACTCAGCCCTGGTATTCAAGGACACTATAAGAACAATTAATTTGGAGAAATGATGAGTACTTGATGTTTATTCTCTAAAGTTTAGCAATCAAATTCGAGTTATGAACACATGCACAGAAAGAGATAAATCAGATACAGAATGATGAGATGACAAAATTTTAATTAACATACATAGGTGAGAGTATATGAAAATTCACTGCTTTATTCTCCCAAATTTTCTCTTGCAAAGGTTTCTTTAGAGTTCCTTCAAAATAACAAGCGCATAATAAAAGAGTGGGTTCAAAGATAGTCTTCCTAACTAGTTAGAGAAGAAGACAAGCATTTGTTAATTGTCAATATATTTAATAAAAGTAAACCTACTTTGGTAATTAATCTCTTTTGCTCTCAGAAATCATCAGGCAAATTTATTTTTCTTCTCTCAAAAATAGGATTTTTGCTTTAGTTCCATATGTATATTTTCCAAACTCTTTGAAATATCTATAATTCAGAATATTAGCAACAACCATATTTCCTTTTTTAGCTCATATTTAAATAATGAGCCATGTCAATATTGGTTGAAAAAACATAAAAATTTGATCAACTAGGAGTTTTGTCCTTGAAAACAAAACTATGGCAAAGAAAAGATGAATGGCATCATTTGTTCTAACCACAAATGAGAGTTGGTAAGAACTTAGTATAATTCCAGTGGGAATTAGCAAATTCTCTAAGCAATTAAACTACAAACAACAACAACAACAACAACAAACATACACACACACACACACAAAAAAAAAATCCACAGGCAAAGACAGCAAAGGAGGATATTAAATCCAGATTTTTCTCTCTTCTGTTGTGTGATAGATGTCTTCTTTCCTTATCCCCTTGATCACCAATTCTATGTGTTTTAAGATTGGGCAAAAGAGAAACCTATATAAATTTTTTTCTTCTTTTTTTAAAATAACCTTTTTATTTTAGAATATTTTTAGACATAGATAAACTACAAAGATATAGAAAATTTCTTTGCAGTTATCACCTGAATTTCCCTAACATTATCATCTTATGTAATGGTACACATGTCAAAACTAAGAATGAATATTTGGTGCAATACTTTGAAGTAACTTAAAAACCATTTTTCCCATTATAGATTTTTTTATTTTTCCCCCTTGCCAGGATCTCGTCTTCACATCCAAGATGCCATATTATACTTAATTGTGTCTCCTTAGTCTCCCCCAATCTGTGATGGTTTCTCAATGTTTCTTGTTTTTCATGAATTCAGCAGTTTTGTGGACTAGTAGTCAGGGGTTTTGGACAAAGTCTCTCAGATTGGGTTGCTAATGTTTTCACCATTATTTCATCATTTTATCATTATTTGATTGGGATTGGGATTTTTAGCCTAAGAACTACTGAGGCAGGGTTCTTTTTTTACCATATTACAACAAGGTATATGCTGTTCATATGATTTACTACTGATGTCCTCAGCCTTTGCAGTTTGTTTAAGGGGGTTTGACAGGCTTTTTGCAATACTAAGTCATTATTTTTCCCTTTTGATACTCTATACTTCATAAGTCACTGATCCCACACCACATTCAAAAGAGGAGGTAAATTAAGCTCTACTTACTAGAAGGAAAAACATCTCAACATATTTATCTGGAATTGTTTGGTAAGGATGGCTTGCCTATTTTTTAGTTTATTAACTTATTTATTTAGTTAATTATTATCCATATTCAAGCACAAGTATATATTTAATTTTGGAAGTTATAATACAATAGTACCATGACTTATTTTACTTGTTGAAGTCTTCAAAAATTCACCATGGCCAACGTGTTCAGAATTTGTTCCTCTATCTTTTTGAAAAGTATCAATCTTTCTGGTGGTGGTGTTATTTTGACATTCATTGCTTTCTAGTTGTACAAGACTTTCCAGATTTATCCTACATCTTTCGTGTTGTCATTATAGTATCCGTCATTTTTCTAAGGACCACTTACTTGTTCTTTTTATTTCAGCATAGTTCACTTAGTTTTGAAGGCTCAAATGAATCAGTAGCCGTTATTCACTGAAGTTCATTTAGTCATATGCAATGATGGACAGATAGAGGTGGCAGAGAGTTTCAGCTTATCTTTGCTCTCCTCTGCTCTGCTTTCCTTTCGGATGCAGTATCCTGTTGAATAGTAGTGGCAGCAGGTCAAGTGCCAGATACTTGTTTGTAGACTCACAGAGCCAGCAACTTCCAACAAATCTTCCAATAAACTTTACCTTTGCTATCCCAGAATCTCGACATAGCTAATAAGGGCTTCTCTGAGACTTTAAGTCTCCTTCTGGATGTTCACCTTCTCAGTTTCTTTCAAAATTGTAATGTCCCATTCCTATAGTACCCCCCTTACTCCATAATACACATACAGATTCTTTACCTTTGCACAGTTTTTCTTTTTCTTTCTTTTTATTTTATTTTATTTTTTTACCAGAAATGGCTCAGGATAGTGAGGTAGCGGTACACATATAAAGTTGTTGATTGAATATTACTAGAATTAAAATTATTGGCCACACTGATGCTAATACAATATCGAGTACTAGTAGTAGTCAGCATATGGTGATAAAATGGTTAATTATAGTGCCATCTGTAGTCACCTGAATTTGAATGCCCATAGAATATTTTAGCAGTAATAAGTAGATAATAGGGCTGGTTGATGGCTTCTAAGTATGCTGGAACACTTGCAAGAAGAAAACGATGACCTCAGGACTTCAAATTGCTGGATCAATATCTAAAAAAAGGAAAAAGAAAGTTTCTATGTCTTCCATAAATGAGACTGTTTACAGCAAACAGCTTATGAATTCAACAAGTTTAACCCAAATTCTAATCCTTTGAGGAGCTGGTTTATAACATAAATTGAAATCACAACACTGCAGGATTTCTTATGCCAAATTCATAATGTTGATTAGAAACATTAAGATCCTGTACATCAGGATGGGGAATAATGTGAAATCTCAAAGAAACTGAGTACCCTTTGCTTCAAGTTCTATTTAGTGATTCCTTGTCAAAGAAAGTTAACATGAACTTTCCTCAAGAAATAACTTAATTTTACTACAGGAGATACCTGATTCTTCCTCAAACTAATACTTACCAACTTTTCTTGTTTCCAAGTATATAAATAGACCCAATTTTCAGCAATCCCAAAGGAGTCATGGACAAAATGTGAACCACTGGGAGATTGCATATCTACCAAAGTAATCTTATAACTTTGCCTAGTCGTAAGCAGAGAAACTTGGGGACTCTGGATAGAAATTGAATGTAAGAGGAAAATTTTTAATTTTAATGCATTGATATGGGTCTTCTAAGAATATATTCTAGATTCACTGATATAGTTGGAATGTCTGGGAAATGATCTAATATTTTAATTAGAACAAGTTTGGTTATTGCTGGACCACTGGTCCTAAAGATATCCTATACTGAGTTCAGCTGAGATTCTTTGACTCTATTGACATATTATAGAAATCATTAGCCCAGGGAGACCAGAATTCTAGGGAATATTTATGTATGACCTGCTTGTTCATCTCTGAACTATGTCCTCAGGGAGGTTCAAGGAAACACTTCCTGCATTAAGATTGGAAAACGTATTAGTGAGAAAAGCAATATCATTCTTGAGAATCTCTCTAAGACCTCTTCTTTCTAGGCCAGAAATAATAACTGGAAATACTGCCACTGAATTGGCTGCATGAATCCAGTGAGGGTGATGGAGACCCAGAGTGGCAAGGCCTGAGTGGTGACCCCTACATGCCAGAAACAAGGTGAATGTGATAATTATAATGAGTAGCAGACCAGCTCAAAGACTGGTGAACAGAAGTTTGAATTCAATGACTGACATCCACCATCACAACTTCCCAAACAATTTCAAGATTTTAACCAGTTCACAAAACCAGAGACCTTTGATAGAAGAAGGGGAAGATGTATTATTTTACCACCAAAATATATATACTGAAAGTATTATTTCTAGTTTTAACAAAAGTGTCTTATGACTAATTCCAAAGTTGAGTGTTCATTAGGGAAAGAAAAATAACATGATTTTTCAGAGATTTTTATTATTTTTAATTATTACTCAATATAGAAACACAAAATGACGCTGTGGTTTTAGTTCAGTTCCTTTTCATGGGCAGAGGAGATGGAGGGACCCTACACGATGACATGTCTGTTGTGTTTCAGAACTCCTTCCATAGGTATTATTATTATTATTATTATTATTAGTTCTGAATGGATAACTGAATATAGCTGGCATAATCTCCATATTAATGTCTCTGGAATGCAGGATACCATGGTTAGAAAATAGAACGTGAAAGCCTCAGAGCTACTTTTTTATACCTTCATAGTAAAGTAGAAGCAGATCTACTTTTCTGAAGTGATTGAAGAGATTGGAAACCCAATTAAAAAAAGTCAAGAGTACACGGAAAGTGATTCCAACTGCATCTATTCAGTGTCCACATTTGACTCATCCAGAACACAGAGGAATCTGAGACACTAACCATGGATGATCTTAAACCTTATCAGATGGTTACTTCAATTGCAGCTGTGGATTCTTTGCTGGAGTTCTTGTCACTCTAACTCTTAATATTTTGACCACAGTGCTGCTCTTTGTCTTTATGATACCAACTTCTCATTTCACATTTTTTTTTACTACCTATTTACTACTTATAGAATGCTATACCTTCCCTTGCTATATCGTTCTCAGCACAAAAGCTCTTCCCAGTTATACTTCTTTGTACCATCCAATATAACATCATAACCTGTTTTTCACTCAGGACTGATTATTGAGTAACTATTAGAAAATAGTTGGAGTGCTAGGTTTTCTTACTCATTGCTGCACATACTCTTCCACACTCTTATTATCACTGTATTTCTGTTTCTGAACTTACCCATAAAACTGGTGTCGGTCATTAATTTAGCAACAAAATGAATGTAAGATACTTGTTGACACTGAATTCTGTCACAGACAAGGCCATGTAATATCTCAAACTCAGACCAACCCTTGGGGGTAAGCATCACTAGTCCCCCTCTATTGGCAAGGATACTGTGGAGCCAGGAACTTAATGACTTGAACAAAAGTGACAGATGCAGATGAGTCTGACCCCAGGGGCTTGCACCCCTGCCTCATTTCCTCTTTAGTAATTTTGGTAAGTCATCCAGCCTTTGGATTCATAAAATACTTCTCGCAAACATTTTCACCTTGTATTATCACATTTTAGTCTGAAAATTGGGCTGAATACTGAAGAGATTAAATAAAGCCTCCTTTAAAGCACACTAACAGGATGGGAAAAAAAAAAAGAAAGAATAGAATTCCAATTTTTCTCACTGCTGAAACATCATTTTTGAAGAGGGAATAAATCTATATATAAGAATTGTAGAAAAATTAGACTAGATATTTAATCCATGTTTCCTTGGCCACCGCAGTCTGGTCAAAACCCTGAATCATACTGAGTCAAGACTCTTGGAATCCAGTAGGACCTGGGGAAGTGAGGTCCTAAGAACTGCCTCTTTCCTGCCAGCAAGAGAACACCACCAGCTCCTTCCCCATCTGAAGGCAGGATTAAAAGAAAAAATATGCTTTGTCAGAAAGACAGTTCTGAAATATGAAATTTAAAAATTTTTTCTATAGTGGAAGATATCTCCTCATGATGGATTCATGAAAAAAAGTCACATAGGATACACCCAGCCACCCTCCATCCACCTCTATCACCCCCTGCCCTGCCCACCTTAAAATTTTAATTACTTTCTTTGGAATAATACTCTCCCAACACTCACACACACAGATCTCTTGTGTCATGGGGGTGAGGTCTTTTCTTTGGGGGTAATGGCCAACATGGTGGAGCTACTGAAAAGTCAAAGAGGGAAGGCTTTTCCATCACTATTACTTATTATGGACCCTTAATTGCATTCAGTTTGAACACATTGATGTTTGTGCCCTTACTTGGTCAGTGTGTCTTGGAACCATCCACGCTGCACCAAAATTACTGATGGTGTATTCATTTTTCATGGATATGTGTCCCCCTTTGTTCAATATGGATGGGGCATCTACTATGTAAGCCTTAGTTGTGCTATGTGTTTGCCTTTCCTGATCTCACTTAACTATGGCCTTTAATCCCCAGAATATACAGGTTAGTTTAATTATCACCATTTTGATTGTTTGTACTTTGGGCCAAACATACTGAACACTTCACTCAGGACTGATTATTGAGTAACTATTAGAAAATTCCAGCCTGACCTGTTTGTGCTTATAATTATTGCCCTCCTTTTCTGTGACTATACTTGATCCCCTGAGGAATAATTGCTAATTCCCTCCTCACAGCTGCCTTAATTCCTTTATACACATCTGTCTTAACAATGTTATTATGAAGATCCCCTACTAGACTGAGAGTTGTAGCAGATTATTTGCTCACTCCTGTATATTCTGCACCTAGTGAAATACCTAAAACAGTGAATAGAGTGAGTAGTAAAAGCTTCTATTTATTTGGAAGAATTACATATAAAGAATATGTAGTGCTCAGCTGTCTAGAGATGACATAAGAGTGATTAATCTTCACTTGTTGCTGGACAACTGAGGAAAGCTTTTCAAAGCTGGTGGCATTGGAAATTAGCCTTGAAGAATGGATAATAGCAATAACAACCATCTGTAATACTCAGGAAGGTGAAAAAGGTGAGGAAATAAAATAGAGGTAGCCTGTCTTTGAAAGGGCATTTCAGTGCCCTTGTAAACCAAAAAAAAAAATAAATAATTTTTTTTTTTTTCACAATGCTGAATTTACCAGTGTGTTTGTCCCTTGACTTTTAGGACTTTGCACATTAGTGTTTATAAAGTGAAATGTGGAAAATCAGAGAGCTGTCAGGAGTGAGGTAGAGAAACAGTGACATCTCTCCTGACCCAGCCTAAACTAGAACACACAGATGGAGAAAAGGACATGCCAATTGTTGGCTCGAATGGTGTGCAATGAACCAGAGAGGATGATCCGGTGCGACAGCTTGGAATGTGTCTGAGTGGATTAGGGACAGAGGTCAAAGGTGGCCACAGAGTGCTTCATCAGCTGACAGTTCCAGAGAGTAGGTCTCCAGCAGAGAGTCCCAGGAGATGCAGGAAAGGCCATGGGCTCTGCGGGGGTAGCCTGTGCCTGCCTCAGGCAGATGGGAAGCCAGGCAGTGGAATCCCAAATATGCTTAATATCTTTGCCATAGGGCATAACACTTTCAAGTCAAGGCTTTTCTATGGAAAGAAGGGGAGATATCACACCTTTAAATTAGCTAAAGGTATTTACATTTCCACACTAGGAAGCAAGAATCTTTATAAAGAAAGCCTAGTGTTTTTCAGTTGCAATTTAAAAAGATGTTGATCGTTTCAAATACTAATCATCTTACCTTCTACAACCTAAGGAACTTATATATATATAAAAAATGCTAGTGGAGGAGGACATGAATTTTTAGCAAATTCTGGGGGCAGCAAGTGGTGAATACTTCTATTTGAATGCTATCACAGCAACCTGTCTACTTTTGGCTCCTGTTCAATGATTTATCTTCAACTTTGTGCTTGCACTGAAGTGAAAAATGCTTCCTTCCTTCTCTCCAGTATCCATAGGAACTGTGATTGTTCCATCTCACGCAAATGCTTCAGGATTTAGGAATACGTTCCTTTCCATGTGCATAAGTGAAAAAAGTGAAGAAAAAACAAACAAACAAACAAACAAAAACCCAATAAAAAACAGGAACAGAACAACAAACAAACAAAAACACAAAAGTAGAGTAGAGTGGCTCATGCATCCTCACACAAGAGGCCTGAACCCTGGATCCAGAGGCTGTGTACTTGAAGCTCACACAGATCCTAAATTACAGACGCAGATGCAGGCAAAAAGTCAGGGGCTGCCCTTCCTTTTCAATTCAGTAGACTCACAGTAGCAGCCACTTCAGAAGAATTTGTATCGGTGGTTTGTATTTTTGTAAAGTGTATATTTTTTGCTTGCCTCACTGTTTTAAAAGAGGGAGGAAGGAAAACAAAGAGTCAATCTGAAGATTAACTCTTGAATTCCTATTAATTGTTATGGAAATGTTCCCAAAGCCATTTGAATTCAGTCTTCCATAATATAACCTAGGAGAGTCACCTAGTGCTTCTCTGCTGATTGATTAGTATTGTAAACTGCAATATAGAACATTTATGGGTTTGTGAAGGGACCCAATACATATATGTGTGCTTTAATTTAAAGTTTCAGATAACTTTACAAAGTTTGGTGAGCTAACTTTTTCACCCTTCATGTCAGTCATTTGGTTCATTTGCTTTACTAATCATCTGTTTTAGGATTAAAATAGAATGCAGAAATTTTCTTCAAGCAATTACTATGTTGAATCCAAGATACTTTTGTGAACTAATAGCCTTAAATTAAAAAATCCAAGCTCTCAAAGCATGGATTTGGGGTTTATCATGATATATAGCTTAAAAAAAAAAAATCCCAAGATTAGTATTTGTGGAAGCCAGAAGAGAGACAGGGAAGAGGAGGGTAGAGCATCATTCAATTCTCTCATTTGATTGATGTCTCCTGTGCTCTCACCATGTTACCTCCTCCTCATGTTCACAATGCCTCCTTTTTAATATATTTCTTATATACAAGGATTCTGGACCATGGCACTTCAAAACACTGGCAGAGGAAGAATACTTAATTATACAGCAAAACAAACAAACAACAACAAAAACAAAACACAGAAGTAGTGTGGAATGTTGGGTGCAGAGCAGGCTGAACTGTGTTGTCTGCAGGGCAGGCTGAACAGATGTTGGCTGCAAGATAGCCCACGCACTCAAACCCCCCTCTATCTGGTCCTTTATCACCTGTTTGCCTCAAGTTTGAACATTCAACCCTGCTCAAGGCTGAACACTTAACCCCCCCCCCCCTTGGGCCAACAGCGCAGCTTGCAGACCCAGAGGTCCCATTAGATTTGGGCTATAAAAACTCCTTCCTATCAGGCCCCTCTCTCTCTTGCTCTCTCTCTCTTGCTATCTCTCTTGCTTTCTCTGTCTCTCTCCTGCGTGCGCTTCCTCTCTCTCTCTGTCTCTCTGTCTCTCTCTGTCTCTCTCTCTGTCTCTCTCTCTCTCTCTCTCTTTCTTTCTTTCTTTTCTCTTTGTTGCACTGCTGCAATAAAGATCTTTTGGTTGCTCCGAGTGTTGTGGTCACTTTCCCTTCATGGAATATGCATCCTCACACAGTGGGCCTTAACCCTGAGTTAGGAGGCAATGTACTTTAAGCTCACACTGATTCTAAATTACTGGTGCAGACAGTGATTTGCTAGTGCTCACACACAGAGTTTTCAGGTAACTGGAATTCAAATCCCCCCTTTTATGGTCCCATCAGCAATCATGTGATGATTAATGTCTGCCATTTTTGTAATCATTGGAAAGTACTTGGGATGGAGAATTGGTTCCCATTCTCAAGTATCTCTATATTTAGCAGAAGTGTAAAAGCAGCATGATGTTAACAGCATGTGTTCGCACACACCTTTATTTTTCAATGAAAAATCAGATAATATAATAATTTCCTTGAGAGAAGAAGTACAGAAAGAGGAAATGGAATTGGGAAGGAAGGACGTGAAAAGAAAGCATTGCCAAGGACAGAAATGATAGTCTTCTGCCTTGGCTGTGGAATAAATATTTGTATGAATTTTCGAGCCCCGAAGAGATGGCTACAGAGTTCTTTTTCTCACTTCTGTTGGCAACTCTTCTTTCTCATTCTGCCAAACTCTAACATAGTAATTAAGCCCACAGAGCCCTTCCGTGTGTTACATATGCACCCCTTCCAATAGAGAGTAAAGAAAGCTGCATTCCAGGGAGCCCGTAGTTCATAACTCAAGGAAACATGTCTCTGTTGTGTTGTCTTGTGCTGGGCATTTCCTTTTTTTTTTTTTTTTTGACATTTGCTGGAACAGAGTAAGTCCTGGTATATAATGGATTATGTTACATATATCAAATTATGAAATGCACAATTCTTTTTAAATTTCTCTAAAGGGTGCCCTCTCATCATTTTTTATGCATTCTAGGGTTATGCTAGATATAAATTTATCATTTGAAATTCAAATGGTTATAGTTACAAAGCTGCTGACTCGTAAAAACAGGAAATCTAGCATATATCAGGAACTGAACGCAATGCATGATTTGCTGAACTTTTATGATAATTTCAATAAATTATTGAATTAGTTGTATAGTTTTATAAATATGCTCGAAAAATGTTGAAATGGATATAGCAACGAATAACACTTGTTTTTGGTCTTTTGCCTTACTTGAAAAATAAATTTTTGCTGACAAGCAAGTTTGAGACAGAGATAGTCATCAAAGAACAATAAAATTTGATTATTTAAATTTTTGCAAGATCTACTAGAAAAACTAACTTATACTCTTGTTACCAATCTGGCTTTCACTCCTTTTCAATATTTGAAATGTGTATTGATCAGCATTTTTTCCATGAGAAATCTTTAAGATTAAATCTAAATTTTATGCAAAGTAGTTCAGATTGATAGCCTTTTAAAGGATTTCATTTGACCATTAGAAATTGGAATTGGAATAAGACCCAAGATTTTCCAATTAGAACTGAGATAGAAATGCATATCAAAGACTATTTAATATTTTGCTGACATCTGCACCATCATTGATTCTATTTATGTAAATATGGACTAATTGAATCATCAAAAAAAATTGAGTTGAATCTATCTGTTCCTTCTCATCTAGATATTTGAGCAATTTGCTAGGGGTTGCTATCAATTTGAAGTGTAGATTACTCAGGATCTCAGATTGAGTTTCTTCTCTCCACCTTATCATTTCTTTCCCAACAGGTTTTAAAAGAGACAAAGAGTTAATTTAGCATTATCAGGATAGGGAACCACATTTTCCCTTGGACTGTAGTCTTGAACTTAATAGACAACTTCTAATACCCATACCCACACCATTGAATAGGAATCTTCCCCTGTATCTTTTAGTTAATGCAGTTCTTCTTTCACCAATATAATACCTCCCAAAATAAACCCAAGACAGCCCCTCTTCTATGCAAGGAACTTTATTCAGTAGTGGAGGTACTTAGAAAAAAACAGAACCACACCTTACCCCAACTAGAATTTGCCATGCATGAAGGGTGAGCATCCTTCTAATACAACTTATATCTTCATAAATGCAGCTAATCATAATAGGTAAGTGAGCAATACAGAAACATTTATCTAAATTAAGTGGAAGGTTATGTTATATCAGAAGGAAAAAGAATGTCAGAGTCAAGGGTAATAATTATTTAAATATTATTTAATGTTATGTAATAATAGATTTATTTAAATAAGATCAAATTTGTTGACAGAACCCTTGACACAAATGGAAGCAGTTGATACAGCTTTTCCATTCATTTTCTTAGGCAATTCTCTCAACAAGTCTGTGAATTAGGCAAGGAATTATTATTTAGCTACATTTATTTGAAAATATTTTGGGTCAGGAATTATTCCAAACTCGCCTTTAGCAAATGAAAATGGAGGAGTCTATTTAAATTTGAAATTAAAATTTAAAAAAATGAAAAATAACTTCACATAAGCATGTCCCATGGCATGGGACATGCTTATGCGAAGTTATTTTACATAAATATAAAATATGATTCAATTTTGATTTCAAACCCAGAATACTTTCTACCAGGCGACACTGGCTTAAAATGATGACCTTAGACTGTACCAAATTTCAGCCACAAGGTTATAACGAATCAATATGCATAATTTATATAATTAGCAAAGCAAAAGCCATTTTTAAAGTTTGAAAACCAGTACTCTCTATGTCCAGTGCAGAATTAAAGGTACAGAATAGACCATCTTTCAAAGTGCTCTCTTCAAATCATGATTTCATTACGTGTTTCACTTCTAGTTATGTCAGGTGTTTATGCTCCCCTGCTGTTAACTAATGTAGTTGATTGAAGTAATATAGAATTCGACTGGATGGCATATTAATCACATTTCACACATTTTATTTTTTTAAAAGCTTATTTTCAGGAAAACTTTGAAAATGCTGTTCATAGCACACATTTTGAGTATGTAATCCAGGCTCGTATTCACATTTGATACAAGTTTCTCATCTTTCCTATGTCATTTGCTTTAACCCAAAGATCTACATATTGTATCTTACATATGTACCTTGATGAGAAAGATAAGCTTTGGAGAAAGCAGTATTGTTTAGTGATTGGGATTATAACCAAGGAGTCAGATTAATTGCCAAGCCTGTCTTCCTCTGATTTCTTATTATGTGCTTTTGGTTTCTTTCTTTTTCTTTTCTTTTTTTTTTTAGCTTCTCTAAACCTTATATGTTTTGAGTATAAAATAGACATAAAGACAATACTTAGTACAGATTATTTCTTAAAATCCTGTAACAATCCTAAAGGCAAAGTCCCTGGTACACAGGGAGCACTTGAATATGATTACAACTGCCTGTATTTTGTGGAGTAGGTTTATTCTTTTTCTGGAACTTCTCTGTTAAATTCATTCTGCAACATTTTATGTATTTATTTATCTTTTCACTTTATTGGAGTATTTTCCTCCTGGATTCAAGTACTCATTAAATTTTTGGAATACTTCCTCCATTCTGAATTCTCCTTATTTTTAATGCTATTGATAATAGTCAGACTAAAGAGAACTTTGTGTTTGGGAGCAGGAAACAATAACATTTTTTTTTATGTCCTAAGTTTACTACTGATTATGCATGGCCTTGAAACATTTATCTAAGTCCTCATTTTCATTTTGCAGACTGAGAAACTGTACATGCTATCTTGAAGAACTGATGTGAGTATAGAGGGTAAATTATCTCAGATATGAAGGGTGCCCCATAACAGCAGGTAATATACAACTGAAAGAGAAGAAAGGAAAGGCTAGGGAATGCAACCCTTCCACTAATTTTTCTTGACCCTCACCATCAAATAACATCTTATTTGATTCCTATCAGACAAAACACTTACAAGCTTTGTCTGATAGGAATCAAATAAGCTAACTAATGTATCCTAAGTACCAAATACATTAAAGACACATCTGAATGCCAGTTCCAGCCTTATCCTTTCCTTTCAACTCTGGATGCTTTCTCAAAACTTACCTAGCTCAATCTGCATGACATTACTTCCCCCTGAAGAGTGCACGCATCTCAATCTAGGAAAAGGGTTCACTTTTAGAATGTGTCATAGCACATTGTGTTTTCAGTAAGCAGAGGCAAAGCACAGAAGTACTGTGGAAGCCTAAGGTTTGGCTGAGACAACAATCACTCCTGCAGTGGCATTCAGACTGAGAAAGTGCTGGTCAAGATCAAAATGCTAATCACAGCTTGCTGGGAAAGTTAGCTGTTTCCAGCTGCAGCCAAAGCAGCAGGTTGCTGGAAACAGTGCCACCATATATTAACACCTACTTTTAACCAGATTTTCTGTGCAAGAGATCAGAAAATGGTCAGAAATAAAATCAAGGAAGCAGACTTTGCCTAAACGTGGGAATTGCCACAATTAGCCTTCGAAAATCAATTCTTAGAAGATATTCAAGGGTAATGGAAAGAATTAGGAAAGAGCCAGGCAGAATGGAGTTCAAGCTTCAGTAAGAGTTTTGCTTCTGTGGGTCTCAGTAACTTCTGTTAAATGGGGATCTTAACATCTGTAACAAATATTTAAAACACGCTAAGGCATGCATATTGAAGAATTTACTGCTACATAACAAATTGTTCAGATATTAGCACTTTAAAACTACAACCATTTGTTCTTTCATATACTCAGCTCCAGTGACGCTGCTTTTTCTTGAAATAAATAACAACATAAAGAGCATTGTCAAGGTACAGATCCTCGGTACTGCCCTCTGGAGAGGCTCTTTTCCAATCCCATGACTTTCACAATGGAAAACATGTTATATAGACCCTTCCATATAGGTTTAAATCTTAAAATTGCAGAGTTTAATAAATGTCGCTATTTGTATGGATAAAAGAATCTGCGTTGGGAGGTGAAAATTTACTTGTAGATTAAAAACAATAAATAAATGCCCAAAACACTAAGTTAAAGGGGGAATTATTAAGGTCAAGAGATGTAGGTAATCTATAGTTACGTTTTAGTAAATTAGTATTTGTAGAATATATACTTTCAATTGGAAATCTCAATGGAGACTAATGGAATACCCAAAAATATGATGTGTATGTATGTATTTGCATGCATGTATGTACAAGTTTATTGGAATATGAGAGGAATTTAGCAAAGAATTCTATAGCTACATGCAAGTCATATTTAAGAGGATATGGTAGATGATCAATATGAAGCATAATTTTTTTTTCTTTAAAAACACAAGAAGATGAGGAAATTATTTCCTTTCAGATGACTTAGTTGCAAACATTATTTTTGGAGACAAATGGAAAAAGAAACTTGAAGTCATTTCAATGCTTTCTAAGAATTTGCATAGCAATCACATGATATGCTTCTTTGGAATGCTCATTTTATGAACTTCAAATATCTGTTATCTTTATAATGTCTTTATTGAAAATTCCACATATATTCTGATGTTCTTCAATGTATGCTAATGACTTGTCTATAGAGAATTAGTCACTACCAAACTAACAAATCATGCAGATTGTTTATTTGATAAACATTCTGCTTCTAATATATTTGTGGAATGGCATTAGAAGCTATGGGCAACACCAAAAAAAAATTATATAAGATGTCTCTCTTACCTACAGGAGCTTAGTAGATTACTCACTAGTGTCCTAAGGCTTAATATTATATTAACCAGAGACTTTCATTAACTTCCATATGTTAATGAAGTACTAGAATAGAATTGTCATCATGCTACTATAGAAAACTAGAGAAAAGTTTCCTACTTTAAATGTTGTGAATGGAAAACATACCTATATCTATAGCTACAGTTATTCCTATATACAACTATATTTACAAATAAACCTACATATGAAATATAGCTAAAGTCTTTACATTTGTATCTTTTCCATTCAGGAACCTGGAGACATATAGCCCAGTAAATCAAGCTACTAGATAGTAACCTAATCTTGTCATATGGATGGGAAAATTTATTCTGTAAAGAAGGTGGCCTTAGAACTATGCCCTCTTGTCTAATAAAGCCATTAACCTGCTCATCCATCCATAAACTGTCTGGCAAACACTATCACCTCCCTCTCTCACTTCCTGAGGAGACTCTCATGTGGATCAAAGTCCTCCCGAAGACCTCAGCCCCTCCTACCCCACAGCAATGCCCAATTTTGGCCAGGTACTCAAATCAATTTGCCTTTGCCTAAACCTCCAGGGGAGATGTCACACAGTGAGTCATTTTCCTGATGCCTGAAATTTTTCCAAATGTGTGACACAGATTCAATATTTCCAAAAATGAAGCATGTGTTTTGGCCATAGTTTTCAATGAGTTTGAGCTATACAATTTTTGTCAAAAAATGCCCTTGGGTCCCTTCAGGCTGAAGAATCACTTTGAAGCTGATGGATCATGTTTTTGTTTATTCAATAAACATCGAGTTCCTAATATGTTTGTGGAATGGCACTTAGAAGCTGTGGGCAACAACACCAAAAAATGTTGTGTAAGATCTGCTCTATAACCTTAAGAATCTTATAACTCCCATGGGTAAAATAGGTTCCCTACTAGTATTATGAGGCTTAATAGCATATTAACCTAGCAGAGAGTAGGCGTTCAATAACTATTGCATACATTAATGAAGTACTAGAAGAGAACTGTCATTGCAGTCCTGTAGAAAGCTAGAGAGGAAGGCATAATAACTTAATTCTTTTCCATTTCTCTAGTTATTGAAATTCAACAGACCTTTAAGGCTCACCTTAACCATAAATGTGCAAATGATAAATTCAAGCAGAAGATTCTCTTGCCTGAGTAAAGTAGAAAAGTGGAAAAGGGTGTGATATTTTGGGGACATGATGAACAGATTGTGGGATTAGGGATGTGGGGGATATCAGGCTGTGTTGAGCCAAATATAGAATTATGAGATAAACACAGATTGAGAGGCTAGTGTGTGACAATTAAATAACACATTTTCTAACTAAAAAATAATCATTGAAAACATAGAATGTTATTTCCTTTTGATGACAGTACACTATCAGAGAGAGAGGGAGAGTAGAGATTAAAAGAAATGGAAGCAATCTAGTCTCTTAATTCTCTAAAGGATGGAGTCTAAGGCAGCCCTGGGAGATCTGTCATCATAGTCGTTATGGATTTTCTTCATCTGCACTTGGTCCTCTGTTTGAATAGTTAGGTGGATACTGTCCTTATAAAATGTATGCCTAATTGAAAAAATAAAATACTAGTCTGTAGTTGAAATCATCTTAAGCAGGTTTGCTTTTCACTTTGTAACTGCCGTGTTTAACAAAAAAAATTTTAAAAGCTCTGAGCTCTATTTCTGAGACATGAATCCAATCTAAGATCTACCACCTAATATTTCTATGACTTGAGGGAGATCACTTTCATTAGCTGAGATTCCGTTTTAGATGAAAGTTGGTGAACTGACATCCAAAGTTTCCTCGGAATATATCTTCTATTCATTTATGATCGGTCATTTGATACATTTATCAATTTCTAAAGGAAAAAAAAAACACAGACCAGTCTCTTAATTTCTTTTCTAGTATGTTTTTCTCACAATCACTGTTGACTTATATATTTCACAGTCTGTGGGTCTTATGTATTTTATAGAGTTTGAGGAGCTATCTGGTAATCTTATACAGTTAATGCTCCTCTAGGAGTATATAGAGTATGTAATAGTTAGTCTAAATTGTCAAATTGACTGGATTAAGAGATGCCAATGATTAAGGGGCTTATGGGTGTGTCAATGAGGGTGTGTCTGAAAATGACTGGCATGTGGGATGGCCAGCTGACATAGAGACCCTCCCTAAGCATGGGCAGCACCGTCCAATAGGATGATGGCTTGGATGGAATAAAAGTATGAGCTTGCTTCTTCTTGAATGGGTTCATGATTGCTGCTGCCATGGTCTGAGGATATCAGACTCTCCTTTCTTCACTCTTCCAAAGTGGATTCTGCCAGTGATTCTCCAGAAGCCTTTGGTCTCAGACTAAGGTTACACTGATCCTAAGGTTACATTGATCCTTCTTGTTCTGGGGCTGCAGCCCATTGGACTGTACAGCTACTGGTTCTTCCAGCTCTCCAGCCTGCAGATGGCCATTGTGGACTACCCAGCTTCTGGTTGAGTAAGCCAACCTAATAAATCCCCTTTTTATAATCATACTTCTTGTTGATTTGGTTCTTCTAGAGAACCCTAATACAGACAAAAGTTAGATCCATCACTCATTAATCTTGAGGATAGTATGTCTTGCTCTTAGACTTTCTGGGTTCTTCTTGCTGCTTTCCATACATAAATAGAGAAACATGGAACATTTTGGTATTGAAAATACTCAGTTGTTTCCCATAGTCTGTAGAAGGGTTTTGGCTACCTCATAGTTATGCACACAAGTTAATGCCCACACTGATTTTAATGGATCAAAGAGTTAAAGTAAAATACCTACTCTGATATAGTGATCTAGTAATCACAGTATATAGGTCTAATTGCACAGCATTGGAAGCTTGTAAGAAGAGATCCCTTTGTAGAATTTAGTCCAACTTCTTGCCTCTTGCTGTTATTCCTATAGAGTTATTTGTTAGATAGCATTGATTTAAACTTAAAATTGCAATTTTCTCTTGTGAATTGGCCCCAAGATCAACTTAGCTGGTCCTGAACTTTAAAACCCTGGTCCAAACTGGGACAGTTATATGACCTTAGGAAATATCTATATAGATATAGATGTAAATATAGATATATCAATAGACATCGAACTATATAACAGATGAGTCAGAAGAGTGATCAATTCATAGTACGGAGATGTTAATAATGTAACTTCTAACACTCATTTTATTTTTGCCTCCTTATCAGCTGCCAGACCTCGTTTCACAAAGTTTCTTATACCTATATTAGATTAATTGTCCAGGCAAATTCTTATGTGCTGCCATTAATTAAAATTATAAGTGCTCAGTAGTAGTATTGATGGGTATAGATCATACCGTATTCTATTTTTAGTTTCTTGAAGAGCATCCATCTTATTTTCCATAATGGCTGTACAACTTTATATCCCCCCCATCAGTGTGTAAGGGTTCCCTTTCATCCACAACCTCTCCTCATTTGAACATTACACAATGTATTCATGTATTGACATATCACATAGTACCCCATAAATCTGTACAATAATTATGTCCATTAGATACTTAAAAACCTAAAACTTTGGAAAAAAATCATAATTGGTGCTGAGTGTTGCCTAAATATTTCCCTTATTTAGAAAATCAAACTTTTTACTAGTATCTTCTTCAGAAAAAATTATGAAGATTAAACAAACTAATGCATCTGAATTTTCTGTGGTTCCATAGGCAAACATCATGCCCAGTTTTGCCTCTCCAGTTTAAAATTATGTAATGTGCTTCTGCCTTTGTCAGGCAATTTGTGAGGCACTGAAAGTACAGTTCAACATAAAATAAGACGCAATAACCCTACTTTCATGAATGTTATATTATTGTAGATGAAGATAATAAATAAGAAAATATGTGAGCAACCCAAATTAACAGGTAAAGTAATAGTTAAATAAACTAACATGATAGAATATAGACAAGTGGTCATACAAGGTCTTCCAGGGGAAATTAAACTTAGTTTGACCTTTTGATTGAACTGAAGAGGTTATTCATATGATAATAAAAGGTAAATTCATTTCAAGCAATAGGATAGTTTCCCCAAATCCTAAGGGAAAACTATGCTTGGAGCATTCAAAGACCAGAAAGGAGCCATTGTGGCCTAAAAGTAGTAAGAGAAGATAAGGGATGCAGATTAGATATGGAGTGGTAGAATATGAGGTAAGAAAGAGAGGAGGTAAATTATGTAATTATGTAAATTATTTTGGGCAATAATAATAATCCTGGAATTTACTCTAACATATAAAAAGTCGTGATGAATGAAGATGTCACAGTCTGATTATATTTTAAAAAGGTGTCAATGGTTCCTAAGAGAAATTACAGGAGATCAAAAATGGAAGAAAGGTGGCTTTTGCTCTAGCACTAGTGGCTTATGGAGATGAATGGAGCTAGAATGTCTGCCATGGAAGTGAGAATGACTACCACAGAACAGCACTATTCAGTGGAACTTGCTGTGAGGATGGAAATGCTCTATATCTGAGGACTCTAAATGTAACCAGCGTGACTATGGAATTCACTTTTTAAATTTAATTTAATTTTAATTAACTTAAATTTAATCATGCATGACCAGTGCTTTCCCCATTGATCCGTGCCGCTCTAGAAAGTGACAGATTGAATCCAACTGACATGTCTTCAAAAGTCCATGTTCTTAACCGTAGCCCTGAAGTGCATCACTTAAAAGATGTGAAAGAGTAACTTTTGAGAGGTTTCCTTTGTAACTGGTCCCGGCTCCCTGTTCCACTTCAGACACAGAAGAGGTAATCAGCAACACAGAGGGTTCAAATATTGCCCCCCAACACTTGCCCACTGTTGGTGTTCCTGAGCAGCTCAGGCTGTTTGGCAATTCCTCTCTTGACCATAACATGTAGTATGAAGTGAGAAGGAGGAACATGTTTTCTTTTTAGGGGGGGAAAAAAAAACACTTAGCTGTCCTGGTAATAGGTTTAGTACCAAAGATCTGCTTTAAATTGTGAGGATGTTGCATTGTAAACTGTCTCCTTCCAGTTGATTGCTAATTTATGGCATCATTATAAGTGACATCAAATAGCTTCTCTGGAACAGTAGAAATGCAATTAATTTGTTGTAGACTGTCAGTAGTTGTATTGGGGTGTAATCTTTAATGCACTCTTCACGTAAGTCTCTACTGCTAATAATAATAATACAATAGGAACAGGAACTTGTCCTTTTTCTCTTAAGGAACAGAATTCATTTGAGTTACATTCTCCTATACTCAGAGTGGGAGTCGCTGCAAGGAAGGCACAGTGAATATCTTGGATCTCAAGATTTCCTTGCTTAGTGCCTGCATCTAGTAAGAACTCAATAAATACTTTAAGAGAAAAAGAAAGAAAGAAAGAACAAAATAAGCCCTTTAAAAAATAAAACTTCAGAGTGAATATATTAAAGAGGAGCCTTTTTGTCAAGTCATCTTATTGGTTAGTGGATAATCATTCCCATATTTTTCTTAAACATGTTTGAAACACCTTTTGAAAAATTTCTACTCTCTCCTAGATGGTTAATCAGCAACACAGAGGGTAAGAATATTGCCCCCCAACACTTGCCCAATCTTGGTGTTCCTGAGCAACTCAGGATGTTTGGCAATTCGTCTCTTGACCATAACATGTAGTATGAAGTGAGAAGTAGACACAGTTGGTGGCTCAGGGTAGGTTTTTAGAAGCTGTGCAAACTTAGAATATTAGTATGGAAAGAGTGAATGTCCATGTGGGCAAACCTCTCCCCTGTACAAGTAAACAAATTGAGTGTAACAGGTTTGCATGCAACATTGAACATTTGACTTATTTGAATAATGATTTCTCATGTCCAAAAGTTACCTTCATGATCTTTGGAAAAGAGCAAAATTCCAGTTGCAGTATATAGGCAAGTAGCATGATCATTGATCAATTTGGGAGATATCTTTCTTTGATAAAAAATGCAAAATGACTCTAAACATATACAACAAGCTCATTAACTGGATTGCAAAGGAAATTTTCCGACCTACTCCGAGACTAGTTAGTACCATTGGACTAAGTCAAAAATTTTATTTTGAGGGATCCATACCTCAGGCAGAAAAGACACCTTAAACGTTGCTTTCTGAAGACTAATCAAATTAAGAAAGCTGAATATCCTGGGGATTCTTGGGAAGAGCCATCGATACTGGAGTTCTTCTGAAGAGACACCAAAAGAAAACATGAGTCATTTGGGCTATGTTCTTCCTAGCAGTGTTCAGAAAACCTCAAAATTGCCCGTCCGACTGCAAAATGAACCTCTGATAACTCAGAATAAGCTTTTCCTCATCAAAGTTGTTCTTGTCAGATGTTCTGGTCAAAGTGATGCAAAAAACTGACTGAAACAAACTACTTCTCTTGTAAACATGACTAATATTCAAGTCTGTGATGAGTGTCTTCTTTGCTGAGCTCTAAACTTCCTGTTCCAGTGAAACATAAATGAAGCATAAAATAGTTTTCTCAAAATGAATGTCTAAAACAGTAGTTGATTTCTCTTCTCTAAGCATCTTCTTTCCTCAGTCTTCACCCAATAGATGGATCATTTACTTAATTGCTTAAGTAACCATTTACATAATTACTTATATCACAATACCTATTTTTTTTATCTTTTCTTCACCTCCCTCTATCTTATTGCTCGTTTGATTGTTCCAACCACCTTTTGAAATCATCTACTCTGCTCAGCTTTGCTACTACCCCAGTTCATGCTGCCACTGTTACCAATCTGAACCACTATAGTCATTATAATTTTTATTCCTCTTTCTCTTTAACTTTTTCAAACCATAAACCATTCTACACATAGTTTATAGAAATATGATAACAATTGCATTTTTTTCCTGAAAACAATGTAATCAACTTGTATTGGGCTTTTATTTAAAGCTCAAACTCTACACCCTGACCACAATGACTGTTTATCACCTGATCATCAAAGACACAAAACTTTTTCTCACTTCAGTTAACTTGGGGATGCCCTGCTGCTAACACTCACCAGAGGTCTGCAGTTTGGCTGTCTAATTTCTTTATAACTTTCAGATCTTCTTGATAAAACTGCAATTGATAAATCCAATAAAAATGTGAAGTCTCCTACATTATATTAGAACATCACCTGTTTATATTTCCTTCTTTGCATTTCTCATACTTGAAAATTATTTTATTCATTTGAATCCCTCTTAGACTATGTATGTAACTTCCATGGGAATAAGGGAATAATATATCTTGATTTTGCTCTATTTCCAGAACCTAGAACACAGACTGGCACATGGTAGGTGCACGTTAAATATGTGTTTTAAAAAAATGAGGAAGTCTTTGACTATGGAGGTCACTTTAGAACTGATTTTTGATCTACAATTGACCTTTTTCATTATGACTCAGGAATCCTCTTTTTTGTCCTCTTCCCAGCGGAATTCTACAAGGAAGTAGTCCTCACCTAAGAGATAGATTTATGTGGCTGCTGAGGTTTTGGAGACCCAACACATGTTCTAAACACTGTTCCTTGTGCTCAGTGATTTCACAGTAGCTCTCCAGAGGACGTTTAAAGACTTTCATTCAAACAAATCACCTCACAAATTAATTTGCTAGTCTTAAACCTTTATTAATGCTAATTGACTGTATACTGTAAACATATACAGATGAGAGCTCAGGTTTCTTCCTTGTTCTCTTTATCCACTGAAACAGTTTTGAAAACCAGCTCTGCAAACATATTCACATTCATTAAAGAGCATGGGAGAGCTATCTTTTTTCCAGCTGATTTTTTTTTCTTGAGACCAACCAATTAAAAAATCAAAACACAATGAAAAACTTACACCTACCTAAAATGATGACATCAAAATTCTCTCCACCAGGGAGATGGAGCTCAGCTCAGTGGTAAAGTACTTGCCTGGCATGTTTTGGTCCTGGTTCATCTTTAGCACTGAAAAAAAAAAAAAAAATCCCTGCAGATAGTTTTCTCTCAATGACATCAACTGAGATACCCAGAAGGACCCAGAAAGACAGCAGTTGACATGATATTTTGGTAATCAGAAATTTTTTGAATAATCAGGCCTTATCACTGATCAGCTTGAGCAAAAATGTGGTTCAGCCAGATTGTCTAGTGTTGTCTACTATAAAGTGCAAAACTTATTCAGGGAAAATTTACTTACTTTCTCATTGCTCTCTTTGGCTGAAATATGCACATTTCCTTCAAGTTCAGGTTGCCTGGTGGAAGGAAAACTAAGACTAAGGTTAGAAGGTTGAAGAGAATTCTTCATCTCTTAATGGCAGAACAGATTTTCACAAAGATAAACCTCCCATTTTCACAACATTAGGCATGTCTTAAGAAAGTCTTCTCTTGCAACTTCTCACCAAATCCTCATATGGAATAGCACCCAGCTCTGTTTCAGGACAATGCTATATTTTTGTGATTGTTGTTAATTAAAGTAGAGATAAAAGAAATGAGAAATGTCCTCCAAATTTAAGGAAAAAATGTTACCTTTTCATCCACTGATGGGCACTTAGGCATATTCCACATCGGGCCATTGTGAAGGGTGCTGCAAGGAACATGAGAGGACAAATGTCTCTCTGACATATTGATTTCACTTCCTTTGGAAACATACTTAGTTGGAGGATTGTTCAACTTCATGGGCAATCAGAGTAGAAGTCAAAATGGCAAGAAGAGAAGGGGACATAAAGCATCCTCTCCAACTGTCTTCAGAAGATCTATTTAATGGGAAGACAGCCAAACCACAGCTTACCAAGAAAGCCTCTGTAGTGCCTGTGGTGGCCAAGGCAGGAAGTCTGGAGCTGTTCGGCAGTGAAGTGCTTGTCGAGGTCAATGTGTGCACACCATGATCAGACAGCTGGCTCCAGGAATAGCATTCAACAGATGCAGTCTGTATGCTCTGATTGTAATGGAGCAGCAGAGTTAATTAATGAAAAGGACTGCTATAAAAAAAAATGTGAAGGGAAGAGGTGATTAAAGAAGTCAAGATTCTTGAAGTTTGTGTAGGACAAAAGCATGAAACACAGACAGAGAATTACATTTACTGGGGAAGCAGACCAGGCCTCAGGACTGGAGCCAGGAGACATTGTTCTTTTGCTACAGGAGAAAGAACGTGAGATATTCCAGAGAAATTGGAACGATTTTCACATGACATGTAAGATAGGACCTGCTGAAGTTCTATGTGGGTTTCCATGCACATTTAAGCCTCCTGATGGATGTCAAATTATGATGAATTACCGTCCTGGCAATGTAATTGAACCAGGGGGTTTTCATGTAGTTGGAGGTGAAGGAATGCCACAGTATCATAATCCCTTTGAAAAAGCTGGTCTTTATATAAAATTGGATGTGCATTTTCCTGAAAACAACTGGATCAACCCAAATCAGCTTTCTAAACTAGAAGATATTCTGCCATCTAGACCAGAAGTCTCTCACATAATTGGAAAAACAGAGGAGGTAAAGCTTCAGGCATCTGATAACACTTGAGGCTCAGGAGGTGGTCAGAGGCGGAAGCATATAATGATGCCTCTGATGAACAAAGCAGCAGCCATCTTGGACCTGAGTACAGTGTGTCCATCAGTCACCCTGCAAACAAATCGCACAGATGGATTTTCTTTCCACCTTTGCCTGATTTGTTCTCAGCGATCTAGCTGGAGGGTCTGAGCAATCCAGGTGTACTGATGGACATCTGTTGGTCTATGCCTAACTGTTAAAAATTGGTATAGTATCTACAGAGTGCACAATTTAAACTAACCTCAAAGCTTTACATCCTCATTTTAACTGTTCTGTAGCAGAATAAAGCACTCAGAATAATAAAGCACACAGAATAAAGGAAACCAGACTCCCTTTCACACATGGGTTATAAGTTTCAGTGTTAATATCTGCCCTGAATTTTGATCCGTTTTGTGAAGATTTTATGTTTCATATTTTAAATTCAAATCCCACATTGTAAAGTTTGTATGATTTGTCCTGAAGCTTTGTGTTTGGCTGCACCTGCATAAGCTGCTACCAATAGAATAAAAAATTTCATGCCCTTTATGACATAACTTAGATGCATGGAAAATGGACTTTATGCAAAATAGTCTTGGGACTCACTGGGAACAATGGAAAAATTTACATTACCACTGGCTGTAAAGATTTCTTTTTTCTCCCTTTTTTCTTTTCTTTTTTTCTTTAATTTTTTTTTTTTTTACCATCTTATGGAAAGTTTCTGAAACTTGATAATAAAAGAGGAGTTGGTATAATTTATCCATTATGTCACATTTTTAGAAGGAAGGACACATTTTGAACTGCAAAATGCATCCTTAAACTGAAGAATGTATCCTTAATTCTGGTTTTTAAATAACCCTTAAAAATCTATTGGCCTGAAACTTTGGCCTTATGCACCTGCACATTTTATAGACAAAGGTTGGTAGAAACAGGCTTTATTGACTTCAACTGATGCTTCGTAGAGTCAAGGATTTCTAAGTTATGTAATTTCTAAGTCATGATCCTGAACACTGAGGCTAGCCCAGGCCTCGGTATCTCCCCAACACCACCCTCTTTTAAAAATAAGGTAGCAGCAAATCAATAGTAGAACCATGTTTGCATCGAACCTGTTAAAATGCTCTGGTTTCATTAAAAGTCAAGCCAATAAATAAATAAATAAAGCCACTTTCAAAGACAAATATCACATGACTTCCCTTCTATGTAAAATCTACAACAGATGTTTTCCTTGAAATGGAGAGTTGCATAATGGTTACCAGAGGCTAGAGAGTGTAGTCTGCAGAAGGAGATGGGAAAAGGTTGACCACTGATACAATGTTATGCTGGGTGTAGTGGCGCATGCCTGCAATCCCCACAGCTCTGGAGGTTGAGGCACAAGGATTGGGAGTTCAAAGCCAACCTCAGCAAAAGCGACTCTAAATAAAATACAAAATAGGGCTGGGATTCGATTCAGTGGTTAAGTTCAAACTGAGTTTAAACCCTGGTCCCCACCCCCTACAAAACAGCATTTATACACAATGGAATATTACTCAGCACTAACAAAGGACAAGATCATGCCATTTGCAGGTAAATGGATAGTGTTAGAGAAGATAATGCTAAGTGAAGTTTGCCAATCCCAAGAAACAAATTCTGAATGTTTTTTCTAATATAAGCGGGGTGACTCAAAGTGGGGTAGGGAGGGAGAACATGGGAGGAAGATTATTTCTAGATATGGAAGAGGGGTAGGAGGGAAAGGGAGGGGGAAGGGGATTAGCAGGGATGGTGGAATGTGATGGTCATCATTATACAAAATACATGTATGAAGATTTGAATTTGGTGTCAATATACCTTATATACAAACAGAGATATGAAAAATTGTGGTATATATGTGTATTAAGAATTGTAATGCAAAAAAAGAGTACATGTATAATGCCATAATTTGGTGTGAATATACTTTATATACAGAGCTACAAAAAAATGTACTGTAAATGGGTCATAATGAGTGTCATGCATTCCACTATTGTCATGTATTAAAAAAAACAGTATAAAGTTACAGTTAGATAGGATACATATGTTCAGCTGTCCTACTACACAGGAGTGTGACTATAGAAAACAAAACTGTACATTTTAAGATACCAAGAACAGAGAATTTTGAATGTTATTCACTAGAAATAAATGATAAATACTTGAGATGATGGATATGATAATTATTCTGCTTAGATCATGTATATATGCATCAAAACATCACACTGTGTTTCATAAATCTGTGCAATTATTTTTTGTTTTTTTAATAAATAAATAAAACCTGAATAAATGAAAATAATGAACACAAATGGGGGATTTTGAATTTAGTTTTTAAACTTTAATCAATATGTTAATAGTCATTGATTAAAGAGTCAGGTTATATATACCCAAAATGATTATTTCAAGATTGTGATCACCTCACATTACAGAGAAAGAAAGTGAAGCTGAAAGAAATGTAGACATTTATATTACAAATGAGCGTAGATATGTCTGTTGTATGCACTTTTGCTCAGTCGCCTAGTCTAATACACAGTAACAAACTGAATCTATAAGTGTGAAAAATGGAGACGAGAAAAAATGCAGAGGACTGAATAACACTATATCTTGAGTTTTTAAACTTTTTAAACATATGATAAAATTAGTCCCTATAGCTTAATGTTTTTTTATGAATTGTTGTTTCTTTCTTCTCGTTAATTAAAAAAAATCATAACCCTTTTTCTCCTCCACTTTCAATCTTTACTTTAGCAAATTGCAGTAAAAAAAAATCATAGACCACTAGAGATATTTAATGTTTATTTACTTTTTACATCTTGGTTTTGGTAAAGATATAAACATATCTTCCACGATTCGTGGTGATGATAGGTCGTCTTTGAAATTAATATTTTGTCATTTTATCTCAAGAAGCTGTGTGTGATTTTAATAATCTAACATACTTGTTAAATAAAGCAGCGGCCTACCTTTTGCATAATTATAATTTCTTTCAAATATCTAGACAGAGTAATATAAAAAACAAAAAGCTATATTAGATATTTATATGTTAAAGATAAGTTATTTTGTCAAACTTTATGAAGCTGAATTAGAACATCCATACATCACTATCAGTTGATATGTGTGACAATTAAAATTACATATGAGAAAGAACTATTCTTAAGAAAAAATGCTCTAGAAACATCAAAATGTGTTTTACTCATCAAACTTTAGATTTTGTTTTTGAAATTGAAGATCTTTTTTTTTTCTTCATGAGGTTGTTTTTCCACTTCAAAAAATGTTTATATATGCATTTTCCAATATACAGCCAACAGCCACATGAATCTAATCAACACTTGAACTGTGGCTAGTCCAAATTGAGATGTGTTATATAAAATATAATACCACTGGTTTTCAAACACCTAGTACAAATACTACTTAATTAACAATGTTTATACTGATTATATTCTAAAACAATAGGATTTTACATACTTTGGTTTATATATTTTTAAGATAAAATTTTCTATTATGTATGTGAACTAAGATACATTTAGAGGATCTTATGTGGCTCCTACAGAAAGTGCTCATTTAAACACTCATTTAGAATTGTACTTGGAAGCTACAAAAGTATAATTGCATGTACATATCATATAACAAAACCATCTTCATCTGACAACAGTAGAATATTAATCTTCATTGTATTCTTACAATATATAATCTGCAGTGTCTACAAGGTATCTTTTGTATATTATTTATTTGAACACTTGTGGAGAAAAATGCCCCCAAGTTAAAGAGCTATTTTTTTCTTTCTTAGAATTCTGGTGGATATAAACATAAATAATTAAATTAAATAAATAATTAGGTTAAAAGTAAATGGTCATGGGCTAGGGTTGTGGTTCATTGATAGAGTGCTTGCCTAGCACGTGTGAGACACTGGGTTTGATTCTTAGCACCATATACAAATAAATAAAAATAAAGTCCATTGACAACTAAAAAATTATTTTTTAAAAAAGGAAATGGTCAGAGATAGATGAGGAATAGGGACATCATACATTAATCCATTTTGGGACAAAAAATTTTTTGCCTTACAATTCTGTGAGATATTTGATATAAATCACAAGATAGACCCCCCACCACCACCACCAAAAAGAGAGAGAGAGAGACAGAGTGACAGAGAATGTCAGTACACTATAGTTTGCGGGGAGGAAGGAAATGCACCTTTTTATTGAAAAATATATTGGTGTTTTGATGTGATTTGTAATCCATGTGGACAGATTATGGTGGCTTTTATTTTCTGTTTATGATTTATATTCCTAAATAAGTGTATATTTGTGTTTTGTGTTGTTTATGATGAAAGTGCATTAAACTTATTCTCAAATATTTCCTTTATTAATTGTCTTAATCCTAATCAGCAGCTAGTACGGGAATTTACAGGTTCATTCCCCAAATCTGAAACTCATCAAGGGAATATTGTTTCCCTGTAAGCATAGTCCAGACTGTACATCAGAGACTGAGAAGGAGACTGAGATGGTATCCACACACTGTAGCTCCCAGATGATTTCTCAGTTCCTTCTCCATTGTCATGCATATACACGTCACATGTGGATCCTGACTCTGGGTTCCTATGGGTAAACTGTAATAGAAACTTTGTGGTCTGGATCATGATGGTTTAGGGTACTGCTTCCAGATAAGAGTGAACACAACCCTTCTAAGCTTTGACGCAAAAGAGTTGTCCAGCTAAATTTCGACAAAAACAGACCTCAGAAGGGTTAAGATTCTCCTTTCCCAAGCAAGATAAAATGAACCTCTGTAGTGTTTTTGATGAAAGGATTTAAGGCCAATGGGGGGAATAAAAAGATTCAAAAGCAGAATAAAAAGAAATGTGGTGCTTTCTATGGGAAATATGGAAAGGAGCTTGTATCTAAATAGATAAATATATTTTCAAGTAGAAAATATAGATTTCCATGATCATTTGTGTAATAAAATTGAAAGAGTAAATAAGGAGTCAAAATCATCACAAATAAGACATTTCAATTAGGAATTGTTAATGGAAGTGAAATGCATGGAAAATATCAGCATTGGTTAGCAGTCAGACAAGCACAGCTCACCAATTATAGGCAGATGCCCCCAAAGGTGCCAAATGTTTGAAGTGCTAGAAAAAGCACCTATCAGAGAACCAAGATGGCTATAAGTGACTTTAAAATGAAAGCTTCTGAGTGGCACTTACAATTCAAAATGTTTTTTTTTTTTTAAATATTGTCACACAGTGGAAAAAATTGTATCAATATAGAATTTGCTTGTGTTTTCAAGCAGTCTTGAGATCCTATGGGCTTAGCTTTCTCGAATCAAGAGTTGGGATAATTTTCTTCAATCAATTACTGGGATTATTTTAGGACATTCCTAATAAACAGTTAATCTACCTCTCTTCATTTATCCATTAACACATCAAATGTTTATAAGATAACCACTATGTGTCAGGTATATCGGCTCTAAAAATATAATATTAAATGAAATCATCTTTGACTTCATGTCAGAGCTTGTAAGAAAAAAAAAACTAATGTAAATTAGCATGATTATTTTGTGATTGCTGCTGTGGGGATGTCAGGAGGGTATGAGTGATGCAGTCTTCGAGCTTAAGGGGGACTTCCCTAAGGAAGTGAGTTGCTAGTTCACATTGAAAAATAGAGATTAACCATGGAAAGAGAAATGGTGGGTGCAGGGGCTCCTCTAGGCTGAAAGAGTAACTGTGAAGATCCTAAATCAGGAAGGGGAGAGGTACTGCAAATAGTCAAAGAAATGCAATCCGAATAGAAGGAAGACAGAAAGAAAGGGAGGCACAGGGAAATGGGAAAGGAGATGAGGCAATAGACAGAGAAGTGAAGAAAATTTTGTGTTATGTACAATGAAATCAGAAAGGTTAAACATATTTTTGAAAGATAAAAATCTAAAATTGACCATACAATAATCATCAAAGGCACTGAGCACTTACCAGGTTATTTTGCATCTCTTTTAATGAGTTGATGGCCTATGAAGCTGGGGGGGGTGTGGGTGGGGGAATCTGAGTTAATGTCTGTGGAGTACAAGACAGGAAGAGTTAATCGTACCAAGCTCCAAATAATGCACCATACTGCCGAAGCATATGTCAACTCTATTCTTGAAAATTCATAAGGTATATCATTGTATTAAAGATTTTGAAATTTTATACACAGAAATACTTTAGAATTTGTGCATTTCATGTCTCCCAAGTATTACGTGGATTGTAAATTTTGTGTAACATTCTCTCTTGAAATGATGAGCTTAGGAATTTGTGAAAACTCTTAAAATATGTCCATATGATGTTGGGTAGAATATCATAGGGTCTGTGGTTCATAAGGAGACTTTTACTGTATTGAGAGGATGAATTTTGGATGAGAATATTCAGGACCAGCAATAATACAATATGCCATATTCTGAAATCCAAGGTTTTGGGGCTGGGGATATAGCTCAGTTGGTGGAGTGCTTCCTAGCATGCATAAAGCCCTGGGTTCAATCCCCAGTACCATACACACACACACAAAAAAAATAAAACAGCCAAGGTTTTAGAAGCACCATCATTCCCTAGCCATAAATGCTAGAATAAGAAGGTTTAAATAAAACTCTGGTTTCCTAAGACATATTTTAATGACAACGAGTTTATCCATTTCAACTTGTATTGGGACTAATTTTGGGGCATGAGAATCAAGTTGAAATCCTTGTGAAACACGGCAGAGCTAAGATGAGTCTGGTGAAGACACTTGCCCTGAACAGAGAGATAACCTCTGCCATTATTTTGGCCACAGGTTTCAGATCCTTTGTAGTCTTGAGGTTCACAAACCTGCTGATTCTAGTTCCAGAGTCTCTTGAGAAATCCGATCCATTTTGCCAAAATGTATCTGCACTGGGAATTTGAAAGCATACATGGCTACCAGCTTCATTTTCATGTTGGACCCATTTGAGGAGTGAAATTCATCGCTCCTCATGGAATTCGCAAGAGCACTAACTCACTGTGGTTCCTCAAGCTGTTGGCACAACCCAGATTCTCATGAGTGATCACTTTAAATTATGTTGTGAAGGGACTTGTGATTAAATGAATGAGCACCAGAGTTTGACAACAGTAAATCAGCAAATAATCACAGGCATGGAAAAATATATGAGTGCAATTTCACAATGCCTCATATATCTGCATTCGCCTTGGCAGGCTTCAATACTCCCTGCATCAAACTAGTAGTCATCTTTTATACCTAAGTCTTAAGGACAAGAATATTCAACTTTGTTTATTCTTGTACCCACTTAAACCATAGTTGTCACAAATTCCCCATTCAGATGCCTGAGATGTGATGCCAAAGCCCTTCATATAAAACATATTGTACAAAGTTCTGTTCCATGAAATTTTGCCTGAATTTTTAATATTATGATAATATTTTTCAGATGCTATTAAAAACATGTAATATTTTTGATATGCATGCATTTCTTTCAGAAAGAGTCATTTATTCCTTAGACAGGCTAATTGCATTGTATACAATATTAGAGATAAATTATATGTATAGAATGCCATTTCCATGGGGATGGTTTCTACAGATGACACCATTTCCCTTTTACATGACTATATTTAATTACTTCACTTTATGGATGAAAAATGTTTAAAACATGTACTAACATCAAAACTATGAACTTTTTCACTGATAATAACTAGTTAACATTTGAAAAATCTGTGGATATCCTCAAGTTTCATTAACAACATAGGAATAAATAGAATGCAAAACTGACTCGAAATTAAGATTGCGTCTTTTCTTAAAAGTTATTTGAGAATATTGCCAAGATGTATTTCTCATTTCTGTGTTGAAGGATGGGCCAAGAAGGCTCTGGAGCTTCCCTATATTTCCTCCTAGCTCAATGTCATTGACACAAATGAATTAAAAAGCAAACCATTATTTTAGTCATGGTAGGATTTTTATAAACTACTTAAATACTTCAGAAATTCCTTAGAACTGCACTTATTCTTCAAAATGGGAGATATGCTATGCAGATTTTTAAGTACAAATTTGCAGTTTATGAATATACATTCTTTTTTCTCTGAAACACCACTACTACAAACACAAATTTTCTTATACCCCAAAATACTTCATTCTGTTTCAGACAAGTTGGCCCTGCGATCACCTTAAGAAAGTTAATATTTAACTTGCCCATATATGGAAGGGTTTAAAGTTTTTCAACATTCTATAAAAGTTATTTTATAACTCGAATATGGGCATTTGGCTAACAAATCTATAGCTAGAAAGCCTCTGGACATTGTTTACCTCTATATTTTATTTCATTGTTGCCTCTTAATTTCATTGGCCATATATTTGATATCTGGCATTACATATAATGTCAAATTCACAATTAAATTTAGAAAAGTATAATTTTTGTGTCACTTAAAATTGGTTTGAATATGTACAATTTGCTAATACTAAAGATGCTACAGCAGATGTGTGGGACAGATGTATGTATCATACAAACCTGGAACATAGCATTATGTGTATATGTTTAATGGGAATAATAATAATAAATGATAATGAATTATCAGTCTAAGCATCTATGGGACTTTATTCATTTTATATCCTCTTAAAAGGAAGATCATGGAACACCTGGTGGGAAAATAATGAAGATATAGGTTTAGGAGACATCAGGCAGGTAAACCCAAATATGAAGAGATGGGTGGATTAGAGAAACAGCTGAGATCTGCTTCTCTTGGTCAGAAGTCATTGGGGCCATAAACTGGTGAATATACTTATATACTAATAAATTGTTGCAATATGGATTGGGATACCTTGATAGTGAGAATCTCCTGGGACCACAGTCTTAGGGGCTCTTTACCCCTAGGACTGTACCAGCATCTCCCAGTGAAGAATCAAGAAAGATTCCCTCTGGACTCTCCAAAAACAGAGGGGTAAAGGGTGGGAGTTGGAATAGAAATCATTGTGAAATGTCCAGAACCCTCTTAGTATCAAAGACCTATTGTCTTGTAGTAGAGGGAGCACATTGCTAGAGCCTTATCAGAGCTACTGGAAATTGACTTTCCTCACTTCAGTTCCCTGGTACCTTTCTGTGTGCCCTGAGAGAAAGAAAACCTAGACAACAGATATAAGGACATAAGAAAAAAAAAATAGAAATGCTGTAGCCCAAGGAAACAAAGAGAAGAGAACCTATCCCATTGTAGGTAGAGAACCTGTACCATTGCTTGTTAAGGTCACAACCAAGAGATCGTGAAAGATGAGATTCAATCAGACAATTATAAAATGTTCACCATCTTCAGCAACAACCACACTAACAGGGCATTAATGTACATTAATATACTATCATTGTATTATAGGTAAAAGACCTTCAAAAGTAGACAATCTCTGAAGATACGTACTTAGAGAATCTCAGAGCCACCATAGCAAACAAAAAACTATCATCATTACAGGGACATTAAGCTTTTATTACTTATAGTTACAGAAAATGTCACACTGATTCCAAGTCTTAGTCAGACAAATGCAAAAATACCAAAGGTCTATGTATGTAGTCCCAATTACACAATGCAATTTGTCAAATTTCAACAAAAAAATTTCAAGACATGCCAAAGACAAGAAATAAGAAAGTCTTAGGAGACAGAGTAATCATCACAACCAAGTTCAGCTATGACACAGTTATTGAAGTTATCAGGGAAGGAACTTTAAATATCTACGTTTAATATGTTAATGGCCCTAATGAATATAGCAAACTTTTAAAACTCAACAATAAGGGGAAAAAACACATCAAATTTAAAGATTGGTGAACATCTGAAGAGATGCTTTGATAGAGTAAATATAAAGATGGCAAATAATTATATCAAAATGCTCAACACCATATCTCATCAGAGAAATTCAAGTTATAAAATAATGAGTTATCACTGCATACCTAATAGAATGACTACTTTGTTTTAATGCCAGTACCATTATATGTTGAAGATATGAGCAACAGGAATTCTCATTCATTGATCATGGGAACACAAAATGACACAGGAATTTTGGGATATGGCTTGAAAGTTTGCAGAGAAATTAAGAATACTTTTTGGAAAATTTAATACTCACACTGATAGGCCTTACTTGAAAAGGTATTTCCACAGAAAACTTGTTATGTGAATATTTATATCATCTTTTCCTTTAATCACCCAAACTGTAAGCAATAAGATGTCTTTTAATGGGAAGATGAGCAAATAGCTTTTGGTACATGAGTATAATAAGATAACATTTGATGATTAAAAAGTAATGAGAAGAAGATTTTTCAGTTGAATCAATTCCATTTATTGATTCTTGATTTTACTTCTTACATTTCCAGAGTCCTGTTAAATAAGTTAGTTCCTAAGTTGACATGGTAAAGATTTGGGCCTACTTTTTCTTCTATTAGGTGCAGGGTCTCTGTTCTAGTGCCTAAGTCTTTGATCCACTTTGAGTTTTGTACAGGGTGAGAGATAGGGGTTTGATTTTATTTTGTTATATATGTATTTCATTTTCCCAGCACCATTTGTTGAAGAGGCTATCTGTTCTCCAATCTATGTTTTTGGTCCTTTTGTCTAGTATGAGATAACTGTATTTATGTGGATTGTTTCTGTGTCTCTATTCTGTACCATTGGTCTATGTGTCTGTTTTGGTGCCAATACCATGCCATTTTTGTTACTATGGCTGTGTAGTATAGTTTAAGATCTGGTATTGTGATGCCTCCTGCTTCACTTTTATTGATAAGGATTGCTTTGACTATTCTGTATCTCTTATTTTTCCACAAAAGAAATATTACTCAGCCTTAAAGAAAAATAAAATTATAGCATTTGCAGATAAATGGATGGAGCAGGAGAATATCATGCTAAGGGAAATAAGCCAATCTCCCCAAAACAAAGGCCAGATGTTTTCTCTGATATGTAGATGCTAATTCACAATAAGGGTGGGTGGGGCTAGGGAAAAATATAGCTACTTTGGATTAGGCAGAGGGGAGTGAAGGGAGGGGAGGGGGAATGAGAGTAAGAAGGACAGTGGAATGAACTGAGCATTATTTCCCTGGGTACATATATGATTACATGACCAGTGTGATTCTACATCATGTACAACCAGAAGAATAGAAGATATACTCCATTAATGTATGATGTGTCAAAATGCATTCTACTGTCATGTATAACTAATTAGAACAGAATTTTAAAAAGGAATAGATTATCAAGTCACACTAGATGACTCTTGATTGCATATTACCTTCGTGAAAGAAACCAGTATAAATTGGCTGCATACATAAGATTCCGTTATAAAAATATTCAAGAAAAAGAAGTACTTTAGAGACAGCTAATGCATCACTAGTCACTAGGGGGTTCAGGAAGGTTTTGGATGTGGTATAAAGGAGATTGCTAGTGTGGTCAAACTATTCTATATGCTACTGTAAGGATGAAGGCACGGCATGATACTTGTGATCAAAACCCACGAAAATTTGTAGCCCAAAAAGTGATCATTAACATACACAATATTTTTAAAAAATCACATAGTGGATAAATACTACAGGATAAAGTACTGAATATATTACAGAAACATCCAACTGAATTAAATTTGTATGAGCTACTTCACTAAAGAGTAGAAAATTTGTTGGCTTCAGTAATTTTGTAAATGAATGGAATCCATATGTCAAAAGCAAAAGGAACCAAGCAACTCTAGTTCATAAAGCTGCTTCCATGGGAGTGTGAGTTAATAACTGTGAAGTCACTATACATATACAGTGTAGCGAGCAAACAAGTAAATGGATATGTGATCTTGAGAGAGTCAGGTTTCTTACTGTTGAAGTGGAAGTTTGCAAATAAACAATGTATGGAGATGAGCATGACTCTTGTAATGAATTACAGTTGGAGATGTCACTCATGTTTAGCTTAATGTAGATTCAGATGAGTAGATGTAAACATATTTATACATACATGTATGTGTATGTAAATGTGCTAGCATTAACACATAATTCCTAGCTCCCTTAGCTGAGAGAACCTAGAAATCATGATACCCAGTAGCAATGGGTATACTTAGTCCTGGGATCTTGCTTTCTAATACTGGTGTTGCATAATGCAACTTAGGATCCTTGGGGAAAAAAACAAAAACAAAAACAAAAACTTCTGATTCTAGATCTGAGGCAAGAAATATACCAATGATCGTGGAGCATCCTATAGTGCCTAAAGGGAAGATGTACTCCAAAACACCAACAATGATGTGGTTTTGATAGAGGAAAACAGGAGCCAATTTAAAGAGCTCTTGCTGGGCTTGGAGACACATGCCTGTAATCACAGTGGCTTTGGAGGCTGAGGCAGAAGGATCACACACTTAAGTCCAGCCTCAGCAACTTAGCAAGGCCCTAGGTGACTCAGTGAGACACTGTTTCAAAATACAAAATAAAAGGGCTAGGAATATAGCTCAGTGGTTAACACCCCTGGATTTAATCCCCTGGTACAAAACAAAACAAAACTCCCAATGGCCAAAGATGGAAAAGTTTGAGGACCAAAATCTCTAAATGGTATTGGATCATAACTCAAAATGTAAAATAATTTAATGTATTTAATATGTATAATAAAATAAATAAATATGAAGTGTATCTAGATATATGTGCATGTATATGTGAGCATAAATAAAAACTCCTCAGTCTATATTGGTATAAATAAGAGATAAAATAAACTGATAGAGAAGAGATAAATCTCCCATGAAAAGCAATTTCAAAAAACTTGTATGTGGTATATCCTCAATGAGGTACAGCAGAACTCTGTACTCCTTAAGCTTCAGTTATGTATGCTGAATTTCTTCCAAGGAATAGCATATGAAATAGGAAGAGAAGTAGAGAAATCTGATAAATATTTCCTTAACTAGTGGTTATGCTAATATTAGCAGAGCTAACTCACATGGGTAGAATGTACCCTTAATATGATATAAAGGGAATTACATGTTACCACTATGCTTTTCTTCTCCCAAACCCATAACCATTGTCTATTCATAAGAAAATTAGACCCATCCCAATTGAGGGGTTTTCTACAGAACACTTGACTGTTATTAGTTAAAACTGTCAAGGTTATCAAAAACAAGAAAATTTTGAGAAATTGCTACAGCCAAGAGATGCCTAAGGAGACATGATGACTAAATCTAATGACATATTTTAGATGACATCCTGGAATGGAGAAAGTACATTAGGCAAAAAATAAGAAAAACTCAAAAATATGTAACTTATTTAATAATAATGTACCAATGTTAATTTATCAATGATGACACATTGACCATATTTAAGACATGATATTAATCACAAGAGAATTCAGTTTCATATATGCAGAAACTCTCTCTAGTAATTCCTGGATTTTTGTATAAGCCTAAAATTATCATAAAATAAAATGATACAAAATGGAGAGAGAGAGAGATCGTAAAATTAGAAGAAGTTTTCTAGGAAGACTTGTGTCACTAAGCACAGAAAAGAAAACATTTTACATAGAGGGTAAACAACTGTGTTAAATACTGAGAAAGGATAAATGTGCATTGGGCAAAATCACTGATACATGTTAACACCTACTACTAAAAGGCTTATAAGTCCAAAACTCTTCTGTGGACATCTTAGGGAAGTGGGTCTTCTTTCCTGGTGGGCATAGCACAATTGAAAGATGCTTAAATAAATTAATAACAAATTCATGTTGCTTCAGTTTTTAATGCTGCTTTTAACCATTTTCAGTGCTGGTTTATTGATTTCTTGGAAGCCAGGCAAGGTTCATTTGTGTGAATTTGTATGGGTGTCTAACAGCAGAGCGGGCTGCATTGCTTGGGGGAAAGCAGGAAGACAGCACAGTTTGTGCTTTCCAACTGGCAAAATCTGGAGGAACAGGGGAAGAGAATTGCTGGCAGTGGACATGGGGAAACCCTGCCAATTCTTTGGTTGCACAGTTGAAAACTCCATGTGCTTCCCGTCACACAGCAATATTTTCACACCTCTTGTGCCATTAATTAAGCTCTCTTTATCCTCCTGAATTCAGAGATGGGACCTACATCATTGAATGTTGAGATCCATTTTTAATGGGGGCAAGCATGGGAGGTATTCAATATTGGATGCTTTCTCCATGTTCATTTTGCACAGTAGAGCTGAATTAGGTGTGAAAATCCAAATATATTTTCTCTAGCAATTGATCTCATCAGAGAATTGAACCTTTGGGGAATAGTAATACAGACCATCTATCTAAGACTGGGTCATAAATTGCATGCTATTTTTTTCCTGTAGAGTTTTATTCTCAAACATCAATGAGCTGAATAGTTATTAACAGACTTTGACTTGAATAAATGAGTTCTACAAGATGTCAACAGCACTGGGGGAATTTCAAAAATTATAGCATGAATGTGTAGACACACAGTAATTTAATTTATGCCCAATCTGGACATTGTAGTCATCATTTTAGTTGGTTGCCAAGATAAAACAACAACAACAACAACAACAACAACAACAACAACAAAAAACCACATCAATAGGGTACATTGATTTTGAAATTTTTCTTTATTATTTCATTGTTCTTTTTTTAAAATATAAGGAATTTATAGTTTGGATTTCTTTATTTTTACTTTCTATTCTTAAATGGCTATTGATTCATAGAAAGAGATGAGGCAGTATAAAGAAAGATCTTGGGTACATGTAAAACACAAAATTTATAAGAGTACAACCCACTGTGTCCAGATTTAGCCAGTGTTACGTGCACTTGTCTCTGTGTGTATTCATGTGTGCATGTTCTGATGTATGTGTATTTCTCTGTAATTTTATCACGTGGGTTGACACATGTAACTATTAATACAATGCAGATTCAGAACTACTTCATGGCCACCAGGCTTCCCTGCTAATGAGCATGCCTTTCTTGCCCCCATCCATAATCCCTGACTGGCAATAATTTCCATCTCTATATTTTTGTTATTTTAAGAATGTTTTACAAATGACATCCCACATTAAATACACCCATGAGTGAGTCTTTCTTCCTTCCTTCCTTCCTTCCTCCCTCCCTTCCCTCCCTCCCTCTCTTCTCTCTCTCTCTCTCCCTCTCTCTCTCTCTCTCTCTCTCTATTTCTTCCTTTTACTTAGCATAACTCCCTTGAAATTATTTTAAATTTAAAAAACCCACAGTAACCAATCTCAAGTGATTATTATAGTCTCTTTGGTCACTTAAAAATGACAAATTCCTGACCTCAGACAGGAAAGATTTGGGTGAAGAATAATGTTGGCTAAGGAGGTTCATGTGCCGTCTTTCAAAAGACTAGACCCATAAAGTAGGAGTCTGAGATCTCCTGCAAAAATAATTTATTAGTGTCTTCTTACTAGATATCTGTCCTAAGGAAGAAGGGCCAGAACTGGACCTATAAATATAGAGGTGGTTTATGATCAGGGCCAAGGGCACACTGTTGTTGGGTCAAAATAGGAAGGAAATTGCTGTAATGATACTGTTTTACCTGTCTTACCTACTCTTTTTTCTCAGACCTTCTTGTTTACATTCATGTATCTAGAGAAAGATCTGGAGTCAGCATGCTTCAAACTACTTGTGGGCACATGGAAAGGAGAGATGATGAATTTGTTTCCAATCTTGTCTGCCCTAGAATCCTGGTCTACTTGATATCAATGACTCTTCCTTATTTCAAAAATCAAAAGAAATATAGAAAAGGGGAGAAATCATATTTTTTTTCCAAATGATTTGAATGTAAATATCTAATAAATTATTCCTATGGTATCCACATGGAGAATGGAACAAGAATCTTCCTCAGAGAAGTCCCTCACTCTTCAAAAAAGAAGGAGCTGTCAAGGAAGGAGAAGGTCACTTATGTCTAAAATATTTACTAGTTATCCTGTATGTAGCTTTAGAGGCAGGGACCATATTCGTTTTACATCACTAATGTATTCTAGTTAATAGCGTGGTGCCTTTCCCATGGTATGTGTTAATTATAATTTTGAAAGACATTACACTGTGAGTTAGTCAAACTTGTAATCCTCCTGCTTCAGTGACCCAAGAAGTTGGGATTAGAGTTGTGTGCCATCATGCCTGGCTGCTGAGTGCTTTTCTTAACTGCTATCCAGATGTGCTTGGAATTCATAAAGGACAATCAGAATATGATGAGTTCCTCTTAAATGATGGTTGTAACAGACGACACCAAATGCAAGGTGTGCAGTTTCTAGAAAACCAATGGGAAGAAGACTTTGGGATCAGTGCTGTGTGCATGGGTCTCTGGGAGAACATGAGTTAGCTGCCTGATGGTTGGAAATTCTCCTTGTTCTTCTGGTAACCCCATTGACCAACAGACTGGTGCATGGTAGGTTGTAATGAAAGTGCACTCCCCTGATTTGAATTGTTCTCCTCAAGACCAGTCTTTAGGATCTGATGGGATGTCTTGTAAGGTCAAATCACTAACCAGCTTTTTTGTCAAGCAGGCATTATTTTGCTATTGTTGGACTGTTGTTTTCTTAAAAGTAACATGATCAAGAGAGATGGTTTCATTAATCTACCTTCTTCCTCTATATTTCAACTTTATCCTGGGGTATGACCCTAAAAATTTTTACAGAAAAAACAAAACAACACTTTTCCATTAAATGTTAACAATCATTGAGACCTGTATCAGGAACTCAAAACTAAAATCTACTCTTATGAGCATTAGTTAGTTAATCCTCTCCCTTTTCACCAGGAACACAAATTTGCTGAGTGGTAGGAATGCAGACTTGAGGTTTTCAAGTGCTAGGGAGAGAAATAGTCATTTAAATCCCAATTCGTATTTTTTCAGACACTGGAGAGAGAAAACATCTCTTACTTGGGGGGAGCTTTGGGTATCTTATTCTTTGATGTTATCTCCTGAAGACATATGATTGTGCTAATTCCCTGAGGAAGGGTCCAACACTCATTAACAATTTGAAACATTCATTTAAAATTATTTAATGAGTTTAGAGCTTAGTAAAGACCCTGTGTGTGTCATGTTAAAGGGAGGTGACTTACTGAGATGGATAGGAAAATTAATGCAAATGAGGAGGATTTTAGTGTCAGGCATGTTACAGAGACCTCCACTGAAGAAATCCCCCACAGAAACAGTATCTTCAGTTATACCCTAGAAACTGCCTGGTAAACATGATCACAATTGCCATTGCTCTTTATGAGAATATGAGTGCATAATTTTATGAGGCTGCTTCCTTGCATCATTAATTTTAATGGGGCTTTGCATAGAAAAATATTTTTCAGGTATTGTATAATGCATAGCAAATCCTATGAATCCTAAATAAAATAGCTAATATTATTTCTCCTTTAGTAATTCATAAAGGATTGTGACTTATGAGCTTAGTTAGGTATCAGCCATAAATCCCCCTTCCCACCACCAACACCACAGGTTTTATTATAAATTTTAACACAGTTTTCATAAAGAAAACATGTATTCTTTTTTTTTCCTTCAAGGTAGCGCTTTATAGAACTTGGGGATCATGAGAAAGATTCTTTATTAGGCATGAGTTCTGTGTCTTTAGTCATTTCATAGTTGAAAAAAATCATTCACTTAAGATTAGAAGAGATTATTGATCTAATTCCTTAGAAAAGGTTAGGAACATTCACAATTTATTTTTAGTAAATAGTACTTAAGTGGAGATGAGTTTGTATAAGTGACATGAAAAAGTGGCCCACTGGATTGATGACAGAAGACTCAAAATAAGAACATTTGAGCCTAATCTTTGCATCTGTGATATGTGACCTGCATTATGCAGGTTGGTTATGGCAATGGATCGGTTTTTGTAGGTCTGAGTCAAATGTTAATATCCTATCATTGCAGACTGGGGGCTTATATTTAATTTGATGCTACATGTTCAGAAAAGAGCACTGCATATTGGCTTTTGACCACATCTGTCAGGTTTCTAGATGGGAAAATTGAAAGGTATTGGCTTTATTCATGAATAGTTTAGCACCTAGTAAAAAACCTCCCTTCCATTGCTGCATCTCCAAATTTGAAAATAAAAGGTCTATTGGTCTCTGCAGGAAATATTATTTTTCATATTCTTTTCATAGGAAATTCTCCTGGATAGTCATATCAACAAATTAGTTCTCATTTCTACCTCCAGTCCATCCTTTTTTTCTAAATACTTGGGAAGGACATATGAGCAGAAGGAAAATGGATCAAGCTGGAATAGAGAAGAGATTTGCATTTGCTTGGTACAGTTTGCCTTAACTGTTCTTCCTTTCACAAATGCTCTCCTTATCGTCTGGAATGGTTTCCTTATTACAGAGTTGTTTTGAAAAAAATCTTTTTCTTATTTGTATTAAAGTTACATTCAAGGAGGGAAAATAAGTTTTATAGTCATTTAAGTGCATTTTCAGTAATTAGGATAGGACTTTGACTGCTGTATGAAAACAAGAAAATTTATGTTAAAGCAAGCATTTATGTTGCAATCTTTATAAGCCATGTGTTATGATATTGATTTAAAATCTTCTATGTAAGAGAAAATGAAAACCAACTTTTTTCCAGTTAAACTTACAGAGCTGCAAATTATAAACTCAAAAATTTAAGCTGCTGATGAAGATTTTATTTAGTATATTTAATTTTTAAACAAGTTAAAAGTGTGTTAAAAGTCTTAAAAATAATTATCCTGTTTAGTAAAAGATTATTGATCTAGCAAATTTAAGAGTAAAATTAATATAAAAACTATTCATTGATTTGCAAAGTGATACAGTTTCTATATTAACTTCATATTATTCCATTATCATACTTTCTTATCAGTATTGAAAAATCTAAAATAGTTTAGAGTTCTAAAACATTATTAAACATCTCTTATTTTGATAGATTTTAGGCTCTGAGGATGTATAGTTATTTATTTGTGTGATTGTGGGGAGAACACATAACATGAGGTCTATCATCTTGAAAAATTTTAATGCACAAATCTGGTATTGTTAACTCTAGACACAATTTTTAAACTATCTAGAACTATGTATTTGTTGGTCAACTCCCAATTTCTCTTTTCTATCATCCCCTGAAAACTGACATTCTACTTTTTGTTTCTATGAGTCTGGCTATTTTATATGCTTCAGAATTTTAGCAGGATTTTGCTTTTAAATCCAAACAATATTTCATTGTATATATGTAGCATAGTTTCTTTACCCCCTATTATGGTATGGATGTGAGGTATCCCCCAAAACATCACATGTGAGACAATGCAAGAAGGTTCAGAGAAAAATGATTGGGTTGTGAAAGCTTAACCCAATCAGTGACCAATCCCCTAATAGGGATTAACTGAGTGGTAACTTAAGTGGTGGGGTGTGGCTGGAGGAGGTGGGAATTGGGGGCGGGTCTTTGGGGGATATATATATACATACATACATACTTGTATGTGGCAAGTGGAGATCTCTCAGCTTTCTGATCATCACATAAGCTGCTTCCTTCTGCCTCATTCTTCCTCCATGATGTTCTGCCTTACCTTGAGCACAGATGAACGGAGCCTGCTGTCTATATGTTGAGACCTCTGAAACTGTGAACCCCCAAATAAACTTTTCCTCTTCTTCAACTCTTCTGGTGAGATCTTACAGTTGCAACAGCAAAAACAAAACAAAACAAAAACAAAAACAAAAATAACAACAACAAAAAGAACCAACCTGTCTAAAATATCCACTGCTCTGTTGATGGACATTTAAGTTGTTTCTATGTAGTGGCTATAGCAAATGATGCTGCAAGGAACATGGACAGGCACAAATCTCTGTTTCTTACAAGGATGTTCAGCAGGGGATTTCAATTCTTTTAACTATGCACAGGGTTATATTATCATTCTATTTTTAATTTTGGGGGGAAGCAAGGTACTATTTAGTGCTGGCACCATTTATATCCCATCACCAAGTGCCCCAGTGGTTCAGTACCTTCACATGCTCCATCATCTATTACCTTTTGTATATTTGACTATAGCCCTCCTGTCAGGTGTTAGATGACATCTCATTGTGCTCACGATTTACATTTCAATGATGAGTAGTATTTATATTGAGAATACATTCCTATACCTTTTGTTATTTTCATATCTTTTATTCATGTTCTTTTTTCTCTCCTTTTTTTTTTTAAATTGGGGTTTTTGGTTTTGTTTTGATTTGGCTTGTTTTTTTTTTTTGTTGTTGTTGCTATTAAATCATATAAATTCTTTATGCATTTTGGGCATTAGTTCCTTAAAAGATGTTTGCTTTGAAAAAATTTTTTTTTCCTTCTATAGGATAACTTTTTACTGTCTTGATTGCATCTACCAGTTTTCAAAAGGCTTTTATTCTGATGAAGTTCCACTTGTCTATTTGTGATTTGAGCTCCTCTTGAAAACCAATTTCATTTGAAAACCAATGAAATTAAAATCAATGTTATGAAGTTTTTCCACTACATTTTTTCTAAGTGTCTTATAGTTCCATGTCTTGTATTTAAATATTTAGTTTACTGTATTTTATGTTTTCTGTATATTATAAAATGTCCAATTGCATTCTTTTGCATGTTAACACTCAGCTTTCACAGCACCATTTATTGAAGGTGCTATCACTTTCCCATTGTGCAGTATTGAAACTTTTGTTAAATATCCATTGGCTGTGTACACGTGCACTTATTTTTAGACTTATTTTTCTCTTCTCTTGGACTATATGCTTATTTTTACATCAGTACTATATTAGTTGAACTCATGTATCTTTTAAATATGTTTTAAAGTTAGGAAATATGAGGGCTCCAGGTTTGTGCTTCATTTTTAAGAGTATTGTGACTTTTTCTATTCTTGTGTGTGTCAAAAAAAATTAGAATTTTTTTCTATTTCATTAAAATAATCACTATTATTGTGATAGAAACTGCAATGAATATAAAGAATTTTTAGGAAGAAATATGAATATTTTAACAATATTGTCTCCCAATTCATTAGTGTGTGATGTCTTTTTTGTAAGTTTTGTTTAGCACTATTTTATAATTTTCAGTGTAAAACTCTTTTGCCTTTTTGTTTGCTTCCTAATTATTTTCATCATGAAATTTTAGTGTCAAATATATGTGATATCATGTCACCCCAAACAGAGATTACTTCTTTATCTCAAATATTCAGGTTCTTTATTTATTTATGTAGTCTAATTACTCTGGTTAAAACTTTCAATACTCTGGAATAGAAGAGAAGGTAGTGGGTTTCTTAGACTTTTCCTTATTTTAGAGAAAAATCTTTCATTTTTTCCACCAATGTGATATAATTCATTTACTTTTCATATATGTCATTTATTATGCTGGAAATTTGAAACTTCTTAACTAAAATATGGATCTTTCAAAAATGTGTTTTGATCCATGTATCATTGTTAAACAATTTTTTTTTGAAAAAAAAATGAGGGCTGGGATGTCTTATCTTGCTGACAAAACCTTTGAGTTTGTCAGTGACTTAAGTAGGGTTTTTTTCCTTGTAGATGTGTCATCTAGTCCAGAGAAAAAAATGATAAACAATTAATTCATTTTACAGTTATTGACCAGGCTATTTTTGCAACTTATTTGTTTTCTTTGAGCAATAATTTGCTTTCTCATAAAATATGGGGAAAATAACTATATATAATAGTTTTGGGTGGTTCTGCACACAGTAATATTCTGTTATGATTAATTGACAAGCAGATATTTTACTTTCTTTATATAATTTTAAATATGATATTTGAAGCCTCAGTTATCTCTTTATCCTTTGCCTAGCTTTGTGTAAATATATATACTAACGATATCCTTGTGTCTCAAAAGCATGGATTCTGAGTCATATGCACAATAACCAAAATAAGAATCAATTATATAATTTCATGATCTAAAGTGATAAATTTCAACCTGAAATTGGGCTGCACATTCTGTAGCCCTCTTGCCATACAGACTCCCCTTCTCTTCTACTATTCAGAGCATGTTTAAGCAAATCAATCAACTGAGATTCCAAGCTGAACATGTGTTATTCTATGTATAGTGTGTTATTTTTGTGCTCTAAATCTTGACCAACACTCTTTTTAATAGTTGTTGGAAATGCTTCATATTACTCATAAGTCTCCCACTCACTGCGGTGAGTGGTCACTGATTAAGGTTTAGTCCCCTGATCAAGGGAAACTTAAAGAAAAGCAAAAAAGTAAAACAAAAAAAGTAAAAAGGCAAAAAAGTAAAATTCTTACTAAGGAATTTTATAATAAGAGAAATTTGTGCATTAACTTGAGAGATCCCAGTCACACACTTGTTTGTGGATTCCAGAAGTTAGAATATGACAATAGTTTTGACATTAAATCAAAGGTATAATAGAGAATGTTCCATCACGCATATGAAATTAGGATGTATTGTTTTGTATTATAACCTCAATGTGGCTCATTCTGGACTCTCTTTTTAAGTCTTTAAGTGACTATGGTGACATTACGATTAGTAAAGCATCAGAAAAGTTTTTGAAGTAAAAAGTTTTATGTAGCCAAGGAGTGATACTTCTGAAGAGTTCAGCTTTAAATCTCACAACACAGAGCCTGTCATGCTAAAATATGTGCTCAGTAGATATCTGTTGGATAAATGAATGAATAAAGTACTGTTTTCACAGTACGTTATTAATTAAATTTTGTTGAAGTTCTATACCAAATTAATTCATTTCATCCTCAGAAATTTACTCAAAGTTTTTCACCTTACCATGTAACTTAGACCAGTTTAATTAAAGAGGCATAACTTGAACATAATCGTGTCTGTCTCGGAAGCAAACATGTTGTATTAACCTTCAGTTCAACCCATTTATATTCATTAAACTTTATTTGGGGCATGTCTAAAAGTTCACCTTGTGTTTATTTTTTTAAAAATATTTACTCATATACACTAATCTGTTGAATACTCACAATGCACCATGTTTTATTTTATTGTTGAAACACATTGGTAAGTACAAATAGATATAGTCTTTGTTCCCATGTAAGTTCAGTATCTAATGGGAGAAAAAAATAATCAAATAGTCATATATCTAATGCACAGTTATAACTCGGATGCAAATGAGGTATGCATAGGGCTCTGTGATTAGAAATAAGGTGTTTTGTTAGGAAATGAGGGGTCAGAGATGGGTTTCCTTATGAGAGGATAAAAAAGCTGATTTGATGATCATAGGAAGATGAGTCTTTCCAGGCAGAAGCAATATTTCTACAAATGTCCTGTGCCAGAAAGAAATGTGGTTGAGAATGAGGGAATGAAGGGATCTACAGCTAGAAAAGAGAGAGAGAGAGAGAGAGAGAGAGAGAGAGAGAGAGAGAGAGAGAGAGAGAGAGAGAGAGAAGAGAGAACGTGCATCAGGGTGAAGAGGTAGGCAGGGGCTAGATTAGGTAGAGTCTCATAAGGTAGCTGAGCATTTTCAACTTTGCTTTTGGTGCAATTCACTTAAAGAGTTTAAGTAAGGAAGTGGTGTGATAAGATTTAAACTTAAAAAAATAGCTGAGAGTTCCCTCCCCCCAGATAGAAACCTACTTAGAAATAGAAACCAATTAATGTTTAGGATCACTCTTTGACTGTAATTATCTTTGCTTTCCTTTTTACCCATCAAAGGAGGAACTGAGAATTATCTTCATTGATGCTTTAATCACTGGAGAACTGTTCCACTTGATCAATGCTCAGAGTTCTTACAATGCTATCTACTTAACAATAGCAGGAAATTCCCCAAGGGTCATTCTTGTATTCCGGGGAACAAATTTCATAATTATTAACAAAAAATTCAAATCCTGGGTTAATTTACAAAATTGAAAGGTCGTTTTAAAAATACTTTAACAACCATGAAGTTAACAATGGAATCATTAATTAAATTACCTAATAGTAAAATTTAGGAATCAATTACAAAAATAATTAAAGTAATGAGACTAGCAACATTTAGAAGATAGTATAAAGACAGCAATTGTGTGAAGTGGCAATTGTCCCTGGACACACTTAATAATTACAAACACTTAAATGCATTATTGGTTCCAAAATGGCCCCATGTGGAGTACAGAGGAGAGAGGATATTCATTCCCTGGGTAATATTGAAGTTTTTCTACAAATAAACTAAGCTATACTAAATTTAAAATATATTAAATTTCAATATGTACATAAGGTTATTATTTTTATAACATAAAAACATGTATTTTTCAACAAATATAGATAATTTCTTTATCTTTGAATTATCTATAAACTAAATCCATTAGATTGGATAAATAGTCCCCAGGATTTCATCTTTGTATATGTGAATAGTGAAATAATTTTTGTATTGAACATGTGAAATGTCCTGCAAAGTCTATGGTTTGGTGTTACCCATATTTAGGTGAAGTTCATATGTAGGCAGAAAGTGACATTAGATAAAGTGCTTTATTTTAGCTTGAAAAACGGGGATTTGTCCAAACTTGTACCATAATGGAATAGTTCCCACCAAGTTCTAGACTCTAAAAACCAATCCCAATACTCAAGAAAAGCAGTTTAAAAGTGTTGATAATATAGAGTTTGATAAAGTATTTTTCACCAATGAATCCATGTTTTTACCTAATTCAAATTGTAAAAATGTGTCTTGAGGACCTGTTCTCTTTCCTTTATGACCAAAGTTCTGTATAATATTATGCTCTCTTTGGCCTCGCCAGTGAGTGGGCCCAATCACATTCTTCATCATTGTTCTTCTGCCATCTTTATTCTTCTTCTAGTTTTGATACTACCTGTAGTTCTCATTTTAATTGTATTATTTTCTATTCTCTGAATGAATTGGAAATGGATTAAGACAATGTACATAAATAAGAAAAAAAATACAAATGCAAACAGACATGAAGAGAATGCCTGATACTCATCTGTGTCTTTAAAGGCCTCTAGGGATGATCTGCTTCAGCAGAGACAAAGATTAATTATATAAATATATACAATGTCCTGGCAGTCCTGTCACTTAAGCTACTCAGCTCTCTCCTCAGCCTATTCTTACTGATTGATTCACCCTCTCTTCCTCTCTGGCTTTATATAACTTTGAAATCTTCTCCTAAAACTTGATAATTTTGATTGTGATAATTTTGATGTTATCAGTTTGTACCTGACACTCTGTGTTCTTACTCCTTTCAGTTGGACATCTCTTTAGTTAGCATGGGTTTAACATGCAAATGTTTGGAGGGCACATAGGGTAACTCATATTCTGTAGCTGAGAACTGTGGAAGCTCCATATCGAATTAAGGAGATGGTAATGCTTTGCCCAACAGAATAATCCATCTTTTCATGCTCCTATGTGACTTTTAGTCAGAACAAGCATAATTATATATTGATATTTTATACAATGAGACCTTTGAAAATTTGAAAAATCGTTTTCCATTTTTATCAAAAATAGTGTATTCTTTTGTATGATAAGCTCCAAATTTTAGAATACTGAAATAATAAGACTTTAGTCAAATAACAAATTCATTGAGCTATTAGGAAAGACAAAAGGGATGCACTTTTAAAATAAAGATGTGACAGGATTAGAAACCAATGGAGATCATCAGAAATTTGAGGGAAAAAAAATATATTTTCCCCTCTCAGTTAGCAATTAGACAGCTGTATTTTGTACAAAATAAAATTGATACCAGGAATACTGTGCTCAAGTTGCTTGAGCTAGAAATAGAATTGAATATGAGTTAGGTTGAAAAGATTCTTTCTGAATGCCCATAGACTATTTCACCCAACGCTGGCCTATGTTTCCATGTTTATGGGAAATGAAATGTTCTACTTATTTAAGGTGTGTGTCTTTCTTTTTATTTATTTATTTTGTTTGCCTTTCTTTCTTTCTTTCTTTCTTTCTTTCTTTCTTTCTTTCTTTCTTTCTTTCTTTCCTCCTTATTTATTTCTTTCCCCTTTCTTTCTTTTTTCTTCTTTCTCATTGCCTTTTTCTTCAACAAGACAAATTTCAGGAGATAATTTTTTAAATTGGAAATATAAAAGGAGAAGGGAAAAGACAGCCAACTATTTGAGTCCATGATCATTTCTCTGATATCTACCTTGTTCTCTATCCATCAAACTTATCTATTTCTATACCTAGAATATGTAGAGACAACTTAATTTTAACAATAGCTTTTAATGAATTTTCCTTTAATATCTTGAAATAATCTAACTCATGTTTTACTAGCCTCATTGAAATAGCATATTCACTTATTCTTTGAACAATTTAGCAAACATTTTTTTTTATTGCATGTGGCACTCTTCAATGCTGACACTAACATTTGATATTAAGATCTGTTCATAAGAAAGTATCAAGACCTGTGTTATTTAATCACTATAATTAATATTCAGAAAATAAAGGGTAATAAGAAATGCTTATGATGTTGTTCAGCTCTCATTTCATGAGCTATTTTGAAAAAAATAAATCTATGAGTAGAGAAATAATAGCATCTTTTGCTTTCTGAATTGGCTTATATTTAGAAGATGAGACTGTGATGGAGTAATTGGGGGTCTGTATCATACATTAACGCAAAACCACTCTGAAATCTTGCAGGAAAAAAAATACGCACAGCATGTTGTATGACAAAACTTCCATTAGCATTTTATTGTATTAATGATACTGCAATTATTCATACATTCCCAAAGTCCTTTGAGTCATTCTATTTTGAACAATATCTTAATAATATATGTAGCAGCATTTTACCTATGGTAGTCATATTATTGATCTAACACCATTAACATTTGCAACGTTTTTTAAGACCCATTACCTGATTGTATAGTAACCCTGCTTGGCAAAAGCACATCACTTTCTCTGTTAAAGTTTGGCAGACAACAACACAAAAAAAGCAATTTTACCTGCTTCAGTGTCTGCCTGCCTGCTTGATAATGTCAATCAATAAGTGAATTCACTGTCCTATGGTCTCTGGTAAACAAGATGTCTGCTCCATTTCAGATGCAAACAAAGAGAAAAGGGCCAAAATATAGGTGGATCACAATAGAGTGTTTTGAATGACACTTAGTGGACATTGGGATAAAATTGGAGGGAGGGGATAGAAATACTGAAAATTATATCTTCTAAAGAAAATATAGATAGAATACCCTATGGCAACATTGGTATGGTAGCCTCAATAAAGTTTCAAGAGAGATAGGTTTATTTTTTCTTTATTCCATTATGATGAAAATCTACTTGAATTTAAATTTTTAAGATATTCAAAGAGAAGATACACCACCTTAATATGATATCACCTATGTAGCCAGTTGTTCATTTTTTGTAAATCTATCAGTCTATCCATTTATCCATCGATCTATCTAATAAGTAGCTAAATATAATTCTATTTATTTTCTGCATATTTTATATCTATTATTTAAATTTATTTTTCTCCTTGTGAGGACACTATTAAGACAATTATTATTTTTAATAAACCATTGACTTAAGGTATCCACAAATAAGTTCAAAGAACTCTAAGTAATTTTAATATAGCTGTAAAGCTAAAGAACAGGATGTGTAGTTAATCCTCACCAATAATGCATTTCAATCCTGTGTAGGAGTAGAGAGTCTGGTTCATGATATACTTCTGTTTTTTTATCCGCAGTTAATATAGATGGCTTGGAAACTATGTTTTTGGTCAAAGTATTATAACAGTATATTTTTATTACAGTCACATACTCCCATATTACTCACACCAATTACTTGATATTTTTCTTATATGTTCTGTTATTTAAATTCTTTTTTTACATGCTTGTATTCCATAAATATGAACACCTATCTTTTTCAAAATTATTTCAGATATGTTATATTTCCCTGACACAAACAACATAATCATTTAGAAAGTAAAGAAATACAAGGGAAGATTCATAGGGTCAGACATTTTTAAAAATCAACATTAGTACAATTATAATAATATATGCAAATAGTTTTTAGAGATTAATATGTGACAGGCAAGCAGTCTAAGATTGGAAACTTTGAAGGTCCCGTGGAGAAAACAGATGGAATACACAAATGGGTTTACCTAAAAATAAAGGAATTATTTACAAAAGTCAAAGAAATGTAAGCATCTGAAGGAACAAGTAAGGAATGGTAAAACCCTAATTGGCTGTCACAGTGAAAAGCTTTCAACAACCCTAAGGCAAAAGAACAAAACCTGCAGGCCCTGGAGGCCAGAGACAGCTGGGATGATGATAGAAGCTTGGCCTACCAAGAGTCATACACTCAGAAGAATTCAAACTTTTGCAGTGTAAACATGAATTGATCTCTCTTCCCGCTTACTGTACTCCCTCCTATAAATGGCTTTCACTATGGACCCAACAAGAAGCTAGAGAGCATGGGGGACCCATACTATACCATTTGTAGAGGTCAGTCTATTGAGAAAAATAGCCTTGAAGGAAGGGATCGTGTATCATTAGGGAAGACAGAAAATATCCTACCTACCTGATATATTACCCCAATTAAGTCAACAATACCATTAAGAAAGATTACCTTGTATGGCAATTGAAGAAATTGCCACTCAAAGTGAATGAATGGCCATCCATGCACTAGCTAGCAATCAATGGTGATAGGTTCAATAGGTCCAATTCCAGATCTGACCAGCACACACACACACACACACACACACACACACACACACTCAGAGGTTTCTATTAAAAAGATAAAAACGGATTGAGATAACTTCAGTTGAGCAAAGTGTATTCATTAGGTTTAAAAAAGTTGTGAAATAAAAAACTTTGCACTTCACAAACATTTTGAATGGTATTACAATTGATTTTCACAGCCACACAATTGTCAGGCTAGGAAAGGAGCTTTATTCCCATTTATAGATAAGGAACTTCAACTCAGAGAGGTCCAAGAGTTTTGTTTGCAGTCTTATAATCAATATTAGAAGTTGCACTCAAATCCAGGCAGCTTAAACTTCAGTGCAGTGTGTTGCTACTTTTACCACTTTATTACACTATTCAAGATGGCTCTTACATCAAAAAAGTCATCATTTTTACAATCATATTATTATTCTCTGTAGTTACTGCCAAGCAATAAACCTGTGTAAAAATAGCACACTCCTCCCACTCAAGTTGCTTCAAATAGTGGTAAACTCTATTTTCATAATGTTTATGTGTTTTGATTTGTGGATGATTCCTTGTCCTACAAAGCAAATATTAATACATTATTAACTGATCCCCTAGTACAGCTGGTGATGACCTTTTAGAGAACTGAGATAAGCTGATGAGAGAAGCTCAATGCACAATATTAAAGGTCATCAAATTTTATCACTTAATTTTCATAATGCAGATGTCAAATAAAATCTACTTAATAATGTTTCTATTTTGAAAAAAGAGAAGATAGCATGATAAATCATATTAGTTGAACTGCTACTGTGAATTTTGGTGAATATTCTTTACATTATACAAAGTGTGGGGATCATTTCCCCCAAAATGCAAGGTGTTCTAATGATGAAAATAAGGCAGAGTTCTTGTTCCCTATGTAACATGCTTCTTGTCTCAATCTCTCTTCCATCTTGTATCAGACTCACTTGTACCCTGAGAATATAAACAGTCTCGTTGCTTCAATTATCTGTTACAGTGTAACAGGCTATATTTAGTGATCTAAAATAATTAGGTTTTATCATTTCTCACAATTCTGTAGTTGACTGAGAACAGCTTTGCTTCAGTAACACACACTCTGCTTGGGATCACTCATGTGGCTTCATCCCTCTAGGACAGTTTAGAACTTTAATTTTTTTTTAAAATTTGTTTTAATAAGGACCTTGACATTTAAAATGGATTTACTCACTTGTGTGGGTCACTGATGCTGATGGCAGCAGGGTTCCCCTGTGTTGTTCATGTGACCTTTCTTTTCACATGTCTTCTTATCATTTAGTATTCTAGGCTATGTGTCTTTGTATGGTGACTGGGGTCCAAGAAAGCAAAAGCAGAAGTTGTCCAATTCTTACAGACTAAATCCAGAACTGGCACAGTGTCACTTTAGTCACATTTTGTTGATCAAACATGTTATAAGACCAGAGAAGGGTCTATCCCTTAAGGGACGAGTAAGATGCCCACTCAAGGGTCATTTTTGGAAGCCAGCTTCTGTATCTGTTCATATTTGCATTCTATTTTTTATTAGTTGCTCAAGACAATACAATGATCTTGATATATCATACATTTGCTTCAAATAGGGTATGAATTCTCATTTTTCCTCGTGTACAGATTACAGGATCACATTGGTTATATATCCATATGTATACATACAGCAATCCTAGTGTCAGTTGTATTCTGCTGCCCTCCCTATCCCCCCCTCCCCTCCCCTCCCCTCACTATTCTCTACCTATTCTACTGTGACACTTCTCTCTCTCTCTCTCTCTCTCTCTCTCTCTCTTTCTACCCTTCCCCCCTCAGACCATCGTATATGTATTTTGTGAACCCATGAGGGTCTCCTTACGTCTTTTAAATCTAGGCCCAAAGTAGGGTTTGGATAGACTTCATACTATGAGAAATAGAAATGATTTTTTTGCACAGGAGTGTTTTTTTTTTCAGGGTAGTAGTCCAGGGCAGAACTATGTGATTAAAGAAAGCTGACTGATCAGAGACATCCAAAGACTCAACCTAGAAGATGAGACCTGATTTGGAATTTTCTGGTCTAATTTACCTTGATATCTATAAATCAATGAATTGACAGTTCTTCAAGATCCTTTTGATTATGCTTATCATTGCACGATAGCCCACATATTCGCACCTCACAAGAGGAAGAATGACTTTTGACATTTATTGAACATCTGTTTTGTGACAGGCAATTTCATACATTTGAACTCATTTAATGTTCATGAAAACCCAATGAACTATATATCAATAATCATTTTATACTTCCTTTCTTCTATTGATTGTTTTTTTAAAAATCTAGGCTTTAATAAGTTCTGAGCATTATTGGGGGCATGAGAATATGGCCCAAAACAAAATAAGCCAGGACACTCTCTTGTTGAAGTCCATACACTAATGAAGGTTAACAAATATTTTATTGTTTGTTCATTTTCCATTAAATGGCAATAAATTTTGTAAAGAATATTGAAGCATTGGAAAGAAGCTAGGGAACTGCTACATTATTTAGGAATATCACACAAAACATCCTTGATAAATTAACAGTTTGTTTTACATATATGTTTACATATATACATATATATACACACATATATATGTTTACATTAATGGGAGTTGAATGCTTGCATTCTACTAGTGTACTCTTCTTCCTGCACTTCCACAGGCCCAACACACTTCATGAACACACTACAGCATCTAACTTTCTTCTAAGAGACTCCACCTGATCCAGGTTCTAACACCTCCCAACAATGCCACAGGCTGCTAACCACATAGCCTTTAAGATATGACCCATAAAGTCACTGTATCTGAGTTAAATATTAAATAATGTGTTAGCTTGAGTTTCTATGGCAGTACTATTGACTAAACATCTTAAACAATAGACATTTTTTTTTTCTCACAGTTATAGAGATTGGAAAGACCTGCAAATTTGCAGGTAAATGGATAGCGTTGGAGAAGATAATGCTAAGTAAAGTTAGCCAATCCCCAAAAAACAAATGCTGAATGTTTTCTCTGATATAAGGAGACTGACTCATAGTGGGGTAGGTAGGGGGAGCATGGGAGGATTAGATAAATTCTAGATAGGGCAGAGGGGTGGCAGGGAAAGGGAGGAGGAAGGGGATTGGTGGAATGTGATGGACATCATTATCCAAAGTACATGTATGAAGACTCAAATTGGGGGTCAACATACTTTATATATAAACAAGATATGAAAAAATGTGAAATAAGCTTCATAATGCAAAAAACCCAAAGTACATGTATAAAGGCATGAATTGGTGTGAACATACTTTATATATACAGATATGAAAAATTGTGCTCTGTATTTGTAACAAGAATTGTAATGCATTCCACTGTCACGTATTTTAAAAAAATAAAATCAATTAAAAAAAAAGAGATTGGAAAGACCATGATCAGGGTGTTTGCAGATTCCATTCTTGGTAAGAGTTCTTCTCCTAGTTTGCAGATGTCCAAGTTCTCATTGTCTCCTCACATGGAAAAGAGAAGTTCTGGTATTTCTTCTTCTTCTTCTTATGAGGGCACAAATCCATGATTGGGTCTCCATCTCTATGACCTCCTCTGAACCAAATCAATTTGTCAAAAGCCATGCTTCTTAATATCATCACCCTTGGGGGTCAGAATTTCAACATACAGATTTTGAGGGGACACAAATCTTGAGACCATGACAGAGAAACATTTGGTAGTATTTTGTATTCAATAGTTACGTGAATTGCAACAATGGGAAATTAAGGATTTCAATATTATGAAAATGTGGCATGCAGGAGTTGAGGTCTTTACTTTGAATTTTGTTCAAAGTATCATAAATTCTGAGTGGAGTTTGAAGAAAGCTCATATGTCCATCTGTGTCTGTTGTACACAGATTCTTGAAAATGGCTCCGTGTTGTCAGGACTATCCAGAAAGCAGGTGATTAGCTGAAATGTTATGGTTTGGTTATGAGATGTCCCATGAAAGGTCATATGTGAGATAATGCAAAAAGTTTCAAAGGAGAAACGATTGTATTGTGAGAGTCTTAACCCCATCAGTGAATTAATCCCTGATGGGATTAACTGATTGGTAACTAGAGGCAGGTGGGGTGTAGCTGGAGGAAATAGTTAATGGGGGTGTGGCTATGGGGTATATATATTGCATCTAGAGCTAGAGTCTCTCTCTATGCTTCTTGACTACCATGATGTGAGCTGCTTCCTGCTGCCACACACTGAGCCATGAAATTCTGCCTTACCTAGAGCCCTGAGGAATGGAGCCGGCCTTTTCTAGAGGAGGACCTCTGAAACCATAAGTCCTCAAACTTTTCTTCCCCTATAGTTGTGCTGGTCATATCCTTCAATCACAGTAGCAAAATAGCTGACTAGAACGTGAGTCACCGTGTCCTGTAACTGGGGATTGGTGGGCAAAACAAAGTGAGGAGTAGTTTAATTGTCCAATGCATGACTATTAAGTGACACTTGGTTAGGTGCTGGGAACACAGAAGTAAATACCTAAAGCTTTCCTATTAGATATCTCAACACTGGATGAGAAAACCAACAAGAGAGCCAACAATTTGTAAACATTGCGGTCATCAAGCTAATAATAAATTAAACATAAACACTCTAAAATTATGCTCTAGGCTCTGGAGTAATTTCATCCTGACTTTGCCATATGCTTACCCGTCTTGACCTTGAGAAATTAACCAATCAGGAAAGAGAATACATGCTAAATCAGTGGGAAATTTAATACTCAAGATTCTTTACAAAGGTGTTTTAAAAGCTAATCAAATACAAGAACCAAGAAAAAAAAAAAGATTAGGATCAACAAAAAAATCACTGTTATCATTATAAATTGGGAAGTGGAACTATAGAAGCTGAGTAGCTGATGCCATTTGGCATCAAAGGTGTGGTTGAAAAATGAGCTGTTCGCTGTACAGTGGAACCAATAAAGGGTTTTTAACCACGCCTGAAGATCCTGTACCATAAATATAAGTGGGCTTTTTCTCATGCCTAACATGTCAAACTTCTGCCAGCGACTTCTACTGTGTAGAACTAATTAGAAACTAAGCAGCTCATTTTTTAAGGGCCTTTAAGAAATAACAGCACTCCAGAATGCAGAAAGTGCAAAAAAAAAAAAAAAAGAAAAAATGAAAAAAAAAACTATCAAAGAACAAATAGAAAAATGACTAAGATTCATGTGGATAAATTATGTAAGATCTCTGAATTCTGTACAAATTCTGCAATGGCTTCCCACAACATTTATAATAGAATATGAATGCCTTATATTGAAAGAAAAATTCTATCCTTTCCATTCTGTATAGTTTCCCTGAGCACTTTTTCAGTATTCTCCCCTATACTTACTGGGTTTTAAACTTTATTCTCCTCTCAATTGCTTCCTCCTTAAGGCGGATTCATTTGTTCTTCCCTTTTCCTGGAATATATTTCTCTTGCTTGGTTGACCCCTTCTTGTCATAGGATCTCTCTTTAAATAGTATCTCCTCATAGAGTTTATTTAACATAGTATCTCCTCATAGAGTTTAGCTAACCTCAGAAACCGTTAATGCCATTACCCTCCATGGCCTGTGCATATTTCAATAGATCTTTGCAGATTTGACAACACTGAATTATGAAGTGATTTTTTTTTAATTTAAAAGGAAGAAAGACTGTCTTTCCCTAATAAGGTATAAATTCCATGAAAAATATGAACCCCACTTTTTAAAGTGCCGAATAATGCCTCTCCAATAGCCATTCCTTAAAATGCTTTTAATAAGTGGGTATGCCAATGGTGCTATCAGAAATACCAGCCTTATTTACAGATGAGAATCTTTCTGTTCAGAGAACTCAAATACAGAGACTACATGAAATTAGTTAGGTGGTATTTTTAAGAGAATCTAAAATAAAGAATCATGCTGTCAGAAGAAACTTTGTTTTTTCTTTATTCTAAAGAGAAAAAAAATGACATATATATATACAGATCTTTATTGCTCTCCAAAGGGGTAATGGAGAAATGTATCTTCAGATGTTTAGAAAATTTCTCAATATAAATACATATTACTGGTACACAAAAAAAGAAAAAAATACATATTATGACAATACTTATAAATAGTAATCCATTATTTAATTATAGATTTATTTAATCACAAAATTTCTTCACTGAATAATATCATTAAGATTTTCTAGAAACATGGCAAGCATTATAATTTATTAATGATGGAAATTAATTTGTTATTTTTATTATAAGTGGATACACAGAGTGAATATTGAATATTTGAATATTTATCACATGCCGGAGTGGAAACATTCTGTAAATCCCAGCAGCTTGGGAAACTGGGTCAGGAGGATTGGTAGATCGTATAGCAGTTGTAGTTTGAATTTCTGGAGGAACCTCCATAATGCTATCCACAAAGCCTGCACCATTTTACACTTCCACTGACAAGTATTCGAGGATTCCTGTTTCTTCACTTCTCCACACTAACATTTGCTATTTTCTGGCTCTAAACCATTTTTTTTCTTTTTCAATCTTAATTTTTTGTATAATTGTCATTTTAGCAGGTGACATAATTTCTCATTGTGATTTTGAATTTCTTTAATGATTAGCGGTGTTGAAAATCTTTTCATTTACTTGCTGTCCATTTGTATATCTTTTTAGGAGAAGGTCTAGTCAAGTCTTTTGCCCATTTGTAATTTGTAAACTGTGCCATGCCAGTTCTGTAATCAAAAACCTTCAATGAGTTTTCATACTCACCAATATTAAATCAGAATTCCAACAATGGATCATAACAGTTGATCTTTTCCATTTCTGTTGTTTCTCTGTAGCATTATTTCCCATGACTCTCCAACAATGTCCAATGTTAGCTCTCTAGAATTCCTTGGTATTCTTCCTACTATAAAGTTTCATTCTGACTCAAATACTTGTGTTCTTTTTTTTCTTTTATTAAAACATTTCTTCCTCATACATGTGGATTACTTATTTCATCACTTTGTTAAGATTTTGTTTTAAATAGTCACTCTAGCAGCCTGGCACAGTGGCACAGACCTGTAATCCCAGGAACTCGGGAGGCTGAGGTAGGAAGATCACAAGTTCGTGAAGGGGATGCCCTGGCTGCTCCTTTTTTTTTGTTTGTTTGTTTTTGTTTTGTTTTGTTTTGTTTTGTTTCTTCTTGGGTGCCCTGGGATCAACAGCCTCTTCCATGACATGCTTCTGTCATGATGTACTGCCACACAGTGTGGCCAAGTGAACAGGGACTGATACCTCTGAAACCATCAGTCAAAATAAATCTGCTCTCCTTTTAAGGTATCTATATCAAGTATTTTAACTTAAATATTTTGCCTCATGTTGAGAAAAATACTTATATATTCATTGAAATTTTAAAGATCATAAGAAAAACAGACATAGAAAAACAGACATACAAAGAAAGCTGGGGCTAGGTGGGACACTGACCTCTGATGGAGGAACAGTGACTCAGAACTAGAACATAATGTTTATTATATAGGTTTCATCAAAAGGTTATTTGTGAAGTTTCAGCCAAGCAGGCAATCTGAAGGATGCAGGACTGACGAGACATTAGGGTTATCTTGTTATGCTCAGAATTTTTTGTCCCTGGAAGTTGGTGCCTGAACTCAAGCATCAGACTGATACAGCTCTGCACTTTTGCAGTGAGCCTCCTAGGCTGGATGTTACCATAGCAACTGGGCCATCTTGACCTACACTTTTGCACAGGAATATTCCCAGCAACACATCCATAAAGCAGTCAGAGAGACCATGATTCAAGTCCCCACTCTCCACAGTTACTTATTTGTTAATTATGTGGGCCATCAGAACAACCCCATGAGTCTCAAACTGCAGATGGTACATGGTTTGAGTTTTACCAAGGTTCATGAGCTGGAAGCTTGATCCTCAATTTTGTAAAGTTGAGGGGGTAAAATATTTAAGAGGTGGGGCCCACAGAAAGAGATTAGGCCATTGGAAGTGCACCCTCAAATGGAATTAAGACATTTCTTATAGGACCCCATTTAGTTGTTGCAAGAGTGAATCATACAAAAAGCAAACTTGAGCCCTAAATCTCTTTTACTGTCACTCTTGTACCTGCTCCCAACATGATGCTATGTGCCATGTTGTGATATAGCCAGAAAGTCCTTATCAGGGACTAAACTGATGAGGCTGCCCTATCTTGGACTTACAGCTTAAAAACTGTCAGCTCAGTAAACTTCTTCTTGATATAATACCTAGCCTCAAGTATTTTGTTATAGCAACCGAATATGGACTCATAAATCCTGTGATAATGTTTTTGAAAATCAAATAAATGAGGGAATTACTTTACACATAAGTTTATATGGTTCAGGGAGACATGTCCAACAGGTTCTCATTTTTGGAAACTGTATAATTGTCACCTTTGGATCTAGTTTACTTAAATATTATTTCCAGCAGTGTATAAATATTTGATATCAATACTCTAAAACAATGATATTCTAGGTGGTAGTCTGAATTTTTCTTAAATTCTGGCTTTATAAAATAAGCTCAGGTGCAAATTTCTCCTTTAGAAATATGGGTGATTGCTTCATGGAGACAAAATTCAAGAAAGAGAGAGAGAGATAGAGATAGAGATAGAGATAGAGATAGAGATAGAGATAGAGATAGACAGATAGATAGAGAGAGAGAGAGAGAGAGAGAGAGAGAGAGAGAGAGAAAGAAATAGGGAGAGAGGAACATGTTAACATGTTATTTAAACTATTAAGGTGAATATCCCTTTGCACTTGACCAATGCAGCATTATAATTATTAATATGCAATATGGCTGATGGAAGCAAATGAGAAAATTAAATCCATTAGTGTGTGTGGTGTGTGGTATGTGTGTGTATGGAATTATTTTAGCATTTTTAATATTTTTTGATTCTTTTGATTGGACCTAACTGCATCACTGAACTACATTCCCAGCCTTTTCCTGTTTTTATTTTGAGACAGAATCTTATCTTACAAAGTTAATGAGGCTGGCCTTGAACTTGCAATCATCCTGCCTCAGTCTCCCAATTTTCTGGGGTTGCATTTATGTGCCACTGTGCCAGGCTCCACTAGCAGATGTTAAAAGAAGGTAGCTTAGGATGAAAACATGGTAGGATTAGCAGATAAATATTAGAAAATGAGAACAAACTGAACCAACTGAGTAATAAATTTTCTCTTTTTACACCCCTTTCCTTTTTCTTCTTCCACTATCTCTATAATAGTTGTTTCACCTAAAAAGTAAAACTAGACTATTAACTTTAAGAATTATTGCCGTTCCCCTATTCTCCCAAAGCAGCTAAGATGTTTTCAAATCACGACACACCCCCTAATAAAATACTAGTTGACTTTAACACGGGTAGGTCAGCAAATAGAATATTTTCACTTAAATTATGAAATAGCAAGACAACCGGAAGGGCTTATATTGAGGAAACAGAATGGATTGTAAAACTTCTCAAGCAGAGCAACACTCAAAACCATTAAAGAGAAAGTTCCCTCTCAATTTGAATGACAATAATAGCTTGGCACATCCATTAGTACGTGAATACTGTCTCAAAGCCATTACACTTTTCCCACATTATCCCTTAATACTCTGTTTCTGCATATCTATTAACATAATTAATGATAATACAGAAAACATTCAATATTTTTGAAATCTAAAAAAGGAAAAAGTTTAAAAGGATACTTTTGAGAATAAGTACAGTAGTTTTCCTTTTTCTACCTGTTCAATGATGATAAAAAGATATTAGCACTATCTATCATCCCAAAGGGCATATAATAATTGTTTGTACAATAAAGAAAATATCTTGAAATGTGAGCTGATAAAAACACCTTATTCAAGATAAGGACTTTAATTTTGAGAATATTTCTTGGGTGGGGCTGATATAGCTTTTATATCATTTATTTTCATTTGTGACCCAGGCTAAGTCATTTAAAATTTCTTGAGCTTCCATGTCTTGTAAGATGGGGACAATGACAGTTATCTCACAGAGTACCTATTAAAAATGATAATCCCCATTCCACACTGCCTGGAACATGGGAAACTCCAGATAAATAATCTATTCTTTGTAGAGTTATCATCTCCTAAAGTCCATGTGATGGTTTCCAAGGGAGTAGACTTATCATCTCCACTTCACAGGAAGAGAGATTGACTTTGGTGGTGGACTCGCAGTCAATCAGGGGCAAGGCTGGGTTTACAGAACCATCCTTATCTGTGAGCTGACACTGTGGTAGTGAACCACTTAGCATAGTGCCTGGCACCTGATAGAATGAACAACTGGCAACCTGGGAACCCTGCAATTGCATCACTATTTTTATTTCCTCCACATGTGTCTTTTCCTGTTCTCACTCTTGCCTGACAGTTGTTTCAGAATTTGTGGCAAATCGGGTGCAAAGGAGATACAGACTCTTCAGACAGGGTATTTGCACCAAGTGACTGAGGACTGATGATACTTGGCATTCTGATTGGAATTTTATCAGGGATCTAATGCTAAAGCTGAAGAAGCTGCACTAGCCATTAATCATTGGTTTCATTGGTGGTTTGGTTTCATGTGGAGAAATGTAAGATGGCTCCTCTGGTTTTGATTTCGGCTCATGTTCCTGACTGTGACCCAACGACTTGCCCCACTTCAGTTCTTGAAATTGTTCCATTCCATTACTTAGGGAACTAAGGGGCAAGGGGAAATTTAAGACCCATCAATGTCAGTCCAAGACAAAAGGACATTTTGTAACTGTTCCCACAGTAGCCCACAGCGGGTGTTCAATTTTGATTTTTTCATGTCCTACCCCACAGCCAGTATAGAGGAGTTAGGATTCTGTCTTCCTTTTTACTTGTAACTTGGTTTGATGAATATCTCCTAACATTACACTCAAATCAGAAATTGTTTATTTTTCCACCAAAAAAAAAAAAACTAGAAAAACTAAAGCACTCCTATATATTTTTTTTTTCAAATTTGAAGAAGGTAAAAATAAGAAAAGAAGAAAGAAAATATCATTAAGTGTAGCATATAGTGATATCCTGCACCTTAAAAGTGTTTTTCCTCTTTTTTTAAAAAAAAAATATGGGTAATGTAATTCTGTAGGTAATATTAGGTAGTTCAAGGAATCAATATAGTTGAATGCCCTCCTAAGAAAAACTAATTTGTGGTGACTGGTCTTTTCAATTCTTAAGATTCAGAAGGTAAAAATACAAAGCTCTTTGTCACAAGGCATAAGAGAGCTTTGTGGCATAGTTAGATATCAATGTGGATTCCAGGCTTTGTGTTTTTTACTCTTAGAATTTAATGTATGACAAGAAGCTGGTATTTTCTGATTGTAAAAGGGCTTCTGGTGTCCTTGTGGCTCAGATGTGAATGCAAACCCCAATCCCCACCACTCTTATGCAAAAGCTTTACTCTTTCGTGTGTCACCCTCTGGGATAGCACAAGAAATAAGTTCAGAGAAAAGGTCATATTCTGGGCGGACAGCTTGTATCTGTCTGAAAGAAAAGTTCATTTGTTCCCATTTTTATGCTATTTTATTTGAAAAGGGGTGTTTAAGTGATATTTTCTTGCTTCTTGCTCTTCTAGTGAGAAAAATCACAGACCATTAGCCAAACAGGTCAATGGACAATCTCTGGGATTTTCTGCCTAAGAAACAGTTTCAAAGTTTTATAGGAAAAAAATAATAAAATTAAAAATGCAAGGCAGTTCTTTGTACTGTGAAGAGTCACTTATTGATTAAAGTATGAAATCAGTATTTTGATGGGATTTTTTTTCTAGAAAACTACAAATACAAATTATACCAAGGGACATGGTAAGTGGGAAATCAACATGCAATGCTTAGCACTAAAGCATTTAAGCTGAATATAAATTCTAATATATTATTGCCAATAATATATCTTTATTGAAGCTTTTCAGAAGGCATTTGGCACTTATCTATCAAACTTTTAAGTACGTAGAGACTTTGTGTTAGTCATTCTACAAATGCAAATTCATCTCAGACATCTTTATATATCTCTGACAGCAATGTTTAAGAATATTTATTATGGCATTGTTTGTAATTTTTATCTATTGATTAACATGTTTAATGTTCTCAAGTATTCAACTACTTAAACAAAATATGGTACACTAAACAATAATACACTATATTGCCTATAAAAACTAAGTATATGTATACATTTTGACAAGTAAAGTTGTTTGCATTTTGTGTAGAACTCATAAAGGAGAAACTGGTATAAGGTTATGTCTTGGAAAGAAGTTTGTTACATTATACTCTCTGGGCTTATTGCCTGGTTTCACTTACCAGATGTGTAGTAAGATATAAGTCCCCAAATGTGTTTGAGCATCAGGTTCTTCCTCTGTTAATGTAACTTTCATAATAATCAAAGCAGAAATTGCAAAAGAAACAATTTGCAGCAGATATCAATTATTATAAAGTGAAATTTGATGAAATAACCAATGAATTATGAACGTATTTTCTAATTGTTTGAAATATTATATGCTTCCCATGACCCAAGCACTGCCTTTCATATAAATTACTTACTATATGTAATGCTCATACCAGATCTTTTCTTTGAGAGTAAAAGATCCTGACCTTTTTCTGTGGAATATTCTCTTCTATATATCTTTGAGGTCATACAGTATAGATATTTTAAACATTTTCATGAAAAAAAAACCTAAAATTGTAGATTCCAAATGCTAACCAAAGTGAAAATTTGATAATAGACACTAAATGCAGTGAATTTAACAGATTGAGAACAGTGCAAATAATAACAATGATATAGTAATTATGACTAGGAAACTTCTCAACACCTGCTAAACGTAACTTAATTCATTTAATCTTTACAGCAACTACTTAAGTGCAGCTGTTGCTATTCCCATTTCTTTAAAGATTTATTTTTTAGTTGCAGGTGGTAAAGGTAAAGGCGAAATACCTTTATTTTGTTTTTATGCAGTGCTGAGGATTGAACCCAGTGACTTACACAAGCTAGGCAAGTTCTCTTCCTCTGAGCCATAACCCCAGCCCTTGTTGCTATTCCCATTTTATGCCTGAGAAATTTTGGTGAGGAATGTTAAGTCATATGGCTATAAGTATCCAAATGCAGAGGAAAAAAATCCAGATTCTCCCTACTTTAATCACTATTACAGAGAGTCACAGGAGTTTTCTTAGAGTAGTGGTTTGTTCCTGTAAAATAATAATGCATCAGAAAAAGTTACCTTTCCATTTAAATCTACATATTAGAAACTTTTCTTCCTAATGGAGTGATATAACTTTATGTCTTAATTTGACTTATAGGCAATACTAAAATCATATTCACGTCCCTGAAAATAATAATATTAATGATGACAAATAATTTGTCATCCACATCAAATTTCACATGCTAAAATATGTTAATTTCAAGAAAGATAGAATTTTTCTTATATTATTGGAAGTTTATGGCCTTAACTGAAGCCAATCTTTGTTTAATTACATAAAAAAGATTTTTATCTGTAAAAATAAGTATCTAAAGAAAATACAGCAAATTGTTCACAAATCTCAGGGAAAAGAATTTACCATTTAATTGTAAAATGGAATGAAGTGAAAAAATACACAGACAAGAGCACTCTGTTTCTAAGATCTATATCCTTTGAAAGTTATTAAGTTTGTAAATCATAATAAAAATAGCCAAATCCAGGTGCAATGGTGTATGCCTATAATCCCAGAAGCTTGGGAAGCTGAAGCAGGAAGGATTGTGAGTTCAAAGCTAGCCTCACCAACTTAGCAAGGCCATCAGCAACTCATGTTTCTAAATAAAATATAATTCAGGACTGGGGATGTGCCTCAGTGGTTTAGTGTCTCTGGGTTCAAACCCTGGTACCAAAACCAAACAAATCAATCAATTAATGAATTAAGTGAAATAAAAATCAGTAGAGCAATGTCTTTGCCTTTGGAAGTTGAGTGGATAAATGAATGATTCCAATTTTTTCATTCATTAATTTATCCACTTATTCATTCCCTCATATAGGTATTCACTCATTCATTCAGGATTCATTCAATATTTATTTATATATGTATATTGGCACTGGGCTAGCTGCAGAAGGAACAGGAAATCAAAAGGACCAATTTACACTATCATTGAATTGTGGCTTCACCATGATGGACTTTGGCCATTGAATTGGTTACAATGAATTGGAATCCATCAGTCATGATCTTGGCATGAAAAGATGGCAACTCAATGAGGAGAACAACACATTTGTGTTTTACTTTTTTTTATTCCAGCTTGCTATAAGTACCCCTGAAATTTACCAGGAGACTAGAGGGAAGGGAGAAAGTGCCGCCTGCCTGCATGCATGGGAGGAACATTAAGTTCTGTGTATTTAAATGCCTTCCTCTGTAGACTGGATCTTTTCCATTAAGCCTTCAGCTCACTCTGCACTGGAGTCAGCTGAGGAGGCTGAAGTGAATCCCGGTGCATCAAGGGACTTCCCCTGTTTTTGATTGTGGTTGAGTTAGACCAATGGGAGACATGGAAAGGAAATCCATAACAAATGGAAGGATGATGGGACAGAAGTGTTGAGCAATTTGTCTTCAGGTGCTTTCCCGGATCTACTTCCTTCATCTGCCAGTTTCCTTCTGGTTTGGGCCTTAGCCCCTGGAGCAAGTCCTCTCTGTCTGCTTTTCTCAGTGTTCTGAGGTTTACTCCTTCAAGTTTAGAGGAGATGGTATCTTCCCACTTAAAAGTCCTAAAGTAACATGCCATCTTTTAACTCTGAGTGGTATTTGTAACAAACAGCAAAAATAACCTTTTAGAAATATTCTCTTCAAGTTACCTATGTTGAGTATTACCACCTTTGAATCTTTTCAAAGAATTAAATAGTAGAGAGGCAACCCTATCCCCCTTCCCTCCCACATATCCTGAACCTGTGTAATAAATAAGCACACTGTATCCTTCTGCATGCTGAAGCCTGTGTCTGTGTCTCTCTGTGTGTGTCTGTGCATTACTGAAGAAGATTCTACCTTCACACTAGTAACAGCATAATACTGGATTTATGTTTAAAATAATTGTTATAATGTCCAAATATCTCAATTGGAGGTAGTTGTTAAAAATATTAAATGAAATAAAATGTATATGAGACTTTGTCAGAGACTGGTGTCTATCAGCTATCTATTAAATTTTACATTCTGAGAATAAGAAAAAGAACTGTTTATTCTCAGCTCCTTCATCTAAACACATGTATTTAAGCTTCATTCATTTGAAAGTACTTTGAGCCCTAAAAACACATTTTCACTCCAATTTCCCCAGAATGAAGGACTGTCCTATTAGTGCCTTTCACAGATATTCATGAGATACCAGAAAGAATGGTAATCCTCTTTAAAGGGCAAAAATTCTGCTTTGAAGAAATGGCACTAATGGATAGAAACCAAAATTCTGAATATATCTTGCTCCACTGCTTGGAAAAAAAATAAATAAATAAAAACAAAACAAAACCTGCTGCCCAGACTGCATAGAATACTTGCTGAGCACAGTGGTGCACACCTGTAATCTCAGTGGCTCAGGAGGCTGAGGCAGGAGGATCTCAAATTTGAAACCAGCCTCAGCCATTTAGTGATTGAATTGTGGCTTCATTGAATTGTGGCTTCATAATATAAAAAGGGGCTGAAGATGTGGCTAAGTGGTTAAGTATACCTGGGTTTAATCCCTGGTTTAAAAAAAATTAGAATGACAATGGAATTAAATATAGACATAGGAAATGTCATTAAGGACAACTACTTGGGGGGCCAACGCAGGTGGTTACAAGGCCAGTCTCAGGACCTTTGCAAGATTGAGTCACAAAATACAAGGGGCTGGAGGTTTTAGCTCAGTGGTAATATGCCCTGTGTTCAATCTGCAGTAATGAGAAAAATTCTTTAAGACATAGTCTTTAGGAGAGGGCAGATCAGAATTCAAAGTCCAGATTCACTGTGCATTAGTGTGTAATACTTAAAGATTTCTGAGTTTCCTTCGTCTAGAGCATAAGGCTTTATGTAATCACCATATTATGGGAATTAGAAAGATTTAGTGATATTTAGCTTAGTTCATTACATAGGTAATCATCTTTGATTTAAGTAAAGCCAATCAGCTAACACAAAAAGTCACCCAATTTACCAAATGAATCCAGGATTGCCTATATGTGACAAATAACACTGTCTAGTTATTTTACTTGAGATCTAGGTATTATTTTTCTTGATAGTAAGTATTTAATAGATAGTTTCTGAATATATCATCATCATCATCATCATCATCATCATCATCATCATTTCCATTATAACAATGAGGTATATACTGAAAATTATATTACTTTTGTAGCAGGCAAATACTAAACATTCAGAATTTTGTTTAGTTACTTATTTTCATATGTTTTCTGTGAGATACCTTTATATGCAAACTGCATGAGATAATGCATAAGACTGAACCTAAACTTTGACATTTGAAATTTATGGGATATGACTTACAGTGGTATAACTGCTTGGTTATTTGGCACCTCTTGTTTCACATAACCAATCAGGCTTGATTCATCTTGTACTGCATCTCAGATCTCAGACCCTATTAGGTCTATCCCATTGACTGATAGTCTAGTTACTGACATCCAGAACCTTCTAAGGATATGAAATATGCTAACAAGCCTATTTTCTCATTCTCTTTCATCATTCCTGCTTTATTAAGAGAAGTTTCACCTCATTCATTTATACCTTCTATCTGACAACCCTTCATTAACAAATGTATTCATAATACCAATTGATGCAATCATGTTTTGTCCACTAGTACAATCCTTGTAATGACTATATATCCGTGTTAATTACTCAAACTCCAACTTCTCCATATTGAGATGAAGGACTGGGTAGAGCCTGCACATGTGGTGAAATTCTCCACAGAAAGGAACATTGAGCACACATTTTTGTGTTTTAAAGAGAAAAAAGACTGTTGCTGAATAAGCAGTAAGTCAGAATGTGATGCACATTAGAGGCAATTTATAGTGCCTAGAATGAAAAGAAGTTTACACTTCATCATCATCAGTCAGAAACTATCCATTAAGTACTTATTATCAAGAAAAATAATACCTAGATCTCAAGTAAAATAACTAGACAGTGTTATTTGTCACATATAGGTAAATCCTAGATTCATTTGGTAAATTGGGTGACTTTTTGTGTTAGCTGATTGGCTTTACTTATATCAAGAATAAACTCTTTCATCCCTAGAACAGATAGTTTTATAACTTACAGAGAGGAGCCACTGATAGAGTCCTGCTCCATCATGGAACACAGGAGATAAGGACACTCTCCTTGGTGCTGTCATTTCAGAATTGGCTCCCAGGACTTGGAGGAAGACATTCCTGGGTCATCATATGGCAACACATCTAGTAGCTTCCTAAAAGAATTATATATGTTTCAAAGAGAGTGACAAAGAACTTACAAGTTTACTAAAGTACATTTTCTAGTAAAAGGAAGAAGGGAGTCTTTTATCTTCTTATCAACCAGAAAAACTCATACTTTAAATTTGTATTTGCCTTATAAAATTCAGATATGCACAATTATAACTTTTATTATGAACCATTTGAGAGTAAGTTGCAGATATTTATAGTATATGTACTAATTTGCTTTGTCTAAAATATATAGAAATAGTGCCAGAATTGGTAAGCCATACCACTGTGAAAAGCAAACATAAGTTTAATATTTGTTTACTTTTCTATAAATATTATGTTCAAAAGTTATTTTCTATTCCCCACTTCAATGAGGTTGTTATTCATCTGCTATGTGATTTTATTTATTTATTTTTATAGTTTTAGTTTTAGGGTTTTTATCAAGCTTAATTAATTTTTTTATAAAATTATCATTCATGGTGTGCAAAATATTAACAGGATTTCAAAAGCTATATTTAGAGAAGTATTACTCTATCTTTACATTTTTTTTCTTTCTCTTTCACTATGTTTTTTTAATGCCTCATCAGTAAAGCATGTTATTTGTACAGAGAAAGACCAGGGCCAGGGATCCCGTAGTACATTCCTCAACTATATTTATCATTTTTAGAATCTCCAAATGCATTTACAAAAAAAAAAAAAAAAACAACTCAAAAGTATCCTGAACAAAACAACCATTAGAACCTCCAAATTCTGACATACTCAGAGGGATGGATAGGAGTGTATGAGGTTCATGACAAATTGTTTCCCAGTAGGTTTTCCTGTAGAAACTTCCATGACTCCTCTTGAGACTTTATTAGTTCTCCTCCTGGGTTGTACTTCTTCCATCAAAGTACTTAATATTTTGCATTATACTCATTGATTTTCTTGTCTATCTCTCTCCTTCCATAAGGGAAGTGACTACAACTTATTGAACTGCTGTAAAATGCCTGGAGCTGTTGATGCTTGAGGACACAGAGATGAATAAATAGAAGTGAGTGAACCTAGGATTAAAAAAATAAAGCGAGCGGATAATCTGTACTTCACTCATCTGAGTTTCACTAGTTCATCCTAAAGACTTAGTACAAAATGACACTTGTTCAAAGGCGAATAACTTCCCCTTCTCCTCAAGGAATTTAAGGCTGGGGTTCTATCTCCTTGTTACCTATCGGTCCAAGAGAACATGAAGCTAGAGGTCAGAAACTACATATAGAGACTGACTTTGACCTAGATGTGGCCTTTCCATGCATTAAACTCCACATGTTAATGGGATATAGATAGAAGGTTCTGAGGATAGAAGCAAGATGGACTAAAGCTGCTCTTGTAGAAAGTACATTGATAATGATTTTCTATCTGTCATTAATAGGATTATTACTACATGAAAGAATAGCCCTCTTGGTCTATCTTTTTTTTTCTCTCTCTTCTTTTTGTGTTGGAGTTCAAACCTGGGGACACTTTACCACCCAGCCACATCCCCAGTCCTTTTCAAATTTAATTTATTTTTTTGAGATAGGGTCTCACTAAATTGCTGAGGGCAACCCTAAATTGCCCAGGCTGACCTCAAACTTCAGATCCTCTTGCCTCAGCCTCCTGAATTGCTGGGATCAGAGGTATGTAACATGATAGCCAGACAAATTTTTCATTTGATATTTAATTCTTTAATATACATGAGAATGTTTTATGATATATGATAAGATAACTAATATTCTCTTCCTTGATGTAGTAAATAAATTTTAAAGCTCCAGAAAAATGTAATGAAAATGAAGGTCCATTAACTCAAATATAGAGACTCAACCAACCATTAGTTTCAGTTTAAGTTCCTGAATTCCTAAAAAGTCCACAAATGTAACTGTGAGGTTCATTAGTCTGCTTTTAAAATTAAACTCTAAAAACATATTAAAAGTAATAGAAATAACTAGGAAAATTCTTGCCCAAATTGAAGCATGCTCCTATTTTGTTAGTATGTGTGGACTTACCCTAACTTTGACTTTCTCCTGTAAACAAAAATGGTTATGATTTGTGGTTTATATATGCCTTTGATTAATAATAAATTGGTAGTCAATGATTATTTAATAAACTCCATGGGTTGGAAGGATGACAGCCAGATGGTCCTGTGGTTCCTGACCTTTCTTTCCCCAATAAGAACATTTTATTCCTTTGTCCTTTCTTTTGAATTATTTTAGGGAAAAGCATGTGCTTTGGTGACACACTGACTTGAGTTCAGCTTCTGTGTTCAGAACTTACCACTGGTTGTTCCTCTGAACTTTAGTTTGATCACCTCTAAAGTGAAAACACCATACCTACAACCAGAGATACTATAAAGTGTGAATGAGGGTTTTATTTTTGTCCACTGTTGATTTTTTTCTAAATGATCTTCATCCTGCCAACTCTGGTTTTCTTGAGACGTCATTTCTACCTCGACTGAAATACACTGAAGATCACATAAGATCATAGGAATTCCATATGTTTAAAAAGAGAAGACTTCTGTATTGAAAATTAATTAATAAAACTTGGGCTAATTTAGTAATGAAACAGTATTGGAATTTGAAATGTATTATATGAACACTGAAAAACCAAGTCATATCTTTCCAAAACCAGTATACTAAGTGAGAATGTCATGGATTAAGGAGAACAAATACCCAATTGTCACAAAAATGTCTGGGATAAAAACTTTAATTAAACCTTCTTTTAGTGAAGTGTTAACATTTGAAATTTAAGAAAGCAAATATAATCTTACCTAGTATACATACAGCAAATATGATATGCAAATTGTAAGGAATTACAGTAAGATATACTAATGATTCACTTCTCTTCCAAGGCCACCCATAGCAAAGTGAGGTATTTTCAGAAAAAGACTGGGAAACCAGAGATATTTTGGAGTGGAGATGAAACTAATGCTTTTCTAAGGTCCTCAGAAGATGAGACATATCATTGCAACCTAAGCCATCTGACTTACTTTTTTAATGTAATTTTTAAAATTTATATATGACAGAGGAATGCATTCCCATTCTTAACACATATATAGAGCACAGTTTTTCATATCTCTTGTTGTATACATAGTATATTCACATCAATTTGTGTCTTCATACATGTACTTTGGATAGTAATGATCATCACATTCCACCATCATTAATTACCCCATACCCACTCCCTCCCCCTCCAACTCCTCTGCCCTATCTAGAGTTTGTCTATTCCTGCCATCTGACTTACTCTTAAATACGCAGAGATTTCAGGTGTTGCACATTTATGCACATAACTTCAAAGCATTTGGAGAGAAGTTTTGAAGTCCCCCAAAATTCCTAGAAGATAAATACCTTCATAAGGTCAGCACGTAAGTACATAAATTTTTAAAGTGGACCCATATTTTCAATTCCAAATTCTTTTCTAAGCTTAATATGAAAACCTTGTTACTGATGCCTTAGACTCTAAGGAAATCTATAGACACTTCAATGAGAATAGTTCATGTATGGACATACACAAATATGTTCAAAAGCATCAAAGACTCCTCAAAGCTCACGTAGTTCCTTATATTTAGAACCACTGGGTTCATTTATAAGCTGGTAAATATTCAGTGTTGTGTCAATCTGCTAATATTTTGGGGGGAGTGGTACTTGGGATTGAACTCAGGGGCACTCGACCACTGAAACACATCCCCAGCCCTATTTTGTATTTTATTTAGAGACAGGGTCTCCTTGAGTTGCTTAGTGCCTCACTTTTGTTATGGCTGGCTTTGAACTTGCAATCCTTCTGCCTCAGCTTCCTGAGTTGCTGGGATTACAGGTGGGCACCACCAAGCTCAGCTCTGCTAATAAATTTATGAGGTCAAATATTTAGCCTCTGTAGGCAATTTCTATGATCACCTCAAGCTCAAAGAAGATTCCAGGGAGAATTGGGGAGAAGCACTTAATTGAATTTGCCTATACTTGATTGGTGTCATGTATCCAGACAAAGCCATCCCTGAAATTTTCAGGACCCTGAGACCAGGGAGTATTCTTGTTTAGACTCAGGGTGCCTCATCCATCAGGTTTTGAATTAATTGATCAGTGCAGTGATTTTATTGCTAGTCCAGGGCTGACTTTTATGAGTAATAGATCCATTTATATCTTACAATTTTTTTTTTCAGAGACACAAGGTAGTTGCTTTCCTCATTCAGGTTAAATAAACTTGTTAAATGAAAACTTACTCAATGAACAATAGGTCTCTAAAATAAAAGGGTTATTGAGCTGTTAGAAATGCTGGGACTAATTCCCTCAAATCCCAGCTGCAAGACCAGATAGTAGTTGGAAAACTGCTTCATATTTTATAATAAAACTAGTAAGAGAAGAAGCCATCAGTTGGTGACATTGAAACTGTATCGGATGTCGACAAGAAAGGAAGGACAACACAAAGTGCCCCATGTCTTAGAAACAGAGGCCATGGGGTGAATGAGGGCTACTTCTTGATTGGTTTTGATGATGTCACCACTGTGGCTAAACTTCCATAGACAGGACAAGAAAGTGAAACCTCTTTTTTTTTTTTTCTCCTTTGTTGGTTTAGCCAAAGATGTCACTTAAAATAAACCCTTCTTATCTTCTTCCCTCTTCTTCTGCCTGTAACTTAATTAGAGACATCTCAGAATTATTCTCTTATCAATATTAATGACTATGTCCCCAGAAAATAGACCACTAAGTAAAGTAAAATTAATGAGAATAAAAGAGGAAGAATGCAGTTACTATGGTTTTATGGATAGTCACACATACGTTGTATTGAGGATGGGGAGAGTTCTGGCTTTTTATTATTTTTATGAAATGTTCTTTGTAAGGCAGGACATTTGTAGCAAGCAATAGGCAGGGCATTTCATCTCTATCAGCAGTTCTCAACCAGGGGTGATGTTGGGGCCACCCCTCTCACCCCATGCCTAGAACATCTGTCAATGCCTGGAGACATTTTTACTTGCTACACATTGAAGGAATGTGCTACTGACAACCAGGGAATAAATGCCAGGGATGTTACCAAGCCTACTCACATACACTAGATAATCCCCCAAGACATAAAATCATCTCACTCAGTATGTTAACAGCATTTTTATAATTGATAAAGCTAAAGTACTGTAAATCATACTGTTTTCCCATATTGTGTGATTTTGTGGATTGGGGATATTAGTATCTTTGTAGCCTTTCTTTAAAATTGTCATTTTAAAAAATATTTATTTTTTACTTGTAGTTGGACACAATACCTTTATTTTATTTATTTTTATGTGGTGCTGAGGATTGAACCCAGGGCCTCTAACATGCTAGGTGAGCCTTTTACCGCTGAGCCACAACCCCAGCCCTAAAATTGTCATCCTAATCAATTTATCCATATAATACAGGGCAAAAAAAAAAAAAAAAGAAAGAAAGAAAGAAAAAAGAAAAAGAAAAAATTGTGCTTTTAGAGTTTAACGTTTAACTTACTCCATAGCCCCAAATTTTTAGCATTTTCATATCTCACTTTAAACATCATGAAAGTAGTTTTCTGAGTATACCTTTCATAACTCAGGGTTATCTCTTTGTTAACCTATATGCCGGTGATCTTGCACCATCCCATTTTGAAACCTTCTAGCCCTGCCTACATTCATGCATACATTTTGTTTTACTTATAGACTGAGGATTTAGTTTCTATTATAGAATGGGTCCTTGCAGTCTCTTTTTGAATTGAATGCTGAAGAAACTTCAGCTTTAATTAAAATGATAGTATCACCATTTAAAGGCTAAAATACCTACAAGGACACAAGTAATAATGGCCCAGTTTTATATGGCTTAGCGGGCTGGCTATCTCAAGAATGCTTCTTTTGCGCCTGGCTTGCTTTGAGAAAGAGGAAGGCTGCTTTTCTAAAGATATGAATTCTGGATCTGATTGCTTCTGTGAAGAACATTTAAAGAGGGTTAGGCACCTCTAGCTGGAAGAAAAAAAATCACTCTGTGTTAAAAGTTTCATAGTTGACAGCAGTGTAAGTCCCATCAACTTTTTCTGAGCAAACTTGGGCATATTTTGCAAGCTGTTGAGAAATAGGAATCGTCCAGAACTGCAACAGAAATAGCACTAGAAGGGCCTGTTCTGTATCTCACACAGGGCAGCTTGCAAAAGCGTGAGCAAAAGAAAACATAGAAAAACTGAGAGAGGTAAGCAAAAGTGCAGATGACCTCATTATTCATCATTTTTTAGTGAGTAACCTTGCTTCTTAACCAATAAAATATGAGGATAACTTTCACCTTATCAGATTATTTTTGATCCCTTTCCATGCATAGGCTTAGGCTACACTCTCTGTTAATCGGGATGGCCTTTCTTCTTATGTAAACCAATCCTCATGCTCATGTGCAGGTGATTTCATGAAGGTAGGGACGTCACCGAGACTTTTTTATTCATTGCTGTGTCCTCTATAGCCAGGAGACTCCTTAACACATCACAGACAGAAAAATAATGTTTTGAATTAATTACTTGATTCAGTAGTGTCATGTGAAAATGCAGAGGGTTGTTAACTGGCTAATGGAATGGTCTTTTGTACAGAACATGCCCCTTTGTCTTATCGATAGTCCTCCAAGATCTGGTCCTTTGCATTGCAAAACCAGAGATAGTTCAATAGCCAGTGTGTAAAATGCACAATTATTATAGTTGAAAAAAATATGTTTATTTTCTAGTGCAGCTTTGTTAGTATAGAATGAACTGTTATGCCACAGCTATATTTTATAATTTATTTCCTTAAGATTCTGTGTTTTTGAACAGCCTTTAAAGACAAGCGGTGCTCACAGTATGTTACAAATTTGAAATAAAAACAATGAAAGAAAGTTATAAGATGGTATAGATAGAAAAATATAAACCAACATTTGCCATATGTGATAATTTTGTAAACAGTATTTTAATTGAAGAGGGTATTATCAAGAAAGGAACTGGGTTGTTTGTTATCTTATTGTTTAATTTTTTAAGTTCTTTGTATATTCTGGATATTAGGGCTCTATCTGAAGTGTGAGGAGTAAAAATTTGTTCCCAGGATGTAGGTTCCCTGTTTACCTCTCTTATTGTTTCTCTTGCTGAGAAAAAACTTTTTAGTTTCAGTAAGTCCCATTTGTTTATTCTTGTATTTAATTCTTGGGCTATGGGCGTCCTATTAAGGAATTTGGAGCCCGACCCCACAATATGTAGATCGGAGCCAACTTTTTCTTCTATCAGGTGCAGAGTCTCTGGTTTGATATCTAGCTCCTTGATCCATTTTGAATTAACTTTTGTGCATGGCGAGAGAAAGGGATTCAGCTTCATTTTGTTGCATATGGATTTCCAGTTTTCCCAGCACCATTTGTTGACGATGCTATCCTTTCTCCATTGCATGCTTTTAGCGCCTTTATCAAATATAAGAAAGTTGTAATTTTGAGGATTGGTCTCTGTGTCCTCTATTCTGTACCATTACAACCCTATCAACAAATGGGCCAAGGACCTGAACAGACTCTTCTCAGAGGAAGACATACAGTCAATCAATAAGTATATGAAAAAATGCTCACCATCTCTAGCAGTCAGAGAAATGCAAATCAAAACCACCCTAAGATACCATCTCACTCCAGTAAGATTGGCAGCCATTAGGAAGTCAAGTAACAATAAGTGCTGGCGAGGATGTGGGGAAAAGGGTACACTTGTACATTGCTGGTGGGACTGCAAAATGGTGCGGCCAATATGGAAAGCAGTATGGAGATACCTAGGAAAGCTGGGAATGGAACCACCATTTGACCCAGCTATTGCCCTTCTCGGTCTATTCCCTGAGGACCTCAAAAGAGCATACTATAGGGATACTGCCACTTCAATGATCATAGCAGCACAATTCACAATAGCTAGACTTTGGAATCAACCTAGATGCCCTTCAATAGATGAATGGATTAAAAAACTGTGGCATCTATACACAATGGAGTATTATGCAGCACTAAAAAACGACAAAATCATGGAATTTGCAGGGAAATGGATGGCATTAGAGCAGATTATGCTAAGTGAAGCTAGCCAATCCTTAAAAAACAAATGCCAAATGTCTCCTTTGATATAAAGACAGCAACCAAGATCAGAACAGGGAAGAAGAGCATGAGGAAAAGATTAACATTTAACAGAGACAAGTGGGGTGGGAGAGAGGGAGAGAGAAGGGAAACTGTATGGAAATGGAAGGAGACCCTCATTGTTACATAAAACTACATATAAGAGTTTGTGAGGGGAAAGGGAAAAAAAAAGGGAGAGAATTAAACCACAGCAGATGGGGTAGAGAGGGAAGAGGAGAGGGAAGGGGAGGGGGGATAGTAGGGGATAGGAAAGGTAGCAGAATACAACAGTCATTAATATGGTATTATGTAAAAATGTGGATGTGTAACCGATGTGATTCTGCAACTTGTATTTGGGGTAAAAATGGGAGCTGATAACCCATTTGAATCAAATGTATGGAAGATGATATGCCATGAGCTTTGTAATGTTTTGAACAACCAATAAAAAAAAAATATTTAAAAAAAAAAAAGAAAAGAACTGGGAAGATCTCCAGGGAAAATAATTCTATTCTGTGATACGGAAGCCCTAGGAATTATGAGAGGCACAAAGACATTGGTTCTGTGCTGCAGAAAGAGGGATAATCTTGACATTAGAGTCTCAGTGGACAGTGTGTGTCCTTATAGGGAGATGTCTTTCTCTCTTGTGGTTCACTGAGGAGATGAAACTTCTTCCAGCCCACCTTGTTAGGTTTCTTCTGGTTACAGTTTCAGATCATCTCTATGTAATGTGACATTTCTCCTTTTAAAACTTTTAGAAACTCCTGCTATTAATAGCATCAGGTTATGCATCTGAGCTTTTGAGTGTATCTCTTCCTCTAACAAAATTTCATATGGTGATTACACATGGAGGTTAAAACTCTGCACCATTCCATTTCTCACTGAAAATGGAAATATTGTCATTAACAAACACACACAAAGAGTTCATTAAATATAAGTGGAATAAACAGTCTTTTCACTTGCATTTCTTTTTCTTACACCAAAAATTTTTGTTTCCCTTTCTGCTGGGTTGCCACCTGGCCCTGGCAGATGCTACTGTTATTAATCCTTTGACAGTGGCCACTGCCAGATTATTCCCTAAAATCTCAGAGCTCTTAGCAGAAAACATGACTTTCTTTCCTGAAGTCAAATCCTTCAGTCATATTCTCTCATTTCTCCATGTCCATTTTACTTCCCTTGGTGTAACCATCTTTCTTTTTCAGAGTTCATTGGTAGAAGGGAGTGGATTCTAAAAACCTGGATAATCTGTAAAATTAATTTATATTCTTCTAAGAAACACTCCCTTCTTCTTTGTGATTAGTTTCCTGTTCTGGAAGAAAATGGTTTGACCAAAGAAATAAACCCAACTGTCCCTTAGATTCTGGGGACAAATAAAACTGAATTGCTTTACATGATGCCACACCATTTACTCATATTAAAACATCAGTTTTACATTTGTCTTCATTTCCTCCCTTATTATGCCAATTCCAAGAACACTGTTTCATTACTATTCCTATTTTTGTTGGCTTAGAAATTATGAGATATGGTCATAAGAATCACTGTTGTTTGTGCCCAGCTCATTAGAGATGACTCCCCCACATCCTCATATGACCAGACAGAGCCTCACCCACCCAGATGGAAGGACTGTGATGTTGGGGACTCTTCTCTATTGTTTTAGAACTTCAGGAGGAAAAAGATGTGGTTTATAATCACTCCTGATTGCTATTTGAACTTCATTACCTTGCATTCTTAAGATAATCGAATTGTATGAATCTTCTAATATACAAAATAGGGATTATTAGCAATGCTATACTTCTATAGAATTATCTGAGATTTAGAAAGACAGTAAGATCAGTGTCCTCTGATATACAAGAGAGTTTAGTAAACTTTAGATTCTTTATATTTCACACTATCTTTTGATATCTTTCAAAACAGGACAATTGCACAGAACAGCCATCTAACCTTATCTCATACTTTCCTGGTTTGTTTTCAGGGTTTGCAGATATAAATAAGATAAAGTTAAAAACAATTCATAACATAAACTAAGTTCTTAATAAACAAAAGTTATTATTCTTGTTATTACCTTTAAATTGAGTGGCTACATATTTCTCTCTATTCTCCTGGACTAGCCTGCTAGCTGGGAAAAAAATGCATTCTGAACCATTTATTTCATCAGTTGATGGAACTTCCTGTGTCATGATTGGAAGTTTTGACACAGAGGAGGCAGAAAATCAGAAAGAGAGAGTTCCATGGCTTAAAAGACAGGAAAGGTGATTTATAGAAATCAAAATTTGCCCCCATTCTCCTTCTCACTATCTCTGCAGCTCATTGGGAACATCCTCAAAGGCTTGATGTGAAATGAACAGATGTCTTGGCTTTTAATTTAATTTCTGCTTAATTTTATGCAAGGACTAACCGTTTTTCTTAAGTCATTTTTATTACAGTTCATACAAGAAAGAGCTCTTGCAAGTAATTACTTCATAAAACTTGAGGGAATAAATCACAGAACTTTAGGATTAATACCAAATGCAGGCATGAATCTTTCTTACATGCCAGGAGAGAACCTCCTGAAATAATATGCTAAAATCATAGATTGCAAAGAGAGAGCCTGGAGTAGAATGAAAGATCATTCCCAAAATGCCTATTGTGTCTCCAAAGAAACTGAGCTTCAACTAACTCAAATAAGTTCCACAAGTTCCAAAGTTCTAATGCATTGTTCAACCTGTGCAGTCTAAGGACAGAATCTTCACAACAAACTCTTGGGGATGAATACTTCAGGAATAAAAGTCATGCAACTTGCTAATAGACATCTATTGTCATTAACTGAAGTAGAACTGAAGATACAAACTTCATTAGTAGTGGCGAGGGTGAAAAAGAATAAGCAATGAAATGCACATATGCCTGGTTTTCAGTGTGTGTTTGCATTAAGTATTGTATTGAATATGTTGGAGATATTATTTTAACCACCTTTCTCTAAGAAGCATTGAAGCATTCTAAAATGACAGTTGAAAAGCAGGGAGGGTCAGTGCCTTTGAATCAGGCTCAGATACTGGGATTGGTCCCTTGGGATAACCAAGACCGAAACAGGCAGTTGTGAGTTTTTTTCTAGTTCTGTTGAAAAATGTTTGCTACAGTTCAACATTTAGGATTTAGCTCTGATTCCTTGGAGACCACTACTTCACTTCTTAGATAATTTCCCTCAGGCATACACAGGGGAAAGGGAGTTTTGAAAAGGCATATCAGGCCAGTCATATTTACTAGAGTGTGAGTATTTTTCAAAAGTAACTCAACTGTCAATATTCTTTGTCAAAAAAGCTAGTAGGAATTAAAATTAGAATTACGTATGGTTGTCAAAAACACAATAAATCGCAAAACAAATCTAGTTAGAATTTACTTGGAGATCTTCTAACTTTGAGAAATTGGCTTCCTTAGGTGAGAGGCAGAATAATTAGAACTATTTAGCTAAAATTCATGACAATCTAGTTCAACATGTAAATCCTACATTTGCAAAGCCTGAGTAAAGTAAAGCGATTTCCGATGTTCTTATATACAGATAGAGAGAAGATCAGGACACACAGCTTCTCACCCCAAATACACGGTGCTTCTTTCAGAGTGCTGCCTCCCAAAATGTATCTCCAAGTAAAACACAAGGATACATTTTCCAGCAATGAAACCTTTAAGAATGTCAATATTTAAGGATGTAACATCACAATAGAAGCAAAAGAAGGGAAATAAGAAGGATTTTCAGTGTTAGATGGAAAACTAAGAAGAAAAGATGAAGTCAAGGATACTAAGGATATTCATAAGTTTGAGAAAAATGGCTAATTAACAATATTGACTTTGACAGTGAAGGAAATGATAAATAGGATAATGGACTAAAGATACACTTGACAGAAGGTTGTCTTGATTTCTCTTTTTTACCATCCTAATTAAACTTTGGAGAGGGTGACAAGCTACAGGATGAAAGTGGGCGGGGAAGTGAGTATGTGCAGTTATTTCAGGAGCTCCCTGGTCTTAAGGTAGAAGGCTGTCACTCAGTTGCCGAGAGTTGTAAGCCGGGGTGGTGCCTGGTTTTGCCAGGTGGTCTTTTTTTTATAACGAACAAGAAACCTGTATTATTTTGTGATATATTCCATTGTGTCTCTGGATAAAATAAATGTATTTGTTCATGAACTCATGAAGCTGACTATTGTTCTCAGCACATGGCCGTTTACAATGAGATCTGCTAGTATTCTGCAAAACAAATGAGCTCTTCTTTCTCCCTGGATGTCTTCCAAAGGACTTCTAAAGAAGGGCAGAGAGCCAAGCATAAAAACCTGGATGATAAATAATATTAAGGAATAAACAAAAGAGAGAAGACTAAAAGAAGACAAAGAAAGGAGTGCGATAGGAATAGACTCATCTAAAGTGGAGGGGAAACAAGACCATCCTGTGGCAAATGGCATCAGATTTAGCTAACTATTCACAAAAGCAGAGGCTGAAAATAACCACTGACTTTGTCAATCATTGTGATATTGGTAACTTTGATGGAGACGATGTCAGTAGTTTGATGTTAACAAAATTAGATATCTAAGTGCTTGGAACAAAAAATGGTTATGGAATAGACAGAAATTAGGAACATCACTTTGTAAAATGAAGCTACCTTTAACTGTCCGCTCTCTTCTAATGGGTCCCGTGATTTCCAGTGCTATTTGATTGGGAAGATACTTGACTCATGAATATTAAGAAGAAAGACCCTGGCCTTTTAAAATGATTAATTTAGCTAAAACAAGGATGATATTAAAGGGATTAGTAAGAACTAAGTGAGAAAAAATCAGTTGGTAGTAACTAACAGAGGGGTCTGAACACCATGCTTAAAATTCCAATTTGATCATGTTGGCAAATTTTTGTTGAGCAAACTCCAAGCACTCGTTGTGTGAAACATTTTACAAAAGGCACTTCTAATCCTCATAGTGACATAAAATATTGCACCATCTTTATGATGGGTACCATATTAAGACACACTTTAGTAGCCACACTCTGTAACCTATTCCACATCCTCTAAGATCAATCTCTTGATTTCGGCTGTAGTCATGGCAGTGAGTTTCCAAGCACTACAAGAATAGTGCATCCAAAATTTCTGTCATGTCCTTTTGTTTACCTGTTTGAGAATCTTTCTTTTCTTTCTTTTTGGATATATGCTTGGGAACATGCTCAGCTGAGGTTTAGAATTGCCCAAACATAGAAGAGAAGTGACATGCCCAGTAGCTATCCTCTGTCAAGGAAAATGGAAATTCCGAAAAAAATGCTCTTATCTCTCATTCTTCTGTATGATGCATTCAACATGGTATCTCAGAAGCTATCAGGAGGATTGAAACCCAGTTGTCCCCAATGGCAACTAAGTCCTTCTTTCAGGCTTTGCTTTCAGGAGGATTCTAAGATACCTGGAATAGCAGGTGATTTTTCTGAGGTATGTGAGATGAAATAGCATCCACCCTACAGCAATGACTGGTTATTTTATTAAATTACCCATCTTCTTTGCATCATACCAGGGCAACTCTCCACCCAAAGGCTATTGGAAGATTTGGGGAAAGATAAAGAGAGACTTTGTAGACTCTTTAGGGAAAAGCACAACTAGCAGAAGGGGGCAGGAGAGAAGGGAAATAGGGATCTCCAGAGGCAGGGGAGGTCTTCCCAAGACAATGGTGATCTTGCCATTCCTTGTCCCTCATCACAAAGTCCCATATATGAGAAATCTTCTGCACTTCTCACGTAGAAGAAGTGGGCTCTCCGCCTTTGCCCTCTCAAAGCCTCCTGGGTCCTACAGTGTTTTCCCTGTTGCTTATGGTTCCCATTGCAGCTTTAGCATTCTTTCTGATGTTTTTGACAGTTTAAACTTGCCTGCCATTTCCAAAGCAGCACACAATGAAGAAATAGCTGAGTGCTTAATTTTATAAGTATTTTTTCAAAGAAAAGAGAAGCATTTCCTTCCAGCTTTGTCATTCCTTATCTTAATGAGCCTTAAATTGATAGATTAACCAAGCCAAAGTTATAAGATTTTGCTGTTAAACTTAATAAAGGTTTTACAAATGGATTTGACACAGTGTTTGAATGGCCACTTAAAATACTAAATCATTTGAGACCAAAGAAGTGGGTTATTAAAAGAAACATTGGGGCAATGAAGGACAAAATACCTTTGGAAAACTATTTGAAACACAGTGTTTAAATAAAGAGGATCACACAATTCTACAGACTGGAAACATGAGCTATAGGAAAGTAGCTAGGTGATTCGGGTGAGTTGTTGTATATGGGCCCTCATAAAAGAACTCAAAGATAAAGTAAATACATGAAATTGGGGGTGGGGTATAATTTAGTGGAATAGTATGTGCTTATCAAGTACAAGGGCAGCCTAGGTTCAATCTGTAGCACTGGAAAACAAAACATATAACTTGAAGGTAACAATTATTTTTAACTAGTATGTTTTCTAGAAAGCAGATACTGTTAAATAGAAAGTCTCTTTGTGCCTCCAGGTTTGGAAATATAAAGGTGGGCCAGGAACCAATTATAGCTGAAAACCTGTAGGAGAAGTGAATGGCTCTTTCTTATTGAGTGGGAAGAACCTGATGACTTCCTGAAAATCCAAGGAGGGACAGGAAAGAGAAATGGAAGAAAAGAATGAACTTTTTCAGGTGATATTAAGGGGAGCAATTATGACTAAAAAAAAGTAACATTTTTTCATGTTGTAGTCACCATAGTTTGTTTTCAAGTCCACATATGTAATGTGCATTTTCAAGCTGTGTTTGTGTGTGTGTGTTTGTGTGCGTGTGTGTGTGTGTGTGTGTGTGTGTGTGTGTGTAGACCAATCCCCTATTATATCCTAACTTCCATATTACCAGCAGAGGCCCATTTGTCTGAACTCCATGAAATCTATTATATTATACTTTGCTTTTTGTGAAAGGATTATGAAAGGGGCATTTTAAAGGTCTGTAAAAAAGGACTTGATTTTATACATTTGAGAACAGGGACAGCCATACAAATGCTGGTGAGGAACCAGAGTCATCATGGGCAGCAGCTCTCTTTATTTCCCCATTTTTTTCTTCAACATGTGCTAGCTGAAATATACCTACCGGAGGGCTCTGGAGTTCCACAGGGTTGGCAAGAAGGGGATTAGCAGGTATATGAACGTGAAAAGGGCCCTGTGTCCCTAGATGAGTTACACAGGTCATAGTAACATGCTGTGAGCTGTTATTAATGTTAAAATACATTAATAGCAGTTCAACAGATACCCCTCCACGCCCACCCACACATTCTCTCTCTGTCTATATGTAAATATACATACATACGTGATTTGATATCACATGTACAAATGTGGAAATAGTCAAATAAGCAGGAAATATTATTATAGGCAGTGTAAAATACATTGTATTATAATATCACTGATTTCTTCATGACCAGATTTTAATTCTTCTCTTAATGCCAAAGGGCATTCTAGAACAACATTTGCAAGTCATCTCCAAAAAAAATTGCTCATATCCCAAATTGCTAAAAAAAAAATCATCAATGATCCAGCTCTTAAAATTGCCTCAGAATCAGTCTCTCCTTGGCATTATCTTTTCGAAGAGAATGGACCACATACTCTATTAAGAGGGCTAGCATTATTATTGTCTCCAGGTGATGATGTGAGAGAATCTGTGTTCTCTTTAGAAACTGTCAACATAACTATGACAAAGTACCAAATAATACTGATGTGTAAATTCCAGTCCTCTCAGCACAGCATTTTCCCTGTTATCACAGGTAATAAAGCCAATTTACCAAGAGCAAAAGGCAAACATTCCAGTGAATCAGGATAAGATGGGAAGACATTTAGTTAGCTCCCAAATTAGTAACTCTACACTTTCTTTTTGTTCAGTTTTGTACATAGTAACCTTACTATCATGTACCTAAAGTGGAGCTATTTCTTTTTCATCCTGCTAGTGGGAGTGTAAATTGATGCATCACTTCTGCAAATCTTCTGGAGATATGAATCAAATAACTACAAATGTTCTTACATTTTCACCTGATTTTTGTAGTTCCGTTTCTAGGAAGTTTTCCTGAGTTGAAAAATCAGATATTTCAGTCAATATTTATGTACAATAGTGTTCATAACATCAGTTATTATAATGGGGGTCATTACAAGCAAAATACACTTACCAAAAGTAAATGCAGAATATTGAGAAATTATTAAAAATCATATATGTGAAAATATTGAATGGCATGAGAAATGAAATATAAAATAGAACCTAATATATGTTGTATGCAATAGTGGAGTATAATAATATGAAATAATTATCTGTGTGTTTTATACACACACACACACACACACACACACACACACACATATATATGTATACACACACATGAAGATTGTCCTGAATACATATTTACAATATGTGATATATAATATAAACTTAATTTGGATAAAAACATATAAGAAAATATGTAATCAGAAGAAAAAAGAATCAGAAGAATATATGCTTAGTAGTTGAATTTAGAGCTGACTTATATATCTTTTAAGTTTTATACTATGGGAATATTTCCTTGAACAATCAGAAAATATGTCTTTATAATTATATAATAAGAAGAACTCTATAAAGAACATTTTAAAGATAATAGAATTTTTAAAGTGTTGGACAAGACATATAAACCAACAAAATGGAATAGAGAGCCCAGAATCAATCCTTTCAGAGTGGTCAAATACTTTTCCATTAAGGGTGCCCAAACCATTAAATTTGGAAAGGATAGTCTCTTAAACAAATGATGGGAAAACTAGATGTTAACAGGTCAATGAGTGAAGTTTAACCCTTATCACACAGCACAAAAAAATTGACTTAGTGTTGCTGAGAATATAAAATAGAACAGTCAGGTTGGGGATGTGGCTCAAGCGGTAGCATGCTTGCCTGGCATGCGTGCGGCCCGGGTTCGATCCTCAGCACCACATACAAACAAAGATGTTGTGTCCGCCAAAAACTAAAAAAATAAATATTTAAAATAAAATAAAATAGAACAGTCATTTTGGAAAACAGTATGTAGGTTTCTTAGAAAGTTAAAAACAGCTTGTATTTCATCCAGCCATTCCAATACTGGATATATATAATTTCTTTCCAAAAGAAATGAAAAAAAAAATGTTAAAGAGACATGTGCATTTCCCATTTATTGCAGCACCATTCATCATTGCCAAGATATGGAATCAATGTAAATGTCCTTCAACCAATGAAGAGATTTAAAAAACATGGTGTGTATGCATAATGCAGGACTATTCAACTGTAAAAGAATGATGAAATTCTGTCATTTGAGACAACATAGATGGAACTGAAGGACATTATGCTAAGTGAAATAAGCCAGGCACAGAAAGACACATTTCACATGACCTCACTCATGTGGAATCTAAAATGAAAGTTGATTTCATAGAAAATGAGAATAGAATAGTTTCTACTTAGAAGCTTGGGAGAATAAAATAAAGAAGGGGTAAAGAGAAGTTGGTCAATGGGTAAATGTTACAGCTGATAGTTAAGAATAAGTTCTGGTGTTCCTTGGTGGTGTAGGGGGAATAAAATGAAAACTACTGCAGAGTGGATCTCAAAATAGCTGGAATATAGGATTTAAAACGCTCTCACCATAAAGCAATGGTAAAAACTTAGGATATTGGATATGCTAATTACCTGATTTGATTATTACATAATGTATGCATGAATCAAAACTTCACATTGTACTCCATAAATATGTATAATTAGGTGCCAATCAAAAATAGAAATAATAAAGTCAAAAAATGAATCAGGAACTTAGGTGCAAGAACTAAAACTAATGCTATTAGATGAAAAGTTAAGGAAACACTTCATGACATTAGATTTGGTAGTGACTCCTCAGATATGGCATCAAAATAATGAGCAACACGTGTAATAGAAAAGATAAGCAAAATCAAAATTACAACATTGGGGCACAAAAGACACAAATCAGCAGAGTAAAAGGGCAACCTACCAAGTGAGAGAAAATACTTTAAAATGAAATGTCTGATGAAGGGTAAATATCCAGAAAAATTAAAGAGCTCTTATGAATGCAAAAGCAGCAAGGAAAATGTATGGCCCCAATTCACATTATAGCAGAACTGAGTATATTCAACCAAGGGTAAAACTGCCTGTCTACTCTTATGTTTTCTTCTTTTTACTTTTTCCTCCTTCTTTGTCTTTTTTCCTTAATTAATAATTCAAAGTTATGATAATTTAAAAATATTTTATCAAGAATTGTGCAAAATTAAAAAGAAATAAAAATTAAAGAAGAATGCCATCACCACAACCATTCTTCCCCTTGACCCTTTTCATGTCTTTAAAAAAATGATTTTAAATATTTGCATTAAAATCAAAATATATTGTTAATGGAGTTTAAATCAGGTTTTTTTTTTAACAGACATTAAGAGTTATAGAATCCTAAGTAACTAAAGAGAAACAGAAACATATTCATTTTCTTCATTTCACCAAGGACCATATAAACATATACAGATACCACAGATAATTGATTCCACTGTATCACATCCAGATAAATTGAGAGGATGTCTATAGTTTTATTTAAATTCGTAGTTCTAACAGTGTCCCCTGAAAGAGCAGAATCAACTGTATCTGTGACTTTTTTTTAGAAATGCAAATTCTCTGTTCATACCTCCAATTTACCAATTGGAAACCTCTGAGAGTGAGGCCCGTAAATCTGTATTTAATTAGTTTTCATATGATTCTAATGCATGCCCCTGCTTCTGTGTGAGAACCAATGGATTAAATCTTCTCGAAGTTCACCTAAGAATAGAGATTCTGAGCTTGCATTACCTGAAATCCACAATGAAGTACTTTGAAGTTTCCATGAAACTTTTTAAGTTCCTTTAAATGTGCTACATACCTTCTCACAACTATTTTGAGAATTATAGAATATAATTTGTTGGCAGATAAAAATACTCAATCAGTGAAAGATAGCATTTAAATTTCATCCCAAGCATCTTTTCTTGTGAGTGCCCAATTAGATAAAGAAATATCTATTTTCCATACTCAGTCATAATTAATATCAATTGAGTTATATATATCCTTGAATAATAAAAGCACAGAGATAAAAAGGAATGTGAAAATTGTTTCCATACATCATAGATTGAGTCTGGGATGAATATTGGCCAATGCCTGGGATTAAGGTTGCTCAGTGCATGCAGAAAGGAGAAGCAGGAAGCAGTATACATGAAAGTAGTATTTGAATTCTTATGGTGGCTTGTTGGCAACCTCAAACATCCTTATAGGGAAACTCTAGAACTAAAACAAACTAAGTTGTCCTTCATTGGGTTCAAATGACCAGGAATTTATAAACCACTTCTATCACTCATTGATGTGGTCTATCCAAGAAGGGCACAAATCTGCATTCTCTGAAACTAAAACCATCCCCGAAGTTGCCACCAGCTAAAGTCTGTCAGTTGACAGCATCCATTACAGTTGAGACAAGTCTTTTTTGAATTGTAATCTTGGTGCTGAACACTTTTTAAAAGGAGGACATGGACATATTTACCACTTCTCTTTCTTATGTACTATTGCTTTGTTGGGTAGGAAAAGGGCCTATATTAGAGTGGGTCTCCAATTAGTCATAAAAATTAAGTCAACCTTATTATACTTCCCATGAAAGGAAAAAAAGGACAATCAACGATAAGAATGAAGTATATTTTTAATATCAAGTAGTAAGTGTGCCCAAACAAGCAGAAATTTCAAAAAAATAATTAAAATAAACAATAAAGGTAAATAAAAGGGCAAAGAATATAAATAGATATTTATTCAAAGAAAATATACAAATAGCCAACAAGAACATGAAAAGATGTTCAATGTCACTGATTATTAGGAAAGTGAAAATCACAACCAAAATAAAATGTTACCTCACACAGATTAAGATAGCTACTACAAAAGTGAACAATGACAACAACAGAATACAAAATAGAAAGTACCATGAAGTGCTAGAGAAATTGGAACCCTGGTGCACTGTTGGAGTTAAAATTAAATGGTGCAGCTTCTATGGAAAACAGTTATGATGGATTCCATAAAATATTAAGATTGTTGTATGATTTCAGCAATTCCACTTTTATGTTGTATTGGATATTTTATTTTTAAAATGAAATGCCCAACAGAAGCTATTCATGAAGAAGAGGTACATTGTGCTCAGAGTCGTGAAAGTTCAAGGGCTTGGCTTTGAAATTTATTCCGTTCTGGTGAGGACCTCAAGGTGAGTGGTCAATTGGCAATGGCAGGAGCACATATCAGAGCAAGATTGGCATCTTGAATTAAGAAGCAGGGAGAAAGGGGAGAGCATGACTAAACTCAGACTTTTGTAGCAATTCTCTGGCTAGAGCTACCCAGGAGTTCACAAAACCTTCCTCCTGAGAGCACACCCACTGATCTAAAAACCTCCCATTGAGCCCCACCTCTTAACAATTCCACCATCTCTCCATAAATAGCACCACCCTGGGGATCAAGCCTCAACATATGAACCTTTGAGGGGACACAGTTAGATCCTATCCAAACTACAGCATAGATGTGCATTCCAAAAGAAAAGGAAGCAGGGTCTTGTATAGGTATCCATGCAACTATGATCATAATAGCATTGATCACATTTCCTGAAAGGTGGAAGCCACCCAGACATCCATCAACAAGATAATATGGTATGTACATAAAATGGAATACTATTTAATAATCATCACATTTCTGCACATCTTCACCATGGATGAACCTCGAGGATATTAAGTGAAATATGTCAGTCACTAGAAGAAAGATCCACTACAATTCCACTCATATGAAGAATCTTGAGTAGTTAAAACTCACAGAAAGTAGGATGGTAGTTGCAGAAGCTTAAAGACATAAGAACATGAGGAGTGGTTCAATGGCTTTAGAGTTTAAAATTCTGAAAATCTGTTGTGCAATGATATGAGTATTGTTAAAAAATGACTGTACTATGCACTTACTAGTGGGTAAGATGGCAAACTTTATGGTTTGTGTATTCTACCCAAATTTTAAAAAGAAAATAGGGATTTATTGTGGGAAGGGACAGACTTTCTTCTCTTGAGAGAAGAGACCATGAGGAATCAGTCAAAGAGAGATTGGAAAGAGCTTTTGAAAAAGCAAGAACAGAAAGAAAAGCACTGAGATAGGAGAAAGGGAGTGTGTTGAGTAAGAGAGATCATGTGCCAAGGTCTAAGGAGGCAAGAGGAGCAGTAGAGCTGAGGCTGGGGAAAGGGTGCAGGTCCAAATCGTCCTGAATTGTAGGCTGTGCAAAGAGTCTGAATTCAATTTCAACATTAATGGAAAAATCAATGGAGGATTTTGAGAAAGAAGATGGTCTGATCTAATTTTTTGAACTCTTGGTGACGTGAAAAGAGTTTTATGAGAGTGAGAACAGAAACAAGAACTCTAATTAGGAGCTGTTTTATCATCCAGAGAGTTATCTTGGGTGACTTGGGTAAATCACATCCCCTTGCAGGACCTTAATAGAATACAGACCTGTAGTTCTCTTTGAGAGTTTGGAAACCAAGATTTATTTATGTAATATTTTTGTAATTCTAGATAGGAATAGAGGGGACCAAAAATTGTAAAATACTTGCAGAATGAAGTTTAGGAAAACATTTCTCTTTTCTCTTAAATGATTGTCCTGTCTTGTTCCTGCCCCCGGTATGCAGAGGTTCATATTTGATCATTTTCATTGGGAAAGAGTTTGGAATGAGCACTCTAGGGAATGTTGTCATTTCTCATTTCCCTGTTTTTGACATAAACTCTGTGTAGTTGGGAAGACTGTGGGCCATAGTTTAAGGGAGGACCAGGAGAGAAATTGAATGAGATACCCTAAAAACATCAATACAGAACTTCTGCCTGTTTTATTTTTTCCGTTTTAGTTTTTGGCAAGCTTAGTGCAAATATTAAGAAAAAAGTTATAAAATTAGCATTTGGCATTTGGGGGAAAAAAGAAACAGCTCCAAAGTCTAGATATGACACTTAGAGGTTATTTGCTTTGCAGCACTTTTAAGTAAAGAACATCAAGGCTATTTTGGAATTCAAATCTTGGTGTGTTTTTTTTTTGCATATTTTATTGGTGCATTATAGTTTTACATAATTGTGGTATTTGTTGTTACATATTCATACATGCACACAATATAGGAATATATATTTCCCTTTTCCCTCCCCTCCTTCTTTCCCCAGCCTCTTTCCTTTACTCTATTTATCTCCCTTCAATTCTTATGAGATTTTACTCCCTACAGCCACATTTCTTTTTGTTTTTACTCTCTAGTTCCCACACAACCCTTGACCCTTGAAATTCTGGGTTTGGATTATTTTGCTTAATGTCCATTTTTCTACAAATGAAACAATTTCATTCTTCTTTGTGGCCCAATAAAACTTCATTGTCTACATATACCACAGTTTTTTTTAATCAATCCATCCCTTGATGGGCACCTAGACTGGTTCCATAGTTTCTTATTGTGAATTGTGCTGTTATAAACATGGGTATGCATGTATCATTGTAGTGTGAAGACTTTAATTCATTAGGATAAGTACCAAGGCGTGGAACAGCTGGATCATGTGGTGATTCCATGCCTAGTCTTTCAAGGAATCTCCATACTGTCAAATCCTAACTGGAATACTCCTTTACCTCTACAAAGAGTGTATGCAGAAAGCCATGTGATGTTGTCTCCTTAGATCCACAGGAGGGTGGTTCTGGCATCCTTTGCAGGTACCAAAACCTGTGAACACTCAAGTTCCTTATATAGATTGTGCACATAAACTACACACATGTCTTCACCCACTTTAAATCAATTCTGTATTACTTGTAATAGCTAAATCAATTTAAATACTATATAAATGGTTGTTATACTATATATTTAGGAAATAACGACAAGAGGCGGGGAACATCTATACATGTTAAGTACCAACAATTCATTTTACAAATACTTTTATGCAAAGTTGGTTGAATGAAGGGAAGTTACATGAGAATATGGAGGGCTCACTGACTTCATAGCAACAACAGTGACATAGGGATGAGGAAGGCATTCAAATTATTTCTAATCTTTGGTATGTTATTCTTGAGCTTTCTGAATTTAGATAATTTTTTTCTGAAACTGACTAAACCTTAGTTTTATTTCCTAAAAGGGACTTAATAATGCCTGCCCATCACACAAGGTCTTAAACATTTTTCACTTTTTTTTTCTCCTCCATTTTTTCTATTTATGGGTGGGTAGAAAAATGGGTTTCAGTTAGTGCATATGAGATGTGCATGAGAGATGTACAAAGGAGTTCCCAAATATTTCATTTTCAGTTTTTCAATGGTCTCAAAGATAAGCAACCAAGGGCAAAGGAGATTCCCCAGAAACTCACCAGGCAAGTGCTCCATGGAATGAATTTGGGATAGATATTCAGGAGATATGATTATAATATTAATTTTATCATTTGTTGGCTTAAACACTAGCACATCAAAAATTGTCAGTCTCTTTATTTGGAGTTTAATTCATTTATCTGTTAATTGACATTAAAAAAATATTGACTCAGTTGGAATCTTTATACAAAATAAGTTCATCTTCTCTGTCAAACTGTTTGCCATCTATCTCCTCCAGCTATAGATTCTGTTTCTTTAAAGAGAAGCCAAAGGATGAGTCTCATTCTCTTTCTTTTTTCTCTCTATCTCCCCCTCTCTTTCTCTCTTCTCCACTTCCTCCTTCTCCTTCTTCCCCTAGCTCATTCTTTTTCAAATCCCAAGGATTTAAAAGGTTTAACTGGGTTTGCTATGCCTACAGAGTCCTTGCCTATAGCAAGCTCTAGGATTAAGTACTCAGCTAACCCTGAAGATGCCCTGTGTTAAAATTTTTAGGTTGTACCAACAACGAATCATTTTTCTTACTCATATGAAATTTTTGAAATGATCAATGCGAAAGAGAGAGAGAGAGAGTTATCTTCCTTGTGAGTCTTCAAGAAAAGTATTAAATAAACAATATAAGCCACATCTTGTTCTTGTGAAATGAGTTCATTTCAGATCCAAGTAGTCCACTGATTTAGGCTAGTCATTAATAAAGGTTTTACCTTCAAGGTGATGGGCTGCTTCCCAAGAGGGTACCAGGAATTGAACCACCAGATGTGCTTACCACTGAGCCACATCCCCAGCCCTAATTATTTCTTACTTGAAGACACAGTCTCATTAAGGTGTTGAGGCTGACCTTGAATTTGTGATCCTCCTGTCTCAGCCTTCCAAGTAGCTGGGATTACTGGCCTGGGCTTGTTAATGTGAAATAATGCATTCCACATGGGCAACCTCTATCAAGATTCTACATCCCAGTGATATCAGGAACAGCTTCCCTGCAGCACATTTGAAAATTTTCTTACTTTAGTTGCTTTATGTTAAGAAGGAAGGATAAAGGGTCTCCAGACATCTCCACATTCTGCACACTGTGAATGGGGCTTTCCTTTTCTTTCTATCTTTGCCCAGTAGAAAACTCAATCTATCTCATATTTCAATATCATGCATATTTTGCTTCAGTTGTGCTATCTTTCTTTGTGATAAAATACACAAGTTTTCACATATTTAAGAAGAAGTTGGGAATTCTGTTTTTCACCAATATTCTATTTGCTTTCCCACATTCACCTCCCCCTGTAAGTTAGGCAGAAGCTCAAGACTGAGTCCTGGATAATATAATGCAGACAGAAATTACCAAGTGGAACTTTAAGAAATCTCTTTAAAATATAAAATATAGTGGGCCTTTATTTATTTATTTATGGTTTGGCTTTATTTTAATGAAGCACATTACTTTCTTTACAAACTCAAGTATCATGAATCAAAACAACAGAAGAATGAATATTTTAGTCATCTCTACTACAAGATAATGTGTACAATCACTTTAGGGAGAGAATTGAAATCCATGCCCCAAAATGACTTTCCAATTTTGAATTTAAGATAGTGTGTTGCAATGAAAGAAAGAACATAAGACTTGGGTGAGTTGGGCCTAAAAGCTAAGTATTGACAAGTACTGAACTATTTGATATCCTAGAAATACTGCATTTGTGTTTGTCTCATTAAGAGACTGGGAAGTAAATATAACTTATTCTCAGTTAATAGAGGAAAACTATCAAACTATCATTTGGGAAAATTAAATAATGCATCCAGGCTGCTCCTCCATAGACCCCACTTTGAGTAGAAAATTCTTATCAGAGCTAGCTTAATATTAATGTTCATCACTTTCTTTCAGGTTTGAATCTCTCCCAAAACCTTCCTAATGTTAAGGCATGATTCCAAAAATTCCACATAAAACCCAGTTTCTTTTTGAAGTAAAAGACATAGGATTTATTCTGGCCAGAGTTGAGGGAGCAAAAAGCAAACAGTTCAGCCACCATGACCAAGAGTGTAGTCGAAAATCAAGCTTTAAGGAACACACACACACACACACACACACACACACACACACAAAGAAGGGGGCAGATGAGGCAAGTCCCCAAGTGTACATCATAAGTCATAAAAGTGGAAAAGTACCAACCAACAGATCATTCTTCGAATTCACATTTCTTATATCTGCTCAGAACAGCTCCGTAGTTAAAAAGTCTTGCGGTCTTAGGTGCCAGAACGTGAGGGTAGGGTATTAGCTCCTATATGAGTGTCCTCTTACAGGAAAAAAGGTCAATTCCACTCAGGGTCTCTTTTATGGGCATGGGCTCTTATAGGAAAAGCTGTCAATTATATGATGGGTCTGAGGAAAATGGCAACAGCTTGACTTAATTTTTCACATCAGCCCCTAACGCTTAAAATAGTACCCAATAACAAGCTGGGTGATGAAAAAAACGAAACATGGAGTCAACAGATTCTTTTTTTTTTTTACATATATTGTTTTAGTTGTAGATGCATACAATATCTTTTTGTTGTTGTTTATTTATTTTTATGTGGTGCTAAGGATCAAACCCAGTGCCTCACCCCCGTGCAAGGCAAGCGCTCTACCACTGAGCCACAACCCCAGCTCCCAGATTCCATTTTTTAAGGAATGAAAATATAGATAATTCATCATTCATCCATTGGGATGGCTGAGTGGAAGGCATTCTTCTTAAAGTCTGATCCCCTTAAACAACCTCAATTTTGTTCACCAGCTGCTTCAATCATTCATTCCCACCCACAAGCATATTGACTGCTCTGTTGTGTGGAACTGGAGTTGGGTCAAGATGCATCAGAAATTGTACCCTCTGTCTCTTTAAGGAGAGCATAGATGAAGACTTCAGGTGAGGAAGTTTTAATAACTTGTGTGTGTGTGTGTGTGTGTGTGTGTGTGTGTGTGTCTTCTCAACATTTGTTGTGTACAGTTGCCTCATAGACCCCGTTGATGGGGAAAAATAAGAAACTCAAAATAAACAAGGTCCTTCATTCACAGGGGTAATGCAGTTACATAAGTCAAAGTGGCAGGTCATATGAAGCCTTCTGTGATTCCTTGGGTTTTTGTCTCATTTCACTGGCTAGCAAACAGCGAAACAGGAGGATATATATTTTTCAATTAGGTTGTCAATATTTTGACCAAACAACCTATTTATAACCTTCAGGATTACTGTTCTATTTCTGAGAACCACTAGACGCTGTTGTGTCCAGAAAGTCAGGCTGGAGATTTAAAACATCATGATTAAGTAGGGTGTGCTAACTGGCTTCCCGGGCTTCATCAGCCTTCCTCTCACTCAAGTGTAACACACTCATCATTACGCCTGATGACTGGGAGAAAATACCCAAGTTTGGATATCACACCTACTATTAGTACTGATGATAATAGTAATCAAAAAGATAAGATAAAAATTAGAAACTCTGAGCCTATTTGGAGATGAGGATTTATGGATGTGACTTCAGATCAAAGTTCTTCAAAGACAATGCATCAGATACTTTAATGCAAAATGTTAATTTGCTTTTCTCCAGAGAAGAAGGAGAATTGGCTTATTGATCCCTCTTTTTCCTCCCCAAGTATTATTTAGCCTCCTACGACCTCAGTTCTCTTCTGCTTTTGGGAAAAGAATATAAACTTTGGGATGCTGAAGACTTCATTTCTAATCCATGCTTTATTTCTTTTCCCACTTTGCTAATAGATGGCCCTGTGCTGGTCCCTTAACTCCTGAGCTTTATTTTTTTCACCTATAAAAGTAGCATGTTGATATTTAACACAGATTATTAGAGAGAATCAAGAGAGTTAGTAGAAGTGAATGTGCATTATGTATCAGAAAACACTATAAAATATTAGTTATTATTGGGTTATTAACCTCCCATATTACAATTATAGAAAGAGACATGTATAGAAGTATAGAGGAACACACACACACGTTAAATGAATTATAATTTCCTAACAATACCAATAGCATTGATGAACTTCAACCATTAAGTGCTAATTAAACCCTGAATAAGAATGTCTAAAAAAGAAAGAGAGAAAAATCAAAACCATTGTTTCATAGATATATAATACAAGGAAACATTTTCTTTTATTGATAGACATTTTCTCTATTGAAATCATTTGCTCAATTAATAAAAGCTATCTGTGGCCTTTTAATGTCTCTACCTACTTTAGGTTTTTGTGAGTTCCCAATGGGGACAATTATATCCAAAATTTCAATTATTCAGTGTAATGAAACTGCCTTTATTCTAACCGGGCTTTGCTTATATCAAACCCATATCTGAGGAATGGAGATAGTCCATGTCAATAATCAATTGACCCAAATCAGAGAGAGATTTCTGGGAAACATGCACATATCCAGTAAAAGAGAAGTTTAAGAAGGGTCCCAAGAAAGCTCATATTGATTGTGCAATATAAATTATTACAAATGCAAAATAGAGGTATTTATATACTGTGGCTATTTAAAATCTAAACAGAATACCTTGGGAGAACATTTCTCAGAAGCATTATTTAAAATGCCAAAATGATACAAATGAATATGAGGTCACAAGAAACTTTGACAAGATATTTCTTTCTTTCTTTATCTTTTCTTTTTATTGTTTTTTTTTTCTTAAATTGCAGTACATCTGGCCCACTGACTGGAGGCTATCACCTATCATTTTACTTCCTCTTTAAATCATGTGCTCACAAAAACACAGATTTACACGAGACTTCTAACCATTTGCTAGAGTTGTTGGTCCACAACGATAAAATCTCAACATTTCATCGGCTACTCCAGCTCACAATTTCCTGGAACTTCAATGATACATCTTCAACTTGTGCTCTTTCTATTCTATTTTTAAATCTTCTTTTTCTCTAATTTTATTTTATATTGATAATAATAATGTCATACATGTTTGGCACAAACTGATATTTCAATACATATATATACTGTAGAATAATCTAACCAGGATAATTAGCATATCCATTACCTCAAATATCATTTCTTGGGAGTGAGAGCATTTTAAAATCCTTTTAGCTACACCAGGAATACAGAGACAAATACTGCATGACCTCACATAAATACAGAATGTAAAAAAAATGCACTCATAGAAGTTGAGAGCAGAATGGTGTTTACCAGCAACTGTCAGGGTAGGAGCAAAGGTGACATTGGTCAATAAGTACAAAGTTATAACTAGAAAGGAGAAATGTGTTATAGTATTTTATTGTATAGAAAGGTGACTGTAGTTAATAATGAAGTATATTTCAAAATATCCTGATCTTTTCATGTCATATCTGTCTTATGAAAATGGCAGTCCTTCAGTTCTTTCCAACAGAAACCAATTCTAACAAGGCGTCACAAGTAGGAGACATACACTGAGAAGGTCAGGTCTCTGAATGTAGACACGGCCAGGTAAAGGAATCTAGTCCACTGTTTCAAAAGAGTCATTTCTTTTTTCTGTAACTGCATGTCTCCATCCAAATTTGTATTCCTATGAAAGAAAATATGATCAAACTAACTGATATTACCAGCCCATATGGAGCCATATTACTGGGAAATTTTAGTGCCTATCTACCCAAAAAGGTGTATCAGGAAGCCACATGTTACCACCCACCCCATGCCTGTTGCCTATTATAGTAATTCATCTTGTCTTCTTTTTTCACAAGATTTCACCTGGGCACACCATCTAGAATATACTTATATCCATGCTTCTGTATCCACAAATCCTTGAATATAAACTATTTGCTAGTTAAAAATTATTAAGCCTTAAATGCTTGGAAGAAAAGAGCCAAATTTCCTGCCCTCAGAGCATGTACTCTAGTGCAATGAAACTTTACTATCAAAATCATCTTACTTGCTTAGTTATTAAAGCTTTGATGATATGAATAAGATCAAAGGAATAAAGGAATACAAAATGATGACTTTAGTGATATCAGAGGAGACATTTTTGGAGATGTGAAATATACTCCAAGTTCTAAATGATAAAAAAAAAAAACACCCAATCAGGTGGATTATTCTGGGGAAAAATATATCTTAGGGCCAAGAACAGAGTCAAATTTTATGAGACAAGGATGGCCTTGTTCTATCTAAGGTATCAACAAGTTGAAGAAGACAGAGATGCCCCTTTATGCATTTTGCCAGATTATGAAGCTTGGATTTCTGCAAAGTTACAAATGGGAAATCTCTAGAGCCTTTTAAAGGGGTGGTGTAATCTGTTTTATGCTCTCAGAAGCTTATTCTGGATACTCTATAGAATACAGATTGTTTGAAGAGGAGGGGAGAAACAGAGATTGCAAGATAAATGAAGATGTAGTGAGGCTTAAAATATATTTTATGAACATATATCCTGGGCTAAATGCTATAGGTAGAGCTAGGAACACATCAAAATTTTCCCTTGCCTTTATGGCATTTTTAGTTATGAGGAGATGATGATGGAAACTGAACAATGGACCATGGATATAAGGAGAGTGTTTATTAATAGATGTTTAGGAATGTCTGAGGAGCACTTCAGGGGATGCAGAGATGATAAATCTGGGGATGTTGAGCTGCGTTATCGCAATTATGGATCAAAAATAAAAGCCTATCTATTCACCTTCCATTCACAATGTCCTGTGCCCTTTGATCATTCTGATTTAAAGTAAAAAGAATCCTGTATGAATGTTAACAATTTGCGAGTTTCTCATTCACACACTTATGAGAAGAAAAATTCACACAAAATATAAATTAAAAATAGAATAACTAATTGATTATAAATGGGTCAAAGGACTATTAAGTTGTATTCATGAATCTATAAAAAATGTTGGCTCACTTGAAAATCAGAATTTGAAATATTTACCAAACATATGGTCAATGTAAGGGAAGGAGGTGAGTGGGTGGCATGTTAGCCCCATAATGTAAGCTGATAGTTAAAATCATAGTTCTTAACGCTAACCAGACTGGGCTGCATTCCTAGATTTGTGACCTTCAGTTTTGTGGCCCTGGGACAAGTTAGTCTTTCTAAATTGGTTTTATATGTAAAATTTAAAATCTGTGCCCACATCATGAACTTGTAGTGACAACAAAAGCTATCAATTCAGAATGTACATGTAAGTGCTCAATATTAGCTATTGTTATTATCACCAAGATATCAGTGACAGATTGGTGGACATGAAGCAGGCTAACAGAATGGTTAAGAACATGAATCCTAGAGAAAATTGCCTGGGCTGACCATTGGTTTTTCTACTTCATATCATAGGTCATCTGTCGTTTTAAAAACTTTTACAAAATAACAAATTTTGGGCAAAAGTCTTATTCACTTTAACTCTTTTTCCCCCCAATTCCAAACTCTTTAATTCTCCTACTTTTCTCAATACATCAGTATATGCATCCATTTAATAATGCTTGTTAGCTTTCAAACCTTTCATGGTATATGTATTCTAAGTGTTTAGCAATAAATGTTTGTCAAATATATGGAATAATGTATGAAATGCACCACCCAAACAACCTAGGATACACATGGTTCAGTGTCTACTCATTATTTCCCCTCCCCCTATGCTTCTGTATGCTTTGGCTTGAAGAAAAGAAGGTCTGAATCTGAAAGGCATTGTGGAAAGACCTTCAATAAATCTTTTCCAAGACATCACTTTTGACCTTGGCAGAGTCAGCTTTGTTTCTTTATACTGTTGAACTCTTGGTACCTCTGTATCTCAGTGACAATCCCATTTCCTTGGGGCGTAAAACACATTTTTAGAATGTTCTAGTAGGTTAAAGAGGGATTGTGCATTTCTATGACCTTGGGATTTGAGTACATGTTTTAGCAAAGCATAGAAGGTCAAACCCTGCTCACATTAAGGGTAATTCTGTTGTCCTGAGTATTACAATGCTTTTTAGCAGCACATTCTGTTCTCTATGATTTATGGGACCTTCCTTATTCTCTTTACCTCTCTTTTCCCTAGAACCACCTGCTCTGCTCTTAGATGGTATAAATGAGGCTTTCTGAAATTTGGTCCTACACAAAAACATAGTTTTTAAAAACACAGTTGTATCTGAGTCCTTGAAACACATTTAAATCGAATCCTCACATATATTTTAGGACAGGAAATTGAGATTCCTAGGGGGAATTCACTAGTGCAAGGCCAAATGGGAAACAGAAGTAGTAGTCATTGAAATCATGGGACTGTCAAGCAAATTAGGCCCCTTTAAGACAAAAACAAACAAACAAACGGATCACCATCAGAAATCATATCATCTTTTGTCTTGGCTTTGCCTAAAGCTGAATAAATACATAAATCTTTTAATAAAAACAAACATGTAAATACTAATTAAACTTTCACTAAATATTTGCTTGCTACCTTAACAAAAATTATCAAAGCACACAAGTTTTGCCACAAATACATCACTCTTATCTGCTGCTATTTAGAAAGCTCACTTGTTTTAAAACATATTGTTTTGCTTTCCATTTATGTTTCTCTTTCTCAAATAATAAAATAAAATTCCTAACTCATCCACTATTAAAAATAATTAAACTTTTTCTATATTTTTTTGACATTTTTACATGTATATATACATGAAAACTGACATCTGCCTTAACAGTAAGAACTGCTATTGATTGTTTTGAGCACTACAAAAGGCAAGGCATATTGCTGAATACTTTACCAAATCAGTTCAGTAGAACTTTAGAGAAACCATCTCAGTATCATTTCTACACAAGTGGCCATCAGTATCTAGAGGTACTATATCTGAAAATTGGATGGAAAATACCAGGAAAAATCATGTATCTGTACTGAAAAGGGCCAGATAATTTTTGGTCATTATTCCTTAAGCAATACAGTATAACAAGTGTTTCTATACGATTTGTATTGTTTTACATGTTATGAGTAACTTAGAGATGATTTAAAATAAACAGGATGATATGCATAAGTTATATGTGAATACTATCTTATTTTATATAAAGAACTAGAGCACCCGCAAGACTGGTACCTGTGAATGGTCCTGAAAAAAAAAAATGCTACAGGTAGCGAATATTGTCTGTTTTTTAATTTCAAATTTAAAAATATACAAAACCCTAAACACTGAAATAATTAAAGAGACACACACAAGATTGCATACTTAATGAATAGTCATACAGGGACTTGAATTTATATCAGTTTGCTATTTTTGTGCTTTTAACTACTATGGCAGGATTTTTCCATCTATATGTTTATTTCCATCTCTTGTCCATAAATGACTTTATTCCTCAGCCGTGTGCATAGCATCTCACTAAACAGGCAGATACCTTTGGCATTGGAAAGTTTCCAATCTCCTTTAAACTTTGAGATTTGTAAGACTAGAGTAATTGAGCTTGGGTTGTCACTGATTAAAACTTTATCTCTCACCCTTTCTCTATTCCTATCTTCAAGAGATGAAGCTTCAAATTTCAGGCTGCCTGGATTTTCCCCTTAAAGTACCAGGTCTAAAATTCCAGGTTTTTTTTTTTTTTTTTTTTGCTTTGCTTTTTATAAAATAGGGAGCCCGTGTTATTGGCTGTCTCTGCCTTGTGCTTCCATTGACCAGAACAAAGAAGATGTATATACTTTTCCATGTGGTCCAAGGTACTTATATTTCAGATCTGGCTCTTTTTATAATCTGTAGCAACTTGGACTTAGTCATCAATGTTTCCTCATTCATCATCTTAAAGAATAACCTGCATGACATGGTGTTATTGTAACAGTTCTAAGCCAGTTCATATTAGTTGTTGATGTAGATGGGATACATATGAGAGTTCTCTTTTATTTTCAGGATTTTTTGTAAGTATCTGTGATGCAGTAATTGGAATTTGGTGTGAGGCTAACTTTGCCAAATATCTTGATTTGCCCTGAATTGTGGGTATTCTTGGGAATGGGATGTTGAGTTTTACACTGGAAAAGGCACAAGGTTTTCTCTCTAAAAACAAGAAATCTATACATCTACTCCAATTGCTATGATGTTGAACTTTACTTCTAGGTACACCCAGCTCAAAAGTGGCTGCTGCTCTTCCTGTGCTTATCTTTTTAGTGTGTCCAGAAAGGATTCAGGATCATTTCCCATCCCTGTCTGACATGTAGCCATGTTACGTAGTCTATGTTTCCATGAAAGCTAAGTGTGATTCACTTACTCTCCCATCACCAGTTCTCTTAGATGTGGGGAAAAAACAGTTTTGTTCTTCTGTCTAAATTTTCAAATGCATTTTGGCAGAATTTTGGAGCAATGGATATTTTAAAGCATTAAATTTCTGCTTAGAGAAATTTTAACAAGAAATGTGAGAAAAAAACATAGCTAAAATCATAAACTGAATCCTGAAGTAGCTTTACATCTCACTCTAGGTATTGACAGTGTAAAAACTATGTTATTGCAGATCAACAAAATACATGCATTTGGAAACCCCGGGCTGAAAAAGCTCTTGTGGATTTATGTTGGAGCAGAATAACAATCAGGATTATACAATAATTTTTATAAAATCATAGTTTTCCATTTTCAAATGACGAGTCTCTCAATGTATTCTAGTTAGCATCATTAAATTGTCAAAGGCAAATCAGATCTCCTTTCCTTTTTTCCTCATTCAGTACTTTAGTTTCAAACACACACACACACACACACACACACACACACACATACAAACATGCCCTAAATACCTGTAATTTATTCTTTATCCGAAGTATGAAGAGACACATCATGTTGGTTGGAGAGAATCCTATAAAGGAAAGAAAGATATATGTTTTGTGACAGACATTTTGCCACATTAACTCTGCCTTAGGTATTTAATCACCATTTGTCACACAGCATGGTGGTTGGAAAAGGAAGGGAATAAGAATTAAGTGCAAGTTTAAGAAAATAGATGGAAGAGCTGGAGTTGTGGCTCCATGATACAGCTCTTGCTTAGCATGTGTGAGGCACTGGATTCAATTCTCAGTACCACATAAAAATAAATGAACAAAATAAAGGCCATCAATGACTATATATATACATATATATATATATATATATATATATATATATATATATGTTTATATATATATATAAACAGATGGGTATTGTTATGCTGGAACCAATCGTTTTAATTAATATAGATTTTCTTCCTAAATGCTCATTAATGAGTGGATAAAGAAGATGTAGAATACACATCTTATAATTCATAATGGGATATTATTCAATCCTTAAAAAGAAAGAAATCCTGCCATACATGAAAATGTGAATGAATCATATGTTACATGAAATAAGCCAGCCACAGCAAGGTGAAATTCCTCATGACTCCCTGTATTTGAGATGTTTTAAGTCATCAACTCTCAGAAACAGAGTGGAACAGAGGTTAAGTTGCAGGAGTACATAAAGAGATACAAATCAATGTGCATAAACTTTCCATTAATCAAAGTGAATGAATAAGTTCTAGAGATCTGTTCCACACATTGTACCTGTAGCTAGCCGGACTGTACTGCAAAATGAAAAACATGTTCATAGGATAGAAAACATGCAAAATATTCTCAACACAATGGTAATAATATACTTAAAAAAAAAAGTCTTCCAGCACCACCATCAGGAAGAGAGGGAAGACAAGAAGAGGAAGGAAGGGAGGGAGGGAGGAAAATAGAGGGAGGTTGGGAGGAAGAGAAGGAGGAAAGAAGGATAGAACCTGAAAAATGACTAAGCACAGGAGAGCAGTGGGAAAAAGGAAGGGAAAGAGATTAAAAATGTGAGAAATGGGAATTCGGTTGTCTATTTTAAAATAGCTAAAATGAGCATATTAAAAGTTCTTGCCACAAAGAAATGATGAATATTCAAGGTGATGGATATTATCCTGATTTGATAATCCTAAAATGTACACATGTATTAAAATATCATGTTGTATTCTATAAATATGTGCAATTATTTTTTTATCAAATAAAAACAAAAGCTTTTTTTTAAAGTGAAAGAAAAAAAAAAGAAAAATCTGGAAGTTTGGAGAAGTGGTAGTATAATGACCTTTAAGTCATTTTGCTTCATATATGTACCTGCATAGCACTTAGATCCCAGTTCTATCTCATTGGGGGGAAAAGATAAAGGGAAATTCAATTATCACATAAAATACAATTTTTACCAAGACCTATCTTCAAATATGAATATTAAAGTAAATAAAGAATCTATTTCAAAATGCTGGGTATTTATTAGGTAATCTTATCCCAATTTATTTATTAACTGAACAAATTTATATTTTGAGAATTCCCAGTTTCCCTGTTGTAAAACAAAATTGCATTGTTCTGCTTTCATTCCCTGTACACATTGTTCCAAGCCTACATTAAAACAAAACAAAACAACAACAACAACGACAACAAACTGATTGGAGATGCCTCTTAAAATCTGCCCAAGGTTTTGGACCACTTAAAAATAAACAAGCCCATAGGCAAACGTGCTTAGACACTTGTATTATCATTTTTGAGGCTACCCAGGCCACCTTGGATTCTCTGATTTCTCTCTTTGTGTCTTGTTTTGGTTTCCTCCATCTTGGATGATGCTCTTTCCCCAAGCTGTTGTTTTCTTCAAAAACTCAGCCACACTTCCTCATTACTGAACTTTCATTGCTGGAAGGTCCTTCTTGTTGTTTATCAAGTTTCACATCCATCACAGTCATTTGAACTTATAACTGGTTTTGTCTGCAAGTTTCAAACTGCTGGAAGCTGAGAGTACATTTTTCTCTCATCCTCAGCTATTAGTTGATGAATATCAAGTACCATAAAAATTGTGGCTAAACAAACTCTGGCTATCAGGATGAACTTTTCTGAGGTAGATCTAAACATCAGTCTCACTATGGCAAACTCCAATGAACAAAAAAAGTAAAATGTGAATCAATGAAAATTAATAACAAAAGTAGTACTAAGGACAGATGAGAATATTTATATATTATTGGAATCTTGCATTACAGATACTATATTTTCTGCATGCAATCTAGTTGTTTATGAAGCTAAGAAAAAGAAAAAACAAATTACATAAGGTGATAGAGTAATCCTGATTTGCTACTGGAGAATTCTCATGAACATCTCAATGGTGTAGTATAAGTGACAATGTAAAGAGCATCTTTATCTAAAAGTGAAGCAAAAAAAAGTTTAACTGACACATTCTTTAGTGTAGTAAATTTGTAATTAAATTGAACTATACTGAAAATTATATAGTTAAGAAAATTGTAATATCGGAGATTATAAAGTAAGCAAAAATATAATGTAGTGAGGGAACAAAATTTGAATAATTTAGAATTAAACAAATGGGAATTAAAACTACATTCACACTGTTAAAATAGAGACAGGAAGAGAAAACAGAAAAAGTAGGAAAATGCATATTAGATTAGGATGTTGAACTTGTGTGAATCATTATCACTTTTTCATTCTAATCTTTTTATAAATGAATTCAATTTAAAATTGTGAATGTTTTGTGAATCATTATCACTTTTTCTTTCTAATCTTTTTAGAAGTGAATTAAACTTAAAATTGTGAATTTTTTATGCACATATATATGTAAGAGAAGAAAGGAGAGAGATAATTATAAAAGGGGAAGTGGAAAAGGGACACAAGAAACAGATGAACAATGCAGGGTCATATTATTGACAGATTTTTTTAAGAGACGACAAAAATTTATATCAGAAAATTGCTCATGAGGATGAGAAGAAAAAATCATTGCTCTTATTATCATACTAATTATTGTTTGTGTGTTTGCTAATTTTTTTAAATTTTCTGATCTTCAGCATAGGGTGAAAGTTATCAGTAGTGAATTGTATACTTAAACAAGGAAGTAGTCAGCATTAGTGTAAAATTTCCTTTAAATATGGTTATTATCCATTAATTCCCACAAAGACTGCTTTTTTTCTAATATGCTTTGTCAGATACAAGCCTATTTTACTCACAGGGCTGGGAAGGGCTTTGCTACACTGTAGCTATTTTGTGTTCTGAAACATTGGTCTTCATGTGTCTGCTTCTCCATCATAGGCAGCATGTTCTGCCACACTGTCTCTTGGGAATGTTTATAGTTTCACCTTTTTTTTTTTTTAATTTTTAAATATTTTTTTATTGGTTGTTCAAAACATTACAAAGCTCATGGCATATCATCTTCCATACATTTGATTCAAATGGGTTATCAGCTCCCATTTTTACCCCAATTACAAGTTGCAGAATCACATCGGTTACACATCCACATTTTTACATAATACCATATTAATGACTGTTGTATTCTGCTACCTTTCCTATCCCCTACTATCCCCCCTCCCCTTCCCTCTCCTCTTCCCTCTCTACCCCATCTGCTGTGGTTTAATTCTCTCCCTTTTTTTTTCCCTTTCCCCTCACAAACTCTTATATGTAGTTTTATGTAACAATGAGGGTCTCCTTCCATTTCCATACAGTTTCCCTTCTCTCTCCCTCTCTCCCACCCCACTCGTCTCTGTTAAATGTTAATCTTTTCCTCATGCTCTTCTTCCCTGTTCTGATCTTGGTTGCTCTCTTTATATCAAAGGAGACATTTGGCATTTGTTTTTGAAGGATTGGCTAGCTTCACTTAGCATTATCTGCTCTAATGCCATCCATTTCCCTGCAAATTCCATGATTTTGTCATTTTTTAGTGCTGCATAATACTCCATTGTGTATAGATGCCACAGTTTTTTAATCCATTCATCTATTGAAGGGCATCTAGGTTGATTCCAAAGTCTAGCTATTGTGAATTGTGCTGCTATGATCATTGAAGTGGCAGTATCCCTATAGTATGCTCTTTTGAGGTCCTCAGGGAATAGACCGAGAAGGGCAATAGCTGGGTCAAATGGTGGTTCCATTCCCAGCTTTCCTAGGTATCTCCATACTGCTTTCCATATTGGCCGCACCATTTTGCAGTCCCACCAGCAATGTACAAGTGTACCCTTTTCCCCATATCCTCACCAGCACTTATTGTTACTTGACTTCCTAATGGCTGCCAATCTTACTGGAGTGAGATGGTATCTTAGGGTGGTTTTGATTTGCATTTCTCTGACTGCTAGAGATGGTGAGCATTTTTTCATATACTTATTGATTGACTGTATGTCTTCCTCTCAGAAGTGTCTGTTCAGGTCCTTGGCCCATTTGTTGATAGGGTTGTTTGTTATCTTATTGTTTAATTTTTTAAGTTCTTTGTATATTCTGGATATTAGGGCTCTATCTGAAGTGTGAGGAGTAAAAATTTGTTCCCAGGATGTAGGTTCCCTGTTTACCTCTCTTATTGTTTCTCTTGCTGAGAAAAAACTTTTTAGTTTCAGTAAATCCCATTTGTTTATTCTTGTATTTAATTCTTGGGCTATGGGCGTCCTATTAAGGAATTTGGAGCAGACTCTGCACCTGATAGAAGAAAAAGTTGGCTCCGATCTACATATTGTGGGGTCGGGCTCCAAATTCCTTAATAGTTTCACCTTTTAATGGAGAGAGTCAATCCCTGCTTGGCATCTCAAGCAAAAATCATGCTTTCTTTCATGGGGCCATGACATTTCAAGTGTTACCCAATTAAATTACTCCAGTTGATGAAAGAATTCTCTGTCCTGGAAAATTATTAATACAAGACATAATTTCCAAATATAAAGCTAAAATAAAATTACCTATTTTTGTCATAAAATTAAGTATTTTGAAAATTATATTCATGAAAAATATAACAATGTATCTTAAAAAGCAAACAAAAATATTATTATATATTTTTATATCTAAATGATCTCAAATAATCTAATTAACAAAAGTCTTTAAAGGACCTTGAGATAAACTTATTATATTCCCTTTTAGTGAGGTTTTTGTTATTATAATAAATTAGCAGAAGCAGGGTGATTTTGTAAAGAAAAGAGGTTTATTTAGCTCACAGTCCCAGTTTGGAAGTTGAAAGACCAAATAACATTGTGAAAGCTTTGGAGAGATTTCCACTTGGTTGCACTGTCTCACAGCAGATGGTAATTGTAGAAATATGTGTGAGATAAAGAGATCACACACTGCTATGGTTAGATATGAGGTGTCCTCCAAAAACTCATGTGAAAGATAATACAAGAAAGTTTAGAGGTGAAATGATTGGGTTATGTGAGGCATAACCTAATCTCTGTGTTAATCCACTAATAGGGATTAACTGGGTGATAACTATAGGCAGGCAAGGTGTGGCTGCAGGAAGTGGGTCACTGGGGGTGTGGCTTTGGGATATATATTTTGTCCTTGGTGAGGAACATTGTCTCTGTTTCTTGAGTTCCATGTACTGAGCTGTTGTCTTCTGTTACACACTTTCACCATGATATTCTACCTCCCTCTTGGCCCCAAGGAATAGAGTCAGTAGAACCAGGAGCCCCAAATGAACTTTTCCTCATCTAAAATTGTTCTTGTCAGGTCTTTTGGTTACAGTTGGAAAAGCTGACTAAAACACATACCAAAGAGGAAGCCAACGACTGGGGTACCATTATCCCTTTCATGGGCATGTCCCCAGTGACCTATAGACCTCCCACCAGGTTTTACTTCCAAGAGGTCTCTGCTTCCAAAACTGTCTTGTTAAAAGTTCCCCAAAATGGTCATTTTGGAGGACGAGCAAATCTAAATTACAGCAGTGTTCTATGAAAAGCATTGTTTAATTCACAGATGAACAATCTTAGCCCTTTCCACTTCAATGCCTATGGTTTTCAATAGCCATTACTAAATTTAAAGAAAAAAAATCATGCTGTTTCCCATTCTGGAGTAAAATAGAATAATCTGACCAAAGGAGAAGCAACTTGATAAGAAAAAAAAATACATATAATGATCCATGTGATTTGAAAAGTTCCCTTTTGTCTTCAAGATTCTCACATCTGAATTCACTTTGTAGTTTGAACCTTTTTCATGAGTTTTTATAGTCAGCTGCTGCAAAATAGGAATCTTCCTTCTCACTCAGTCATCAGGCAAGAAAATAAGGTAAAAAGGAAACTACTGACAGAGTGCACAGTGGACACCTGCAGCAGGTCACCACAACCTCAGCACTGTTTACATGTCATGTGGAAAACTTATTGGTTGTGCAAGATTATCCTTAGCATTGTGGGATCCTTAGCAGTTTCCTAAGTGCCAGTTATACTGAATTACAAAAAAAAAAAAAAAAAAAAAAAAACCAGTCTCAAAAAATTTCCTAATGATCCCTAGAGGGTAAAGGTGAATTTTTTTTCAATTGAAAATCACTGCTCCAGAGTGAATCCCATGTGTCTTATAACCTACACGTTTTTCATTCCACCTGAAAAATACCAATAAAAGTGTTTGAATTAATATGTGGATGTAACCAGTCATTCTGACATAATGGATAAACAGAAATCTATTTATTTTTCATGATTTTATTTTCAACTATTTAGGTGATTTTATTCATCAGATCTCTGTTGATGGTGACATGATTGTTTCAACAAAAAGGATATTGATGGTTCTCAAAATCTTACCTGACAACATAATCAAGACTGGAAATCGAACTGGCTTTTTGAGTCAGTAACCAAAAATACTGAAAATATGAATCCCATTAATTTCAGAGTAGGTAAATATTCCTAGGGTACATTATAGAGTGAACACAGACTTGCAGAATCTTCATCAAATACTTATCTTTCAATTCCTGGGCATCACATAAAGAAAAGCAATTGTGTGTGTGTGTGTGTGTGTGTGTGTGTGTGTGTGTGTGTATAAAAGCTAATGTAACTTTTTAAGTATGAGGATTATAAATTAGCAATGGTACCAATGGGGAATTTCACAGTTCTGTAACTGAATATGAAACATAAAAAGTTATGTTGCTAGCCTGTTAAAAATTATGCACAGTTTTTAGAGTCTATTTTCTAATTAGTGTAATTAAAACTAAATTTTATACTTGAACAAGGTGATAGATTGTGTCAACTGCTTTTCCTCGTCTTTGTTGAATTTTTAAATTGCACATTCATGATGTATTCATATTCAGTAAAGTAAGGAGATGTGAGGCATTTGCTAATATGAAATATAGTACATCCTAAATTTTTGTAAAGCGACATTCTGAAATGAATAAAAGTTATCTGATTAAGCTCCAGAATATAATCTTCCGTGGTTAAATATAATTTACCTAGTCCAGATGTCTGCCTATTATAAGTCTTGGCAAGGTTCCCTATCTTACATTTTTTATAAAGGATGAGAACATATTTTTGAGAAAGCCTTAGCCTATTCTTCAAAATAATAATATAACATATATATGTATATATATAACTTATAAGGTAATGAGTTGCTTAAATCAAATATATTAGTTGATTTTTTTCAAGTTACATAAAATAAACCAAATTATCTATATTTTAAAAATCCAGATATTATTACCAACAAAAAATTTGAGCAAGGGAACATAGGATAGGAAAGAGAAACAAGAAATGGTGGGATTCCTCCAACCCTTCCTATGCTGCAATTCATGCAAAAAATCATTTACCTCTCCAGCCTGATTTTTCTCTATTATTAAGTCCACAAGAAAGAATAGAGGTCCTAGGTTTTGGCTATCCCTCAAGAAACCAGACTGGAACAATATCTCATAGCCTCAACTCCAAATTTCAAGTTAAAGAATAAGATTGGATCAGGGGTGAGCAGATGAATTTTGTCTGCAACTCCGCTGTGAGGATTTAGCCTAAAATACAGCTCAGCAGCCTCACCCAAGTGGATAAAGAGATGCTCGTGAGAAAATGAGAGTTGTTCTTATCTGGGGAGGTCCTGTGGGCATCAGCATCTATTCAATACACTGAAAGAACAACTTCTGTGTTGGTTCAACCACTGCTTTTATTTACTTAGCCAAGTGCTGATGTTGACCTTGTTTTTTACTGTGGTGGTTTCCTGACTAGGAGCATGCTTGGGTGCTAATATTAGCATCTCTTGGCTCTTTTTTGCTGGCGTGGGCACCCTGAATCATGAACTTGGTGCATCCTCATACTCAAGTGTGGACAAGTCACCGATTCGTTTTGAATCATTTTGACTCAAGCAGTTATCTTCTTGAGTATCTGGTGACCCTGGTTAGCTAGGTTACACTTTTTGCCTCACATTTTTGATGTTTCCTTTTGCATTAAGAGAATGTTTTTTCCAAGTTGGGAAATTTAGATTTGATTATATGTCTTACTAGTGATCTGGTGTTGGGAAGGTACTTAACAATTTTCAGATTCAGTTACTGTATCTGCAAAATGGGCATATGTAGATAATGATGAAAAGAAATTGTGAGGCTGGGATTGTAACTCAGTAGTAGAGTGCTTGCCTAGCATGTATGAGGCACTGGGTTCGATTCTCAGCACTACACATAAATACATTAAATAAAGGTCTACTGACAACTAAAAAATACTAAAGAAAAAAATGCATTTAGTCTATCCTGCCAAGCGCAGTGGCACATGCCTATAATCTCATGGGTTTGGGAGGCTGAGGCAGGAGGATAGTGAGTTCAAAGCCAGCCTCAGCAAAAGCAAAGCACTAAACAACTCAGTGAGACCCTGTCTCTAAATAAAATACAAAATAGGGCTAGGGATGTGGTTCAGTGGTCAAGTGCACTTGAGTTCAATTCCTGATATCAAAAAAAAAAAAAAAAAAAGAAAAAAAGAAAGGAAGGAAGGAAGGAAGGAAGGAAGGAAGGAATTATATATGTAAAATACTTCACTAGATGCTTGGACAACTTAAACATTCCTTTCCCTGAGAGAATTAGCTGATGCTGCTCTTATAACTAGTACTACTAGTGCTACTAATGCTGGTACTACCTGGTACAGTTATTGATTTTGTCACAATCATCATTATCACCACCACTGACGCTTCTTCTGCTATTGCTCCTACTGCTCTTGCAAGGTATATAATTGTGTGTATATCTATACACACAAATTATATGTGAGTGTGTATGCTACACAACATAATGTTTTGTAAAATGTATTCATTTGAGGAATGGCTAAACCAAGATAAGTAATACCTTACATACTTAACTCCCCAGCCCATTTTTTTGCAGTGAAAACATCTAAAATCTATTCTCTTAGGAATTTTCAAACACAGAATTCATTATCAAGAGTCATCATATTGTACAATTTATTTCTAGAACCGGTTCATTTTATCTAACTAAAATTTTTTATTTTATATCGCCAAGCACCAACCGGCCCTACCTCAACCTAGCTCCTAGTAACAATCATGCTGCATTACTCTGATGAGTTCAACATTTTAGATTCCTCATAACTCACATGTTCTTTGTCCTTTTGTGCCTGGTTTGTTTCACTTGATGTGTTGTCCTCCAGGTTCATCCATCTTGTCACAAGTAACAGGATTCCATCCTTTTTAAGGTTGAATAATATTCCAGTGAGTGTGTGTGTGTGTGTGTGTGTGTGTGTGTGTGTGTATGTCCACCATATTTTCTTTATCCCATTCATCTATTGATAGAGACTTTGGCTATTCCATTTCATTACTACTGTGAATAGTACTCCAATGGATACTGGAGTGCAGAAAACTCCTTGACATATTGATTTCATATTCTTTTTGATATATACTCGGAAGAGGTATTGATGGATAATACAATATTTCTATTTTAAAGTTTTTGAGAGACCTTCATGCTGTTTCCCATAATAGCTATAATATTTTACATTTACAAGAGTGTACAAGGATTCCCTTTTCTTCATATCTTCACCAACAATTGTTATCACTTGTCTTTTGGATAACAACTAGGATTTCAGGGTAAGGTGATAACTAAATGGTTTTAATAACAATTTCCCAGATGATTAATGATGTGGAACTTTTTTTTGCATACCTGTTGACCTTTCATATGTTTTCTTTGGAGAAATGTCCAGTCAAACCTTTTGCCCACTTTTTTTTTAACCAAGTTATAAAATTCCAATCATACATAATAAGGGAACATAGTCTCTTGAGTAGATGGTGTTGGTAAGCTGGACACTAATACACAAAAATTAGATTCTAGCCAGTCGAGTTGGCAATGCCTGTAATACTACTGGCTTGCGAGGCTGGAACAGTAGAATCACAAGTTCAGAGCCAGCCTGAGCGAGGTGCTAAGCAATTCAGTGGGACCCTGTCTCTAAATAAAATACAAAGTAGGGCTGGGGATGTGGCTCAGTGGTTGATGGTTGAGTGCCCCTGAGTTCAATTTCTGGTACCAAAAAAAAAAAAAAAAAAAAAAAAACTAGATTTCTATCTCACCTTTTTTTTTTTTTTTAATGAAAAGACTGAAACACAAGACTGAAACTTGAAAACTACTAAAAGAAAATAAAAGAAGGACGCTCCCTGACATTAGTAAGGGAATGAAGTTTTTAATATGCCCCAAAAGCACAGGAAACAGAAGCAAAAATAGATAAATGGAGCTATGTTAAACCATGAATCTTCTACAAAGCAAAGGAAATAATTAATAGAGTAAAGACAGAGTCTACGGAATGGGAGGAAATATTTGCACGCTTTACATCTAATAAGGGATTAATATTCAAAATACATAAGGAGTCCACTCAATAGCCAGGAAACAGAACTGACAATTAATATTTGATATTACATTCAAATATTCCTTTTCAAAATTGTTACATATAAAAATGGAAGGAAGAAGATGTAGCCCTCTGTACAGATGAAAGCCAGGGTAGCATTCTGTTTTGATGAAAATGAAGGGTGGGGCAGGAGTTCAGCATATTCAACCTAAATCAGTTGCCTCCTTCAACCTTTGTTTTAATTAGCATTACAAAAGAGAAACATGGCATATATTAGGCATAATTTCTAACCACAGAGAGAAAATGTTACCTTAAGTTCCTCTGTGAGCACAAGTTGAATTACTGTCTTTGCTCAGGGGAGGATATATTTAGGCTTGTTTGTAAAGTATAAATTAGAGTAAGTGCTATGGTGTCATAAGTTAGCTGGATTACCCAGAGCAGCACCTCTTCTTCTGAATAATTAAGAGATCTGATTGAAACATATGCGTAGGTTCATGTACAAGTGTGAGTGTATTTGTATAGATATACATGTTTAATAAATTCAGGCTTCAACTTCTAGACTTAAAGCCCTCTGGAGTAAATGTGATCTCTCTGCCTTTTCTGGTTGTGATTTAAAAAAAATCATTAATAATAATAATAATAATAATAATAATAATAGACTTCTCTCACCTTGTGAGCCTCGGGAGGATAATTAGTGTTTATTACAGTTATTTTTAAATAGATATATTCCGACTATTCAGCATTGTTATCATGGTTGTTCATTTTCATGGTGAAGAGGAAGGGATTCTTGGTGCTTTGAGAGGAGAAGTATATGAAGGGATTGGATTTTTTCTCACAGTAACATCTGAGGACCTGGGGAAGGTGCTGAGCCATGGCACTGCCAATAATATTTATTGGGATAATTGTCCTGCAAAAAAAAAAAAAATCAACAACAACAACAACAAAACACCTTCCTTTCACCAGCTTCTCTATTTACATCAATGTCTTGCTTTGAAAGCATGTTTTCTAATGTCTTCTTGTTTTTCCAAGTTTACAGCTTAAAAAACATCCAATTAATATAGCATCCTAATAATTGTCGAAAAATGGCACCATATTGAAGTTTGTGCTCAGGGAGATGTAACCTCTTCTTGTTACATTATGACTATATCAGAATGCAAGCAGAATACTCTTATGTGCCTAGAAATATTATGTGTTTGGAGCTATTCAATCCTGACTCCTTATTCTGGGAACAGAGTTCTATTTGCCTTAGGGAACAACTGCTTCTTCTCTTTATCCTTGCATTCTGTCTGCAATTGTGCTTCAAGTCTGTTGGATCTGATCTTTCCACTGTCCTGACCATGCTGACTTAGCTCAGTGGTAGGCACGTAAAGCTGGTGAGAGCAAAGGATTCCAACTGTTGGTTCTATTGAGAAGGTTAAATTCTTTTCCTGTTGTTGTTTATCTGTAAGAATATAGGTGGGCACTGTCCCAGCTGGGGACCCCATAACTTCAATGTTAAGATAATAAAAATAGCCAAAAAATGGAGGGATATTAACTGCTATGGCATGATTGGAGCCTTTGGTTTCAGCTAGGTTAGTTATTTGACTCTGAATGTTTTTATTATCGATGCAATTCATTCTCTCTCTCTCTCTTTCTAAATTCAGGAGTGCACAATACTTCCTCCTTTTCTAAATTCAAGTAATACAACTGAAAGTCTTTGTTAATAGATGTTTTCATGACTACTCCATTTTATATTTCAGGACTCTGTATCTACTGCAGCATGTAATCAGAGAAGGTTTTAATACATTCATTGAGTATTTCTCTGAACCTTTGGGAGGGCTTCAGACATTTGCTATAAGCTGAGTTAACAGGAATAACTCTCAGACCACCTTCCAGATTTAACTTTTCATGGAACTGCAGCCATCCCTAACCAATAACTTTGTGTCTCTGTAGCATTCTAGTAGCTTACACCAACACCCCAAACTACAAAACCCAAAGCCTCTGCCACCACTCTTCCTGTGCCTTCAAATTGCTGGCTCATAAGATCATGGCTTACAGAACCTAAAACACACATCCATTATTAGCTGCAAGGGAAGATTGAAATTTTAGCATTTTTTTTTTTCTTTCTATACTGGAAGCCATGCCTGGCATTTCAAATGATGCAAAACTCAAAAGGACCCAGGTGAGCATGACTAATTAATGCTCACTCTGGCTACATTTTTTTCTAATAAAGATAATAGATAATATTGTTTCTAATATAGATAATAGTTAAGTTGGCTGAGGAGTGAATTGATATTTATTATTTCTGTGTTTTTGTGAAAATTCATACCATCAGTTGATTGAATTCATGAAAGTCTTACACTGCTGGAACCCCAAGCTAAATCCTAGGCCATTATAGGCTGGAAATACAATTAAAGAGGTTCTCCAGGCCAGGCCAGAGAGATAAAGGTCAGCCTTGCCTTCCAGAAGTATATACTCAGTGCTTTTCATTTCTGACACTTTGGTACACAGATGAGTTTTTCCTTTTAGGAAAATTAAATGCAGAAGAGCAGATGTTGGCATTCATTCAGTCTGACAGCTGAATATAATCAGTTCTGATAATCAAGAAAAAAATCCACAATTGATTGTCGTTTTTAGAGGTATATTTGATTTTTCAATATGGGAGGCTACACAAATGTCAAGGTAGACTTTGTTAGCTTCCCGAAGAATCAAATGCAGCAAAATAGAACTTAGGTGTCCTGATGCATTCACTCAGGGGTCTTTATTCTCACTACCCAAATTTGCTCTTCTTCAAATGCATTGGGACATGCTGTGTGCATTTTTAAAACTGTTTTTTTTTCCTTTGTAGGCTTTCAGTGTTCTTATCATAGAGATGATGATGTGGTGGTGGTGGTGATATACTGATGATGTTGTTGATAGCATTGGACATATAATTAAGTGCCAAGTGTTCTTTGTGCCAGATACCTAACCATAGCTACTACATGTGAATTTTGGTTCGTTTCTAGAACTGTGCTTTGTATCCCTTGATATAATATAATCCTAATAATGTTACTAATTAGGCTGCTTTTCCATCCTCATTTGCTTATTCATATTGATGACTAAGATGATGGAAAAGTAATTCAACTGCTGTATCAGCCTAGTGGGCATCTTAAACTGGGGTGAGCCACCTCTACCATCAAAGCACTGACCCACTTGTAAATACAGCATTTCCCTTGCTTCTTTCCCAAGCTTAGAACATATTTTGTGGCTTATTAGTGTACCAAGACCCTACTGAGTCTCTAGATGGCTGAGTCATCTCTTCCAAAATCCCCAAAGCAGGGCTGGTTGACACCACATTGGATAACAAAAAAGCAAGATGCTGCCTCCTGTAATCGCAGGTCACTGTTCGAAAAAATTGTTTGCAATTATTTGGGAATGGAGGCTGACTCTTCTATAATATTTCATTTAACTCTCATTCCTTATTAAAAGTTTCAGAGATTTTTCTCATTGTTTCTGCAGACATGGTCTGTCCGTTCCTACCCCTTAACCTCTTTGAGAATTTTTATTACATCTTTTTTTCTCTAATATTTTGTTCTTTCTGAGTCATTAGCATCATCAACCTGGAGATTGATGGTAGAATATGAGTCCTTAGTCTTGAGGTTTGAAAGTTCCTCAAATTTTTATTACAGTCTACTCTTGTTTTGTTGTGCTTTGCTTTTTCTACTTAAATTCAATTTCTCTCTTTTATTTAATCTCAAAGACACATAGCATCCTCTGTTTAGGAAGCTACGTTGTAGAAAACCAAAGACAGCCAAGAACATATTTTCTGCCTCCCCTCTTGTCACATGCTTGTATTTAGTTAATAGAAAAGAAGAAAAAAAAATGACGAACATCTCATCTTTTACTCTATCTAATATCCCAAAACTATTTTCTTGATGTACACGGATGAAGAATCTAAGGCTGAAAGGTTAATCTGTTTGAGGTTATAGAATCAGTAAGTGACAAAATCTAGAATGTGACATGAATAGGATTCCAAAATCTATATTTTTACTCAAATGTTTAAACCTTTGCTTTTAACTATCTCCTCTTATTAAAAAACAGAATCACTTGGATATACTAGATACAATGTTCCAAATAACAAAATCCAATATTTCATCTGAAAGTTAACCAGCTGGTGGAATGTGGCTTACAAACTCATTGCCTATCAGTATACTAAATACTTATTTTCTTGCCTACAAACATATACTATCCTTACAATATTTTAAAAATCTTTCCAAATATGAAACTTGGTAAATAGTGAAGAAATATTGTAGAAAGCTTACAAAGTTTGCCAACCTTCATAGGGACTATTGTTTTCTGCTCTACAGAGAAGATTCTCCTAACAGACTCTCTGAGATTTTTCTCCATCCACCCATCCATGCATCCATCCATCCATCCATCCATCCCAGATATAATTAAGGAAAATAAAAAGGGAGAAGTGGAAAGGGAAGTGAGAAGTAACACTTCATGAACACGTATTATGAATAGCCTATCTATATTGTAGAATATTCTATGGAAAAAGTGTACCATAAGCTCAACAGAAAAGATAATTCCCCCCAACAAAGAAAACAAGTATATGAGCTTTACAGAGCACCAGAGTAATAAAAAGGGAGAAAAAGTCAAAGCTGGTGGCAGAGAGTTCTCAAATGTCTATTTGGGATTAGGACACATGTTTTTCCCTCCTTTTCTTTGCCAACATGTTTGGAGGAGTAATGGGGGCTGTCGCATATGTTACATATTTACAAGTAGATTCTAGAAATTTTGGAGAAGGTGATCTATCTAGCTGAGACTGACGATCCATGCAACATGCCTAAGCCTTTCAACTCTGGATGTTGAGAGAGATGGCTTGACTTGGCATCTGACTGCATCAGAAAGCTATGATTTTCAAACTACCTATTGTCTTTATTTTACCATATGCCATTTTCTTTACATTTCTTTTTGTTAAATGTCTCCTTTATCCCTAGTGTTTCCAGCACAATTAGTTCCTCTGTACTGTAGAAGACATGAAGATGATATCTATGTCCTCAAGGCTGATCTTACCAAATTTATTGAATCCTGTGTCCAGTTTCCCTCTTGCATCTATTTAGGTAGCTTATCCTTGGATGCACCTCAAATTTGTTTCATATCTGCTTCTTTCACAGGCTGTCTTCTATACCTCACAAGTATTCCATCTAATTCAATTTCATATACCCCCTTGATTATACCATTGTGGTAGCTGTGGGAAGCAGAGCCTGTTTGGGGAAGATCCCATGTCTACCAGGCTGGTCCAGGAGATGGGATTCATATACCTGAAAATGAGATAAGGGAGTTTACTTTTTTTTAAAATTTTTGAACTCTCAAAGAACTCTGTGAGAGAAGAATGTTCCTAACTATCAAAATTACCCAAAGTGCAAGGTTCACATATGACATCTAGTTACATGAAACATTAGGACAAGCTACTTGGATGTTGTGGCTCATTCTATGCTCAAGTGACCCTGTGAGAGTGAGGTCATGTATCTGTTTTTCAGTTAAGCAATTTTCTGATAGCAAAAGAGGTAAAATATAGATAAATTTTGAGTGAATCTCTAGCTTCTATAATTAGAACATATAATTCATGACAAGAGAGTCTTTTTTTTTTTCTTTTTCAGTACTGAGGATTAAGAAGCCAGAGCCTTAGGTATGGTAGAAAGCACTTTACCACGGAGCTACATCCCCAGCTCTACTTATGGGTCTTAAAGAAATGAAATACAAAACATGAATATTTGGGAATTAAATGAAAAAAAGGGTTTGATATTTTATTAGGAGAAAATAATGGAAGCTAGAAATAAGTCATGGTTTTCTTTTTATGCTAATGATTCGTTTTATATGTCTCATCCTTGAGCCAAACACCACTTGCATAACTCTCCCCGCTGATGCTCTGCTCTCTGAAATATATCTTGATTTTGAATCCAATGTTACTCAGCAAACACTTACCCTAAGCAACTTTAAATTACTCTTCCTCTTCTTAGGAGTCCAGTCTCCACAATTAAGTGATGATAAATATGAGGACTGACACCAGGCATTATTTATGACTGAACTTAATGCCATTCATCTTGGAAACTCACGCTAAATGATTGCTATTGTTAATCTGATCACTGAATTTAAGTGATACTGCCTGTGAATGAAATACTGCTATTTTGTTACCATATTATATTTGATTTTGATGATGACTGCCTTCAATATTTATAAACAGAAAAGAGAAGATTAATCCTATCAATTATTTTTAGTCCCTTGGTTAAAATCTACAGCATTGATAATACAAATACATATCAATTTAATAAAACAAAATAAATAAGCATTTAATATTTATTGAACATTTACTACATGGCCCATACCCCCTGAGACTTTTCTCAAGAATTAATTATCTTGTTTAGGTTTCATAGTTACCCTATGCACTATACATTTTAACTATCTACCCATAAGCATGTAGAAAACAGGATAGAAACAGGCTTGGTATATAATAAATATGGGGTGGTATTTGAATCTGTTTTCTTAATCATTATGATATAGTTTCCATTCATGTGTAGTCTAGATTTGAAACTAGTTCCTCTTTTTGAAATAGAAAAAAATGTTTTCTTAAGTGGAAAAATAATCTTCATAATAATACCATAAATAATAAATTGAATCAATGATTCATTTACTATGTTTCAGGTAGTATTTGACATGTTGGTGGAATACAGTGAATAATAATTGGAGAAAATGTCTCATTCCTTGGGTCTAACATTGGAGTAGTAGGCAGAAAATAAATAGGATACACCAAAGTATATACTGACCCAACCCACAAAGTGAAAGGCCTTTACAACCCATTCAAGATAGAGATCATCCTTGTACCTCAGCTCCATGAAGAACAAATTATCGAGACCTTGTCTCAAAATTTAAAAAATAAATAAATAAATAAATAAATAATAAGAAAGACTGGAAATGTAGCTCAGTGGTAAAGCTTCTCTGGGTTCAATTCCCAGTATAAAAGAAGGAAAAAAGAAGAAAAAAAAAAGTTCGAACAAATAGATTATACAAAGTTATAAAGATTTTACCAAAACTGCAATTCCCATTTTGTTATCAAGAGGCCATTTCTTGAATCTTTCAGAATCTCAGCTTGCTTAATTAATTTATTAATTAACTTATTTATTTATTTTTGTAGGGGGCTTACCAGGAATTGAACTCAAGGGCACCTGGCCACGGAACCACATCCCCAGCCCTATTTTGTATTTCATTTAGAGACAGGGTCTTCACTGAGTTGCTTAGTGCCTCACTGTTGCTGAGGCTGGCTTTGAACACGTGATCCTCCCACGTCAGCCTCTAGAACAGTTGGGATTATAGGTGTGCACCACGGCCTGATCAATTTTTTTTTTTAATTTTACAATTTTTTTTCTCTAAGCATCATGCAATCTAAGAGTTCTAATCATTATTGCCTAAGACTACGGTGACAGAAAGATACAAATTGCCACTTCAGAATAATTTTGATAGATTCCTCATCCAAAGACTCATGTGATTTATTCAATGTTCAGAGGCCAAAATTATAAAGTGTTATTTAATATCAATGAGCATCATTTGCAAACGGAATAGGAATCCATTGGCATCTCAGCTTTCGACAGGAAGCATGTTGCTGAAATCTCTGCCCTTCTTTCCATTGTGCCTGCTTTCCATTACATATGCCACTGGTTTCCCCTCCAGCTTACCCATCTCGTTCCCATTCAGGAGGTGAACTGCACCAGTGACTTCACTTGTATTTGGAACCAGATGTTCCAGTTGCTCCTGGGCAAGAAGGAATTAACATTTTAAGTACTAGGTGGTGGAAATGTTCAGATCTCATCTGTAGTCTCTGATTTTTTAGCAAGAATACTTAATGGATGTCATAAACTTATGATGAACATCAAAACTACAAGGCAAATGAAGGAACCAGACTGAGAAAAGTTGGCAAACTGAGAGGAGTTTTCTCAGCCTGAGGACACGGCTGAAGTGAACAGTTTGAGGTTGCTGTTTTTCCAACTTTTGCATATTGTATTGGTTGAAACTCTTGGAAAGAAGCATTTGAGATTGCCTTTCTGAGTTCGCTGGAATGTGACAATATCCACTAGAGTGGTGAATTGTTCGTGTAGCCAAGAAAGTGTCTTTAGTTTTTTGGTGACTCCAGTGAGCAGCTCTGTTTGATGAAATTACATCAAGTTCACTGCCCAGTTGATATATTGTTGCATGAACTTCTTGTTAAGCTGAGAATCCAAGGACAACTATAATGTTGTCTTATAAAAATGTACCGAAACTTGGAACAAATTCAATACATTATTGTTATGTTGCATATATGTAATATCTAAGCTGATCAAATTGTTGGATGCCGGGTTTCTGTTCTCACAACTAAAAGGCTCAGGGGTCACTCCAGTTGAACTGGGCTGACTGGGCTGCACAAAATAACCACACAAGAGACACAAAGACCTTTTTCTTTGGGATCCTTGTGATGACTCCTCTGACCTTAAGGGTTCACAGGAAGAGAGAGAGAGAGCATGCGCTGATCCCTTTTATTGAGGAGAAGCTATTCAAATGAGGCAAGGGGTCAGGTTTCAGGGGGCTGAGTCTATCTTCATGATGTCCACTGTCAGCAGGTTGACTGACACCTGGGTAGGCCACACCCAAGGGCACAGTAAGAGGAGGGGACACACACAAGGCACTTCCATGGAAGATTCTATCCTAAATAGGGCAAGAGGTTATATTACAAAGGAAGATGAGCTTAGCTTCACCCATGGGGCTGTAGCAAGGCACCCATGCACAAGACACAGTCCCTTGAACCCAAGAAGGATGGGGAAAGCTCTGCCACATTTCTATAACTGAACGCCTCAGTACCCAGCCGGGGAGCGTGACTCAGTCACGTGCAAGGTTGGTCTCCCACTTGGAGATAACACAATAAAATAAAAAAAGGAAAAAAATCTATTTGTAGTCATTTTAATAGTATACATACATGGTCACTGTCTAGTTTATTAACATTAGTTAAATTAAACTGGGTTTACTGGGTTTTCTGATCTACCAACTGAACTAAGGATTGTATGGAACGGATGACTTGCATTCTCATATTTTTCTTCCTGCAAGTGGAGTATAGGTTGATAGAAGCAACTAGAATTATTGGAATATGCTATGTGGCTGAGCCTCCATGGTTGAATTATAAAAATAAGTTTGATTTTGTGGCTTCTACAACAATGTAGAGTGTGAAATTCAAGGCTTTCTAACACACGTGCCTCCTGTTCTCATAGTTGAAATACTCATTTATGATTCTTCAGTACAGGATGAGTAACTGGGTTCCTTCCTAGTCTGCCTCTCTTGGTTTTAGTAACTAGTTCCCTGCTTTAAAACCCTCTCTGGACTCATGTTCTTCCTCAGCATGCTACTGAGCTATGATGCAATATATTCTTCTAACATCAATTCCAGTGAGCTTCCTATTTGATCATGTCACTTTCAGATTTAGAGAAACAATTTTTTGAACTATTTACAAATACTGAAGAAATACCTGAAACTTTGTCTATGGCAGATAGATAGATAGATAGGTAGGTAGATAGTTTGGAAAAGAACACATAAATTTTATTTCTTCTACCTGTTTTCCTACTCCCATTTATGTGCAATGCATATATTAGAAACTTGGAATAGATAGAAACAAAATAGGTGCTTAAAAACATTAGTTTAATTCAAAATATCTTTTTTTTCCATTTTGTGGTTTGAGACACATTCAATAGACTATAAAACAATGTGATATAAGTATATTTATGAGTGTTATAGTTTGGATATGTGGTATCTCACAAAAGCTCCTGTGTTAATGCAGGATTGTTTGGGAGCAAGATGATTGGATTATGGAAGCTGCAACCTGATCATCCCATTCTATTTGAATGGACTAATGGGGTGGCAACTGCTCCCAGGCAGGGCCTGGCACAAGGAGGTGGTTCACTGGGGGCAAATCCAGGAAGGGTTTATCTTTTGTGTAGCATCTTATCTGTCTCTCTGCTTTCTGGATGTCATTAACAATGAAGCAGCAATTCTTGAAATGCAAAAAATAATAATAAACATTCATGTTGGAGCAAAACAAAGTCCAAGTATCTGCATCCATAGTTTTCCCTATTGAGTTTGCTTCAGGAGTTACATTTGCATATCATGGAACAAGAAGCATATCTAAGCAGCATAATTATAACTAACATACAAAGAAGAATATGGGATGTTTTCTGGCAAATGTATTATTTAACCTTAATGAATACTTACAATAGCTCAAATAGTTTGGTCCTGTTATCAATCCTGTTTTGTAGACATGAAAACTGAACCAGAGAATGAAGTAATAGAATCAAATTTATACTACTAGAAAGTTATAATTTGAATCAAAGTAGAGTAACTCCCAAGTTAATATATTGAGAACCTTTAGGATTTTTTTCAAGTCTAACATTGTTTGTTTTCTATTTCTTTAATTATTTTAATTCCTCTGTTTTTATATTTTTAATTTAAAATGACATTGTAGGATTGTTTTAGAGCCCTCCAAATCAACATATTATTTGTGGATATAAACCCAGGAGAAGAATAAAAGAATCTAGAATTTGAAGCCTTTATTTTCTAGCTGAAGTTTGGTTGAGCTATTATAGAACTTTAGTTTTAGATCATAGCTACCTCAAACAGTGGCTGAATTCACAAAGAGTTTGCACTTAAATGATTTGAAAGTTCCTGACAACTTGGTTCTCTAATCTTGCTTTTGAGAATTCATCAAAGCTATTGAACATTTATACTGATCACACAATGTTAGAGGACATTAAGACCTTTTTGATTCTATAATTATTCTCCTGAAAAGGACCTGTCTCCAAGAAAAAAAAAAATCTTAGGAACAGTCAGAGCAACAATAAGACAAAGAAACAAACAAGCACATGAGTTCTTTGGGGATTAGAAAATACTTGCAGTAGATGTATGTAAATTCATTGAAGGGAAACTCTGGATTCAATATTCTGTTAAAAAGCTATTTCTACTTAGTTTGAAATTGTCTATGGAATAAATTTCACTTGTGTAAAAGTGTCTATAGCATACATTTTTTTATGGGGTTTCTTTATGCATGCTTAGAATTCTCCAAAATCTAGCTGTCTTTACAAGTGGAATATTAAATTTAGCGTTACCCAAATTTGGGAGATAAGGACAAATGTCAGTAAAGGACACAGATGACCTCTATATAAGTCAAATCTATTATCATATAAAGCTAGAAACCTGCTGTTATATTCTGGATCTTGATGGTCCTCTGGGCCAGTGTGTGGAAAGCTTGGTTCCCTAAGCCAAGATTGATATGCTTTCAGGAGGTGATGGAACCTTTAATAGGGAGGCCAAGCAGGAGAAAGTCAGGTCACCAGGGACATGATTTTGAAGGAGATGTTGTAATCCCTGTTACTTCCTGACTTCCTCTTTGTTTCCCATTTACTTTCGGCATGATGTGCAACCTTGCCACTGGTGGAAAGCAACGGAGCCAAGCATCACGAATAGGAACTTTTGAATCAATGAGTCAAAATAAACCATTCCTCCTTATAAGTTGTTTACCTTATGCATTCTGTCAGTGAGGGAAAGCTGACAGATACACTCACTGAAGCGTGTTCAATTATGTATGTGAGAATATGCTTTAAAAATATATTCTTTCTTTCTTTTCTTTTCTTTTCTTTTTTTTTTTTTTAACTTTAGGAATAGAAATGCAGTCAACCTTTATGGAGGTCAGAGAAGAGAACTGGTGAGTGAGCCCTCTGACTGCCTGCTCTTGTGTCTGGCCATCCTCTTTCTTTCTTTGAGTTTCTCTGTTCTGAGATGGGTTCTATGTGTTCACTTTTTCTGCCACATGGTATAGTGGAAGACTTTTGGTCTATTTTAACATCTTTTAAATTGCTTTCTTTCTGTACATTCTGATCCTTGGAAAATTTTTTATAAGGCCCAACTTAACTTTAGTTTTTAATCAGAGAATCAGATTTTCGAAAGCCAGCCTTCTGAATTGTCTGATATGTATGATGCAAAAGTGATGATGTTCCAGCTCTAAGAATTCTTTCATTTGTTTTTAACAACCTAACTAATAACACTGGTGCAATGAAATAAGCTCATGCTGAAATCTACGTGCTCTTTCCTATTTTAAAAGAGAGTTTATACATTTTGATTTGACTTTATGATGTGATCTGAATTTTTATTATTATAACATAGTGAATATATGCATAAGTGTATATCCACATAAACACACACACACACGTATGTGCACACATATGTACCTTTTTATTTTTATTTGGACTTGGTAAAACATTTTTACTAAAGTTTTTTTTTTTTTTTAAATCCAATATTTTTTCCCAGTAAATGCAATGTTGGAAGGATTATAGCTGAAGAGATTAGCCTAAAACTTTTATGCCAATTCCCTTATACATCATCACTGTCTTTATTCAAAATAGGGACAGCTTACCCCCAAAAGAGATGTTCTAAAGGAATAACCATAAAATTAATGCCTCTCTATAAAAGTGTAAATTCCTCAGTCAGTCTCCATGAATAGGTGAAGAGAAAACTCAGAGGCCTGGGGGAGATCAATACCATGTGTTTAGGCTCAGCACTTTCTCTTGCCAGATCTATATTTTAACAAGTCACTTTTCTAGGTCTACATTTTCCCGTTTTAAAAATAAAGTGGTTAAAAAATGTATCTCTTAGGGAATTTCAAGTTCAAAGAAATGTTTGATCCTGAGTTTGACAATCTTGCTGTCTACCATTTTCAAGCATAAAACTTCTTATCCGTTTAGGTCTATATATTCCTCTCATTCTGGATTAATATTCCTGGAAGAATGATAATGAGAATTTGACATACAGATTTGTGAATACATAATAGGCTTGATAACTAAGCCAGAAAAAGACATCACAAGGAAAGAAAACTATAGGCCAGTTTCTCTGATGAGCGTGGATTAAAAAATCCTTATCAACATTAAAAAAAAAAAGATTATACATCATGATCAAGTGGGATTTATCCCTGTCATGCAATATTGGTTTAACATATATAAATCAATTCGATACATCATATTAACAAAATGAAAGATAACAAAAACACATGATCCTCTCAACTGATGCTGAAAGCCATTCAATAAAGTTCAGTTTTTTTTTCCTTGATAAAAACTATCAACGATACAAGTATAAAAGGAATGTCCTTCAGCATATAAAGACCATTCATGAAAATCCCAAAGTCAAGATCACAATCAATGAGAAAGCTTTTCCTCCAGGGTCTGGAACAAGGCAAAGATGCATTCATGCCATTTCTATTCTATATAGAACTGGGAGCACTATAAGGGGCAAGTAGATAAGAAAAAGAAATAAAAGTATCTGAATCAGAAAGAAGTAAAATTATCTCCAATTTTAGATGACATTGATTCTGTATGTAGACAACCCCAAAGACCACCCCCCCCAAAAAAAATTAGATACAATACATGAATGTAGTAAAACTGCTAGATATAAAATCAACACACAAAAATCAGTACCATCTTCATAAACAAATTGCATTGTACCTGAAAAAAGAAATCAAAAAAGCAATCCCATTTATGATACCACACACACACACACAAACAAAACAAAACAAAACTTATGGATAAATTTAATCAAAGAGGTAAAAAATGTCTGTAAACTGAAAACTAAAACATTGATGAAAGAAATTGGAGAGGTCACAAGTAAGTGGAAGAATATTCTGTGTTTATGGATTGAAAAAATATATAATATGGTTAAAATAGCCTTATTACTGAAAGCAGTCTAGAGAGTCAAAGCAATGCCTTTCAAAATCCTAATGACGTTCTTCACAGAAATAGAAATGATCTCAAGATTTATATGGAATCACAAAAGAACCCCCAAAGCCAAGGCAATTCTGAGAATAAAAAGCGAGGTTGGAGTCTGTATACTGCATTTTTTATTTGTTTCTCTAGATCTACTCTGCACCATTTTGAATCTGCTTTGTGCTTCAGAAAGCTAATTTCCAAAGGCTGATCAACTATACCCCACTGCCCTCTAATTTCTGCTGGTTTGGGCCTGTGGTAGACACCAGCAGGAGACTGGCCAGTGAGAGAAAAGGAATTCCGGCTCCTTTCCTGCTGGGCTGCACTCTGGTAACTCTCTCCCCTACCTAAATCCATGCTGCTTGAGTGACCATGACCAGAGTGAATATGTAAGATGTGTAGGTATGCATAGGAAACTAGTCTTATTCAAAAGTGTAGATGCGTAGGTGTATTATTCAGGATCCTTGTAGAAAAGCCAGAGCCTTAAAAAGAGGTTATTTGCAGAGTTAAATAAACCATCCACTTCCTCCAGGACAAATATATACATGTTCTGTGTAATTTCAAATAAGTATTACTTTATTTTTGTGCATATCTGGAGATTTTATATTTAAATCATGGACTGAATTGACAAGAGACTAATTTGGTAAGGATAAGGGAAAATAGACCCTATTTGGTAGGAACATTATTTTTTTGCAATCTTTTTGAGATCAATTTTGCAGCACATATTCAAAATTAAAATACACATCTCTCAGCAAAAGAGAAGAATCTATTCTACAGATGTATATATGTGCCATATATATTTGCACATTTTTGTTAGTAAAGCAAAATTTTTACTACATTGTTAGTAAAAGCAAAGGATGGAAAATAAGCTAAACATCCATCTTTAAGAACATAATTTAAACAATTAGAAAATGTAATAAAATAGAATATACTCAGAAAATAGTTTGCATGTAATGGGGGGATCATGAAAAATCATTGGTTATACTTAGAAAGATATGCTGTCGTTGTATTTTGGGAAATAGTTTCCGTTGAATACACATTATTATTTTTTTTAAACATTTATTTTGTGGATATTTGACATTGGCCTTTTCTTTATAAAATCTAAAGACAAGCTATAAAATTATATTTAAGTAGATGAGAAAGTGTGCATTTAAAAATAAACAAATTGCCAGGTGTGGTGGCACAAGCCCATAATCCCAGTGGCTCAGGAGGCTGAGACAGGAGGATCACAAGTTCAGAGCCAGCCTCAGCAAAAGCAAGGCTCTAAGAAACTCAGTGAGACTCTGTCTCTAAATAAAATAAAAAAATAGGGCTGGGGATATAGCTTAGTGGTCAAGTGCGCCTGAGTTCAATCCTGGTACCAAAAATAAAATAAATTAGTTTGACATGGAGATGGTGGACATTTAGATCCTATGATTAGCAACATAAATTCTGTTTATCAGCCACATAAGTAATTGGTAATTTTATAAAAGCATCAATTTGATTCAAATGGACTTGACATCAAACGTCTTTCCATAAACATCCAAAAGTAAGTCTGATGATTTTTAAAGGTGTTAAAAGTCTAATATATTTTAACTTGAACAAACATTTGTTGAAATATTGTGGACAAAAGCAGTATGTAATTATTTTGGATACCATGAATATGACAAAGTTGTGTTCAAGTGCAAATTCCTTCTTGAGAGACCTTTTAATTTTATATGTAGTAGGACTCAAATTTTTAGTTGAATTTTAATCTTCTGCCTTTAGGCTCAAAATCACATTAATCACACCCCTGATGGTTAAGTCCATGTTATCTGTTCACAATTGCTTCTAGAATGAATGATGCCTCTGAATGCTTTCAGGAGCTCTGAATGCTCATATCCATTTGGTTCCCAATTTATTTATTACCAAGTGCTGTGTCCTAACTGTTCCATTATAGTGTTATTTCAGTTTTACCAAAACCCCTCAAGCACTTATATTTACAAACTAATGTGCTAGACACTGTGAGAATATAAAGACGAATAGGATACATTCCCTTGTCATGAAATTTATGTCTCACAAGAGAGGATGTGAGAGATCATAAAATCAAATTGTCAAGTGCAATATAAAGAGTCTATGGGTTACTTGTTGCATTAATGCTTTGGTGTCTGACATTAGGTTATGCTCATTAAATTAAGAAAAAATTAACTGAAATCTTCTATGGTTATTTAGTAAAATGTTTATTTTATAAAACCTATTGATTTCAGAAAAAAATCAATCATGGTAGTAAAGATAATGGCATATACCTTCTCCTGTTTCCTTTCTTAAATTACTATGGTACTTTTTTCACTATTTATTGACCAATGCTAGTACATTACTATCAATCAAACTGTATGATTTATTCAGGTTTCAGTAATTTTTAACTAATTTGTTTGCTCCTCCAGGATCCTATTTAGGATACCATAGTAGAATATGATACTAGATGTAATTATTAGTTCTCATTTACTATTCTTGCCTTTGTACTTCAGGCCTTTTTGATTTTTTTGTAAGCATATAGGTTTGAGGAGAACTAGTGAAGTATTTTTTCACCTGAGATTTATCTATTTCTCATATTAGACTGGAGTTTGGTTGGTAGATCACATAGTAAAATGTTACTCTTATTAGTTCATATCAAGTGCTCATAATACGGACACAACTCATCTGACGTGTTTGTCAAGATTCTCCAATGTCATAGTATGTTCCTACTGTCCCCCATTCCCAAAATGTACTTTTGGAAGAAAGGGAATACACCCAGTCAACACTTAGTGAGAATTATGTTCCATTTGTTATAGGTTGAATATACTATATTTATAATTCTTCTGCATGAGATATTTTTCCCTATTTATTTATTCTTCTGTCCTCTTTTTAACAGTATGAATTCATGAATACTTATTTTATACTTTAAATTAGAATCAATATTACTTCATCTATTTTATCATTCAAATTATTCTATGTTCATTGTAAACTATTTCTGCTGGTTCCTGTGTCCCTTATTTTGTACTTTAAATTAGAATCGATATTACTTCATCTATTTTATCATTCAAATTATTTTGACTATGTTTATTGTAAACTATTTCTGTTGGTGTGTCCCTTTGACATAAGTTCATCATTCTGTGTGTGTATGTATGTGTGTGCATGTGACTACTTTTTTCTGGTACTGTAAGATTTTTCAGGTTTATCATTTATATATTTCTCGTATCCCACCCAACAATCAGTCATTTTTCCCAAGGTGCCCTGGGTCCTCCTTTTGGAAAATGGCAATAGATACCAAGTTCTATTCAGTGTGTGTGCTCATTGCTACTGAAGGTTTTTATTTTTTGTTTTTTTTTTCTTCCTTCTGGTATCCCTTAGTTGACTAAGCAAGGGGATGCAAATATATATGGGTTTGTATATATATATATATATATATATATACACACACACACACACATATGTATCAATAAATATTTCTATAGCTATTATAAGCAATAATATTTCTTATCTAAAGTAAGTTTTTACTGATCTTTCCAACTCTCATTTCTACATGGACCATTTTAGCCTCTTTCCTGTGCTTTATGGTAATCTCCCAATCCAACAGTTGAAAACTTTCTTTTGCCACCCACCAATCTTTGACTTAACTGTTCAATTTCATCATACTAATACAGTGTTTTCTGAAGTGTGAACTCATACTACTGAGTGGAAGGGGAAAAAAAAAACTATCAACTAGAGAATAATGCTTATGTACAAATCCTTTTGCTTTTAGTGTTAGATACTCCACCATCACATAGGAATATCGTTTCTCTGCCATTTCAATGAATTTATTCCATGTATATCAACTATAGGTTCATTCTCCTGTCACATCTGCATTCTATCTGAAGATTGCCCTGACTTCCTAAATAATTTCTATTTTAATTTGCACACATTAGAGTTAATTATTTGCTATATATTCTGTGTATTTTAATAAACATAGTGTCATATATCATAATTAAAATAAGAGTAGCTTCACTCCCTTAAAAATACTGCTGTGATTCGCCTATTTAATCTTCTCTCCATCTCAAACCCCACAACCAACGCTTAGTTTATTATCTCTACAGTTTTGACTTTCTCAGAATGCTTTCTATTTATTTATTTAAATTAATTAATTTATTTGTTGTAATTTGTTATGCATGACAACAGAATGCATTTCAGTTCATAGTACACAAATGAAGCACAATTTTTTTTTCATTTCTCTGGTGTACACAAAGTTGAGTCACACCATTCGTGTCTTCTTCCATGTACCTAGGGTATCAGAAAGCCATTTAATTTAATCACTTCCTTTTCTATGCAGAAGCTTTTTGGTTTGATATTTTCCCATTTATTGAATCTTGTTTTTTATTTCTTGAGTTCTACAGGTCTTGTTGTTTCAGTGTTTCTGATCTATTTTCCAAGACTTTGTTTGTATTTGATTTGATCTTTGTACAGCGTGAGACAGATTAATGTCATTCTTCTACATATGAATATCAAAATTTCCTAGCACCTTTGTTAAAAAGGCTAGTTTTCTCCAACATTTATATTTGGCACATTTGTCAAGTATCAGATGACTTAAGTATGTGAATTTTTCTGTGTCTTCAATTCTATTCCATTGGTCTTCATGTTTATTTTTATCCTAATACTTTGTTTTTTTGTTACTATAGCTCTTGAGTATAAAATTTGAGTTCAGATACTCTGATGCCTCCCATATTACTCTTCTTGCTCAGGATTTCTTTGCTATTCTGGGTTTCTTTAAATTCCAAATGAATCTAAGTGCTGTTTTTTTCTAGCCCTGTGAAGAATAGCATTGATGTTTAGATGGGGATGCATTAGTCTGTAAAATCTTCTGTACAGCAAAGGAAAGGATTAAAAGCACTCAAGGAAGGCCTACGATGGGAGACAACTTTGGTCATTTATTTCTCCAACAGAGAATTGATATCCAGACCATACAAAGAACTCAAAAAACTTAATACTAAAAAAAATCAATAAATGGGCAAAAGAACTACACAGACATTTCTCAAAACAAGAAATATCAATGACCAACAGATATATGAAAAAAAATGTTCAATGTATCTGACAATCAGGGAAATGCAAATTACGATTATCTTGAGATTTCATTTGATTCCAGATAGAATGGTGATCCTCAAGAATACAAATAATAATAAATTCTGGTAAAGAGATGGGGGAAAAGGTACACCCATCCATTGTTGGTGAGACTACAAATTTATAAAACTACTGTGGAAAGCAATATGGAGATTCGTCAAAAGACTAGGAATAGAGCCATCATATTACCCAGCTATCCCACTCTTTGATATTTATCCACAAGAACTAAATTCAGAATACTATATTGTTGCAGGCTCATCAATGTTGACAGAAGTGCAATTCACAATAGTCAAGTTATGGCCTCTAAACAGATGAATGGATAAAGAAAATGTGGTATACATACACACACAAGAGTTTTCCTCAACCATAAAGAAGAATACAAATATGACATTTGCTGGTAATAGATGGAAGTGGAGACCATCATGTTAAGTGAATAAGTCAAATAGCTAATGTTTTCTCTCCTATGAGAAAACAAGAGCAAAGTAAGGCAAAAAGGGTGGTGGGGGTGCAGATTTCACAGACACAAGGGGAAGATCAGTAAAAGAAGGAACTTGAAGGGGATTTGGAGAGAGACAGGAAAAGGGAGGAAATACAGTATGAATTTAACAAAATTACACTTTGTACATATTTGAATATACCCCAGTGAATTTCCACTTTATGTGTATCTATATATCACCAATATAAAAAGTGATTTAAAAAAGAAGAAATATTGGTAGAATATAGGAAGGGAAATGGGGGAAGGAAGAAGGGAGAGAAAGAAGTAGCATGAAAAACCAAATGGAGAAAATTTAATCCATTGCATATTTAATTATGTCAAAATGAACCCCATTATTATGTATAACTACAATGCACTAATAAAAAACATTCTGTTAAAAAATAGAATCATGCGATACACAGCCTTTGCAGACCACTTTTTTCTGTTAGTGTTATGCACTCCAGATACATCCATGTCTTCGAGGCAAGAGAGCTCATTACTTTTTATCACTGAATAGTACTCTGTTGTATGGATGTGACACAACTTGTTTAGCCATTTACCTAGGAAGGATATTTTCAATGATACCAGTCTTTATCGATAATGAATAAAGCTGCTATAAACATTTGCATACTGATTTTCTGTATTCGAATGGTTTTTACCATTTTTGTTATTTTTATTCTTAAGAAAAACCTTGAGGTAGGAGAAATTTTCTAGGTATTTTATTGCATTTCTCTTACTAATACAAATGAAGTACATAAAAGTACTTTACTACAAAATTGTCATCTTAAATGGTTACTTGTCTGACTATAAGTGCACTTTAAATTCCAAATTCTGCCTTCACAGGTGGCTGTTCTAATCTAATCCTTTAATCTTATCCCCCATTTGATGTTGTACTGATGGTAATTACCTTTTTTATTGTCTGTCAGTCAGCTTTATGTAGACGGACGCTGGTAGTTTTAATCAGACAGAATGCTTTTAATTTCTCTATTGGATCTCCCTATAGAACTTTTTTGAATGGTTTACTAAACTCTAAATCAATTACTTCTTCTGAATTGGTTTTAACTATAACAAGAGTTGAGGAAGGCTATCAGTTGTGCCTGATATGCTTGAGTTTTATTATCAAATACCATAAGTCAGACAGCAGACGTTTTGTCTCCAAAAGAGACCTTTGGTACATTTGCTAATGCAACTATGAATGTTAATGGGTTCTTAGACTCTAAGGATAATGTTCTTAAACATTTCTGGACAAATATTATTCAAGTACCTAATGCTGTCATTTATTTTGTTTCTGCTATGAGAAGAGTCTGACTTTACCTACATATTCTGTTTATTCTGATCCTCACCTTCTGCTAAGTATTTTGCTAGTCGTAGCCAACTGATATATTTTGAGCAAAATCCTGGAAAAGAGAAGTGATGTTTTTTAAAAAGATGACACGTACACCATATTCAATAAACAGAAAGAAAGCATTTGAGTTAGCTTGAAATTATTTTTGACTTCTTAATTGTGTCCTGTGAAATATGACCCTACCCTAAGATCAGAAGCTTTAAGGAGATTACTTATGTATTCCTATGTCTCATCCAAAGGAAGTCAGTACAAACTGATAGAATGGTGTTGTAGTAACAAATACAACAATGAGAGACTAGCATAACCAAATGTAAATGAAGTTTAAATGACACAGCAATCTGAGGCAATTTGCTTAGTGACTTAGTTGTGAAAAAAATAGGAGTAGCAAAATTAGGTACTTCAGAACTATAATTATTCATTTTGGGAAACCTGTAGGCACTAAAAAAAAGCCCTTTGTAATTTCTTTGCTATTATTCTATTGCTATTTTGCTATTATTTTCTTTGGGTTTTGAATCAGTCTGCGAAATCAAAAAAAAAAAAAGAAAATATATCTAATGTAGGCAGAGAAATGGACTCAAAGCCATGGCTCCTGGCTCTTGCAGGCAGCAGGATGGACCAACCACAAAGCCTTCTTCCTGCGTGGGTTGGAAGGTACTGACTACACTCTGAATCAGTCCTGCACCCAGGTAGACAGGATCTTCAACTATACTCTGCACCACTTTGAAGCTCTGCTGGCTTTTCCCAGGGGTCTGCAACGAGAATCTGCTCTACTGACCATGGAGAAGTATTTATTTCATCGAACACATCCCTTAGCCCCTACTACGTGCCATGGCAGGTGCCTGGTTTTTAAATGGTCAGCAGTATGTCATGGCTTCACTGGGCTAATGTAAAGATGTTGGCAGAATCATACTTCTTTCAAGGGGCTCTGGAAGAATCTGCCACTTCATCTTCTCCACTCTCTCTCTAGAGGCCACTCCCATTCTTTGGATCATGGTGTTTTTCTCCATCTTCAAAGAAAATATCTAAACCATCAGGAGAAACCATAGGAGGTCAAGGGTTGTGGGAACACTTTCCAGAACCACTTGGCTTCAAATTTACCCATGAAAGGGGAACCATATGCAGCCTATCTTTGGTCCTCTGGGACCCATGGACCTTTTCATTCACCTGGAGAGGAAATTCAAAGTTCAATCATTCTGCAGCTAGCTCTTCCTTAAAACGTCCACTATTGTATTATACTCACTATTTTTTTGGTCTTTATTTCTAGTTTCCAAGTATATATGTGCCACGCTTGGTTCTTTTTGACTCATGTGTGCCAGGTGTCATTGGTACTTATAGCTACAGTTTGAAAAGCTCTGGGACACAAAGATAGCAGTGTGTACCTCTCCAGGTCCTAAATCCCATGTGAAGTGGTTGCAACCTGCCTTGAGTTTTATCTGTGGTGGTCTTATGTTTTCCTTCTCTCTCCCCCCACTCTTCCTTTGGTTTATCACCATAAAATTTCCCACAGTGAATCTGTTGTCTCTGTGTTAGGTGAGCACAGATGTAATGATTCCTGCTTTGACTGAAGGAAAAAAAATATTCTTCTGGCTTTAAATTTTAAATGAAATATTCGGGCAGTAAAAAAAAAACAAAAACAAAAATAACATCCAAAGGTTATTTTCTGTTTACATGAGTGTATCTATGAGCAATTTTATGCCATTTGCTCTGTCTCCTTATGTCTTTCTGAACAAATCGGATCTCAGGGCATACTGGCTTGCATACTTGCCTCCCCTCATGTAGATTCTTTCTGAGGAGCACCTGTGTGTGCTCATGATCCTTTCCTGACTTCTCTTTTCAGGGCCCTAATAATAGACATTCAGGTTGTTTCTACTCTTTCACCTCAAAAATATTGCTCCCCTGAGCATCAAAGGGAAAAAAGAAGACTAGATTTCATCCATGTCTGTTATGGAGATGATGGACTTTGGCAGTAGATGCATATTACAAACTTAAGAAAGAATTAAATAACTGCAAATTCCAGTTGTACTCTTGATCAAAAAGAGCCCTGCAACCTTAGGCAACTTACTTGATCATGCTGGTCTCCAGGTTTCTCATCTACAGAATGATGATCTCTGTGTTCTTTGAATACTAATAATTTGCATGTTTCCTTTAAGCATTTTGAAGGATACTGATCACAGAATAAGAACCAAATGATTTGATTTCCAGTATCATATTTTATTTTTACTTGTATTCAGCTAATGACAATTTCCATCACAAATCTGCAAACTACTCTTCATGAGACACATTTGGCTGGCTACCTTTCTTATAAATAAAGATTTATTGGAACACGGCCATATTTATTTTTCCACATATTATTTATTCCTGTTTTTGCAGTTCATCGTCAGAAATGAGCTATGGTGGCTCAGATGACAGAGAACTTAGAGCCTGCCAACACCAAAATATTTACTATCTTGCCCTTTATAGAAAATAAATTTCTAACTTCTTCTCTATGTAAACATCAAAACATTTGCAAAACAAGGAAATTGTACCTGATTTAACCAACTTATACTGCTGTGGCAACCACTGGAAAAAAAAATGAATAAGAAAGTACTCAGAAATATTACAAATACTAGAGTTTTTAAATAATATTATTATGCTGCATTACGGTCCTTTCCATCCATTAATTTCAACATCATGAATTCTGTATTTATCATCTTTCTCTTAACATTTTTTTTCCTAAACCCAATATATTCAAGGGCTCTAACAAAGCCACATGCAGAACATACTAGCCACAAGCTGGACCCTGACCCCCCAGCCCAACCCACCTCCTTCTCTGGTCTCCCCAACCTTTAAATCATGCTTCAGGTGGTTAATACTTGTATATGAACACTGCTGCTGGCAATGCTTTATCTGCCTCTTTACCACCAGCAGCAGCCCTCATCAAGCCTTCCAACTAGTGGTGTAGGCCTCCCCAGGGAGGGCATAAATGAGACAGAGGTCTGCTTAGGCCTTTGAAGAGATTCCAGGGTCTAGTAAAAGAGCTCAGAGAGACGAGGGCCAAAGTGGGACTCATTACATCATGGAACTCAGAACATCCATTGCCTGGGTCTCACAGAGGATTTCCTGCTCACTTCCCTCTCCTACCTAGTCCAGACTCTCAGCTCTGTGCAGAAGATGGCAATGATCTCCTGACTCTCCTCTCTGTAAATATTTGTCTCTGCCATATGATTTTTAAACCTACTGGAAAAGTGATTATTCCCAAAGGCAGAATCCTTCCCATCAACTCCCTACCTTCATTGACTTAAGAACAGTTTAGAAGCTCCTTTAACCACCTAATGATGTAGACATGAAGGGGTGTATTTTGATGCTTGCCTCCTTTATCACCTCCATCCCACACCACTCTCCTCTGTGTCCTTGTGGTATGCCAGTAGTTCCACAGGGCTTTTTGCATTTGCTCTTCCCTGAGCTGGGACACCACGTTTGCCACAACCATCTTGGCTGACCTTTCCTCTGCCTTTAGATCTTCTCCTCCAGGTCAGTTATTCCTTTAAATATCGGCAATTCTCAACCCTAGCTGAACACGAGAATTTTCAAATATCAATGATCATGCTACAATAGAGACTGACTAAATGAGACAGGCAGGGGTAAAGGACAGATCTGAGTATTATCACAAAGCTCTTCAGGTGATTGTGCTTTAGGAATGGTGGGAAAATAATGGTTCTACTTTATAACCATGTGCATGAACCTCTCCTTTATAGTTACTTAAATTAAAGGTGAAGTCTACAAGTACGGCAAGTATTTGATTTTCTTCCTCCTTGGTAAGTTCCAGGATGGAAGTGACCCTCACTTATTCAATCATTGATCAATATTTTTTAATTCATTTTCTGTGTATTGCACTCTATTCTACTCAATGGATATGGAGAAGTGAACAGTACTCTTCCTGCATAGGATGTTTCGAGGGCATTATAGGGTTTCAGTATGCATTTGATGGATGACTAAATAAGTACTCTTATGTTTTCAGGTTTATTCTTCTAAGGTTTTATTATTTTCTCCTTCCCAAGATAACTCGTCATTCCTTCCAAAATACTTGGAACAGTGAAGTTCTGAGCTGAGCTTTTCAAGCACTTTAAATAATTGTTCAACTTCCAGCTTCACATTGTCTTTTATGACAGTCTCTTGGATTTCTTAATTATTGCATTTGTGTCTCTCCCAGTAGCTCAGATAATAAAACTATAGTCTGGATTAACATTCATCAGACAGAAATAAAAATAATAAAAAAAGCTTCCTGCTTTATTTTGTGACACTGCTACATCACCATTTTTCCCTGTCTTTGGAAATAAATTGTTGGCAGATCTGCAATTTTTACTGTCTGCTCCCTGGAACCCTTGGCAGCATGTCACCTGTTCCAGGAGATTTTTATATTCAGGGCACAATTCAGAGCTCAGGAAGAATTCTTTACTGATTTCTTCCAGCCATTAATCATTGCCTACCACCTCACTATTAGGTAACTGTCTCAGGCTACACATGTGCATTCAATTAAGTGTTGATTGTTTCAGTTTATGGATTATCTGGCTACCTTGCTTTGTTTTTGTTCTTTTCTCCTGAATTCCTTTCCAATCTTCATCTCCTAACTCAGTTTCTTCATGGGTTTTTGTCACCAACAGACACACAGGAAGTGGAAAAAAGAAAAATAAAGTGAGCCTTTACATCTTTATCAGTAAATCAACTGAAAAATGGGAAACATTAGAGCAATTAATTGCAAAATGAATGGACTAAATAATCACTACACTTTCTTCTGTTATTCTTCCTACCCTCTTCACCCTCTCCATCCTAATTTCTGACCAAAAAAAAAAAAAGAGAGAGAGGCAGCATACCAGAATGGAAAACTGAGATAACTGAGAAGCCAGAGGAATTGATTTTGAATTCTGCTTCTGTCACATAATAGTTATGGTCTTAACCAAGTATCTGAACCTTAATTTCTGCATCCATGAGATCAAGATCAATTAATGGCATTGTCATTTGCCTATGTGAAATAAAAAAAAAACATTGGATTAAGACAAAATCACTGATTGAAATGCTTACTGCTCTATATAAGAACATGCTATTATTCAGACACACAAAAGTTTATACCAAAGCAATTCATGTGTCAGTAAGCTGAACTCACAATATAGCTGCCCTTAAAAACACACTAAAACTCACATGTTTAAAGTTACGGTCATGGACCATAAATAGATCTTTGGTGGCGGCTGGGACAGCTGGGTCAGAAGCTAACCTCGACTCGTGGTGAGGACACGAGTTAAAAAGCTAAAGCCTAATGGGGCATGAGTACTTTCCAAATTCTATATCTACTAATAGTTCATATTTAATATCAGATGCAGGACAAAGTCCAAAGTTAAACAGAAAATTATATTTTAGCTTCAGAAGGAGTGACAATTTTATAATATTAAGGATATGAATGAAGGAGTAAAGTGTAAACAAAAATTCTATCTATTCCATTATTTATTTATTTATTTATAAATACAGAATTGGGCAAGGAAGCTAGGAGTGCTTTACCACTGATCTACATCCCTAGTTGCATATATATTTTTTTTCAATTTTTTTTTAAAATAGGGTCTCTAAATTGCCAAGGTTGACCTCAAACTTGCATTTCTCCTGTCTCAACTTCCTGAGTAGCTGAGATTACAGGTGGGCATCGTAGCACCAGGTTTATCTATCCCACTCCCAATGATTGGCTGAGATTTTGTTCATTCTCTCCAGTTTTCTCTTCTTTTCCTTCCCAACTTCAATCCTACTCATCCTGTAATGTTTCTTACTAAGGGGATACTTGCAGGCTGTATCAGAATCTTCAGGGTGTATTTTGAGGGTAAGATTTGTAAATTCCATAATAACATACACAAAGACTCGTATAATATGCATTTTATGTAGGAAAATTTACAAAATATATTTTTATGAATTTCAGTTTACAAAAATTTTCATAAGGGCTGGGATGTAGCTCAGTGGCAAAGCGTCTGCCTTGCATTCGAAAAGCCCTGGGTTCGAACCCCAGTTCCAAAAAAAAAAAATACAAAATAATTTTCATAAATATCAAAATTGAGGATTAATTTCTTCAGATAATTTAAGGGATGTAATTCTGTAAAAGTTTTAAAATAAATTTTATTATGTATATTTAAGCTACATAATATGATGCTATGGGGCATATAGTGAAGGAAATTAACACATCCTTCATCTCAGATAATTATCCATTTGTTTTTTGTTTTGTTTTGTTTGTTTTTATAGCAAAAACAGAAAAAATGTACTCCTTTATCAAGAATTCCAAATACAGTACAATTCTATCAACTGCAGTCCTCATGTTGTACATTAGACCTCTAGACTGGTTCAGATGGCAGGATTTTCTTTTCTATGCATGAGAAATGTCCCACTGTATGCATATATACACACACTAGCAGACTCATAGGTAGGTTTTCTTCAGTTATTGGCTGTTATGGAAAATGATATAATGAACACGAGTATAGATAACCTCTTTTGAGGTGACCACTTTATTTCCTTTGAGAATATGCTCAGATGGGGGATTGCTGGATCACTTGGGAATTCTAGTTTTAATTTCCTGAGGAACTTCTCTAGTATTTTTTTCCTAGTGGCTACAGCTATCCACACTCTCCCAATAGTGGACTATGGTTCTCTTTTCTCCATACTCCCACCCACATTTGTTATCTCCTGACTTTTGATAGTAGCCATATTAATGGGTGTGAGGAAAAATCTTGTGGTTTTGGTTTTCATTTCCCTAATGAATGAGGTTGAGCACCTTCATATACTTGTAGGCCAGTTTTATATCTTCTTTGGAGAAATGTGTTTTCAGGTCTTCAGTCTTTTTTTTTTTAGTGAAATCTATAAGTAAAATATTTATTAGTGTGTACACAATGTAATTTGTGGCATTAATAGCATAAAATTGGACCAAGTAATAAAACTGTATTTTTTAAAAATTGTTATTTGTTCTTTTTAGTTCTACATGACAGTAGGATGTATTTTGTCATATCATACATACATGGAAAATAACTTCCCATTTTTGTGGTTGTACATGATGTGGAGTTACACTGGTCATGTATTTACATATGAACAGAGGAAGGTTATGTCCAATTCATTCTACCCTCTTTCCTATTATCCACACTCCTTCCTTTTATTCCCATTTGTCTAATCAAATGAACTTCTATCCAATCCCCACCCCTCATTGTGAGTCAGCATCCAAACATCAGAGAAAACATTTGACCTTTGGTTTTTGTGGGTTGTCTTATTTCACTTAGCATGATAGTCTCCAGTTCCATCCATTTACCAGCAAATGCCATAATTTCATTTTTCTTTATGGCTGAGTAATATTCATTGTGTATATGTACCACATTTTCTTTATCCATTCATTTGTTGAGGGGTGCCTAGTTTGGTTCCATAGCTTAGCTATTGTGAATTGAGCTGCTATAAACATTCATGTGTCTGTGTCCCTGTAGTATACTGATTTTAAGTTCTTTGATATATACCAAGAAGTATTATAACTGGGTCAAATGGTTGTTCCATTTCAAGCTTTCTGAGGAATCTCCAAAGTGCTTTTCATAGTGGTTGCACCAATTTGCTGTTCCACCAGCAACATATGAGTGTACCTTTTCCCCTCATCCTTGCCAACATTTATTGTTACTTGTATTCTTGATAATTGCCATTCTGATTGGGGTGAGTGTAGTCCATTATTTAATTGGGTTATTTTTCTTTTCCCTTCCTCCCTGACTCCCTTTCTCTTATGGTGATAAAGATTTAACCCAGAGTCTCACCTACACTAAGTAGACTCTCTACCACTGAGTTACATTCCCAACTCCATTTTTCTAATACCGAGTTGTACATGTCCTTGATAAATTTTGATGTTAACCCCTTAGAAATATATGATTTGTTAATATTTTTCCCAGTCTATAAATCACCACTTAATTTTGTTTGTTATTTTCTTTATTGTGTGGAAACATTTTAGTTTGATTTAATCTCATTTTCTATATTTGTTTTCCTAGCCTGGGCTTTGGGTACAATATGAAAAAGTCATTGCCAGGGTCAACATCAAAAATTTTTCCCCGGGCTGGGGATGTGGCTCAAGCAGTAGCGCACTCACCTGGCATGCGTGCGGCCTGGGTTCGATCCTCAGCACCACATACAAACAAAGATGTTGTGTCCGCCAATAACTAAAAAATAAGTATTAAAATTCTCTCTCTCTCTCTCTCTCTCTCTCTCTCTCTCTCTTAAAAAAAAATTCCCCATCTTCTTTTCTAAGTTTTATGGTTTCAGGTTTTATGTGTAGGTATTTTGTACATTTTGTTGATTTTGTTGTTGGTGGTGGTGTTGTACCGGGGATTGAATTCAGAGGCACTTACCACTGAGACACATCCAGCCCTTTTTTTAATATTTTATTTTGAATCAGGGTCTTGCTAAATTGCTTAGGGCCTTTCTAAGTTGCTGAGGCTGCCTTTGAACTTCAGATCCTCCTGCCTCAACCTCATGAGCTACTGGAATTACAGGTATACATGTCTTCATTGATTTTTTTGTGTGATGTAAGATAAGGATCCAACTTCATTCTTTTGTTATTTCATACTCAACTTCATTCTTTCACCTCTTCAGTTAATGATCCTGGACCCATTTTGTCAATCATCATTAATTGAAGAGCCTGTCTTTTCCTTATTTTGTACTTTTAGTGCCTTTATGGAAAATTAGTTGACAGCATATGTTTGAATTTATTTATGGCTTTCTATTCTGTCCCACTGTCCTACTTGGGAATTTTTAAGTCAGTGCATTCTGTTTTCATTACTGTAGCTTCATAATACAATTTTAAGTCAGGAAGCATCATGCCTCTGACTTTGTTTTACTTTCTCAAAATGGCTTTTACTATTTAAGATCTTTAAGGGTCCAAAAAAATTTAAGATTGATTATTTTTGTATTTCTGTGAAGAATACCATTGGAAATTGTTTTTGAATATTTATTTTTAGTTATAAGTGGGAACAATATCTTTATTTTTTATTTTTTTTTATGTAGTGCTAAGGAGTGAATTCAGTGTCTCACACATGGTAGGTGAATACTCTACCTCTGAGCCACAACCCCAGCTCAGCCATTGGAAGTTTTTAAGAAATTACATTGAATTTTTATAAAGTTGTGAGTAGTATGGGCATTTTGACAATATTGATTCTTCTGATCCAAGAACATGGACTATCTTTCATTTAGTTATGTTTCTTTCATCTAGATTTTGTAGTTGTGTCCAGATCATTTACTTCCTTGGTTAAATTTATTTCTAAGTATTTTGCTTCTTGATGCTATCATAAATGGAATTGCTTCTTATTTTTTTTTTCAAAACTAGTTTGTTATGTATGGATAAAAATACTACTAATTTTGGTATGTTCATTTTATATCCTGCAATTTTACTGAATTCATTTGTTCTGACAAGGTGTGTATGTGTGTGTGTATATGTGTGAATGTGTTTGTGTGTGTGTGTATGTGTGTGTGTTCTTTGGAAATTTCTACATATAATATCTCAACATCTGTAAATAGAAATCATTTTTCTTCTTTCTATCAAAATTTGATGTCTTTTTATTTCTTTTTCTTGTCTATTTGTTTTTGTTGATACTTCCAATACTAAGTGGAATAGAAGTGATGAGAGTAGGTAGCCTTATCTTCTGCTGCGTCTTACTGATAAACTTTTCAATTTCCCTCCATTTATTATAAAAGTAAGCTCTGTATGTAAAGTAAATGCCCTTTATTATATTGAGAAACTTCCTTTCTGTACCTAAATTGTTGAAAGGCTTTCCAGAAAGGATGCTGAACTTTGTTGATGGCATTTTCAGCATTAGCGGTTATGATCATGTGGCTTTTATCTTTCCTTCTATTAATGTGATGTATCACATTGTTGATTTTCAAGTTTTAAACCATCCTTGCATGCCAGGGACAAATCCTCTAGGTCAAGATGTATAATCTTTGTGATATTTGGACTTACTAATATTTTATTGAAGATATTTGTATAAGTGCTCATCACAGAAGTTGGCCAGTCATTTTCTTTCCATGTGATGTATTTTTCTGGCTTAGATATCAAGGTGATACAGGCCTCATAACATTTCTTTGGAAACATTTGTTTAGAAAAATGAAAAAGAATTTTAGGAAGGTTAGTATTATTTTTTGAATGGTTGATAGGGCATCTAGTCCTCAGTTTTTCTTTGTTTTGAGTTTTTTATTATTTTTAGTGATTGTATTGTTACATTTTTTCTAGGTTATTATTCAATTTGATAGTGTGGAATTATTCATTATGATCCCTTATGATTATTTTATTTCTAATACATCTGTTGAATTTGTCCAACTTGATTTTTATTTTATTTATATAACTTTTCTCTTTTTCCTTATGCTAGATAAAGTTTTATCAATTATATTTATTGAAAAAAACTTTTATTACTTATATTGATATTTTTTCTGATTTTTCTATTGTCCATTCAATCCATTTGACTTATTTCTTCTTCTGATCTTTGTTTTCCTTGTTTTCTGTCATTGTTGGGTTTATTTTTTTTTCTTCTTTTTCTATTTCCTTGTGGTGCAAAGTTGTCTATTAATTTGAAGATTCTTTAAAAATTAATTAATTAATTTATTTGTCCTAATTTATTATACATGACAGTGGAATGCATTTAGGTTCATAGTACACAAATGGAGCACAATTTTTCATTTCTCTGGTTGAACACAAAATAGAATCACACTATACATGTCTTCAGACATATACCTAGGGTAATGATGTCCATCTCATTCCACCATCTTTGAGATTGTTCTTTTTTAATCCTGGTTTATTTCTATCAATTTTCCTTTTAGAATTTCTTTTGCTGTATCCAACAGGTTTGGTATATTTTATTTGCTATTTTCTCAAGATATTTATAAAATTTTCCTTATTTTTTTTTTCATTGACCCAATGACCAGTAGCAAGAGCAATCTTCTTTACCCAAATTCAAATTTTACTGTCATACAAAAACACCATTCACATCTATAGAAATAATGTTTTATAATTTATCTGAGCATTTTTTGGCCCTTTCCAGTTGACACATAAAATTCATTTTCACAAGTATCTTCGATGAGCCTCTCTACTGAAAAGAAATTCAAATTTCTATACCATTTTTTAAAAATTAGATTGTCTGCTATCATTATATTACTTTTTAGAATTCTTTATATATTCTGAAATGAAGACCTTTTTCTTGATTTTATCTGTTACAAATTTTTTCACTCTATAGTTTATCTTTTCAACCTCTTAATGGACTCTTTGAATGAGTAGACATTAATTTAATGTAGTGCAAGATGTAGATTTTTTTCTTATGAATAATATTTCATTGGGTCTCCTTGGGAAGAAATTTTTTGCTTAATTGAAGGTCAAAGACACTGTTTAGGCATGTTATTCAGAAGAAACTTCATTATTTTAGATCTAAAATCTACTTACAATCAATTACATATGGAAGAATTACTTAAGTGTATGGCTCAAATAGAACATAATCAAATTTCCTTTTTATCTCTTCATTTCAAATATCCAGTTAACATACCAAGACTTATGGCAAAGATTGCCCTTTTCCAGCTGTTTTGCAAAGCCATTTTTGTTCAGAAAAAGTGCCCAGGTAATTTGTTTTTCTTTGTTCTATTCCATTGGTCTTCTTAGTTTCTCCTTGGGGCCATTATTACACAGTTGTTTTGTTAGAGTTTTGAAACCCAGTAGTCTAAGTTCTATACATTTCCTTCTTCTTCAAGACTCTCCTTCCAGTTTGTGATATTTTGCATTTATATATTTTTAAATAAAATGCTTTGTCTTTGGAAACCACTTGACATAATGTATAAATCATGAGTATAAACTCAGTACTTTTTCAAGAATGGACCATACTCTTAGATCTCAAGAATCCCATCTGAGCTTCTCCAGCTCACTTCTACAACTCTTATCAAATAATTAATAACTATTCTCTTATATAACCTAGCATCTAGTTTTTCCTGCTTTTAAATTTAAGAAGAATCATACCGTAGGTTATTTCTTTTGTCTCCCAGTTGTTTAAAGTATGTTTGCACTATTTGTTCAAGATTATGTGCACCAGTAGTGTGATGATGTCATTGTTGCATATCTTTTCATTGTGTGATTCTAACAGGATTGAATTGCTTAGGCTATTCTGTCTCTTTGTTTGTTTGTTTGATTGGTGTTTGAGATGGGTTTCAGCTCTCAGCTATTGCTGATAATTATAATAATATAATTATTTTGACCATAGTTTTATACCCACCCCCACACACATACCCACACACACATACATTTCTGTAGTGTATATAGTTAAAAATGGAATTTAGGGTCTTTAAGGTGTACATATGTTCACTTTTAGTAGATGACAGAAAACTATGTGTTTTTAAAATATTGTATTCCTTGTTCTATATAGCATTTTCTGAATTTCTGAATTTAGTAATTCTGTCCATCTTACTCATCCCTTTTTATCCTCTGCTTCTATTAGGATTTTTTCTTTGCTTTCTTTTTTTTTCTTTTTTTGGGTGGTGATAATATTTCATTCTGTCACATGGTCTAGTTTTCTCATATGCCTGATCATTTTTTATTAAATGCTAAACATTACATATAAAAATATTGTAAATAATCGCTTGAAAACTGTGCATGATCATGTGAATTCCTAGAGGGACAATTCTCAGGCCAATTCCCTAGAGTCTATTTCTTTCTGGTCAACAACTAGGTCATGAGCTACTATAATTTCACAGTATTTTAACTTAATTACAATTTTAGGTGATTTAAAACTAGGTTTCACCTATCTTCAAAGCTGGTTTATTCCTTGTTATCTTTCACTTACAGGATAACCCTCTGGGTCTCTAGTTCCCATCAGCATGGAGTTACCAGGTCCGTCCTCTTCAGAGGCCTGTCTCCCTCAGGCTACATGAGGCCCTTGAATCTCAAACCAGCTCTGACAACCAGGAGAGTGAGTCTCAGTGAAGATGCTATACAAGATACCTGTCTCAGTTCTCAAGACTTCTTATCCCACGTGGAAGTTATTTATGTAATTCCTCATTTCTCAAAATGGGTGTTTATCTAATAACTTCAAACTTTCTTCAAATTCACTAATTCTCCTTCTTTCCTTCCTTCTCATTCTCCTCCTCCTTCTGCTCTTTCTTCTTTTTGCTTAGAATGAGAAGGATGGTCAGAATCATATATCCTTAGATGGCCTGAAACCCTAACTTTAATCCTTAAAACGTTTAACGAGGAAAACACTTAAAAATAATATTTTTTGGCTTCCATCACACTACCCCCCCCTTCCCCTAAGGCTGTTAAGTAATAGAGTCAGTTAGACTTAATAGGGAACAAATTAGGTGAATTATTTGTTGCTAGCCCAGAAGATAATGTTCTGTATTTTTCAAGGCTTGTTATCCTGTTTAAAGCTATGGTGTTTTAATTATTACTTCAATTGGATCTTTCAAAAGAAACCAGGGGCTTAATCACATTTTTTTTTTTGTTTTGCTTTCTGATCCAGAAGGACTTTATTGATCCATAAATGAAGACTAGGTTATACCATTTATTCAACAAAAAGTTATAGAGATATGTCATTATTCTTCAAGAAAGATTTTAAGCAAACAAGTAATCTAGATTTACTTTTATATTTTTTTTTATTTTCCTTTTTGTGCTACTGAGCATTAAACCCAGGGCCTCATGCATGCTAATCCCAGGTTCTAGGAGTGAGCTACACACTCAGCCCTTGATCATTTCTTTTCTTTCTTTTTCTTTTTCTCCTCCTCCTCCTCCTCCTCCTCCTCCTCCTCCTCCTCCTCCTCCTCCTCCTTCTTCTTCTTTTTTGGTATTTGAAACACAGTTGGTAAAATTCCATATCAACTTTTACATTTCCTTTGAGATAATTTTTTTCAGTGAAGAATGGTCCCCCACCCTTTCAGCCCTTGTGGTGTGTTCTGCTTCTTATCCTCATCACGAACAAATATGAAATAGCATATACTTGTTCCATAAATGTAAAAATTGCTTTTTTCTCTACACTTTCTGTCTTTCTCTTTTTCCCTTTCTCCTGAACCTGTATATGTCACTTAGATATATTTTAGATAACTTCATATCGAGATGAGTCATTCCTCAATGTAAACACGCACAGTAATAAGGACCTATATGTCAAAATTTTAGTTTGTTGATTTACAATGAGAATCCTTATTGTTTCATGAACCTGAAAACTTGTGTAGAAATTGTATATTCTCTGTGTTTTTAGCATGCTGAGATGTAACATAGTCTCTATCCTAGGGAGCCTGCCCTCTGGTGGGTCCATTCTTTCCTCATTAATGTGCCATGCATTGCACTTGGCATCTGACAGTCATTGAAAAACACTCACTGAAATGAGTGATTGAATGAAAGGAAGGAAATTCACTGTCAGTTGCTGGGTGACAAGGAGATTATAAGAAAAGGAATGGTATATTTCAAGTTGGGAGTACCTTATTTTATTGCAGTTTGTTTCATTGTGATTTGCAGATAATGTGCTTTTTACAATTGGAAGTTTTGTGGAAACTGTCTATTATGCAAGATCTTTTTCCCAACATCCTGTTCTCATTTCATGTCTCTTTGTCACACATTGGCAATACTCATAATATTTCAAACCTCTGCATTATTATTATATTTGTTAGAGTAACCTGTGATCGGTGAACTTTGATGTTGCTATTTTAATTATTTGGGGCCACCATGCATGAAACATGTTCATACAAGACAGTGAAATTAATTGGTAATTTTGTGTGTTTTGGTTGGTCTATGGACTGGATTTTCCTCTGGCCATTCTCCTGCTCCTCAAGCCTCTCTATTCTCTGTCATAAAACATTTTGTTGGGATTAGATCAATTAATAACCCTACAACAGCTTGATTAGCTTGGGCAAGTTATGGTGAGACCACATGTAGAACAATTGAGAGAAACTGGAAAGAGTTTTATAGTTAAATTATGTTCCAGTTTTCTGGAGATAAAACAGCATCTTATTCAGGCCCAACTCAGAGGAATCCCTGACATTAGTCAAAGACAGAGGCAGGGACAAGAATAGTGGAGAAAAGTCTTTATTGTAGTTTCTATGGGACGAATCAGAGAAACCAGGTTTAGGATTGGTTAACTTCAATAACTTCTTGGACCTAAGAATTATCCCATCAGGTTTCTGGTTCCTATTGCAGGGGAAACTAGGACAGTTATATAGTAGCCCAGAGTGTAAGAAACCAATAACAAAAGTGGTTGGGGATTTGGAATTATTCTTCTACTCAGAGACAAGTGACCTTCTGACCTCTAGCCAGGACTTCCAAACTGGGTCAAGGAAGCACACACAAATCTGCATTACACTTCCTGCATTTTCTCTGCCATGTTCCTGAAAAGTTGTCATTGTCCTTGTTGATATATGCTTCACAGATCTGGATATTAATAATTATAATAACAGGAATCATGAATTAAAAAGGAAAAAGAATGAAAAATAGCAACAGACAACTAATGACCTCATCTCCACAATAAATGTCTTCTTTTCCCCAGATCAATGCCTTTCTTTAAAAGTCAGATTAGTTTTTAGCTACAAATCCAACATGTATTAGTCTATAGTCAATTTATGCCTAGTGCATTTGCAAAGTTTTATTTTTAAGGTATCTTTGATTCTAAAAGCAATAGAAAAGATGAGATAAGGTAAGGAAGACTTTAAGGCAGAGTTCCCAAACTAGTGTCACTTGGTTCAAAACTGTCTTTTCCTTGGCTGATATAAAGGGACTGTGGAAAATAAGTGAATGTCTTTTTTCAAATAAATTAAAGGGAATAACTTGTTTAGTGAACATGCTACATACTGTTTCATTTCCATTTGCGTCGACATTGGAAAATCAAGTATAAACAGTTAGCAAACTGTGTACAATGTCTTTACACATTGACTAAATTGAGGCTTGTAAATTTTAATTGCAAAGTTTTCAAGGTCTATCTTGAATTATTTATATTCTTAAGGAGAAAGTTGCTTTCAATGTTACCAGGAATTTTATTTTTCCTGTAAAGGTTAGCCTGGCAAAAAAAGAAAGGAGAAGAAAAAGAAACACACACACACACACACACACACACACACACACACAGATACACACACAGAGCAACAATAAATATTACCTCCTTTGATATTTTCCAGTGGAAAATACTGATGGATCTGTCACCTGAGGCAAAATTTCATCAGACCCCAAGACAATTAAATTTAACGTTTAATCTAACAACTTGTAAGTATTTTTCTGACAAATATCATGCTAGTATAGAAACTGGTTGCTAATGAGGTGGTTTGCTTAAATGTCATGTAAGTTGCTTTGTAATGTTTGCTTAAGTGTATGCTATTTTAGAGATATTTTCCTGTAAGCTGATATTCTATGCTCTCTGTTGACATAAATTACAGGTGGAAACAGGAATGTTTGCAATCCCATTTTCCATATGGAACTAAATTTCATGGGAGTACAATGGAAAGAGAGGCTGCTAGCATCACCGCTCTTGTTGAATTGCTAGTAAGGAACCTGTTGTAGAGAAAAGAGTGGGTCAAGTGGATATATCACATTTTAAGTTGCTTGAAGGGCACATGTATAAGACCATTCTGGAATCCTAATGAATATACTGTTATATTATTTTTCTTCTCAAAATACTCTTCATCAAGAATTCACATATTGTGTCAGGTACAGTGGTACACACCTGTAATCCCAGGAACTTGGAAGGCTGAGGCAAGAGGATCATGAGTTCAAACCCAGAACCAAGCCTCAGAAATTTAGCGAGGCCCTAAGCAACTCAGTGAGACCCTGTCTCTAATAAAATATAAAAAAGGGCTGAGGATGTGGCTTGGTGGTTAAACATATCTTAGGTTCAATCCCTGGTACCAAACAACAACAACAACAACAACAACAAAACAAAACAGAATTTATATATTGTATTATTATTAGAACACATATATTTGGATAAGAAAAATCATGAGATTTTTGAATAAAATACTGTGAGAGCTTTCAAAGTTACTGTTTTGACTTTTTTGCTTAGTCATTCTGTCTCATTAAATGATTCATTTGCCACCACATGCCATACATGCTATTAGTTACTAAAGGAATAGAGATTTTAAAAAGACACAGTTACTAGCTATCAGGGCAGGTAAACTCATGGCAGGATAAAATGACCATGTAAGATGAAGTTTGGTTTTGTTGTTGCTGTTGTTTTGCAAGTACCCTTGTATCTTTCTGTGACGGCTATGTTGACTTTTAGTCTAAAAATAGGGAATGAGTTATTTAACATAAGATGTTAAGTTAAAGTCGTTTTTTGTGCTGAGAGTATTCTGTGAGGATAGAAATAGCATATATTAAGAATATAGAATACTGCTGAGCTGGACATGGTGATGTGTGCCTGTAATCTCAGCAGCTTGGGAGGCTGAGACAGGAGGATCAAAAGTTCAAAGCCTGCCTCAGCAAAGGCAAAGTGCTAAAGCAACTCAGTGAGACCCTGTCTCTAAATAAAATACAAAATAGGACTGAATATGTGGCTCAGTGGTCAAGTGCCCATGAGTTCAATCCCCACTACTATTCTCCTAAAAAATTAAATAAAATAAAACACTGCTGGAGTGTAACTTGCACAATGAAAATAAGCAGGAAATGGACCACAGAAAACATTTAATAACTTTGAAACTGGGGAATCCACTGAAATTTTGACAACATAATGTCAGTATCAAGTGTAATGATTCTAATAAATACTATGCAATTCTTTAGCAGGATGAACTGAAGACTGTGCCAGCTAACTACCTGTGCATGCTACATTCCATCACCCATCCTTCTCTTATCTTGTTCTCTCCTTCAGGGAACTATATTCTTCAGAATCCCCTCATTATTGACTTTTACTTATATTAATTCAATAAGATACCTTGATAGAGTAAGAAAAAATGCTATATTCCTTACTTTCCTTTGGACTTCTCCATTGTCTCTGCCAGAATTTTAAATACTTTCATGGATTTGACTCCCACTGTACAGCCTTTCACACTGAATGGCCTCTCTCATGGTTCTGGCCACTTTAGGAGGATTCTGCATTCTGGGCCCTGGGATTTCTACTTTTTCTGTTGAGCAGCCAGTTCTTAGTGGTAGTTTCTCTCTGTTGCCAATCTCTGGGCTTCCTCACTGTTCCAATGGACTTTCGGAGTCTTTTATTACTAGTGTGAACAAGTATCTATACAATTCAAGTATTTAAATACTTGTTCCTGGAATTTTTTTTTTATTCTTTGTGAAATTCTACTGGCATCTGTAAACCAGAGTCATATATAATAATGAGATGGAGAGAGTACTAATTATTCTAGCTCAGTTCCTTACTAGTACTTATCCATTGTGCTTAGGAGTGTATGGATATTTAAACTACTTAGAAGATAGAATTAAAAACTAGAATTTCTTGGAGGTAAAGATAGGAAGAATGCTTTAGGGTTTAAATGGATGAGACTAGAATTTATGAAAGTCATAGAATATATGGATTAGTATTCAGTGTGTCTACAAGGTCTTTAATAATGATATTATTTGAATTAACTTGCCTATTGCAAAAGAAAAAAACAGGATAGTAGTAGAATTTTAGTATATACAAATAACATCTGCTAGAGAACTTGATTTCTTAGTATTGACTCAGTTTTCTGTCTTGTAATTTATTCTATCTGCTTAAATAATTTCCTTTAAGATTTTTCACAATGAATGTCTAAAATTAAAGGAGTTGTTTTTGTTTGTATTTAAAAATCTTATTTTTTTTCATTTTTGAAAAGACAGTTTTCACTTGATATATTCCAGATGTTTTTTTTTTTATTTCATTTCACACTTTATAAATATTGCTTCATTTTCTTATGGTTCGCATGTTCTCTGACATGAAATCTCTTTTGTGTTTCTTATCTTTATGTAAATGCAGCAAACTGAGCATGTGGCTCAATGGTAGAGTGTTTTCCTAGCACTGCAAAAATAAACAAAGAAAACTGTTAATACTATATATATATATATATATATATATATATATATATATACACACACATTATACATATAATCATATATATTCTATATATAAGCATTATACATATAATCATATATATTATTTATATTATTTATATATATGTTTTCTGTTAATGTTGGAAAATTATCAGTCATTGTGTTTTTAAATATTCTTGATTCCAATTTTGCATATGTGACTCCATCTGATACTGACTCACACCTTTCTTAATTGTGCCATTATATTTTTGTCTTTGTATTTCATATTTAGGAAATCCTGTGGACTTATTTTTCAAGACACTGTCTTAGTAGGTCTGTCACAGTAAAATACCATAGAATGGGTGACTTAAACAATAATAATTTACTTCTCATAGTTCTGGAGGATAGAAAGTCCAAGATAGGTATGCCATTCAGGTTGTTCTGAAGAGGGCTTTTTTCCCCTAGTCTGCAGATGGCCACATTGTTATTGTGTCTTCAAATGATGGAGAAAGACAAAGCTCTGGCCTTTTTCTGTTATAATAAGAACACTAATCCAATCATAGAGCTCTTCCCTTATGGCCTTATTTAAATTTAGTTACATCCCCTAAATCCAAATGCGATCACATTAGAGGATAAGTGTTCCATATGAATTTTGAGGGGATACAAATACTGTATCTATAGTATTGCTTTCCCTGCCCTCCCCAAATTTGTTTTCTTATATATTAAAATACAAAGTCCTCCAAATCTTAACTATTTAAACATCAATTCTAAAATCTAAAGTTTATTTTTTTTAAAAAAATTTTCATCTAAATCAATTATAGGTGAGACTCAGGTATGAGCATGCTCCCATTCTCCAGACCTTGGCTTCTTCCAAACCTCTATGTCCTTCTCTGCCTCTAGTTTTTCATGTTGGCAAGGGTTGATATTGGTAAAAGAGTTAGAGAGTGAATGTGAACTTAGCTGTATCTTTGACTTCTAGTGCTTATGCATTCAAAGGTTAGAACATACTCATCATTTAGGAATTTATTAAATAAAGCTGAATTCTTCTTTCCTTGTTGTATGGTTTCATGTTGTCCTCCTGGGATCTCATCTAGATGAGACAGTATTCATGTCCTGTCTCTCTTTGGAAGCACTTTTCTTCCCACAGAATTTAGGCTACTTGGTTTCATTGTGATTTCAACTCTCATATCAGTTTAAGAAAAGTTATGATTGTTTTATCTAGCTTTTTCTTGTTAGGATGGAAGCAATTCTCTCTCTAACTTTCTAAATCATAGCAGGAAATGGAAAACCTCAGAATATTTCTCATATCTTGCACCCTGCCCTTACTTCTTCACATTGCTGCAAGGATTTTAGTTAGTAATCAAAACAAAAAGGAAAATTTCAATTCCACCATTTTTCTATTCCCTCTCATCTCTTTCCATGTAAGCTTCAAAAAAAATAAATAAATAAACTTACTGAATAATGATTCCTGTAATCCCTCTTCTCAAGATCATATGTAATAAATGCTTCTTTGTTTAAACCTTGGAGAATTATCACAGAAATGCATTTCTGAACTCTGTGTATTCATAGATTTCTTTGTCCACATTTTTAAAATCAGTATGCTTACTACAATACAGAGTATTCAATTATAGGTGCAATGTATCAAAAAATCTGACATTTCCTCAAATTGTCAGATCTTGACATTGAATGTATCAACTTCAGATTGAACATTTAGAAAATGATAGACTCTAGGCAGACTGGTGAGGCCTCATCAATACTTCTGCTTGCCTACTTTATCAGTGATGTAATATTTTTAAAGACAACATAGCTATTTCATGGATCTGTATGAAAACCATGATTCTGATTCTCCGTGGTAGATAGAGGACTATGTGCTTATTTTTCTCTTCTCATTGTAATACTCTGATGATTCTCTGCAAGCCCCAGTTCTCAAAATTAACTCCTCCACCAAATTGCAACTCCAGTTTCCTTTTTAAATGCCTTCAGTTTCAATCAGAAATAATGTTTACAGACCCTATCACGATCCCATTACATACAAATGTATACCTGCTAAATGAGAAGTCTAGCACCTTTCCTTGACACATATGTGGTCAGGGTCATTGGAGCCATGGTCTCTTGTTAATACTTAGAGGAGATTAATCATAATAATTATAGAGTACAAAATGAATAGTGCTTTAATCTTATTTTAATAATGGCAAAGTGAAGAGCTTTTTAGTCATTCTAAATATAGTTCATCTATTTCATTATCCTGAAAGTAACCAAAAAATAAAGAAAAATAGCATTTGCTAAGTATGCACAGCATACCAGATGTTGTGAGACATGTTAAAGGCCATATCTAATTCTGTTTAATGAAAGAAATTGATCTCAAAGAATTAAGTCAGTACTTTGAGGTCAAAGAAAGATTTGAATTCAGCCTCTCTAATATGTCAAGCCAAATGGATTAACTTCACAAGGAAAGTGCTTGAAAAATTTTTTGAAAGTATAAGTGAGTGAATGAAAAAAAAATGAGTGAATTGTGATGCAGCCTGAAGTTCGGTCCTTTAACCTCCTTAGAAAATAATTTCTGTCATTGATCTCATCAACTTTCTTGATAATACAGAATATGACAGTTCTGTGTCAGAGACAAGAGAAGAATTTGCAGTTTAACAGGGAGAAGTAGAAGGAGGGAGCGAAAAACTCAATTCCCTGAATGAAAGTGGCAATAGAGGTGACCAATTGAAACCATAAACCCATTCCTTCCTAGTGAAACAAGTGAATCTATTAAACTAGTGAGAAGTAGACATGTTTTTATGGATTCCCAGAAATTGGTTCTAAACTACATTTGCATGGTAGCAATTGCAAAGCATACTTGGAATTACCTGCAGAGAAGATGGACTACACTGAGAAAAAAACTGATGGGAATCAAGAGTTTAGGGAAATAGGGTCACAATATTAAAAAATAATAATCAAAATAAATGATCCAAAAGAAGAGTAGATTCATTTCTTGTGCGGGTAAGAAATTATGAACCAATGGTCTACCAACTCAGAGAAATGACAGTGCAAAATGCTAAGAAAGGAAAAAGCATCATGAGTTATTAGTTCAGATTTTGGAAGAAAGTCATGACTTTGGAGGAGAACAGTATCAGATACAGAGCCAGATCTATTTGGGGCCCATGTCACTGTCTATCCACCTAAGTCTAAGGCTCCCCAAAACAAAGGACCAAAATAGTTTTTGTAATAACAAAATACCATCAATTGAGTCCACTATCACCAAATTTGTGCATTGATAATTCGAGAACTACACTCAACTCAAATGAAAGGACTTGTGGTGAGATGCTCACATCATTATTGACAGGGGTGAAATTCAAATCCACCTCAGTCAGATTCCGTACCTTTTCTATAAAAGCACTGAGGCTTACTTTCTTTCCTACCCAATTCTCAACTAAAAATCTATGCAGTTTGGAAATACAACTTGCATTTAAGTTAATGTGAATATTTATATAGCAAAAAAAGTTTCTTGCAAAGTAAGAAAACCTGCTCACAAGTTGTCAAAATGAATTGTGAAATGTTAAGGCAAACCAAATATAATGCTACTTGAGGATGATGTTTATTGTTATAATATTTTTCATTAAGTTTTTTTAATTCATAAGTAAAATTATACTCATTATTACATAGGTACAACAGAATGTTTTTGAAGTATAAATACATTGTGGACTGTTTAGTCTAGCTAATTATCATATGCCTATCATTCTCGTGGTGCGAACACTTTATATTTGTTTTTTAACAGCTTTTAAGAATATAATAAAATATTGTTAACTATAGTCACCATGTTATGCAATGGATCTGGAACTTCGTCTTCTTTTCTATTGGAAAGTTTTCATCCTTTCACTGATATCCTTCCCACATCCCTCAACCACCCTTCCCCTCTTAACTACTATTCTCCTCTGTTATAGTACTCAGTGTTCACCTGCAATATACTCCTTGGGTCCAAGGGAAGGAGATTGGGAAGATTATTCTACATACGAATGATAGACAATGTACCAAATGCTACCATAGCTCAAGCACTGTACAATGTGCTTGCTATGTAATTACCCCTATTTAACCCACTAAGAGCTGCAAACTCTCATCCAATTTCACAGAAAAGGAAACCAGGGGTCAAAGATACTAGCACAAGGTCCCACTTCTAATACTATAAAAACTAGGACATTCTGCTTTCTAAGCCTAAGCTCCTTCTACAACTGGGGACTCATTAGCTAGGATAAGGACAAGGACAGCAGGGAGCTGTGCTTATGGCTGAATCATTGTGCTGCCCCCCTGTTGCTAACGTGACAGCCATTGGAAATTGTTTGTAGACTCCAGGGGAGTGGGAAAAGTCCATGACAAGGATAATTAGGACTTGTCTGATAAATGTTGATCCCAGAGCTCTGGGAACCTAACAATTTCAACTATCCACCTTGGATCTTTGAATAGATTTATGCCATTTTTATTTAAAGAAACACAATACAAATGGGTGATGGTTAACAATAATAGAAAACCATAAAAAAGTATAATAATCAAATGGGAAAGATGCCCCCAAAAGAAGTTGGAAATAGATTGAGCTCTTCACAGTTAATACCACCGATGTATTTGAAGAGACAAAACAAAACGTTGACACATAAAATAATTGAATGAATTCGAATATATAAAATATTTCATTAAGAGTCGGTTAAACTAAGATTAATTCAGAAGTGGAGAGTGGGGACTGTCACATATGAAGAGGTGGGCATCACATGTTTGGGCTTTATTCCTTCTAATGGAAGACCTGGAAGTTTCTTGTCTTCATATCAAGGAAGATACTATTATAGAAGACAATAAGTAAACTGTCATCTTGATATGCTTGAAAATTGAATCCTATAATTAATGGTCTGGTTCTTGGTCCATGCTTATCATGAAATCACCTTATTATATTTTGACTTAAACATATCAAACAGGAAAAACTGTGTTGGTTAAAACAAAAACATTAACTTTCCAGTAGGTCCCCTGGGTCCATGGAAGAAAATATATACCATTTGGAAGAAACTTCCTGATGAAGAGAAAGGACGATAAGAACCCTGGGTTTTTATTTCCTAATTTAACAACAACAACAACAAAACCATTTTAAAATAATTTTACTTTTGCAGAAATATTTTAAAAATTGTATGGAAGTGTCCCACATAACCTGCATCCATCTGGCCCAAGTGTTAACCAATAAATAGAACTGTGCTCTATTACTACTAGCTCATTGCAGACTTAACTTGGATTTTACCAGTTGTTCACTATTGTCTTCCCACTGTTCCCCCAATCCAGTGGAAGGTAGCATAGCACATTTGGTTTTCACTTTCTTTTCACTTCTCCTGATAGAACTTTCTTTCTAATGATAGAAACTATGCAGAGACCAGCGGCTGAAAATACTAGGAAGTGTAACCTGTATAGATATATCCAGATGCAGTACAGAACAGGGCAGGACAAGACAAGATAGCTCCAAGGTCAAACAAACAGACCAAAGATTAGCACACTGGGTTACACTCTCCCTTTTTACTGCTGAATCTTTAAATCTACTATACTCTTCCTACTATATTAAAGTCCTAGTACATTATTAATCATCTGTATACCAACTTGATAGTTAGATTTTTCTGTCCTCAGGTCATAGAATCCCTAATATATAAAACAGGACTTAAACAAAAGTTCATTTGACACTTTAAACTGCAATATTGAATTTCTGACATCAAATAGCCACTTCTTATCCAGACATCAAAGTTCGTTCTAGATATACCACTGCTTTTTGGGGCACTTCAATCCAATTTTTTTTGATACTCACTTACAAAATGAGAAAAAAAAATCATATGATCTAAGAGTTTCTTTTTCTTTCTTCTTTTTTTTTTTCACTGTGCTGGGTATTGAACCCTGGGCCTTGTGCATGGGAGGTAAGCACTCTATCAACTGAGCTATATCCCCAGCCCCCTAAGAGTTCTTAATGGAAGCAGAAACAAAGTCAATCTAAATTGTATTTGTCTTCAGACATCCAAAGTCCACCTAGGAGTTGACTTTACTCCCTTTCTTCCTGCTGGGTGCTATTCAAGATTAACTCTGTCTGAACAGAGCACACTTTGGATGTTCCAGATGTGTATAACAATATTTAACCTACTGCCCTTTACAAAAGAAGAAACAAAAATGTAAACATTTTATAGGGTCATGAAGCTTGATCTCTAGGTTAATACATTAAAACTGCTAGCTTCACATTGATTCTCCACATTCCAACGAGATCAGATGGTGGACTGGAGTCAGCATAACAGCAGTAACTGAGCAAGGAGTTTTGGAGGTCAGCAGAGCTAAGCAGAAGGGACTGCTTTGTCTGTGGTTAACCACATATTGTATTTTTGCTATTCTGTAACCATTTTTGTTGAATTTAATAAAGTTTTCAGTTTTTTCTGACCAAGCCCTGAAGTTGTTATGTTTGTTTCCAGAAAACCACAAAACACTGAAGTCAATTCACACTGCACAAGAGTCTCACGTTCCAACTTCTCAAATGTTTAATGCCCCATAGAGGTGAGTTAGAATATTGTCATTACCTCTTCTTCCCAACTCTTGCTTATAACCTTTGCACCAGGGGGGAAAATGCCATAATGAATAAAAAGACTAAATTGTTCAGGTGCAACTTGAAGTACTCCCTCTTAGGTTTTCAAATCCCATATGCGTCATTGGAAACTTTGGGTTGTAAGTATCAAAAGAATCGCTGGCTCTAGATTGCCTGAGTTGCCTATACAAAATCTCATTTCCTTCCAGGGGTTTCTCTTCTCAAAGCAGTGTAGACTTTCTCCAAAGAGGATAACCTTCAGTAGTAAAAGTCAATTATGATGTTCTTGTATCCTGCCAGGAAGTGGTTTAGTAACATGTATTTGACACATTTCTTTCAACTGAGAAAAGACTCATGAGGAAGGAATACATCTAGGACAAAGTTGATTTTAGTTTTACACTTGAATTTCTTAGGTCTTGATGTGACACATAAAATGGCTCCATCTCTCTTGAAATGATGAAGGCAGCCAGCGTAAGATAAAGTCAACACTATGCAGCTGAAGAAAAAAGACTCCAAAAGACTAACCTCAATGGTGCTATGGGTCTTTTAGTAAAAAGTAAGATGGCACCACAGCTGAGCCAATGAAAACATAACTATATTTAATGGTTATGCTTCATGGATTTGGACCTTCTGGTTAATTGCAGTTGATAAAATGTTAGTTATGCAATGAAAGTCATCTCATACAAGTATCAGCTATTAGTAAATCTTGGTTCTCTTCACTGTTTTTCCAACTTTACACAGGGCTTGTCATTTCTAGACCCAGTACAAGTTCCCTAAATAAATATTTGACTAAACAAGTGGATACCACTGCTGGAACACATAAGACCACCATAACTGGCTTCAACTACTAAAGGTTAACTTCTTTAGAGAAAACCTGGACTGACTGGAAAGGGAAATATCTGGAAGAAGTGGGATTTTATAAGAAGCATGGAGGAAATTGGCAACTAACGCAGTCTAGAGCTGTGATTCCAGAATTTGTATGGCAGAGACATAAAGAATACAAGATATATATATATATATATATATATATATATATATATATATATATATATATATATATATAGAAGTGGTTTCATTTTATCCTACCAGGTTTCCAAGAGTGATTCAAAGATAAGAGAGGGAGTAAAACAAACCACACAAAATCTCAAAAGGAAGCAACAAAAAGCAGAAAAGGCACACCAGCCAAAGAAGAATGACAATTTCAGGAAACTTATTAGAAGCAATTACCTGTTCCCTGCTCACAAACACTAGTCTGAGAGCATCTCCATTTATTCCCACTTACTAATGTCAGAATTGTAATTTTCACTTGTCGACTACTCTTTTTTTCATAAATGACCTCTTTTTCTGAGCTGTCCTCTCCTTGTCCTTCCACTAATGGCATTCCACAGAATGTCTTGACAGAGACACCAAGCATGACCAGAAGGCTGGTGGGTTCACTGTGATTTCCAGTATCTCTTTAGCAATTGGCTCCTCAGCCTTCTGATGATGCGACCAGCAAAGGTCAATATTATTACCTAGCTGTAGGTGGAAGGAAGCACATGAATCTCTGGTTTTGGCCTGTTGTCATTATTGGAATTGGATGTTTAATCCAGAGGATGGGCCACAGTTATTGGTCTTGAACATGGACACTTTGGTTTGAGAAATTCCATTTTGTTGATAATTTGCTATGCTGAATTTGAATACAGAATTTCCAACTGTATTCTACTATAAAAGTATAGCTTGTACAAGACATGTCACAATGGTGCCCCCAAAGCTAACACTGAACAGAATTTATCCATCTCCATTCCTTCAGCCCTTTGTGTATGATTATGTGAACAGTTCAACTGCCCCATTCTTCATTTGGGGAGGTTAGTGAATTTAACCAAGGAGACCCTGGAAGAGTGAAAATGGCTTTGGAATTAACATGAGCAGTGACCTAGAGCTGGAAAAACACTTTCTCAGGCTACATTCTGCACCATTATTTGTTGCAGGCACTTAGAGGACTCTATATTATAAAGTGTCAGAAGAAATTTCCCAGTGAGCTTGGCCTACTGTGTTCAAGTACCTTTGTCTTGATCTTAATGGTGAATGTAATGTTTTTGTCTTGAGAGCATTTTTGGGGAGACTGTTTCCACCTCTGTGACCAAGTGAAGAATTTAAAAATCCAGGTATGGGGCTGTGGATCAGCGGTAGCGCACTTGCCTGGCATGTTTGAGGCACTGGGTTTGATTCTCAGCACTGCATGTTAATACATAAAAATAAAGGTCTGTTAACAACTAAAACATTAAAAAAAGAATCTAGGTATCTCTGACTTCAGCTCGGTACATTTTCTTTGGGGACTGAAAAAGTAAAATATTTTGAAATCTTTAGTCAGATAGTTTGGGATTTAAAAAATAAAATCCTGGATCATTAGGTTATTAGTTGAATGAACTTGAGGAAGACACCCACAATTTCAGGCCTCACTATTCCTATTTTCCAGATAAGAAATCTAACTCTCCTAAAGTTAGTTTGTTGTTAGAAGTAAATGACTTCTTCAGGCTATTTAGTACTGACAAGCAATGTATTTCCAATACTCATTACATATATAAAAGCCCCTAAGTTCAAGCCAAAAGCATGTGAAAGACTAGTGAAGGCAACCCAAATTTTCCTTGGAATAAGTAGAAATAAGGAAGACTTACATAAGCCATAAGCTGTAAAAGCAATAATGATAACAATAGTAAATCCATACATATAATTACTTTCTAATCTGTTTAATATTTACATATGGTAGAGCCTCTCCTTCTAGGTAAAATGAACTTGGAAACAGAAAGACTCACAAATTTTACCCTTAGGTCCTGGCTTTCATCAAATTCTATTGCAGGGATATATATATATATATATATATATATATATATATATATATATATGCATGCCTGTTTAGATTAAATCTGATATTTTTATGTTATCATGTGCTATATATATGATGACTACTTTTTTGAAGATCTGCCTGAGGAATTTTTACTGATGTTAAAAGCAATAAAATTATCCATTGTGTATTGACAAATATGTGTAATTGTGAAACATCAAGATATAGTTTCCACAGCCCTCCAAAATTTCTTTTTTGCTTCCCTATGAGGTTAATAATCTTCCCTCATACTAGCCACTATTAATCACAGCTCTGTTTTCTGTCTTTGTGTTTTGCTTTTATTCAGAACACAATACAGATGGAATTTACACTATATGACGTTTTATGTGGCTTTTTTCATTAGTGCTATGAATGGTGACTCATCTATGCTGTGGTTGTTTATTTCAGTTCCTGAGTAGTATTCCATGTTGTGGATATTCTGGCAGTTGAAAAATAGTTATTTGACTTCCAATTTGGGACAGTTGAGAGTAAAATCATGATAAATACGTAGATTGACATTTCTGGATGAACATGGGCTTTCCTTTTGCTTAGGTCAATGCCTGAGAGTGGATATTCGAGGTCCTATGGATATGTGGTCAAAAATTATTAGGATATCTCTAGGTGGGAGGTCTTGACTAAAATGATCTTTTGTATGGGTGATCACTGAGTAAAGCAGATGCCTTCAATGCTGTCATTACCATCCAATCAGTTGAAGGTCTATATAAGACTGAACTCCCCAGAGTAAGTGGGAATTCTGTGGCACCGCGCCTTTGGACTTCAGCTGCAGCATTTGCTCTTCTCTCACTCTGTTGCTCACCAGTCTATCTTGAAATTTTGGACTTGCCAACTTTCTTGGTCATATAAACCAATTCCTTAAAATAAATCACTTTCTCTGTGTACACATAGCCTATTACTTTTATTTCTCTGAAGAATATTAACTAGTACAGTTGCTATCCAACTGTGTGTTTGCACCTACAGCATGTAGCACTTCTAGTCGCTCTGTATCCTTGTCAGCACTTGACATTGTCTTTTTGTTTGTTTCTAACGCCAGCTACTACAAATTATGCATGATGTTATCTAATTGTGGTGATGACTATTCCCCAAACACTGCATGGCATATAATTATTGTTTGGTATAGAGGACTCATGCTGAATATAAATTATCTTAAAAGTATTTTCACGGAGAGTAGTTTATCTAATGAGTCCACTGTGTTAGCCCATTTGTTCTTAGAGGTCTATGGAACTCTAGGACTCCATTTGTGTTACAGAGCCCAAAAGAGTGCTTTGTGATTAAAATTCGCTCAATACTTGTTGTGGAGTAAACCACCCTGTAGAATGGCCATTCTTGTTTTATAGATGAATATCTAGGGTTTTTTGGATCTCATGTCCCTCAACATAGTTGAGATAATAACTTGTGGAATTAGAATTGTGACTTTACTCCCTTCTCTCTAAGGAGTGCAGTTTGCATTCTTGGTGCTTAGCCAGACTGTGCTGTAGCATTTGTAAAGATCACATCATTTGTCATATGAGTGTTCTACCAGAACATTGATGTCTACTATGACTCGCTTCTCTCTTTTTAACCAAGTTATAGAACCTGTTTTTATCATCAAATTCGAAAGATCTGCAGAATGTGGGAATGATTTCCACGCCAACTTAAGTTATTTGGGGAGAGCTGAAAGTCACCAAGGTGATTTCTCTGCAGTGAGAAGACTGCAGGCGACTGGAAGGCTTAGGGATCCCTCTACCACATTAAGGATCAGAGTCTCTGCTGACTATGTGACAGAAGATAGACAGGGAAAACTGTAGGGCGACTGAATTCGGGGACCCACAACAACTTGCTCTTCATAAGTGTTTCATTTGTTAACTTTATTGAAAACTAAGTGTCAATAGTTTGTTTCTCCTTTAAGGACTACAGCAGTGCAAACTGGATATGATGAAGGCCATTTTACTGAGAATTAAATGGCAGAGGGGAACTTCTTTCAAGCTCTTTTATAATAACAATTAATTCCATTCACAAAGGGAAGAGTTTTCATGACCTAATCACCTCTTTAAAGAACATAATTTTGGCCACTAAATTCCAACACCTAAGTTTTCATGAGGAGGCGGGGGACTAGAGATTGACCCCAGGATCTCTTTACCACTGAGCAACATCCCCAGTTCTATTTATTTATTTGTTTGTTTGTTTATTTTTATTTTGAGACAGGGTTTTTCTAACTTGCTAAGGATCCTATAACTTGCTAAGACTAGCCTTCAATTTTCAACCCTGCTGCCTCAGCCTCCTGGGTCACTGGGGTTTACAGGTGCACACCACCAAGACCAACCCAACACACAAATTTTGAAGGGAACACATTCACACACGGCAGTGATCTCTTCTCAGGGTCTGGTGAGAACGAACCTGACTTACTATCAGATTTTACTTCTATACTATCTTTTTGACTGAGGGCAATTACATGAGCAGAGAATCTTCTCATATAGGCTGATTTATAGAGAAGGCTATTTGAAGGCAAAACTTCAAACAGCCACATCCTCAAAGTATATGGTGACTCAAAGGCTCTGGCTCCTGATAATCCATCAAGTCAAAGCTTCAACATTTTACAATGTGAACAAAATTACTTTTTTTAAAAAAATGTGATAATTTCTTTTAAAGATGGTAAGAATTTTTATTAATGCCTTTTGATCTAAAACCAAGTGTTAATTATTCTAATCTTTGATAATGCTCTTTTAAAATATAAATCAAGATGTCTCAGCTTTCCATTATTGGCACTTTGGGCTTGGCAACTCATTATTTGGGGCAAGTGTGCTGTGTATTATAGAATGTTTACTTCCTTCCTTATTTCTTCTCAAGTAAATTAATCCACTTTGGAAACTATTCATTTATCTGTGATTGGACTTATGCTTAATTCTGGGGATGATAAAAATAATGCACTGTAATATCTCAGATAACTTTGAATTCACAATCTACAAGAAAAAACCCCAAAATATTAAATGTTCTAATTTGATGCCTTTCTTAAATACACTTTTGACATAAAATGTATTATATACAAGTATATGTCTGTGAACAACTTTGCTTATGTGAATGTGTATGAGTGTGTATGTGTGTGTGTGCATGGTGCCATAGATAGATAACTATTCAGTACAATTGTACTTCATAAGCATCTACTTAAAGGGTTGAATTGTTCAGTATCCCACTTAGATGCAAGTTCATTCATTGCTTATTTAATACATTTATATATATCTATATCTGCATATATATATATGCAGATTTTATAAAGGAATGTGTAGGGGAGGTTGTGGGGAGAGAGACAGATAAAGAGAATTCCATTATGCCATAGTTTTGATCTTAAAGATCTTGAATATCCCCTTAAGAGGGACATTAAAGACTTTGTCTTTAGGGTGGCACTATTGGGAGGTGGTAGAGTCTTTAAGAGGTAGGGCCTCTACATATGGTGGTACATGCATGTAATCTCAGTGGCTCAGGATGCTGAGGCAAGAGGATTATGAGTTCAAAGCCAGCCTCGGCAACTTAGCAAAGCCCTAAGCAACTTAGCAAGGCCCTAACCAATTTAGCAAGACCCTGTCTCAAAATATAAAAGAAGAAGGGCTGGAGTGTGGTTCAGGGATTAAGTGCCCCTGGGTTCAATCTCTGGTACAAAGAAAAAAAAAAAAAAAACAAGAAAAAGAGATAGGGCCTTATGCAAGGTCTTTAGGTCATTGGAGATGCATCCCCAAAGGGGATTTGGAGAGTCTCCCTTGATAAATCTTTTATCTTTATATCTATAATTCTTTATATCTATATGTCTCAGGTATTTGTTATAGTGAGGGAGATTTGATTAATGCATGATAATACTCTTTCTATGTATACATTCTAGCATAATACTTCAGAAGTTAATAGTAATGATTTTTCTGCTGCCCCAGCTCCAATAAATAGTGAATGATCCAACTGAACTGCATGAGCTGTCCCCCATAGTGTTTAAAACAAATAACTTACCAAACTGATACTCCTGCCAAAAAAGAACTGCATATGGCTGACTGCCACCTGGAACCCTGCTGTCATGAGCATTTTGTAATGACCTCAAGGTCTGAGCAATACTTAGCATTATCTTAGGAATCTATCAAAACTGAAGCAGACATGTGTTCCCCATGGGGTGCTTACCTAAGGAGTCTTTTGATAAAATTGATGCTTCTATACAGTTGTGTGTGAGGACTGGGGGTGGGGGTGTCATTCTGTGTGTATTTTCATGATAATGTCAAATTTGTTCTGACAAAATAAATATATGGTGATTATTTAAACCTCGAAGGTTGGAATTCTAAAAGTAAAATAGATGATGTAGGTAAATAACTATCAAGTCATTTCAGCGGGGATCTAATCATTCAGCAAGGCTATTTCTAGAGCAGACAGGTTATCCCAAGCAGGCTTCCTATGGAATTTTTAATGGAAGTGCTTAGAAATTATACAGAAATAGATGATAGACTCTTTATGAAACTTGGTGGAAGTTAGTAAAATCTATTTTGTAGCAATATGAAGTTATGTATCAAGGATCCTAAAAATGTCTCAGTATTAAGCAAAAAATAATAACTTTTACTAATGCAACAAACACCCAAAACCCACAAACAATAGTTGACTATATTATTATGTGTTTATATTAAACACTATAAAGCAATCATTTCTTATTCAACTTCTTGGTTTAACAAGTGTTAGTACATTTAGCTTATAAAATACAATAGTAACATACATATTTTGTTTATGTTAAAATATTGTAAGTCAATTCAAATACTGGTTGCATATTGGACCAAAAATTCATGGTAAAACATGACTTTATGTATATAATGATATCCAGCTATGGTAGAACTGCAAAATGTTCTATGTATTAGAAGATAACAATAATGACTTCAGACTGTTGAGACTGATATATTTTGTATTTTCTGGATTTCTAAATGTTTATATATGCCTGTTACAGTGATGAAAATGATAATCTAATTTACAAAACAAAACTACAGTAATTCTGGTGGTGGTGGCGTTAGAACATGTTATTGGACACTATGGAATCCCATGTAAACAAATCTAATTACTAACTGCTAGGAAAGCATCAGATCAACATTGGATGATTGATAACCCTTGCTGGCTTCTAGAAAGAAGAGGAAAGGAGGACAAAGCACTTAAGAAAATGAATAATAGAGGGATTGAGGAGGGGAAATAGGTTTGCACATTGCCAGGGTCCCACCAGAGAGACACTGATAGCTTCACAGTGTGACTTCTTTCCTCCTAAATGATCAAGAACTAAGGACTCACTTAAGAAAAAAAAAATTCCCCCCATTTGTCCTTGTCCAATTTTATGATTAAAATAGGTTTGAGTTCTTGCCATTATCATTTTGCTTGGGAGACAGTCACGAGTCGAACCCTGGGTTAAAACAAACTTCATGGGTTCTAGCCTATTACTTAAATTCCACCAATCTTTTAAAGCACAGAGATCCATCACATTCTCGGTGTTGTTCTACAAATAAAGTTGTAGATGGGTTTAAGAAGTATGATGTGTTCCTAGGCTGGATTTTTCTAGACCTTCACACATCCACAGCCCATCATTAGGTCGTGGTGATGAGACTCTCTCTTAGGAAAGACTTAACAGAAACCTTTGTGCAGAAGTGGGGTTTCAAGTATCACAGAAAGGTTTCAAATGGGGTTTGAAGTTGCCCAATTACAGCCTTTCAAATGAATCAAAGACAAGGTCTGGTAATCTTCTTCTGAGGATGTGGTCTGAGGCTGTTTGGTGGGAAAGAGACCAGAACAAAGAGCAACGATTCCTCTATATGGATTACTAAATGAGAAACGCCACTAGCACATCACAGGGATTGAAATAAACAAGCTCTGTCTTTGTTCTGTTATTTTTCAAATAAATCCAGAAAATACGCAAAAGCCTTTTACTTCCAGGGAGTTGAAAGAATGTCCTTTGCCTCTGCATTGCATTTGGCTTTTGTTCAGTGGACAATCAAAGAAACCGAGAGTTTTTGTTGTTGTTCTTGTTAAACTTCATTTCTCTAAAATAACTACTGAAAATGTAAATGTCTAAAAATATGTCTAAGGAAATCTACTTTTTTTTTTTTGTGAATGTTAGTGTAGACACTTCGTATCTCTTTCAATTGCTTAAAAATATGGATAAACTCTCCAAGAAAATAGGGGTAGCATCTCTTTCCTGCTTTCTGAGTGGTAAGTGCCTGCTTTATTAAAGGAGGCCTAAGGCCTCACACTCCAGGATGAGAAAGGCTACTAGCACATCACAGGGACTGAAATAAACAAGCACACTCAGGAAGTCCCAGTACCCCACACTCAGGGAAGAGACTCCCACCGCACTCAGGGAGGCCATCACCTAGCACTGTGCCTCTTTCCAGCCAGCCCTTCCAGAAAGCCTGCCTCTTAACAAAGGGTAATAATTCCAGTAGGAGTGGTTTTAACCTCCTGTGAATCTTCCTGTGGCTTTGTCTGTCTTTAAAGACATTTCTCAAGTTTTAATCTGCATTTCTGAGACTCATGAAAAAGTAAATAAATAATCAATATTTCTTTAGCATTTTTAAAAAATCAGGCATTGTCCTAAAAACATAAGTCTCTCTCTCTCTCTCTCTCTCTCTCTCTCTTGTCTAGCCCAGATAAATCTCACTTTGTCACTTGCCCTTTTGTTTTATTGTTTGGGGTTTTTTAAATCTTTTTTCTTATTGTGACAAAATATACTTAACATACAACCTTCAATCTTAACCATTTTTGCACATTTCCAAGGTTTAAACACTGTTATAATATTGTGCAACCATCACCACCATCCATCTCCAAAACTCTTCACATCTTCTAAAACTGAAGCTTTGCACCTATTAAAAAGAATTCTTAATCACCTCTCTCTTTAGCCCTTGACAATCACCATTTTGCTTCCTAGCTCTGTGGCTATGACTACACTTCACACAAATGGAATTACACAATGTCTTTTTGTGTGTGTATGTGTGTGTATGTGTGACTGGCTTATCTTACTTAGCATAATGTTAATGTCCATCCATGTTTTAGCAGATCTTAAATCATCCCCCCTCCTCTTTAATTTTTTGAACTAAGGATTGAACTCAGAAACTTTACCACTGAGCAACATACCTAGCCCCTGTTTTTTTTTTTTTTTTTCTTTCTAATTTTGAGACAGGATTTTACTAAGTTGGTTAGGGCCTTGTTAAGTTTGTGTGGCTGGCCTCAGATTTGTGATCCTCCTGCCTCAGCCTCCTAGGTTGCTCCTAGGGTTTACAGTCATGCACCATTTGCCCAGCTCAAAATATACTTCCTTGTTAAGAATGCAAATTGGTAATGCTGCTATGGAAAAACAGTATGACAGCTCCTCCAAAAATCATATGATACAGCACCTCCACTTCAGGGTAGATACCTAAAAGAATTCAGAGCACTCTCAAAGAAATACTTGTACACACACGTTCATTATTCACAATACCTAAAACAGGAAAGAAACCCAAGTGCCCATGAATTGATGGATGGATAAACAAAATGTAGTATTTACATACATTGAACAAACATAGTCTGATAATTTTGATAAGCACTCCTGAAAGTATTGTCATCCCCATTTTACCCATAATGAAATGTTAGTCTCACAAAGTTAGCTTGCACAGAATCTCAAAATGATTAGGTGTCGGAGCCGGGATTTTTGACCCAGTGCTATTTTGCTACATGCTGATGATAAGAATTAGATAACAATCATTTCACTCTTTTAAGGTGAAGATAGAGACCATGTCTCATATTCTCAAACCATATTATCCATATGTCAGTTCTTCCAGGGATTTTGCTATAAAATATATGTGGTACAACGGAATGAGATTCGCATGCATTTAACTACCACTCAGTACTAAAAAAAATATATATATATACTTCTGTATGTAGGTAAAATACATGCAAATGTGGGGAAGCTGCATCACTCAATTTAATGGAGTTAAACTCTAAATTTTTCTTCACCCATAATTTATTAAATAACTTGGAAAAAAGTTGTCAATTGTTTGTTTTTGAATGATTCTTGTCTTGTGTCCTACTTAGGAAAAACATAGCATAATACAATGAGCACACAGTTTGGAGTGCACTTGATTTAGGCTGCAATAAATCAGTCACTTACTGTGTGTATTTCTGCATCAGTTATTGTATTGCTTTGACATAAATCACCTTATCTTCAAATGAGACTGAAAATAATTTTTGCACAAGGTTGTGATGAGAATTAAATAAGATAATGTACAGAATACAATGAATGTTGAGTAAATCTGAGGTTCACACTATAAATTATGGAGACCATACATAATAAGTGCAATATAAAATTCCAGTTTTGTACTATTGTCAAATATGTCTCTTCTAGAATTTTGAAAAGTCATGCCTTATAACCCCTGATGACTGCAACAGAAAATATCACATAAAACTTGATAAATTGCTACTACAACATTGAATAATAGTAGACGCCCACCTGCTCTTAAAAGGGAAACTTTCAATATAGTATCTCTATTGCTAGCAAATAACTGTCTCTAATCTATAGCTCTTTTTCCTCCATGTACTTCTACGAATTCATTCCAAGATACTTAGCCAACTTCTTCGAGTATATGCATTTTAACTTCTCTAAATTAAGGGACTTTGTCTTAGATCTGATTCCTCAGAAACAGACCCTATGATCAGGGTCATTTATTAAGAAAGTGTTCCAAAACAAAATAGATAAACTAAATTGGACAGACAGGAGAAAGGCTGCAAATTTATGCACTGTCTTAGCTTCAGCCTGATATACAGGTATGCTATGGTATCTAATTTTCAACTCAGAACTTTAAGGACAGGGAACTGGGATTTCATAGTCCTGGAACAGCTTGTCATTAGTTTTCATTGGTAATCCCCGATCTGATAGAGGCAAACTATAAACAGACAATTCTAATTTCTGTGCATGCAGGCAAATACAACTCCAGTATCCAAAATCTATCCCACAAGAAGATTCCATATATATGGCATGCAGATTGCAGACAGGCATACCATACAGGGGAGAAGGCCCAGGAAGAGTCTGGAAAGAGCCAACCCTATTTCAGCATCAGTCTCATGATTACCTATGGACATTACATAATCAGAGTCCTAGATAAAGACTAACAAAACTGCTTTGATTTTTATTTCTGAAAATTGTTCCTTTCAGGAAAGAAAAGATAAAACCTTAAAAACAAAGGCAAACTTTAATTTGACAATAGAGAACTTTAGGAAGTTAGGTGACTGTAATTATCTATCCTTTTAGATATCTAAACTTATATTAAGACCTAATCTGCTTAGTTCCAGATTCCTAGGTTAGTTCACATTGGCAGTGATATACACAGCAAAGTCCACATGGCTTTCAGTCTTTCCAATGTATTTTTTTAACCTTTATTATCTTAATTGAGTCTCTGAGAATCTGTCAGATCAGTTATCAGTGGTTACATTTTATAGCCCAAAAATCTCATGTGTTTGATTCAAGGTTACACAATAGTAAGATGGCAGAACTGGGTCTTGCATTTATAGTTTTTTTCCTCAATTCTAGTTTTCTTTCCTTTCATACGGCATCATGTATGAACCACAATTCAAAACATTACGGGCCCACAAAAAAGAAGTCATATTGCCTACGGTAAATTCCTTTTAGCCTTGATGCCATGGTCCCCATGGACCAATGAGACAGACCCAACAAAAAGGAATTAACCACAGTTTCTGTTCATTCTGCCATGCTCCCCAAATCCCTGTCATTTCCTCTGTGAAAGCACTTGTCAAGCATTGGCGTACTGATGAATTACTTATATTTCTGTTGATTTTTAAGTTCTGTGAGGACAAAATCTTCATCACAAGTTGATGGACAATTTGATTGACTTTTAAAACTCTAAACTCTGACTCCATTCCAGGCACAAGATAAATGCTCAACTAGAAAGACGCTGTTCAAGGAATCAATACATTAGACCCGCAGCTGAAAATCAATAAACATTAACTTTCATTCATTGCCCTATTTCCAAGCTCAAAAAATTTTACTTTCTTATATTCGTTTTTGTAAATTCATCATCCAAAATCCACCGTCAGTGACGAACCCCCAACTAAATGTAACTTTAAGTATTATTCCAATTTCTATTGTTATAGCAAAATACTTGAAATTGAATATAAAGAAAATAGGCTAATTTAGTTCATGGTTTGGTGTCCAACACCCACATCCTCTTGACTCTGGTGAGGTCCCCTTGGCTACATTATGTCATGGTACATGGCATCATGGTGAAAATGGGTGTGAGAGTGAGAAATCCCATGCTGAGATAGGAAGCCAAAGAGAAAAGAGGGGTCAGTCTTGTAGTTTTGTAACAAAAACTGGGCTTCCATGGTAACTGCATTTTTACTCCCAAGGCAGCACCTTCAGTGACCTACACACTTCGCACTGAGACCCCCCTTTTCAAAGTCTATTACCTCTTAATCTCATCACACTAGAGACTAAGTTTCTAATACTTGAACCCTTGGGGAATACACCTAATCATATCCAAGCCATAACACTGCCCAGGGACATTTACCATTATTTGACTAGTACCTTATTTCCCTTGCGTATCAATCCTAAATGAAAAAAAAAAAAAAAAAGCAAGTACTTTCTTGAACATTTTGCTTAACAGAGCTGTCCTGTATTCATCTTTTGTCATACCAGTAGGGTCAAAAACTCTGTCTTTGCCGAGTGTGGTGGTGCACGCCTGTAATCCCAGCGGCTTGGGAGGTGGAGGCAGGAGGATTGCAAGTTCTAAGCCAGCCTCAGCAAAAGCGAGGCACTAAGCAACTCAGTGAGATCCTGCCTCTTAATAAAATACAAAACTAGGGCTGGGGATGTGGCTTAGGAGTCAAGTATCCCTGAATTCTATCCCTGGTACCCCAGCACAACAAAACAAAACAAATATCTCTCTCTTTGAGGAAAAAAAAATGAACAAAAATTTATATAAATAAATTTAAGAAAATCAAGCAAATAATATTATATGACTATAAAATAATTAATAGGATAGCATGATTATTCACTGTCACCATACCTAGGATTTCACACTCTTTCCATCTAAGCTACATTTCAAAAATTTAGTAACTATTAGGCAGCAAGTGAGGTATAGAATGATATCTATATATGCAAGAAGGAACTGTATGAACAAATATATTGGGGAGATTTTGAAGATTGGAGATGAGTGAGTTGAATTTGAGAAGTTGAAATTGGCTGTTAAGTAAATGAAGACAGGGCGGAAGGAACATGAAGCATAAAGATATAGAGGTGTAAAAGCACAAGGTGTGTGATTCACTGTTTGTGTAGTTCACCCCACATTAGGAGGATAACTGTGACCAGAGAATAAGCACTTTGGTGATGGGTGGGAGATAGTGTCTGCTCTGTGAGCCCTCAGAATGCTCCAGATGAGAGAAAATCAGGTCTGAATTCAAGCAAGTAGAGATGGACAAGAGGCAGAACTTCTCATGCATATTGCAGAAAAGTTGACAAAATTTAGAGATTAGTTGAATATTGGAAATAAAAAAGAGAATCTGAAGGTAAGTCTCAACTTTGTGATTGGACTGGCAACATAGTGCCATTATCAACATCATTATCATGTGAACAGGGCCCTGGATTGCTACTGCTAAGTTTATGACAAGTTAAGGCCTGCTATGTAGATACTGTCTTCATTTGGCCACCCTTTCTCCCTGTGGGATATCCAAGGAGAAACATCACAAGACCCTGTGTCATATTCTTATATGAGAAAATGCTCTTTATGGAAATCGGGGAAATGAAGTCAGGGGACATGGGTTGGGTCTGAGGAATAAGATAGATTGACATCATCTTAATTTGGGCTGCTAAAACAGAATATTGTAGACAGAGTAGCTTAAACAATATATATTTCTCCATGTTTTATGAATCAGCAGTGTGTTAGGGTTCTTGGTCCTCATCAGAAGCCTTTTTCCTGGAACATAGGTAACTACCTCTTTGTTATATCCTTCTGTGGTGAAGAGAGGAAGAAAGTCAACTTTATCATGTCTCTTCTTAGAAGGACACTAATTCTGTCATGAGGGCTACACTCTACCTCATGACTTAATCATCTTCCACAGGCCTTGTCTCCAAATATCCTCATACATGGGATCAGAGTTTCAACACATGATTTTTGGTAGAACAAGGGTATTAATTCCAATGTCCATAGAAACCACTTTCCTAACCTTAAAGCCAAACTTAATCAAGAGTCTCTGTGGAACATGAGACTGCTGCATAGCCTGTGCACAGGTGAGCAGAAAAGAGGAAGGAGAAGAAATGAATTGTGTATTTGATGGCTGTGTTTAATCTGAGACAGTGCACAGTGGGAGAGAGCTCTAACCAGAGCTATGCCGGGTGAACTTCAGAACAAAAACAAGCCAGCAGATCATACAGCAAAACTTGGTATGAACACACCTGAAAACTGGGAGAATAGTATCATGAATTCTAGTATATTTATCACTCAACTTTAAAGATTATTGAAATATGGCCACAGATGTCTCATGTATTGAACCATCAATAAGCATTTTAATGAATATCCAAGATATCATATCGAAGAAACTGTGAGCACATATATATAAAATGATGCTACCCACAGCAAAATATAAAATATACCATCTCTTGGAACTCTGATCCAAACATATTACCCCAATCCTTTTCATTGGACAAGTGTAGAGTAAGGGTGTAAATTCCCCCCACTCTCTCCTGCAAACAACATCCAGTAGCACATTATATGTGGGATTTGTGGCTTCGGTTTCACCTCAGAGAATTTTAAATCAGCATCCAAGTCTTACATGCACGTTGTAATGCTGCAAAGAAAAGGAGCACAGGGATTTATATGGCATTTTTTTCAAGAATAATTTAAAGGCATTTACACAGCAATATTTTTCAGAAGTGAGAAATTAACCACAGCATATTACCTTAAAATTCAAAACAAAACAAATTTTCAGTTCTCAAGCCTGTTAGATTTCCCTCAGCCCAATATCACAAGCAGGATATTGCCTTTCTCACAGCTACAGAATTAAAGTGGACAGGGAGGAGGGGACCGTAGGGAGACTGGCAGTCAGAAGTGAAATCCAGAGTGGGTGATCATCAGCGTTTGTTCCTGTTTTAATGACCACAGAGTGGCTTTAGGCAGAGATCAGTCCAAGTCACACTAAGCAACATAATTCTTCTGCATACCTATGATGGGTCTATTTAAGAGCAACTGAAGCAGTTCTGAGAAATAATAGACATGATGTTGGCAATTATCATCATTACTGTGGGGCTAATATTTAAACTTTTCCACAGATTTGTAGCACCTTACAGTGTTTTCTTCATATTTTGAAATAAATCATTCATGACAAGTTCAATAATGATCAACTGAATAGCTGCTGCCTTATTACAAATTTGAAATTTTCAATACTATAAATTGAGGTGAGTTATACTTTGGAATATGTACCTTGTGTCTTTGGGACTTTAGTAATAATCGGAGAAAAATACATTCTCTCCCGTATCAGCAAGTGCAGATTAAATTCTATAAGTAGAAAATCATTAGTGAAAACTTATTATGTGCACCAGCTCATTTAACCCTCGTTCCTCCAATGAGTTGCATCTTAATATCACATGGTGAGCCTGCCTTCCTGTCTTCCCTGAACCTACTCTTTTGCCCCAAGTTTGATGCTCCCCCTTATATAGCAATATCATTCATGTTACTTTTCCTAGAGTAATATGTTCATTTCCTCTTTGCCTAGCTCAATTCTATTTCTGCTTTGGGTTATCAACTTTACATTACCTCTGTAGGGCAAATTTCCCAGCCTTCCCTCTGTGAGGCTATTAGGTACATACTTTTTAATACTTTTATATTTTTTAGCCATTTTATTTTTAAGTATTTAAATTATAAAATAAAACTACTATGATATCCTTCTACCTAACCAAAATATTAATAGGTTTAATCAATACTGTATATTTTCTGGGAAAAAAAGTGCACAAGGCCAATAGGCCTCTCTGATACCTTGACACTTTGCATTGGTTGTTTATTCAAATGTTTGGCGTTTGTTTCCAGCCTGGCTTATTCCATTTGTATGTTGCATTGAGATTATTTATTGTATTTCATTTGGCTTAGGTAATATTTAATTGGAGACAAGAATAAAAGTGTTGCTCCAGTATGAAAACCAAAACGGAATAGTTTACGAAGATGTGATGAAGAGCATTACAAAAAAAAAAAAGTGCTTCTGCTTCAATTGAGTGTGCAACCGTAGAAAAGAGTGGGAGAAATTTCAGATGGTTGAGATGCTTATGTTACAAGGATAGGTTTTCATCCTACTCTGATGAAACTGAAATCAGCAACTGAATCATGTATGTGTACGAATCATGTAATAAAGACAAATTTGAATTCTAATAAATAGGCACACACTCTATGAAAATGCATTTCCTTTATATCAAAAGACTGTAGAAAGTGCTATATGTTTAAATTAAAATTTTTCTTTATGTTTTGAATGCTCATTTTGTTCCCCAGTTTAGGCATTTTTTTGGGGGGGACTCTCAGGGATTGAACTCAGGGACACTTGGCCACTGAGCCACATCCTCAGCCCCATTTTGTATTTTACAGAGATAGGATCTCACTCGGTTGCTTAATGCCTCACCATTGCTGAGGCTGGCTTTGAACTCTCAATCCTCCTGTCTCAGGCTCCTGAGCCACTGGGATTATAGGTGTGCATCACTGTGCCCAGTAAACATGTTTTTAATTTTCTTCATCATTATCAGTCAGGGTTCCTCCAGGAAGCAAGGAGACACAAAGCTCAGAATTTAATGAAGGACCATGTACAGAAGTATGAATGAGTCTAAGAAAACCAGCAAGGAATCGTGAAACATCGAGCTTCTGACAGTGAAAGGTGGTGATACCATGACCAGGTTTGGAGTTTTGAAAGAGAATTTGCTTCAGAGGGGCTCTGACTGTGGGTAAAGTGATACAGTCCTTGCCTAACCACAGCCATTCCAGAAGGAGAAGTGAGAACAAGATGCCCTGACTTCTCTTTCCTCTATCTTTACAGGCTGTGACTGGTGCTTGCCATTGGTCTAAACTTGACTGGTACCCAAAGGAACACGGACAATGCAGTCCACAGATGTCATCCCCTAGCATTCATACCAAAGCAGAAATGAATAAAAATTAAAGTAGATGACACAATGATCAACCCATTGCCAATTTCCGGTCCCTATCATATCACACAGATAGATTTCCACCAAATTTGTTTACCATGCTCATTCCCTTTTAGATTGCAAAGTGACCTCTGTAATATGAGCAATATTAGCACATTTTGTTATGTGATAAAATCATCAGTAAATAAATGCCTGCCATAGTGTGGACAATTATTCAAAAGAGTGTTACCTTACTGATGGTCTGGAATGGAAGTTTGACATTAAGGCTATGTTGACTTTGGCTCCTGAGATATATGATATATATATATAATCAGTGTAAGAATATATGATCATATATATATATATATGATCAGTGTAAGAATTGATGACAGACACCGGTTTAAGAAATTGCATTTTGCCTGTCTATTAATTTCTGCAAACACTGAAAGAGCAAACTGTGAGATTTGGTTGTGTTTCCTAGCAGCATGTGTGGTATCAGAACTGTTACCCTGATGGGAGAGGCGCCACCGCCAAGGCCCTTGGCTGTATGTCCCTGCAGTACAAAGTTAAGTTAATTAGTTCTCAAGACAACACTACATCTTGTGTTGTTCATCATGTTTTTCTTTCCTCTTCTACAACTCTATGCTAATTTATTTCACCACGCTTACAAAATAACTCTAAAAAGTAAATTATATACTCTCACCATGCAGTTGATTTATAATGTTTTCCTAGAAGAAAAGAACCCACGTAAAACTCTAAAAATTAGGCATTCCCACGTTATTTCTCTCAACGCATTTTTTCTCTCTTCTTTATAATACCAATTTGCCCAGTCACATACACAGGCCTCAAAGCATTAACACCTAGAAAACAATGTGTATGCTTTAGATTAAATAGAAAATTAATAAATTTGAAAAATATGTTTAAAAAAATAACAGGACAGGCTCTGAGACAGGTTTGAGTAGTTATAGACTGTAAGATCTAAAAGACAACTTAGATATTTCTTGTTCAAATCCATTATTTTTAACAGAAATTTTTGAGTCCCCAAAAAGAGAATTAAATTTCCTAATGATAACACAAGACTTCATATTAAAAAAAAAATTATTCCTTCTCTAACAAGTCACATTGGCAGGATTTCCAAGTTATTCTTCCTACTTGGTTTTTTTCATTTCCAGACTCAATTCTCAAAATAGCCAACAGAAGAGAATGGGCTTCATTTGACAACATGTTATCTTAATGTAATGTGGAAATTTGAAGAGTTTGTTCCAGTCCCAAGTTATTGTAAGGATTTCTTTCTGTATCATATTTCCCTTTCTGACTCATTGTGCTTTAACATTTTTATTTCTTCAACAGGGAGTATAGTACTCGTGGAAGATGCCACACATACAGCATTTTGTGGAGAGAATAAATATAAATCCTTATTCCTTGACCAAGTCTCTCTTCACTACACTTGATCCTTTTTCTGTGCCCCTGTTCTGGGGATTAAACTCAGGACCTCTGACAGCCACCAAACCACATCCTCAGCTCTCACTGACTGAATTTTTTTTTTGTTTTTGTTTTGTGCTGGGGATTTGAACACAGAGGCTCTCTACCACTGAGTTACATCTTGGGCTTTTAAAAATTTTTAATTTTAGACAGGGTATTGCTAAATTGCCAAGAATGATCTTGACTCTGCAGTTCTCCAGGATGATGGGATTATAGATGTGGAACACAGTGCTCAGCTAGTGGCTATTCTTTTTTTCTTTCAACATGTTCCTACCGGTCAAATGTTCAAAGAAAAACATCTAAAATTTACAAAATATTTTATTTCTTTTATTCACTTTGTGTGTTATTAAATGAGGTAAACGCTAAAATAATGCACAGAAACCAAACATCAGTCATATTGTGTGTGAATTTCATTTCTGCACAATTAGATAAGTCAAAATTGTCATACCTTCTTTACAATTCAAGAGATTAGATCAGGGAGTTCTGACTCCCTTTTGTTCCTCCCACATTGAGTTCAGAGCTATAGAAACATGTGTTTACAAATTGTTCTTTTGTATTTTCTACTTATCTAAACCCTTAGATGGGAATTTGAGCAACAGAATCACTGGCAACCCACTGACTTTGGCAGCTTAGCATGAAGATAGAGCCACCACAAGCTGGGGGTGGTAAAGCCTGGGAGGAAGAGAACACTGTTACTGAATCCAGATAGGGAGGGGAGGTAATTAGGGAGGGTGTGGTAGGAACCCAGAAATAACATGGAGATTAAATGTATGTCCCTGAAGCTGTAAACTACCAATGCTCTCAGCCTTGGTTTTATTCTGGGCCATCTTTTCTGTGAAGTGTGCATGGTTATTTTAATGTGTAATTATCTAAGAAATCATATGAAGTATTTCTGCAATCAATGAAAAACATAATATACTGTTCTAGTTAGCTTTTCCACCACTGTGACTAGAAGACCTGACAAGAACAATTAGAGGAGGAAACTTTTATTTGGGTCTCGTGGTTTCAGAAGTCTCCGTCCATAATCCACTGACTCCATTTTTTGAGAACCAAGGTGTGGTGGAGCAAGGTGACTCAAGACATGGTCACTTGGAAGCAGAGAAAGAGACTACCCACTTAAACCCCAAAGCATGCCCACAGGGACCAACTGCCTGTAGCTACACTACCTACCTACCAGCAATTACCACTCAGTTAATCCTTATCAGGGGATTAACACATTGATCAGGTTAAGGTTCTCAAAATCCAACTATTTCACCTCTAAACTTTCTTGAATTGTCTCATACATGAGGTTTTTTTTGTTTTTTTTTTTTTTTTTTTTAATCATTGATTAAACCCAGGGCACTCAACCACTGAGCCACATCCTTAGCTCTTTTAATATTTTATTTAGGGACATGGTCTTTCTGAATTGCTTAGGGCCTCACTAACTTACTGAGGCTGGCTTTGAACTTGTGATCCTCTTACCTCAACCTTCTGAGCCACTGGGATTACAGGTGTGTGTTACAACTCCTAGCTCACATATGAGCTTTTAGGGGACACCTAACATTTCAACCATAACAATGTTGCTCCAGATATTATGCTATTGATCACTCTAGGAGACTGTTTTTCAAGGTATAGTCCAATATTTTATGAAATATTTATTGAGCATGTGCCTTGAGCCAGGTTCTATTCTTGGCACCAGGACGATGCAGAATCACTCGAAGATGTAGCTCTCCTAATGCTTATTTCCCACAACAGAGTCAGGGATACACAAGTAAACCAATGCAAACAACTTCAAATAAAATGCCAGATAAAGACAACACCACCACCAACAACAAATAATATACAATAATGATAAGGAAGGCTTTGAAGAGATGATATGTGAATTGAAATGTGAGTACTGGGTAGGAGCCAACATTGTAAGGGAGGGAGTTTCAGAGAGAGGCCTTGATGCATAAAAGAACTTTGCCTATTCCAGAAGCAAACAGAAAGATTGTGTGGCTGGGGAACACAAGGGAAGGATTGCAGACATTACTATGGAGGAAGTATTCAGAGAATGATCTAGGCATGATCTAGAAGTTGAATAATGTTTTCCATGAACATAGTAGAGATGACACCACATGTAACTCTCATTTGTCATCTTTAGCTTTTATATGAATGCTTACTCTTGGTTCCATTGGGTTCTTTCCAGTGATTCCCCTTCTATTTCAGACTTTGGAATATTTATTGACATAATTACTGATGTTTGGGCTGGCTTAACAAGTTGTCCAAATGAGGATTTTGGTGTACTATATGGAAAAATACTCTTCTGTTCAAAATAATAATTCACAGATCAGATTCTGGATGCCGAACTAAGAAATAGACTCTGAGGTCCTGTACCTATCTTCAGATCTCTAATTAAAAGGAAGGCAACTTCATATGGGAAAAATTACCTATTTTGAAAGTATATAATGGAGCTCTCAATTTTTGAAGCTTTATTGATTTTATTCTTCAAAAAGTAAATATGTCTACAGTTTGTAGAAATTTTCTATTTATTTAAATTAGATGGAATTGTTCAGAATAAAATATGTAATGCAGAAGGATTGTAAAAGAATTGACTTGAATAGTGAAACAGATTCACAATGTTAAATTCAGTTTATAAGATTATTCAAAATCTAAGGAATTCCTATTGAGCCATATGAATTCTGTGCGTTGACTCAGTATAGTCAGAATGGAAGGGGTATTTTTCTGAAGATCTTTTTTTTGGATTAAAGTAATAGTTTATATCATAAGAGAAATAAGTGTTCTATATATCTGATAAAATAAAGGCTGAGATTTTTTTTTAAATCAGGGAAGAACAAGGTCAAGAACCAAATGATATATTCAATTATTATTTTAAAAATTATATTTTTCATTAACCTGTATTAATTGTATATTTTAATGGGGTTCTGTGTGAGATTTCTAGACATGCATTCAGCATGCTCTGATAAAATCAACCTCCTGTGATCCCCCACACACATGTACATGCTCTTTCCAACCTCTATCAATCACTATTCTACAGTCCAGCCAAATTCTTCTCATTTCTACGTATGGGAGAGAATATGTGGAACTTGTTTTTCTTCATCTAGTTTATTTAATTAAACATAAAGTCCTCCATTTCATTGCTTAATGATAAAAACTGTTGTAGAATCAGTACCCTGTTGATTACACTTCTCAGAAATTGGAGAATCATCTGTAAATTGAGATGTAAAGCACCTGATGTGGGGTAGCTATTGTAGAATGTCAGTTATTATTTTGTTTTAAATTTCTAGTGATTAAGGAAAATCTCCATTAATATTTTGAGTCCTGGGTGATATTTTGAAATGTACATTTTTTCTACCTTGCAGAAAGAAAAAAAAATGTTCTAAAAATGGGCCAGAATTTTAAAATGAATCAGAATAAATTGCAAGGCTACCCAGCTTAGGATATCACTATTGTCACTGGAGGGCAATTCCCAGGCCAGCTTAGCTTATCAATTGCCAGGAATGTTGGGCTAGCAAAGCATGTCTTTGTCAACCAGTGATTTCGAACTTATTGGTCAAAAACACAAATGACAATAGTACAAAAGATAATTGTCACTGTTTCAGCATAAAAACTCTTTATAAAGCAGGCTAGAAGCAATCATTTCCCCAAAGTCCCTTGCTGAGTAAATGACTACAACTGTGACTTGATTTTTGTCACCTGAGTAATTGTAGAAAGAGTTAGCTAAGCAACATACAAGCAAAATGGGCTAAACACAAACAGGAGATTAATGTATTTAGTAAATGTATCTATTTTATTGTTCTATATTTATGCTGTAGACTATTTCTATCATGTGGAACGATGATCACTAATTAATGGAATTCATTTCACTTCAGATATCAGGAAATAAGAAGGAATTTAATTTAAAAAAATATTCAACAGCTATCTTTCCTCCTAAATGTGGCCCAAATAACCTTCTCTCATCAGGATTTATGAGTTCTAGCATACAATAGGGTTGCTATAGGTAATATTCATTCGACACGCATTGTAAACAATTTTACTATTTTCAGTGCCTACCAAGTACCAGGAATCATGTTAAATACTTTGGATTCAAGGGTGGTGCTATGCAATGGGAGGTATTTAAGATAAGGGAGAAGGTTTAAGATAATAAAGAAGACTGTGATTAATCAAAAATTAACTGTGAGATTTAAGCTATTTTTTTAAAAATAACATCTTCAATGAAATATAATTCACATGATATAAAGTATATATAGTTCACCATTTTTACTAAACTTGTATACAACCACTGCTCAACATTAGGACATTTTCATGATCCCATAAAGAAAATATTTTTTTTTAAAAAAATGACAGGTTAGTTGTTATTATCCATCTTTCTCTTTCTTATACAATTGTTTTTTCTGGATATTTCATGTCCAAGAAATTATATGATATGTAGTCATTTTGTCTGACTTGGTGCACTTAAAATATTGTCCTAAGAGTTTATCTATGTACCATGTATCAGCATGTCAGTGTTTTTAATAGCTAATATCCTATTTTATGGATTTACTGTACTTTATTGATCCATTTACCAATTAGATGTTTGGTTTGTTCCTCCTTTTAACTACTATGAATTACGGTGTTATGAAGAATTACATATAAATATTTGTATGTAGATGAATGTTTTAAATTATCTTGAAAATATTCCTAGAAGTAGAAATGCTGAGTCATATGACAACTTTAAATTTAATATTTTCAGTTTCCCACAGCAAATGTATCATGATAAAATCTTTTCAGAAACAGGTTTCATTCTTTCACATCCTCACCAATCCTTCTATTTCAACTTGTTTATTAATTATTTAAGTATCTTTGAGACCTGTCTTGAAATCCTATTAAAATCCTTTGCCTTGTTTTTTATTCATTTATTTATCTTTTTGTCACTGAGTTGCAGGTGCTTATGTTAAATGTTCTGGATATAAGTCCCTTTTCAGACATGATTTTTCTTTAGTTTTGATTAAGCCTGGTATATCTATGATTCTTCTGCCAATCACACTTTGGTGTCATAAAACGTTACTTTATAGTATAAGTTCTCTGCAGTCTTAGGTTAGATAGCAAGTTGTCCTGAGAAAACAGATAATGAGATAGTGAGGTGAAAAATCCTAAAGATAACATGGAAAGAGAAGGTTGCCATTTCATAAAGCATAAACATTATGGATAAGAAACATGATACATGAACTTTAAGATCATGTAGGGGATCCCTAGGATTATTGATCCTGTAGTTTAATTCCAATGAAAAATAAAAACAGTTTTTAATGTGACAATAAATATAGTTTGGAGTCCTAATGTTCAAGAAATCTAAGAACTCTATGGAAGAATTTTACTCTGGGAGTGAAGGAAATCTCTGAGAATTTTTAATGATTTTTAGATAAAATATAATAATTAGTGAAAGACAACCAATTAAAAAAAATTTTAAAAAAAAAGGTTTAAATGTTTTCAACTTATTTTTATAAAAAAAAAACATGTGGAGACACAGGAAAACAAAAATAAAAGGTAAAGAAATAAAAATATGCATCTAATTATTTTAATCTTGGTTTTCTCAGAGGCTTTGAAGAGTCCTTTCCTATATTTCATTATTTAAGAAATAGCAGGGAAGTAGGATAGAAAGAAAAGGGAAAAGAGAAAGAGACAAGAAAGAAAAAGAAAGAGGGAAGAGGAGACAGGGAAAAAAGATTGAATTCTTTCAGGATACAGAGAACTTACAGAAGAGTAAGTAAACTTGTGTTAAGAATTTCGTGATGCTGTTTTTATTTATTCATTTCTATGGCTTTCATAGAGGTACTGTAGTATAATTGTAATATTATGAAATGACAGACAGACCTGATTGGTCCTCTTCCTTGGCTTCCTGATTATGTAACTGCTGAATTTGGGTAAATAAATCATTGTGGATTTGTCATTCCCATCCCTCACATACAAGCACACCGATTTGTCTTTGAACCTACTGAGGAGGGGTACTGTGGATGCATGGATTTGGGAGGTTAAAAAGAGGAAAGCTCAGAGTCAGATTAACATTCAGTGCATGTACCTCTCTTCCACAGAGCAGTTGTGTTTATTTTTCATCACCCACGTCCTTCACAATACTGTAAATGTTCATGCTGACAGTAGATGTTAGGTCTCTTTTGTATAGTGCTCCCACCCAAGTGTCCAAACCAATGCCTACCACAGAGAAGCTGGCAGTAAGTACCACTACTAGTGGATAAATGCATAGATGAATGGATAAAGGAGCAGGCATTGAAATCTCTCAGTCATTTTTGCTCCATTCCTACCTTCAAAGATCTATGTTGACAATTTTGTGACATTAAAATCGACAACAGTTTGTTTCAGTCCCCAGTTTATGTTTTAGTGCAAAAAAGGAAGAGGGTACATATGCAGAACAACAATGCTCTCCCACTCTGTTAAGTTTGTTTGATTGGAATTCCATGTGTATCTTGATTTACATTTACCCCCTTATCTTTCATTTGCCTTCTGATCTTGCCCTCTCATCTTTGCCAGTCTCTCTTCTGTTAAAGTGCTGGAGAGCCATAGTCTCCTCTTATAGATATGTGTTTATTATTTTTCTGTAGTCATCAAGGAGAATCAGCAAGACAGTTCCTTTTCTAATAATTTCACAATGGTCCTAGGGGACTACATTATTGATTGTTTTGTTTATGGAATGCATAGGGTACCACATAAGGCCCAGGTGAAATCACTGTGTACTGATTCAAGGAGGGAGAGCCCATTTGCATACTGCTAAGTGAAAGATTGAAAGTGGAGGAAGCAGTCTAGGGTCTCTCTACATAGGAGCACATTTTCAAGATCCCACCTGGAAAGAAGATTAAATTAGCCTCCCTTTGGAGGAAATTAGGATTTAAGACTCTAAATGTGTGGGGACATTAGGATGGAGGTCTAATCTTAAACCCAATTTAAAGAACATTAGTTTGCATCCCTTGAGCCCATGTCTCCAAATGTGAAGCAAAGAACTCTCTGCTAATGAAGGCAAAGGCTTCAAGAGGAGGTCATTTCTAATCTGTAGGAGGACAGAAGGTTTCCTTTCTGTCTCCATCAGGCAGTTTCTGCTTGTGATATTGTTCCCAGGCTTACTTGACAGCCATCTGCATAGGACACTTAAGGACCCTGCAGCTGGAAAAGCAGGAGGAAATGGAAATCTCATTACCAAATGCTTCTGTGCTTTCTCATGAGTTGGAAAATGTCAAGGTGTTTTCTCTTTTTCAAGATGCTGATATCCTCTTAATTGAAGCAGCACCTAAGAGAAAGACAGATTTCCACAAAGAATTGTTATTGACCACACTGGCTGTTCATGTATTTTGCCTTCTCTTTTTTATGGTCTGAAAGAATGGACAAACCTTCGTGACTAATTAGATGAGAGAAGAGGATGTAGTTTAATAGCATCTAAGGCAAAGATCTGCCAGATGCAAAAATGGGAACAATACAACCTTCCCTGATTACTACAATGATTGTCATAAAGATTAGATAATTTAATAAGTAAAAGTCTATCAAACTGTATAAAAAGCTTCTATCTCTTTGCATCATGGAGAAAAGTATCCTATAATTCCTTGTGACAAGAGCCGTCACTTTGAAGAATATAAATGTCTCTGTGTGTGTGTGTGTGTGTGTGTGTGTGTGTGTGTGAGAGAGAGAGAGAGAGAGAGAGAGAGAGAGAGAGAGAGAGAGAGAGAAATAGACACAGGCAGAGGAAGTCAAGAGAATTAAGGAGCAAAACTATATATAAACCTGTGAAGATATTTTGCAAGTCTTAAATTAGTCATAATTTCCATTACACATTAATTTTCCTTTAACTAGCCCTGGGCACCTAGAAGAATTTTAGTATTTTCCTCCCCTGCATTTCAGTAAGATGCCTGTAAATTCATTTTGCCTTATTATGGATAATACCCATGCCAGGAGGGAATTTATTTTTTTTAACTGTGGTTGGTCTTCCATTCAAAATTATAATGCCTCTCTGACTTTATGGGCCATGAAATATAGCTCTCACAGACACCTCCTGCTTCTCTCAGCCACATGCTACAACTAGGTCCATATTCTCTGGTGGACCTCAAAGAACATAGTTTTTAGCCATAAATTTACTTCCGCTTGGATATTTAAGGAGTAATGGTTTCCTAACCATTTCTTAAGAAACCCTTCCTCTCTGTCCTCCATATAGGCAACTACCACTAGAATAATATTCACAGTGTGCCTTGCAGCCTGCTGAAAATCTACAAAATTATGTCTTTAAATTAGTAAGCTCAGAACAGTAGTTATAGCAGCCCTAACTTATTAAAAAAAAAAGAAAAATCAAGAATGGGAGAATTTCAATAAGAGCTATTGAATGGCAGATGTTGGGTGGTAATTCATGTTTGACTGTCTTCTCCTCCTTAACTCCAAGTCAAGCTGCCTCTTCTTACAATAAACTTTTGTTTAGCATTTGGAACTCTGATATCTCAGCCTAAATACATTTTCTAAATCTCATAGTTCATGGTTTCCAGAACCTGAAATCTCTAAATTTCCTAAAAGAATTACCAAAATAAATTTGTGCATAAATTCATCCTGGCTGCATAAGAGTAATTAGTACAAATTTTTTTTCTCTGCAGCAGAAAACTTATATAATCACCCATTAATTCTCATAATAATTAATGTAAAAATGCAGTGTTACTATTAATGGATGCAATTATATACTTTAGATAACTGTAAACTCCATCATTGTATTAATAAAACAGAAAACATTCCCAAAGTAACTAAGAACTTTGTAGTAGTTGAAACATCAGGTTATGGTATTTCTGCAGTTACTGAAGATGGGCATCATGCTTGTAATATAGCGAATACCCAGTTTTACACCAAAAAAAAATTAAATGCAATATTGAAATAGGAAATTTTTTATCAAAAAAATACTAAATGGTGTATTATAATGGGATTAGGCCAAATACTATGCATGGGTTTATCTCAAAATGCTAAGAAAAAATATAGAAGATTATGATGGAGTAATCTAAAGTCAGGTATCTTAGTGTGGGATGCCAATTGATTCTTCCTGGTATTCCAGGTTTGTAAAAATGATCTTAAAACCCACATGAGTAAATTAACAACTGCCTCCTTTGGTAGTATACAAATGCTTTACTTAAGAACAGCGCTGGGGAACTTTCTTCTTGCCTTTCTTCTTTTTACCTCCAGATCTGTCCCAGCTCAGTCTGTCTCAGGTCTCCATGTAAACACTACTTCTTCAAAAAGGCTTCATTGACTTCTCTACTTGAACTCTCCTCCCTTGTCACTCTTTCTCTCTCCCTCTCCCTTTTCTTTCCTTGTGTTTTGTTGGTCTATGTGTGGTCTGTCAACTGAACTTGAACTAAAGCTCCATGAAGGACACAGTGGGTGGGATGGTAACCTAAGCAGCATGGACAGCCTTTAGTGCAGTGGCCAGAACACAGCACCATCTTTAAAAGTATTTTCATTTTTATTTTAGTAGAATGAATGAATGGGATGTTACCCATTAATTCTCAACACCTACTCTGCGCCACAACTTCTATCTACCCCTCTATTTTGCCTGAATATTGATCCAATAGTTAGTTAGTTAGATGATCTGATCATCAAGTTCTCTTTACTTACTGGTTTATCTTTAAATAACATGAGATGTGATCCATTGTCTCGAATATTTAAATTTAAAAAAATGTAAAATTGTTCATCATTTCTAGCAATTAGAGAAATGCAAATCAAAACTACTCTAAGATATCATTTCGCTCCAGTCAGAATGGCAGCTATTATGAAGACAAACAACAATAAGTGTTGGCGAGGATGTGGGGAAAAAAGGTGCACTCATACACTGCTGGTGGGACTGCAAATTGGTGCAGCCATTATGGAAAGCAGTATGGAGATTCCTTGTAAATCTGTGAGTGGAACCACCAATTGACCCAGCTATCCCTCTCCTCGGTCTATACTCCAAAGATTTAAAATCAGCGTAGTACAGGGACACAGCCACATCAATGTTCATAGCAGCACAATTCACAATAGCAAAACTGTGAAGTCAAACTAGGTGCCCTTCAGTAGATGAAGAGATTAAAAATATGTGGCATACATACACAATGGAATTTTACTCAGCAATAAAGGAGAATAAAATCATGGCATTTGCAGCTAAATAGGTGGCATTGGAGAAGATAATGCTTAGTGAAGTTAGCCAATCCCCCCAAAAAACCAAATGCCGAATGTTTCTCTGATATAAGGAGGCTGACTCATAATGGGGTAGGGAGGGGGAACATGAGAGGAACAGATGAACTCTACAAAGGGCAGAGGGGTGGGAGTGAAAGAGAAGGGGGCAGGGGGTTAGCAAGGATGGTGGAATGTGGTAGACATCATTATTCAAAGTACATGTATGAAAACAGGAATTGATGTCAACATACTTTATATACAACCAGAGATATGAAAAATTGTGCTGTATATGTGTAAAAAGAATTGTAATGCATTCTGTTGTCATTTATTGTTTTAAATAAATAAAAAAACATAAATAAATAAATAAACAAATAAATAAAGTCAAATTTTTTTTTCAAATGTTCTTTTGGTCCTATAAACTCCTATAATCAGTTTTCTGAAGAAATTTGCCTTTTAACCTAAACTAAAAAATGTTTATAGGTTCTATCTTGATTCTCTAAGCTCTTTTTTAAAATTATTATTATTATTATTTTCACTCACTTGGTTTCATTTAATCTGCTTGGTTTGGTCCAGTCTACTGCCCTGTGTTCACAATGGACACCAAGGACAGATTCAGCAGGTATTTTCAGTCTACACCTCACAAATCTCTGAACTCCTTTAGCCAAGTATATCACTCTTGGGACCTCTCTACTCTTGGTCTGCAGTAATAACTCCCCTGAGTTTCTTTCTAGAGCTCTAAATTCATTCGTCACTTCCCCTTTCATCTTGACTCCTCCTTTAACAATTTCTTAGTACAATAACGGTCTTTTTTCATCATCTTAAACACGATGTGATTCCACTCACTAAATAGTATGGTAGAGTATAGTAGCTTAAATACCTTCTTTCCCCCCATATTTGAGGCATTCCTGTCTAACTTAATGAAATCAGCCTCCTTTATTATTTTCTCTTCTAGATTCCAAAATGTTTCTTCACAGTACTTCAAGATTGACAACCAGGTACAATGTCTGTAGAATATTAAAAAAAACCTTTCCTCCTTTAGATGATGATTTGCAAAAGTTACCCTCTCTGTGTGATCAAATAGATTTTCCTCCTCTATGCTGGCCCAACATCACACTGTAACACATGGCTTGACTTGTGCAATTAGGTTAGATTTTATTCTTCTTGCCGGAGCACCTGGTACAGGACACATTTGTGAAGCCTCTTACTGTCACTCACATGACACTTCGTGGTATAAAATTTGGAGGTTTGAGGTATGTGTGTTTAGACTGTGTTGGATCCAGAATGACAGGGGGCATGTCGTTTTTATTTGAAAATGTGTACCCAGAACTCAGTATCATGGCTTGCAAAATGGGACACCCAATAAACATTGGCTGACTAAATAAATATATAACAGGTGTCTATCAAAAAGCCTGATTTCCTTACTTTTTTTTCAGCAAAGACAGGGATATAAAGTTTTCAGCACCAGGTGGCAAGGGAGAGGATGATTTAACATAATTCTTTGCTGAATTTCCTTCCATAATTGAGAATCTAATTGTCTGTTATCTCTTAGTATCATTGACTGAGGAACATGCCATTTTTTCCCACCAGGTGTGTTCAGGAAATATCATTGCTTCTCAATGTTTGAGGACAAGCACAGTTCATTGTCTCTGGAAAGTACAAGGTCACAGTCAGTTATTACCTATGTCATAAGTGTAAGAGGCATTGAAACCTTCCAAAATTATTTCTTAGATTGAATTTTACAGTTATAAGAAAGAATTGCTTCAAATGTATGTGTATGTACAGGATAAAACATAAGCCAGATTGCATTGGAAATCTTGTTTCTAAACATAGCTATCTTGTGAATGTAATGAAATTCCCAGCAAAAAGTGATATTGCTGAAATTGCTCACAAGAATGGAGAAATCCTCATTTTTCTGGAGGTGAGCAAGAGGTATATTAAGGAGTTCATGAAAACCAGGGGATATTTTGATTCCATTTGGAAGAAGAGCTTTGAAGAACTCAATGACACAATGAAGATGATTGAAGAATTCTGCAGAAACTGTGTTGATTCAAATAAATGAGATCATATTTTTGGAACCTCTTAGCAGTGTCACTTGTTGGCAATTCAGCACCCATGGACTACAAATTTCAGCTTTTGTCATAGATGAAAATGTGATTTTGTCTAGTTACTTCATATTTCAGAATCTCAGTTTTTTAAACTGTAGAAAGGTGATAAAAATACTTTGTTGACATCTCATACAAATTTATGAAAATGGTACCCTGTAATGCTCAATCAATTAGCAGTTAAACATTTTTCTTTCTTTAGTTCCTTTGCTCTGTCTTACTTCCATCTAAATTTATTTGGTCCCTTTATCATCAATGGATTTCCAAAAGTCAACTACCTTTCTTTGTCATGCTCCTGTCTCCTGTGCTGAAAGTAAAAACCTGAGATTTCTTTCCAATTTCAAGTAACGATTTAATTCTCATTTTTCAATCAAAACTAAGACTATTAGTGGTATTTTTTCTGCTGTTAGTTTTGGGATCCTGCACACCATTCTTAACTATACCAATACTTTTGAAATGATATCCCCATTTAAACAATCTCAGTACACTTCCCCTTGCCCTCTTTCTCTCCCTTTCATTTCCAAAAGAAGCAAATTGAACTCTCCCTTACAAAAGTATGCAGTATAGAAATTATAGGCAGAAAAAAATTAGACTGTAATGTCTTCTTGCAAGAAGAACTTTGCAGAACTCATTGACACAAGGAAAATGATTTGAGGATAAGTAACCACAATACAAATCTTTTAAAACTGAAAGACCACATCTCCGCATCCAAGGGGTCAGCCAAGAACTCAATCATTTTATTTAAAGACTTGGGTCATTCTTTGGAATTTTGGAATGGGAAGCAAAACCAAATGCAAGGGACAAAGTATGGCCTTGTAGTAAATTGGCTCCATGAAGGAGTCAGCTGATAAGGTAAACCAGAAAGAAATCTGATAAACTTAGTCAGAAAGGGAATCATCAGAATCAGTGGACCTGAAACAGTTTCTGAGTGGGATCATAGAAAATTATTATTTTCCCAACTAGGTTCTTCTGTGTAGGTCAGGAGAAGACACTTGATCTTGAGTATGGCTATGTTGTAAACACGCCTGGTGATAGGGATCTGGGTGATTAGAAGAGGCAATTCCAAATCTCTTTACTTTGTGTTGTTTACCACATTCTCCCTTGAATTGATGAGAGGGATATCACAAGGTTTGATTTTTAATGATGAATTGGTAGCATGCAGAGTGGGGAGCTGATTTGATGATCTTATTTCTACATCTCTGTGCAGATATGAAGTACTTAACTCATCTTAGGGAACAATCTTGAAAACACCTTCTTCACTGTCCCACAAGTATATTTGCCAGATTGTTTATAATTCCTCATTGAGAAACCTTGTGCTGAGTATGTACCATCCTTCAGCATTATTGGTTTTGGATTAGAGAAGAGAGCAATCATTTTATAGTATGATTACAAAACCATCAAATTATAGAGGTAGTTATTTTCTACCTTCATCAATGCCGGAATATTTTCATATACAAATGCAGAAATAATATGAGTTTCACATAAGGAGGATAGACTGTAAAAAAACTAATATTCTGTCAATTCAACATGAACCTTTCAGGAACATCCCAAGAAGAGGCTACTTTCCACTTGATATGGTTATAATGAACTCTTATAAGTTGTCAGATCAATATATGAATGGCTTACAGGAGTATACTGGTCACTTGCATTCTTATAAGTGGAATTTCTGCTGTGACGGCAAAATATTATACAAAAAAAAATCTGTGTTCCTTTTTTTGGTCACAGAGTTCTGTTGGTCATATATAAATGTGCACATTGTTCTTGCTGGTCATACTGAACCTTCTGTGAGCCTTTTCTTTTCCAAAGTCACATAACAGCTCCCAAATGTTTCATCAGTTCCTTTAGATACTGTCATATACCATAGGCCACATCATTTAATTATTTCTAAGTGTTAAACAAAATGACATGAATGTATCACAAAGCTAATATGAAGGAAGAAAGAGATCAGGGGGAGGGGAGTGGAAGAAAAGGTAATAGGGGATGGATATGATCAAAATATGATGATGAATTCTATAGTACTGTTTAATTTAACTTCACTAATAGAAATTAATATATATTTACATGTCTCCAGTTAACTCTGTGTGAGTAAAATCTGTGACTCATTTTACTAATTTTTCTTCCAATAAAACTTATCACAGAAATGTGTGCAATGTCAATATTCAATAAGTATGATGCCTCAAGAGGAAGAAAAGTAAATTAGATCTGATCATACCCATTCACTTCTTGAAAATCCTTTGTATGCTTATGGATTCTAGCAGTCATGCTCACATTTCATTCCATAAAATGCATCTATCTAGAAAGATGAAATTGGTTTTTCTAAGAAAAAAATCATAATTAATTATATTTGAGAATCCTGGGATAAAAAAAAGAATTTTCATTGCAATAGGATTTCTAAGAGATTTGAGTTGGCAAATGTAGATTGGGACCTCAAAGAAAGTCTGAAGAATATTGGAAAATTTAAACCTTTCACTCAGATGAGGTCTTCTTTTGTTCTGCATCACATAATTCCTTAGATTAGAGTTCGCATCTTGGATTGGGTTTCTTAGTACATAGAAAGTTTCACAATCAGAATACCACCCACTCTTGGTCGAAGACTTCTTCCTCTCCATCAACCATTAAGTCCAAGGTATATGTTATTTACTGTGTATCTGAAGCACACCTTACATTTTTTATCTTTAGGTATGCTTTCTGGGATTGAAGCTCACTAGATCAAAAGTGTACACAGTTGGGTCATTGAATAAATACCCTTAGATATGTATCTTTATGTGGTTTTGGTTAATATAAATGTTATTATGTCATATATTTCATCCTTTACTTTATATTTTTTTGCTTGACAATGTTTTTAAATTGTTGGTGTCTATTTTATTTTAATAATGTCCAAATGCCACATAGTATAACTTTGTCCACTTATTAAGTAGATAAAATTAAGATCCATTCTCCTAGTGTGGGTACATAGGGCATGTTCAGTACCTCAGGGGTGTGTGTATGTGTGTGTGTGTGTGTGTGTGTGTGTGTGTGTGTGTGTAAAACATCCAAGTGAATAATACTGGACATATGCACCTACAAACCTGTGCAGGGACCCCTCTGGTGTTTATACCCTGATGTGGCAATGATGGATCATAAGAGAGATGCAGTGCATTATTTTTAACCTTTTTACCAACACTTGACTGTATTCACCTTTTTATACCTGTCTCGGGAGATTACAGTGATTGCCTACTGTTTTAAATTTGAACTTTTAATTAAAAAACTGTTTCATATACTTTGGTCTACTTCTCTACCTGCAACAGAAATTCCACAGGCTTTTTAATGACTTTTTTAATTGTCTCCTTGATTTATTTTTTATAGCTTAGCAGCAAATTCCTCTTACCTGGTAGTGTGAGAAACATACTTCTTTCCTCATCTTTCTGCTAATATCACTTACATTTTTTTTTGTGGGAGAATGGACCTCAATAAAATGTAAAATAAAATTTGTAAAAAACATTTCAATTACAAATTTGATTATAATGGGATGGAAATTGGAGAATAAATTTTAAGAATTGAAATTCTTAACATTTTAATTTCTTTCATAAATATCATTCAGATTTAGCTACACTGCTGAAATATCTACTTAGTGTTAATAATTTATCAATCTAACATGTTAATTTTTCTATGATTTTCCTACATCTAGAAATCTTCATGATTTCTTCCAAAGAGAATGAAGTGAAACAATGAGGACAGCTTTTCTTTCCTTATTTCCTCTTAGAAGAATGTATGTGAGGATTCTCTATTAACTAGTTTAATTGCTATAAAATTTGGGTAATTACCATTTATGAAAAAAGGAGTTCTGTTCTATGCTTACTAATTTTTTAGGATTGAAGCAAGTTGTAATTCTGTGAAGACTTTCAAAGAAGTCATCTATTTACATATTCACATGGCATTTTTGTCTTTGATAGTCAACTATTACATGAAATTATCTTTATATTTATAGAATAAAGCATGTAAAACAAAGGGTGTTACTTATAAATATACTCCTAGATTTCATTGACATTTCTATAGGAAAAAGAAATGAATTTGTCAGTTTCTGTTCTTAGTTTATCCCTGACAAGTTTTAAGGTTTTCTTTAGAGTGCTTGAACATTTGTGTCCCCGTGCTTCTCACTTGATGTTGTCTTTATATGCATCATCACATCCCATAATGACCAACTGAATCTTTAACTTTTTCTGCATGGCAGAGCATAATAAATATGTATGTATCCCTGAACTCATGAAGTATTAAGTATTTGACTCAGTGTTCTAATAGCAGTTTGAAATTGCTAAAACATACACAAATAAAAACACAATGCTATAATTTTAAAAATTAAAATAAGTGTGTGAGACTGCCACAGAAGACAAAGTTCTCAAGGAGAGGAAATGAGTCTCATCATCTTTGATCAAGCTCCATGGCATATACTACAGGGTTCATAACATAATAAATGCATGTCAAATTTGGTGCATCCATTTAAATTAGTGCTTTATATAAGAAGTTCTTATAATTTTTAATATATTTTTATTTGTACTTTTCAGATATACATGACAGTAGAATTTATTTTGACTTATTATACATCTATAGAATATAATTTATTCTAATTATGATCCCATTCTTGTGGTTGTACATGTTGTAGAGTTACATTGATTGTGTATTCATTTATAAGGATAGGAAAGTTATATCCAGTTCATTCTACTGTCTTTCCTATTCCCATGCCTCCTTCCTTCCCTTCATTTCCCTTTGTCTAATCCAATGAATTTCTTTAATTTCATCTCCTCTCCTCCCTTTTTATGGGTTATCAGAGAGAACATTTGGCTTTTGGATTTGATTGTCTCCAGTTCCAATCATTTACTGGCAAATGCCATAATTTCATTCTTCTTTATGATTCACTGAGATTCTTATACTTATTGGCACAACACTTTTCTCTCTAGACAAATTCTGTGCACCTGATATCAAATTCCAGAGACTTAGGTTAACTTTATTAGAAAGTGGAGATTCCTATTATCCAGAATATACAAAGAACTCAACACATTAAACAATAAGATAACAAATAACCCTATCAACAAATGGGCCAACGACCTGAACAGACACTTCTCAGAGGAGGACATACAATTAATCAATAAGTACATGAAAAAATGCTCACCATCTCTAGCAGTCAGAGAAATGCAAATCAAAACCACCCTAAGATACCATCTCACTCCAGTAAGATTGGCAGCCATTATGAAGTCAAACAACAATAAGTGCTGGCGAGGATGTGGGGAAAAGGGTAACTCGTACATTGCTGGTGGGACAGAAAATTGGTGTGGCCAATTTGGAAAGCAGTATGGAGATTCCTGGGAAAGCTGGGAATGGAACCACCATTTGACCCAGCTATCGCCCTTCTCAGTCTTTTCCCTGAGGACCTTAAAAGAGCATACTATAGGGATATTGCCACATCAATGATCATAGCAGCACAATTCACAATAGCTAGACTCTGGAACCAACCTAGATGCCCTTCAATAGAAGAATGGATAAAAAAAAATGTGGCATTTATACACAATGGAGTATTACGCAGCACTAAAAAACGACAAAATCATGGAATTTGCAGGGAAATGGATGGCATTAGAGCAGATTATGCTCAGTGAAGCTAGCCAATCCTTAAAAAACAAATGCCAAATGTCTTCTTTGATATAAAGAGAGCAACTAAGAACAGAATAGGGAGGAAGAGTATGAGGAAAAGATTAACATTAAACAGAGACGACGAGTGGGGGGAGAGAAAGGGAGAGAGAAGGGAAACTGTATGGAAATGGAAGGAGACCCTCATTGTTACACAAAATTACATATAAGAGTTTGTGAGGGGAAAGGGGAAAAAAAACCAAGGGAGAGAATTGAATAACAGCAGATGGGGTAGAGAGGGAAGATGGGAGGGAAGGGGAGGGGGGATAGTAGGGGATAGGAAAGGTAGCAGAATACAACAGTCACTAATATGGCATTATGTAAAAATGTGGATGTGTAACCGATGTGATTCTGCAATTTGTATTTGGGGTAAAAATGGGAGTTCATAACCCACTTGAATCAAATGTATGAAAGATGATATGTCATGAGCTTTGTAATGTTTTGAACAACCAATAAAAAAAAAACCCTAGAAAACAGACATTTGTTGTTAACCTATTCTTGGGATCCTCCCTCTTGGGAAGCTCCGCTTTCTTTCTACTACACTATTAAATCCTGTCACTTTACTCTCAAAAAAAAAAAAAAAAAAGAAAAAGAAAAGAAAGTGGAGATTAACACATAATCCAAAAAAATGAGTATATTTTTTTCCAGTAAATTTTAGTTTTTAAACACAACTAAACCTCAAATACCAAAATTTTTTTTGTTTTGTTTTTTTTCTTTTAGGATTGGCATTCGTTTCAAAGAGAAAGGATTAGCTTAGGAATGCTTCCTGACATATAAATGTGTCACATTTATATATACTGCTACATGTGCTTTTCCTTTCATTTTTGTAAGCATAGATAAATGTTTCATAATAATTTCTTCATAATCACTAAGAAACATTTCCAGTAACTGAATCCCTCATACCCCAGCCCACTTGTTGGATGAAATAGAACCTCTATTTGTTTTTCATCTTTTGAAAACTAGAAAATATAAAATAATCAGTCTAACTACATCTTCTCTAAGATGAATCATGATATGTCTTGTGACCTTTATTGACTCAGTAATTGACCTACAGAAAATCAAAATGTAGTAGCATGCTTGAGATGGTCACTGAGAAGATTAATTTTATGTATCAACTTAGCTGTGCCTAGGGTTTCTAGATTAAATGTTAGTTCTGGATGAATCGGTGTGGGTGTTTCTGGATGATGTTAACCTTTGAATCTGTGAATTCAGTGTGCTGTCTCCCATGGTCTAGGTGGGCATCATGTGGTCTAGGTGGGCATCATGTGCTCCACCAAGGGCCTAAACAACAGGAAGGAGTCATTTGACTATTTTGCTTTATGCCTTTCTTCTTGAGCCAGGTTATCTATCTCATGTTCTCTGGCCCTCAGGTAGGAACTTATGCCGTTAGCTTGCCTGGTTCTCAGGAAGTCAGTCTCAGACTGAACTACATCACTGGCTTTTCTGGATATCCAGCTTGCAGATAGCAGATCATGACCCATCTCATTATCTAATATACTAATATACAAATAGCCTTATACTAAATCAATATCTACTTATCCATCTCTGTCTCTCTTCCTCTCTTTAATATACATATATGTATACACACAAAATGGGATACACATGTAAGAGTATATTCTCATATATGCATATATCTAAAATAGGATATCTATTTTATACATACACACCTAAACACACAGGCATGCACACACACACAGAGACATACACACATTGTACATACATTTGGTTCTACTTCTCTGGGAAATCCTAACAGTCTTTTACATACTCCATGTAGGAGTTTCTACAGGACTATGGTTTCTGCTATCTTTTTCTACTGTGGACAATTAGAGAAGTCAGATGCAAGCTTTTGGTATCCAAATTCAGTCTGTCTTCACAATCTTTGCAAATGGATCTATTAATCACATAGTTGTTCAAGTAAAAACTTCTAGGAGTCATGTTTAAGTTTCATCTTTCCTTCTTTCGGCTTATCGGCTTATTTGAATGCATTCTCCATTGATTCCAATTTTATATCCGATATATATCAGGATTCTATTTCTTCCATCTCTATTACCACTGAAAGAGTGAAAGGAAAGATAATTTCTTCCTTGGGCTAAAGAAACAACCTTCTCTCTGGGCCTCTGCTTTAATTCTGAGGTCCAACAATATTATTTCCATACAAGAATGAGAATGATCATTTCAAAACTACAAGTCAGACCATGTCATTCCCTCAATTTTAGTCCCTTTCAATTGCTTCCTCTTTCGCATAAAGTGAATCTGAGCTTCTAATCCTGGTCGACCACAACCTGTATAATACACTCTCTGCTCAGCTCTCCACGTCTTATTGTGTGCTTTCTCCCTCATCCACTACAGAATAGACCTCATTCTTATTTATTGTGTATGCCACTGGTTTAGTACAGGAGAACAACTAAAACAAACTTTTACATAGTTTTTGCAGTTGTTTACTATTAGTGTAAAAACTAGCAGCTGAAATATCTCTATGATATACAAAACATTTAGTTTCTTATGTATCTATATTAAGTTCCATCATATCAATTTTTTTTCTTAAATTTACCCATCTATTATTTTTCTCATACTACCAAAGCTTTGAAGGGAGATAGCCTTTCCTATCCTATTCACTGCTTTATTCTCAACATATAGATTAGTGGAATATCCTCAGTACACAGTTGTTAAAGAAATAAGCATTGGGGAGTTTTGTTACATGGAGCATTTTAGATATTGACATTGAATTTCATTGAGAAATTTCCCACTTTGGCATCTCTATTCATTTTTAGATATCTGGAATCTAGCCTGACCTTACCCTCTAGTCTTCATGGTCTGACAGTCTGCTCTCTCCAAAACTCTTTCAGCAATGCCTTAGCATGGTATTGTGCCTTAGTAAGCTTTGACATTTTTTCTCTGTGATTTTAAATCACTGTCTGCTCCCCACTTTTATAGTACAGCCAAGTCTAATGGTTTGTCCTTTACTTAACTCTATAATTTATCCAATTATTACCCATGTCTTTGAGAAGAAAGAGAAGAATGGTGAGTATACCTTTCACCTGTCACAAGCACAGTATCTCAAACAAACGTTGCAGAAAATACATGTTTTGGTAGGGGGTACTTTTTTAAGTTTATTTGCAATACTGTTATTTATAGCTCCAACATTGAGCCTACATCATCCACTTCTATATTCTACAAACTTGACAAATACGTGATAGCTCTCCAAATCTAGAGGATGAATTATAGAAAACCATCAAAGAAAGTCAAAGCCAAAGGAAAGCATTCATTAGAAAGGAGAAGTCATCTCAATCAATGATTTGTAAATTGCATGTTTAATCTTAGATGATAGTTGTTAAAATCTTCCTCGTGTTTATGTGGAGTCAGAATGGCCCTCCATACCCTGGCACATACAGAAGAAATCTGAAGGAATTAAAATTTGCCTTTTGTGACTTCTCATTTCCTTTTGTAGTTCTGGCCTCTGAGTTCATTGATGTCACTGTTTCCGCAGTCTTTGTCTTCAGCAACATCCTGTGTTATTCCTCCTAGTAACCCTCTTCTGTAATCTGTGAATAATAATAGAGATATCTATTATCTATTAGTAGAGATATCTGTTAGAGATAACACTTGCATTCAAGGTGTGAACCAGATGGTGACAGGTAACACAAGTTGGAAGGAGAGTGCCCACAGGCACCAATACCTCCAGCAAATGTCTCCTGCTGTGATCTAGAGGAAATTTCCATGAGTAAAGGAGAGGCAGTGCATATCAAAACACAGCTTCACCATCCTGGAAATGACTCAGAAGCTATACTCCAACTCCCTCTCTCACTTATTAGATGTGTAGCTAAATTCTAGAACATTCCTTAAGAAGTCTCTGAGCCTCATATCTCACCCACAAAAGAAACCATGATTTAGGCCTTAGGAGAGCATTCTATGAACATCAATTTCTCTATCTTTCCGAGTGTCCAAACATCTTTCTTTAGTCCTTACATGTGGCGTTTCTTACAATTACCCTTAGTTTTTGGAAAAGCTGTGGTTTCTTTGTGCTTGTTCATTTGCTATCTTTAAAAAAAAAAAAAAAAAAACATCTTCGTGAAACCTTCATTAAGTCTTGCCATTTGGAGTCACTTAATTACTGCTCAGTACTTCCACAGCACAAACTATAATGTGCTTTCTATTTCTTATCATTTTAAGCCTCACATTATAATCACAGATAGTATTGTTTAGTGGAGAGATCAGGGACTCTAATGTCAGATCAACCTAAGTTTAACTCCAAATGTGACTACTATTTAATTATAGGCAAGGAATATTTCAACAATTAGTTTAGATGTGATTGATTAGCTGCTTTTATAAGTTAGAAAAATACGTTTTGAAATACCATTGCATTTATTTGTTCATATCTATATATCAGCTAATCCCTGCACTGGTAGAAGCTGAGTAATTGTACTAGACAAACTTCTTATCCCTTAGATTGTCTATCAAGGGAGTAAGGACAGGGGTTAATTGCACGGTCCTATAATACCAGGATTGTGTCTATAGTAGTAAGGCTTGGATATCTTTTTAGATAATATATTATTTAATCCACACATGTGTATTGACTATAGAATAAAATCATAAAAAAATAAATATCTACTTTAGTGATAATGACAACATCATCTCCTACAATTTTGATGAAGAGCAATAACTACAATGTCAAACATAGTCAACACTGTGCAACTAAGTAACATTTCAAAGAAATTTTGTAGAGCAACAAAGCTTTTGCAATTTATAAATAAAATTTTAAAAAGCCAGAAAGTATTTCCTATAAAATATATTCTACAATTATTTTCTCCACAAAAATACAATGATGCAGAACGTCTAAATCCAAGTTCAGGATGTAATGCATTAATTCTAATCCCAAGCATTATGAGCAATTATTTTGTTCACAAATAAAAAACTTACATTTAAAACCCTTTATCCTCAGTCGAATTGCTTTCAAATTCCAACTTAGATTGAGGAAAACAAAGAGCCCCCATTCCAGGTTTTAGTAGTGTATGAGAATGTGAAATGAACTGAATATAAATTATCACCACTCCCTTAATTGTGTGTGTATATATTTGTGTGTGTATACAGATGAACATGCATGCATATTCCTTTCAATGTTGATATCATGCATATTCTTTTCAATGTTGATATTCATGTTTAAATTGTGCATTTATACAGCTTTTATAGTGATGCCCGCTGTTACCTTATCTTTTTGACTGACAATGATGGGATTTCAGTCATGCTCAACCTTTCCGACAGTGCCAGTGATGGGATTTTTTGAAATCTTATTACTGGTTGCACTGCCTTGATCTCAGATGGAACTTTCAATCAAAAAGGCAATCAGAAGGTTATACATTCGTGAGATTCCCTGCAAAGCTAGTGATCGCATAACACAACTCGTTGGAAGGGACTACTTGCCTCCAGTCCTTATGTGGCTATAAAGAGTAATTGGCTACTTAGCTCTCAGCACCCGCTTTTCCTTCTCCAAAATACAGCATAGCCCAGCACTCTGTTGAGTCTCAGTGTGGAATCCGGCTGCTCCTAGGAGATTTCTAAGTCTCCTGCAGAGTCTTGTCTTACTTTAAGCATATGATTAAGTGAACTCTTCCAAAGACACATTTGTCTATTTCTAACCATTCTTGCTTCACTAGCGATGCCAGTGAATCTAAGTTTTTTTTTTTCTTTTATGTACACATACACTTACCTATACATTTTTCTTCCAAAGCATTTTTACTGTAAAATTCATAGGCTAGAAATCACAATTCTCTGAGGCAAGGTTCACACATGAGTTTAACTTAATTTGTAGTATCTTATTATTATGAAATATTTTAAACTATTGTAATAATTGCACTCATGAAAAGTATGGTAGGGAATGCTTCCTAATACTCTGTAATATATACGTCTGTACCTTTAAGAGATATTTTTTATAAGTTTGTTTGGTCAAATAATACACAGAGAGGCCGGGGTTGTGACTCAGTAGTAAAGTGCTGACCTAGCACATGTGAGGCCCTGGGTTCAATCCTCAGCACTACGTGAAAATAAATAAATGAAATAAAGTATTGTGTCCAACTACAACTAAAAAATAAATATTAAAATAATAATATTAATACACAGAGTGGAGGCTGACTTCATCCCAAGAAGGGTCCAGACATCTAGGGATGCATCTGGAACCTTGAACTGTGTGGCAGACAGAGGGAGACAATTTTTTTCTCACTTGGTTCCAGATAACAATTCTTTTACATTAGTCATTAAACCCTTGGGCAGAGATATGTTTCAAAGAATAGGAAAAGACTAAACTTTGTGACACACAAAGATCCACAGACACATTAAAATATCTGTAGACAATTATTTGAAAAGTAACCACAGAGGTAGGTACATGTAAATATATATATAAATGTTGATGGGACAGAAGACTATGTACAAATATAAAAAGAATCACTTCAATAAAATTTTACAATGTGTTACTTAGCAAGTTGAGCATGTAGTGCTTAAAACCCTATTGATTCTTTTGGTTGGTGAAGTCCTGCTAAGTCTGTTAAAGTAAAGGCTTCAGTTAAATTGTGTGTGTGTGTATGTGTGTGTGTGTGTGTGTGTGTGTTGTGTGCATGTTCCTCGGATCTTCATATAAATTCATGATATTCTAAAAGAATAGTTCATATAGTGTAGTCTTTATAATGAACACAGCATTACTCATTTCACCCCATGTTACAAAATTTGGAATTGGTTTTTAAGCACAAAATGCTAAGATGGTGATGGTAAAAATTTAGTAAGGAATCTAAATATTTCTATCCCCTCTTCCTAAGTAAAATAAATTTTGAAGCAAGTTTGGGACAACTGGTAAACCATTTATTATCTCCTTCCCACAAAACTACCATGTAAAGATAAACTACTGATTCCTAACAGGAGTACATAGGTTTAATTTTCCCAAAGAAAAATAGTGTTATTTTTGTGTTAGATATATCTGTTTAATCTATGGCACTTCACTGTAAACAAGTCAGAAATGAGTCTGATATACCAGAGATAAATAAAAATAAATAATTTCACCTTGGTTTGGAATGTGTAAGATAGTTAGAATATTGTTAAAAATTGATTATTATTACTATAACTGCTGTTGATAACATATTCATCAGATACTTGTTTTAGACACTGTGCTAACCTGGTGATTATAAAAGTCACTTTGGATCATCACTTTGACCTCAGAAAGAGTATTCAGTAGCCTCTGGGATAAGCATATAAGATGAATTATTCACAGAAAGAGGGGTCTCAAAAAGGATTCAATTAAACCACTGGATAGCTACTAAATTCTTGTTATAACATGCAAGTGTTTTGTTGCTGTCACAAAGGAGGCAGTTACTAGAACTTGGTGCCTTCAATTTGCAAGCCAGATCCATGGTTTACTTAGGCAGCCCCAAGCCAGTGATTGAGATGGCAGGTGGCCAGAGCCTCACTACATTGGCCCTGTGATATCTTGCTCTAGTGGACAGTCTCTCATTCCAGAACCCTCTGAATGCACTGACAGAAATTTTGCCAGATTTATGTTGCAGTCTAAGGCTCTATTGTCAAATCCTGTTCTCTGATCCCTTCATTTTTATAAGTTGTAGACCTACCATCTTGTCTGAAGTCTTCCAGCCCAGTACCATTTCCTTTTCCAGAAGTACCCAAATGTACAATTGGCAAGCTTTTTAGGTATTTTAAATTCCTTTTATGTTTCTGCGTATATCTTGCTAAATGAAAGCTATCAAGCCATTTCTCTTCTCTAGTTCTTTATAATGAAGACTCAAATAAATGAAAGTGTTCCTTGGGATGATTTGGTGGAACCCTTTAGGATGTTAGTTAGAGTTGATAATTTTGTTAATATCAGGTCTTCATTTGGCTGGAAAAAAATGATGACAACAAAAGTATTTATAAAAATATATTTCACAAAGTAGGAAACAATACAGGAGTTTCTCTGAATACAATACATGGAGTAAATAAACAATATTGCATTAAAGCAAAGTAGAAAATTAAAATGATCTGCATGTAATACTTGAGTTTTATCATACATTTTCTACTCCTAAATGGCAGGTTTGCATTACAAATTAAATATGCTCACATCTTCTAGTTCTGCTCTTTTTTTTTTCTTTGTAGCCTAAAACATTCTGTGGATCACTGTGATCAGGGACAGAAGTGCTAAAAACAGAAGCAGTAAAATTATGTACAAATCAGTTCCTGTTTCTAAAATAGTAGGGGGCAACTTGAAGCATGTTGATTGGACAGGGCATTAGGTAGGTATCTAAAAGTCTAGAGTTTAAATATTCACAGGAATCAATATACTTTCAGATGTTTGTGCTTGTAGTAAAAACACCAAATACTAGGATTATGAACAAAATAGAAAACAGTCCGTTAAGTTTCTCTGGGAAAATGCTGTTCCTGCCATCACCAGTCACAATAACACTTCCTACTCTAAAGAGACTATTAGCTCTCCTTTTCATAATATTGCCTTCCATACTTATCTCATCAAAATGTACATGTATTAAACATTCATTGTATATATATTTATATAAAACAATCTAAAGTCTTAATAATGGATATAATTTAGGTTTCTTTTCCCATATAGTCCCTTAATCTATAGAGTACCAACCTTAATAAATAAAAGCATTAATGGACATCAATAAAATATTTATTTTGAGGATTAAACAAATAAATTCACGCGCTAGCAATAAAACCATCTGTCTCTTAATTAGTCCACTATGGGATACAGTTTATCTTTGTGTCCTTGTGGAAGAAGATGAGGTGGAGGGAAGGAGGAATCCTGCTTCTAGAAACAAGCTGTTTGAATGGGATTTCTCTCCTCCCACCACTGAGTTGGCAATCCCCACCCTGGAATGGATTACGAACATGTGAATATTTTAAGGCTCGACACAATATTTAAAGATGCTATTCAGTCTCTGGTGAGTGGGGCCAACAATTATGTACAATGTGTGGTCACCGTACCGTATAATCTAGGAGGCCTCCCGAAACTCCAAAAAGTCATAATGTACAGCAGACCAAGTATTGCTTTATCATTTGTGGCGGGATCCTTATTGGTGAAGGGGAAAAAACCATTTGCATTCATAAAAATCCTTGAAGAAGACACAAATCAGCAGCAGATTCCTTGCAGGTCCATTTTTTTCTAAGAAAGCACCTTTTAATTTTGATTTTTTCCTCTTTTTAAACCATTTCTCTAAAGATTAGCTAGGATCCCAATCTTTGTCTGTGGTAGTCAGGTAAATATCAAATATCCAAAGACTTCTAGACACTCCACATACTTAATTCACACTCCACAAGATTTATAACCTCCTAACATATACTTTTTATTTTTATTATTTTTTTTGGTTCAACATTAAAATGTGGTTGAGTTTATAGATGATTGGTGCTAAACTTGCTTCTAAAACAATAGCCACATTGGTTTGTATCTAAGGGGAGTGACCCTAGAATATTACAGAATGCTCAGTTCCATGGAATTTTTTTTTTTTTTTTTTATAATCCACTGTCAAGTTTCTTTGTCACTTTCACCAACAGAGTAGAGTTCGCCCAGTCTCTTAAAGCGGGGACCCCAGTCACTGAGGTAGTCAAAATTCTGGTCTGAGTCTGATGTGGTGGACTCCAAGGAGCTGAGGGAGCCAGCCACAGACCCTCGACCTTCATAGCCATAAATCTGAATGGAGTCATATGGTGGGGCCGTAGGGTCATTATCTGCCTCATGCAGCCTTACATTTATAAATTCATCGACATCAACACCATTTGGAACTGGAGCAAGCCCTTGCCTTGGCATGAACTGCAAATCTGGTTTAATATCCTTACGGGGTAAAAATCCATTAATTCCATCTGGGTTTTGTAAAGTTGCAATGTCAAAAGCCTCTGTGTCCTCCTCCCCTCCTCCTTCGTCGTCATAGCGAATGATGTTTTCTCGAACATCTTCATCATCTTTGATAATCAATGGCTCATTTTTATGTCGCCGCAGAGTTACAAACAGCACCACAATGACTGTAGGAAAAATGCCAAATAATAATTAATCGGAGGAACATATAATTTTAAAATCAGTACATCATATATGTTAAGAGACAGGGGCATTTATGAGTGTATGGCTTTAATCACCTTTATTAGGAAATTTAGCTAACCATCTTTCTGAAGATTGGCCACTGAATTTTGAGTAAGTGTTATTCCAGATTATTATTGTTTATTAAAGGGTGATGATGCTGGGTTACATAAATAAGCTTTTAGATAGTTGTGGTGAAGGATACATTTAATACTGTTTTCAGCTCTAATGGTATGAAATCAAAATGCAGCAGGACTAACTTGGTGTATCTCTTGGGTAAATTATTGAAAATCCTTTAGTTCCATGTCTCTCTTCTGTTAAAAAAATAAAATAAAATAAAACTTAAAAAAACAGACTAGGGAGCTCCAACTTTGTTTATTTTCTGTTTTAACTATTAATCAAGATCCTCTAGATTTAAAAAAATTGTTTTCACAGAGTAAACATTAAACACACATGGGCAGCTTCTTGATGGAAGCTGGAACTCCTAAATCTGAAAACATAGACCTGATGGTGAGGAAAGGGATAAGAACACATAACTAGCTACCCTGATCAAACTTGGGCTACTGGAGAAACATATGTCAGAGAGGTAAGTTAGGCTTAAATTCAAGGTACTGAGTGAAGAAGTTAGTAAATGACACCATCTTTAGGGTGTTTTATTCTTTAAGAACAGCATTGGATACGACTTTTTGTGTTTTCTCAATCTTTTTGAAGACAACATATTGTGTCTACTCTTTTTTTTTCATTTTATCTGATTAAACTTTAGGATCTGATGGACTAAGTAACCCAATTTATACCCTGCTTATGTACAATAGTATTATGGGCATCAAGTAGCATACTCTGTTTACAGTAACTGGTGCGTTTGTATCAGAAGATCTGGAGATCTTATATAATAGAGGCTGCAAACACAGAAAGGCTCATTCCCACTTTCACCACTGTATTCTATTTTTGCACACTGCCCATCATTCACTGATAATGGGATTGAAAAAGGCACTGAAAATTCTCTTCAATTCTACATGTACTCTCATAACATTTTCTTGATTTCCTCTTAGTGACCTCACAGTGTAGAAAAGGAAATACTTCTTGCCTCAAAGAATGCTGATGGTGGCCAGGACAGAGTTTTCTGTCCTCATTTGCAGTCATTTATGAACCAGAAAAATGGTGACCATGAGGCTATGAAGGAAATACCTACCTAGCAACAAAATGATGCATGCTAATATGGCAATTAAGGCGCCCATACTGAGTCCAATGGGAAGGACATAAGCTTCAACATTACAAGACTGGACAACACCATCATTGCTGCAGCCACAGACCCGGATCGTCAGGGTACTGGTGCTGCTCAGTGGAGGATTTCCACTGTCACTGATTATGATTGGTAAAAGATAGACTTCTTGCTTCTGGCGGTTGAATCCATTATGCTTTGCCAAAATGCTGAGGGAATTATCTGGAAAGAGTGGAAATTAGAATAATTCAAATCATTTCAAAATGGCTATCCAAACAACACTTGTTTCCCAAGTTCGTAAATCCCCTGCAAACCTTAAGACAATCCCAACTCTAGTGGACCTCTCAGGCTCTCTTTACATTTGTACTTCCCACTTTTTCATTTGTCATGAGTTAAAATAACCAAACAATAATGGGTTGAGTGCATGGAGCCCAATAATGAACTAATGGAATTTTAACAGCACCATATACTTACAAAATATTAATTTTATAAAAATAATCTTCAAGTTTTAAGGGTTCTTTTGGAAGACATACATTTTCTCAAGTCTCCATTCTCTTTATTTAGCATTATAATGCACTGAACAAAGTTGACTGGATAGAATTGCACCATATTTGGGAGATTGGTTCGAGAAACTCTATATTAAAACATAGACTAGTTGACAGTATGGCATGCAAATCAAAGTACTTTGTTGACTCCCACAGGTAGCTAATAAAAGAGACAATCATGCTTTTGAGTGTTTATACTAAGAAATAACAAAAGCTCCATTTACTGACAATTGAAGGATTGTCACACCTGTAAAAATCATGTAAACTAATGTTGTGTATACCAGTAATACAAGTAAGAAAAACTGAGAAGTCATCTGAGAAAGTATTCCATTTGTGTGTGTCAATTAGTTACAGGGAGGTAACTGGTTACCTGGAGCAATACTTAAGTATAAAACTGCGCTTTTGACATAAAACTGGTTACTAAGAAGTGATTGGTTCCATGTTAACAATATGGTTTTGAAATTCTATCAGCCACACCAAATTTTTGTTTATTATTTATCACCATCTCATGCATTATACATATTAATTTATTTGTACATATTATTTTCAAATTCTGATTAATGAGAAACAAATATCTACTAATTATCTCATATTGGTATTATGGTCAAAAGCAGATAAACAAATTTTTGGCTACTGTATATAATGTTTTTTGTGTAATTATTATTTCAGCTGAGATTTTTTCTTTTCAGATATCAATAAATTTTCAGGTCTAAGAAGATTGGGCAACCTCATCATTGTGCATTAAAGCAGACATTTCAAACCATTGCTGTCTAATTTCTGGACACCAGTGTCCTACTTGTTTCTAAAATATTCAAATAGGTAGATACATATTTCATTAAATGAATTTAAATAAATATGTTAATCTTAGCCATATAGTACTATATTACAATTTCCCAGAAAATAAGAGTCATTCCTAAGAACAGACGTATAATTAGATGTCTTTTTGCTTTGTGATAAAACAGGCCTATAATGCCTTACTAGTAAGGAGTCAAACAGAAAAAGCACTCTGATTTAACAATATTTTTTCCTAAATTTCTTCTGGTGTGCCTCATTATATAGTAATTTGCAGAGCAAAAGGAGGTTTCTAATGGAGTTAAGCAGTGATACACCAAATGATCCAGTAATCTTTATTTCCATGACCTAGAAGGAAATACCAGTAAGCTAAAAGCAGGGGAACATTATCTCAAAACATACAGAATATATAGTTGTGTTATATTTTCAGAAAGTATATGACAAGTTTGAGTACAGTTAATTAGTGCAGGGAACATTTGTGGGTGATTTCATACACCATAGTTCAAAACAGAAGCTGGGAATTGTTCCTTAAGATGCAATTAATAAAATTACAATGGGGCTTTTGTCTTTTGTGGATGACATTATTTATACCAGAAGTATCTTTGCATATTCTCTCTTTAAAGTAGTCTATAATGGGAATTTAGAATTTGCTGCAAGAATGCTGCTTGTTGCAGAAAAAAAAATCTCTTTTATCACTTAGAAAAGTGTTGGTAAATCTAACACTAAACACATGCTCAAACTTTTGTGTTAATCCTGGAATTTGCATATATTGCTTCACTCTTTTAGGGGTGGGGGATACCAGGGGTTGAACTGAGCGCATTCAAGCACTGAACCACATCACCAGCCCTATTTTTTTGTATTTTTTTGGAGACAAGGTCACACTGAGTTGCTTAGCACCTCACTTTTTTGTTGAGGTTTTCTTTGAATTCTCAATCGTCCTGCCTCAGCCTCAGGAGCTGCTGGTATTACAGCCACCACACCTGACTTACATTGTTTCCCTATTTACACAGGAAATTGTTGAGTAGATAAAAGAAGACAATGAGTTATTTTTGTTAAGTTTTACCAACCAACTGTAGGCAATGTCAATTTACCTGTCTACTGGATTGTGAATTTGTGTGTGTGTGTGTGTGTGTGTGTGTGCACATGTGTTTACTAGTTTTGCATAGGTGCTTGTATGTAGTATTAATTTATTTGAGGACTTTAAAAAAATAGGACAAATAAAATTATAGTATTGCATATATCAAAAATCATAACATGTCATGTATTTAAAAAATAAAAACAATTTTAAAAACAACAAAATGGTTTCACATTAGTTCACATTAATGTATTTATGATCATTTAAAAAATCTTACATGTTGCAAATAACTTCTACAAAGTTGCAGTTTGTTCTTTAAAACTTATGCTGATTTTTCATTTCATTGAAATTTTAATTTCAATACAGTCAATTTTATCAATCTCATCACAAGTGTTTTTAAGCCTTATTTTAAAGATTGCTAATTATATAAAATTTGGTTTCATAATGCTACCTTTCTGATTTAGGTCATTATATGAAATTGATTTTTCCCCATACTTCTAATTTATTTTCCCAAGGTTAATTATGGAATAACTTATCCCTTATCCACTGATTCTTAATGCTCTCTCTCACAAATCAGTTTTGTTTTGTTTTTTTTTTTTGCATTCTCATCCTTTCATTGAATATCTATTCAGTTCCAATAGTCTGGTTTTCTAACTATGTATTATTTGGCATCCTTTTTATGAGTTAGAACTTTATAAAAATCTTGATATTTTTCAAGGCACTTTCCCTAATCATGTCTTCTTTAAAGTGTATGAGCTAGTTTTGTCTATTTGCTGTTCTCTTATAAATATAGAGTCAGACTGATTATCAAATCCCTTGAAAATTCCTATAAGATCTCTGGTAAAGATTGTAATCAAATAAAAACAAATTTAGAGGGCATTGACAACTTTATGGGCCATAGTCTTCTGTATAAAGATATGATCAAGGTTTATCTGTTTTCCTAAATATATATCAATAAGCATTTTATTTTGGCTAAAAGAGATTTCTTACATTCTTGTTCAATTTATTATTGGATGATGCATATATTCTGTTGCTATAGTAAACCTTCCTAAAATTAACTACCTTTGAAAATTGTATTTTCAGTGCATTGCTGCTGATATATAAAATATAATTGCTTTTTTTTGGTAGGACTATAAAATGGTATAGACATACTACAGTCTTTTATTTTTCCTTTTTTCTTCTTAGTAATAGAGATTGAACCCCTTTGTACACTATTCTTAATTTCAGTAATCTTCTAAGACATTCTTTTTTACTTATAAAATATATCCCATCAGATAATTCCATTTCAGTATGATAGCATGAGGAGCTCACATATATGCTTCCCAGGGCAAATGATGAATATTATAAAAGAAAACAGATTTAAAATTCCTGGAAATGTTTTTGGAGAAATGCAGCAAATGAAGAAATGTTTATACAAGACAATAGACACATCATAGTAAAATTCCTGAGAGTCAAACACAATGAAAAAAATCTTGCAAGCAAGAGTAAAGTCAGTCACTTCCAAAGTGACTAGTGTGATTAACAGCTAAATTCTTATACAATAAGTAGAGGCCAGAAGGAAGTGAAATAACATGATTACAATGCTCAATGAAACAAAATAATAATTGTCAGCCAAGATATATATCTAACAAAGTTACCCTTCAATGTGTCTGTGTGTGTAATAGAGGCATTCCCCGGCAACAAAAACCCTACAGAATTTGCATGAGTATTTATTAAAGAATTATTAAGACTGAGAGCAAATAATTCCAGATGGTAATTCAAACACACATTAAAAACTAAAAGTATCAAAAAAGAAAATATTATAGTTTTAAAAATAGTATAAAAGAAGAGATTTTTCTTTTTAAAAAGCAACATATAAAATATTGTGTATCTAATTTATTCTTGAGCATATCACATATAGAAATTCAAAGGTAATAATTAAATATTCCAAAATTTCACTTTTACTAATGTTTAAAATAATGAGGGAGAAGTCAGCAGGAAGATATAACACTTGAACAATAACAAAACCAGCTATACTTCACACATACCTATAGAATGTTCCAGTCAACAACAGAAAATAAATATTTTCTTAAATACACTTGAAATATTCTTTTGCATAAACTATCAAATACAAATTAATGTAAAATTATATAAATGGCACAAAAATTGTTCTCCCAACAACTCCAAAGTATGTTTTCTATAAAATGAAATTAGAAATCAATAACATGGAAGAAACTCAGACACTCAGAAATACATGGTCTTAATTGCAGTCTTCAATAATCAATGGGTCGAAGAAGAAAGCAAAAAAACGGTATTAGAAAATATGATGAGACAAATATGAAAGAAGATACAACAGACCAAAGTGTATTGGATGCAGCTAAAGCTGTGCTTAGAGAGAAATTTATAGCTTTAAATGTCTATATTAAGAAATAGCTCAAATTAAATTTTATGTATATATGAGAGAAACTAAAGAAAAAATAAATTCATGATAAAGTTTGTTGAATTCAGCATTTAGTAAGATGATTGATGATGCTTATTGGAAGAGTTTCTAATTGCTTGTTAATATGTTGATATGCTTTTATTTTTTTCTTCAGTTTCTATTTTATTTTGTTTCATTTATTTTCCAATAATACAAAGGGTAAGCACAGTCACATAAGTGAGAATAGCTCAGCTTTTCACCACCTCTAAGCATGGCTTCAACTTTACTATTACATTATTGAAAAACCATCTTTTATTCCTTCATACTTTCATGCATTTCCATTCTATGCTAACTTATTGTACCTGCATCTTAGCCTATTCTTCCCTTTATGGTTGCTTTTGCTTACTGCATGTGTTGCATTCATTTTGTCTTTCTGAGCACAGAAAATGGAAGAGTAGGTCCTGATCACTATTTGTTGAAGAAAACACAGAGATGTTTTCTAAAACTAGAAAATATATAAGAAAAGAGAGAAAGCAATCACTGAAACTCATACATGCATACCATATGATGTTTTAATTGATATTTCTGGAATATAATAACTGAGTTTTCCTAAAGGTAGAATATACTTAGGTTCTATTTAAGAAATGGGTGAATCAAAGCAATTGGCATTCTGTAGATGGACCATATCCAACTGGACATGCTACATATCTTAACCACATCACCTGACTCACTAATATTCTGGAGAGATGAAACATTCAAATACTGATATTCCCCATGATTTCTTCCAGTGAGGGATTTTCCTGTTCTTTCATACACTTGGAATGTTTTATTTACGAGCATTATACCAGGAGGGAAGAATGACATTATTTTTAGAATCATGCTTCATTCTCCATACACTTATTGTTTATAGCTGACTGTTGAAGGAAGTCAGATGTCATCAAAGAACTTGATGGAGATTGAAATTAGATCTATTGCACCTGGCACATGTCAAATGATAATATTACCAAAGTAGTGGTGGAGTTCCTTTCTCTTTGGCTGAGAAAAACAAGATGTATAGCAAAAAGTAGTAAAGAATGAAGCAGAAAAGAAATAACCATTTTCAAGTACATAGATTTGCCTAGTTTTAAACAATATAGTCATTGTTATTATTATATGTAAGCATTACCTTAGATACTGAGACCAGATCATTTATAAAAAAAAATTCACTTTATCTTAATTTTCATAATTTTTCCTGTCCGAACAATTTGTTGGAACTTTACTGGAAGTTATGAGAGACATCATCAAAAACAGCCAAGTTAAAATCCATCTCTTGAAATGTTTAGTCAGTGGTCCTTTGAATTTAGAAAAATAAATAGACACTATTACATATATGTGTATATAATCTCATCAAGATAAAATCCTTTCAGGGAGACTAACCTTACTTAATACAAAACTATTCCTTATTTCCAGCACAAGACTGGCACAAAGCATGGATTCTTGAAACGTTTGCTTTTTCTCTTTTTAATATTTTTAAAGTTGTAGATGGACCTTTATTTATATTTGGTGTTGAGAATCGAACCCAATGCCTCACACATGCTAGGCAAGTGCTCTGCCACTGACCTACAACCCCAGACCTTTAACCCACTTTTCTTTAGAATGAGTTTAGTTTCATGAAACTGAATACCCACTGATACATTAGGACAAAGAAATGTTTAAAAAAAAAAAGAAATGAAAGAGCAAGGAGTATTTGTCTACCTTCCCATCCATTCATTCACCCATCCTTCTATCGAATCTTATTAAAATTTCTGTTACAGAATAAAAACAGAATACAATAAACATATCATTCTGATAATATTTTATCAATAGAAATGGAATGCCACTTCATCGCTCTCTGTATAGGTTGAGATAAATAAATACCTATATCTATAAAAATACAGATATATGTATATAAATATACAGTGTATATTTAGAATTTTAATACTTCTCTTATAGGACTGAGGCAATACCTCTTGTAGGACTAAGGTTTCCTACATATATACACACATGCCCACATGCACATCTGAGAAAGAGGACCATTAGAATTTCTCTATTTCCCTTACAGATTACAGATTTAGGATTTCCCCCATACCTGCTGCATGTTCTAATCCCTGCCTAATTCCAGCTGCATGTGTGCATCACTCCTTTTACTAGTTGTTCCAGGCACCTTGGCCTTTGGTGTGTCAAACATCTTTGTTTCTCAAGGCTTTTATATTTGCTTTTGCTTTTGCCTAAAAACTCCTCTCCCTTTCCTTGTACATAATTCAAATTGTGAATATTCATGTATATTTTTTTGAATCTATGTTTAAAAATAACTTTTTGTGGATAATATTTCTCACAAGTTGTCTCTGATTTCTCTGGATAAATTAGTTCCATGATCTTATAAAAATGTTTATACTTTCATCAAGACACTATTACACAGAAATCATTTAGTAGTAGAGATATAGTAGACACTGGAGATGCAGAAATAAAGTAGGAAAATTCCCCCCCCCCAAAAAATAACCATTTTAAGAAGTATAATAAGTATTCAGAAAATATTTGCTAAGTAAACAAATGACTATGTAATGATAAGCTATGTTTTGTGCAGCTCATGTTCATTTCTTCTCATGATACTTAATAATATAGGAGATTATATAGGTTTCAAAATAAATCAGAAAGGGAGTTCATTTTCTGGCTACTGGAAGGCATATATAGCCTATGGTCACATATGTAAATTCAAGAGAAATATTGACAGTTTGTAAGCTTTTCTCTAGGCATAACTATATTGGCATTATTGAGAGCAATAAACTGAGGATGCTTAAATGCAAGTAGAGCAGGCTCAGAGAGGAAGAAAATTGCTCTAAAATTTTGGAAATACCAACATGTAAAAGAGGTATACACTGAACTTCTCCTTTACTGGCTGAAGTTGGATGCCTTAGTTCTTTATTCAGGGTAGGTAATACATACTGAATGATTATCCTTTATGTTGATTCTTGGAGAAGTTTTTCTTTGATTATTGATATTTGGTAGTTAAGCATTTAGAATTGAAAATTAAAGAATATTCTTTCATGTAACATTAATACATTTTTTTTTCTGTAAGTAGTTAAGACAGTATTTGCTATGGATTCCCCAAAGATTGTTTCCCTTATGTTCTCTATATTGAAGCTCTAACTCTCAGTGTGGCTATATTTGGAGATGGGGTCACTGAGGAAGTGATGAAGGTTAAGGGTATAAGACCTGACCCTATGGGATTATCTTCCTTATAAAGAGAGACAGTAAAGAGTAGGCTCTCTCCTTTTGTCTCTTTCTGTGGGCACACAAAGAAGTGATCATGTGAACACCCAGCAAGATGACTGCTGCCTTTGAGTCAAGCAAAGAGCCCTTACCTAATTGGCACCTTGACAATGAACTTCCGGTCTGTGAGAAATAAATTTACGTTGTGTTCGCCAGCAAGTCTGAATATTTTGTTACAGCAGCCCAAGCAGACTAAGACAATGTTGTAATCACTAATTAGTGTCCTAAAACATTACCAAGTCTGTTTAAAGAGTTCCACTATAGATCTATGGATAATGCTTCAGTTTTATTTGCATACTTTATCCCACAGTCTTAACTTCCTTCTTTCCTTTCAGTTATTCTCTCTGAATTTTTTTTTCTTTTTCTTTTGGTACCATTTTGGTATCAGGGATTGAACTCAGGTGCACTTAACCACTGAGTTGCATTACAAGCCTTTTATATTTTTAACTTTGAGAAAGGATATTGTTAAGTTCTTCAGGGCTTTCTAAGTTGCTGAGGCTGGCTTAGAACCTGGCAATCCTCTTGCCTCAGCTTCATGACCACTGGGATTACAGATGTACACCACCATGACTGGTTCTCTGCCTTTTTACACAAACAATGTCCAATATTTTTACGGCTGTTATTTAAATATTTCATATTCTTTTCACATTGGTAATATTTTTAGAAAAAAATAAAGGAGGAAAATCTAAATATTTTATTGTTTCAGTGCAGGCCATCTGTTGTTGCCCTGGTATAGAAATTGTGCTTTAGTCTAAGTCTCATTCATTTAAAATCACAGAGCTATGACTTTTCACTGTCCTTTCATATGCAAGCAAAATGAAAAAGGAGCCAGAATTAATGAAGGCCCTTGACAAATATTTATGATAAAATAAATAGATGAAGAGATGATCAGTAGATATTGTGCCTTTTTGAAAAACATCTCCTGATACTTGACTTGCAAATTCGATTCAAATTTTCTTGGTCAGGTCAAATGAAATGAGAAAAGTAAGAAGGTCAAAACACAGGGAAAAATGGCAGCCTGTTTCATAGGTGTGGACGAGAGGTTTAATTACATTCTCATCATTGTGTTGTGTCTGTTGTTTATTTATTAAAAACCTAGCAAAGCAAGGAAAAACCAAAACCATGAGCTTTCACCATATTAAAAACATTTATATAGTGTGTTCAATATTTAGGGATATGAAGCAAATATCAGAGCATTTGTACTTTATTCATATCTTTTACTCAAAACACCGAGTCTGATTGGAAACATTCACTCAGTATTGAATTAGTACAAGTTAAGTCTTTGTGAAGCCATTCTCCTCCAGTGCCATTATAACTTCCTACATAATTCATTGAGAGTGCACCAACAACATTAAATCTGCCACAAACAGCTGGATATTCCGGGCCACCTCATTAGACTATTGGCTTATATATCACTATTTTTCCTTTTCTTTCCTCTCTAGACTGTCCATCATGCCACCTGGTGTAACAATCTCAAGGCTTATTTAAGTGCTCATTCATTGTCAGATAACATCACCTCTAGTAATAAAATATACCAAGCCATAAAATATTGATGAAAGTCTATTTGGATTTAAAAACAAAGCCAAATAACCTTATGGATTCTTTTGGATTAGATTAATACCATACTTAATATTTAGTCAGCAATTTACAATTATTTATAGAATTAACTAATGTTTTTAATAGAAAAACACTCTAAGGGCTCTTTATACATTATAACTGACCAGTCCTAGAGTTCTATAAATATCTGTATATTTGTCATTTTGAAATGGAACTATATAAATGGTGGGCTCTGCCTTTCAATTTATAAAATTTAGTTTTCATTGACAGACTAGTGAAACTCAAACTAGTTCTAATATTTTATAAGAAATTAGACTTACTGTATTTAAATTTTTCATGTAAAATAATTTTAGACCATTTAAAGGTAGTATTTAGTGGAATTATGTTTGTGAAAGATGACATTTACTATCTCCATCTTCTTATTTTTAATTATTGTTTAGGTATATATAATGGCTGGTGGTGGAATGTTAGTGTAGTCAAGTAAATGGTTACCCCCAAATAGGACAGATCCACTTCCTAATCCATGGAACCTGTAAATGTGATCTTGTTTGGAAAGTGGTCTTTGTAGGTAAAGTTAATAATCTTTAGGGGTGAAGAACAAATTCTCTCCTACAGTAAGTCTATGGAGAAAAGCAACCCTGCCAACTCTTTGATTTAAGATTTCTGGCCTCCCAAATTCTGAAAGAATAGGCTTCTGGTGTATTATGCCTCTCAGATTGCGGTTATGGCATACAGGTTATGCCATCTTTAGGAAATGAATGCCATAAGCAGATCTAATTAAATTTGCTCATGGTTTCAGGGGAAGAGCAAGGCATTTTTAGTTCTGTTTTGTACATGATGAGCAGGGTTTCTGAAAGATAAAGTGACTTCCTCAAGATTTCTCAGTGGGAATCTAAGAATAATAACCAAGTGCACAATATTTTCTACAGTATTTTCTGCTACCCTAACAAAAATTACCTCAAAGAGCCAGAGAATATGGACTCTAAGAAAGTTTTATTAAAGCTCAAGGACAAGAGGGGAAAAAAAAGTATATGGAAGGAGGTTTTTCTATGCCTTAACACCCTTATCAGAGACAAGGAAAAAAAAAGTGGTCAAGGTTACCAGTGTAAAAGAGCATAGCATTTTTAGAAGGAAGAGAAAGATATATAGCAAAAGTTCTCATAACTTGAGAGTGAACACAGTTCAGCAGAGCACAGCATAGCTTAACACAACTTAATATAACATAGTACCACAAATATTGATTATGAAGAAGTGATTATTTTTGGTGCCAGAAGGGAATACAAGTATCACAGTATCCACATTCCATGTTAGATTAAATCACTCTCCCAAGTCTTGAGACTTTGGAGATTTTCCCTCTACCTAATTAGCAGGCCTCTTACTCAAAATGCTCCATGCACCTTTTATAGATCCCTTAATGCTCAGGAGAAAGACATATTTATCTCACTGTAGGTACTAGGGAATGAGAGATGAAGGCTAATATTACCTTAATTTTATTGAGGAATACCTGCATTAACTAACCCATAAGAGTAAAGCTATGCCAAGAACCAATTTCCATTTTGTTTTAATGGCGAAGTTTTAAAGATTTTACAAATATCAATAGATCAGGAGTAATATGTAACTATTTGGATTTATATAGAAATATAAAAAAATGCATTTTTAAACATACAAGCAACATAAGGGAAAAATTAAGACCTTTATTGGGATTTTTAATGAAAGCTTCAGAAAATAACCTAACAGTGTTAAATACCCACATTTCAGAAAGTTATCATTATTCGGAAATTGACTTTTCTACCACATATCTATTGATTAAACAGATACTTCTAAATATTTAAGAAACTGAGATTGATAGATGAATTCCTTGTGTATTGAAGCTGATAAATTTGTATTCATCAATAAACTTGATATAAAGGATAGCTAGGCAAAAGAGTAAGCTTGTTTTAAAAAAATCACTGTGTACAAGAGACTAAAATCTTTCAATATTATTAAGAGAGAGTTAAGATTATGAAAAGGAAATATGCAGTGTAGATTATTCTCTAAATAACTTACTTTTATTTGAAAGAAGTAAAGCATGTCTGAAATCATCACTTTGCTAGGTTCTATGATCTCCCCCAGAATTTGTTATTTGCACATATGAAAATGATACAAAAACTGTTTCATGAGGAAAGCCATCAAAAATGCGGTACAAATTCATTCTTCCTTTTTAACATACAAGGAAAGTCTTACAACACACATCCTACCCAGTATGTTGTTTATCTACTTCACCAAACGTAAGATCATTATGTCAAACCTGAATGTAAGATGCACAGATTTTTTATTATGAGGATACTAGGGACTGTTATATGTGTTAGATAGACGTCACTAGGGTAAGATTTTTAATGAATCCTTATTGAATGAACAAACGGATGTCTAGGTAAATGAAGATATGTTCACTGATCTCAGTGAAATTCTGTCCCATAAGATAAGAGAAAATAATTAAGCAAAATTCTGTTAGTTGATATTTTGTTCTCTCATTGTTATCCCTACTCTTCTATTGGTGTGGTTCACTGTGTCATTTGTACCTTGACTTAAGTCTCTATCCTCAGATATAAATGAGACATGTGGGCTTTGGGCTAGGCTTGGAGGAAAGAAATGACTTAGTACAAGGATAAAAATGGAGAGAATAATATCCCTTCATCTCCCTGTGCCTCCCATATTTCTGCTTTTTCTCCTTAGCTTTATACTCTAATTTTTTTATGAATCTTTGGAACATGAGTTACTCTCTGATTTCAAGTACCAGCCTCTCTTTCTTTCTAAAACTTTCAGTCACTTACCTATTGAGCATGTCCACATGAATGTCCAATACCACAAATTCACTCTTTTAATAATGGAACATTATTTAATCTCTATTCTTCCCTATCTCTAAAAATATATCTTTCTTGGTTATACTTTTAGTACCACCTTCATGACTGTATGATTTTTACACATGTCTCCTCTTGTATTCCATAACATTACCACTTTATCAGTGTAGGGGAAAGTCCTACAAGGCTTCAGTATTCATGGGAAACTTTACTATTCCTTTATGAAAGAGGCCATAAGAGTAAATATCCTGAGGATTTGAGGGTATCTAATTCAGAAATGTTTTGGAGATTTGATTTTAAAGTACATGTAAAATAAATATAATGGTGTCTATTTGTTGAATAAATATGTAATAGATATCACCGAATATGAGTGAGTCAAAGTATAATGAGAATTTCACAATGACAAGCAATGCCTGAAACAAAAGCATCCAAAACATATTTTACCTGACTCAAAAAGAGTACAATGAGAGAATCTTACAACTCTTAATTAGCATTTATTAATTGCATTAATTTTAAAATGAAGTGCCTATAACATATGCCAAAGCATCATATTTTACTCCATATATATATATGTATATATATATATATAAAATTATCATTTATGAATTAAATTTTTAAAAATTATATACTTATTATATTTGAGACTGATAGATCAAGCCCATCTTGACACTCTTAGTTTCAAGCATTTTAATTAACATGTGTGTCTGTGCAAATATTCACCTTTAGAAAAGACAAGTGCAAAAGTTATGTAGGAATTCAGGTAGAATGATCTGAATATGTTAAAAAAACACATTCTTGGATTTCACCCTGACTCAACTGAATAAGAATTTCTGAGAATGGGTCCTCAGCATCTGCATTTCAAGTAAATTTTATTCACGTAAGAATCTTCCAGAATGCTTCGGAGCCACTGTGCACTATTCCATTTCTTCCCTTAGGTGTTAGCAGTGGTTAATGGCTTGGCCCAAGCTGTCAGAAGCTTCACTGGGGAAGCTATTATGCTCTGGGTTGTGTAATCCAGCAGGGGTAGCAGCTGATAGCAATTTTCCTGCATAATTCCTTTTTTCCTGGTTTAGTGGTAAAATAACTGCTGAAAAAGGAGAGAAATGATGCAAGAAAACGTGGCATCCTACAGTGAGCTGAAGTCCAGTATTTGTCCTTGAATCATTTTAAAGTTTAATATGTTATATTAAAACAGCTTGGCTAAACATATATCTCTGGGCAGAAGTCTTAATACACAGTGAAGGCAAAAGGATGGAAGCCAGTTATGCAGATAAAATTATCATTCAAGCAGTGGTCACATTATCATTCTTCCCAGGTTGCTGAGAATGGCACGTACTTTTGAATCTTAAAACACACATTCTTTCTAGTATTGGAAATTGTACTGTTTTGATCATACAAAAATGACTTTACATTAAAGGTCAAACTGATTTTCTTTTCCTCAAATTCACCCACATATTAACAGGTTAAAATATAGATGGAGAGAGCAGAAATAAAATGATTGAAAAAAATACCTGTGTCGGTCACCCTTAGGATTGAAACAGAAATCACATCAAACTCATTCAAACTCATTTTATTGAAAATGTAATCTGATAAAATTCCCTATTGTTATACACTATAGAGAAATCTGAATACATTCTGAAGTCATGCATGATTTCATTTTAATACTTTTTCTTTTAAAATAAAGGGGGATTTTTTTTGGATGAGTCTTTTTAAATATTCTCAAGATAATGTTTGATTTTTCCAGGCTTGCCATCCCCAGTTGACAATGGCCATGTGTTACTTCCTGGCACGGAAATCTACAAAGAATCCTACCATAAAAATTTTTCACATTTTGGAATTACAAAAGATATGCTTAACAAATAGCAAGTAAACTTTAGGAAATTTGTTCCCTTTTCAATATTCTGATTCCTGAGTAGCTTTTATGAGATATCATTTGTTTAGAACGTATATTTCAGAATTCTTCTGAATACAATACTGGGTACTGCCCAGTTTCTGGAATCATTCAGAATTGTGCTTTTATCACAGTATCAAAACTTACCTTGTTGTTTTTAGAATAATAATTTCTAAAGTCAGCAGTTATTCTTGTTGGGCCCAAATTAATAAAATTAAGGTCAAAATTCTTTCAGAAGTGAAGGTGCTATTTCATCTATTGTGATTTTCCAGAGACTTTCACTTGCCAAATATTTGGTAAAACTTAAAATATTAGCACTTAATATTGCTAGATGTAAGATTTTCTGTTGCCTTGGCTTAATAATGAAACAGAAGGCTTCAAGGTTTTAAGAATATTTAGATTTCATATTTCTGTTCTTTAGAATAAATATCAATTTGGAAGTCTCAAAATTTAAATATCAAATGAATTGTAAAGAACTAAACATATATATTGGTATTGAGGAATAAAGTCAGACTCTTCAAGATTCACATTGAGGAAAAGTTTCCCCTGTGTTCTAAACAGTGCAAATCTATCAGTCAATGGTTCTGATGATTCAAACACTGATTTAAACCCTTCAACAAAACCAAGCCCATATAAACTCACTTTTCTACATTACATATATGCTACAGTTCTGATCCAACTTTTAGAAACTGTCCAAAAATGATGATTCCTAAAAATAAGACTATGGAATGAAGTTTTTCCATTTTTCTGTGTCTCACATCTAGCGTGTGCATAAAAGCTGCTATTAAAAATAATAGAATTTCCTCTTAATATTGAAATATTTTTTTAGTTCATGATCTTTGATATCATTTGGTAGATTTTCTCTATTTTTGTCTTTCTATTTTTGTCTTGTGGCCTCTCCTTCTTCACCGAATTTTTAAATGCATGTGTGTGCATTGACTGGTTACAGAAATGCTTCAATTATTAAAGAAAAATTTGAATGTTCCCTAATGAATATTAGCCAAGTCATTTAAGAATTCATTTCATTATCCAGTAAAGACATTACCTCTCCCTTTAAAATGGTCTGGTCTATATCAATGCTTCTTTCTCCAACTATGAATCAAAATTATTGCAACATGAATATGCAACATTTTCCCTTATAAATTTCATGTATTTATACCTTTATGTGATACACGGTTCCAGTCTTGCATTGCTATTGTTTTTTTATTGTACTAAATATTTTACTGAACAATAACAAGAATAATAACTCATACATACAACAAATTTATTCTTTCTTTTCAGGACATATTCAATATCACTGACTAGATTTATTCGTTCTTATCCATGGGGAAAAACTGGGCCACATTCTCAATTCTGTCAGTGAATTTTAATGACAAGAGACATCTTACTTCAATAGTTTAAAAATACTGTTCAATATAATTTAAAAATTCTCAACTCAAGCAAAGCCCAAGCAGAAAATGACAGTCTCCCTGAGTTGAAGAGACAGAGTTGCTAGTTGGGGAATTGTTATGGTGAAATGACTGAAATTTGCAGAAGTGAGCATCAGAAGGGGAAAGCCACGCAGAACAAAGAGCATGAGAAATATGATTACAGTTCTTGAATCTCTGGTTGAATGCCAAACTGCACTTGCAGAAGGTGAGGTCCTGAGAGGCTGGAAAGAACAAATACAAACACTTTCCATGATGCTATGAGCCAAGCAACTACTAGTACTACAATGGGTTTGGAATACCAGAGTTCTGACCATTTAAAGTGGAAGCACCTCACTGAACACATGAGTTGTCAAGTGGAGAATTCAAAAAAGCACATCACTTACGTAAGAATAAGTCAACATTGAGGTGATGGCTGCTCCAGATCTGCTCCACAAGCATTTTTCAAATGTGTTTTTTAAAAATGAGCCTCACACAGATTAAAGCCGGTCTAATATGAACTCATTGTTCCTAAACAAATCTCAAGAGCTAACAAGAGAGTAAGAAAAAGTCACACCAAAACCGATTAATTTGTACAATTAATATGAACTAATAAAAAAAAAATTTTAAAAAGAGTCAAAAAGAGCTATAGCAAAATCCAGGTATGTGACAACAAACAGCTAATGGTGTCTCACACTCAAAATCACAAGACATCCCTATAACCTGAAATCAAGAGAAAAATCAGTCAATAGAGACCAACATCGAAATGAAACATAAGAAGACGTTTAAAATAATTAAAATATGAATTTATAAGTATATTCAAGTACTTCAGGAACAAGAAAGTATTTAAAGGATCAAGAGCTTAAAAAGAGAAATAAACATACATGTCTATATCAATAGGCAGACATCCCATAAATTAAAATATAAAGCCAAAATGAAATTTAAATTGACGGATTTAACAGTAAATTAAGCACTGTAGAAGAAAAGATCTGTGAACTTGAAGACATTGCCATGGGGACTGTTCAAACTAAAGCACAAAGATAAAATGACCTCCAAAATCAAAAGCCAACTAACAAAGCAAACCTCAGTGACCTGTGGGACAATGCCAAGTGGTACAAAGTATTGTAATAAAAGATTTAGAATGAGAAGAGAGGAGGTAGACGAAAAATAAATGGCTAAAATTAAATATTTTGTCACCAGCAGGCTTGCACTGCATGATAGAAAGTTATTCAACTTGAAAGAAAATTATTCTGGACAGAAAGCATATATCTAGACAAAGAAACTTAAAGTTCCAGAATTGCTTTACATGTGGATAGCTAAAAACAGTATTCCCAAAATTAAGAAAAATTCTTTAAGTAAGTATAGGCTGATTAATTTAAAATAACTGAATCATGGCTTTAGAATGTATGGAAATGATAATATATAGACAGCCAAAAGGATGGCTATTGAGGAAACAGGAATATACCATTATAGGTTTTCTGCATTAAATGAAAGTAGCACGATATTATGTAATGTTCATCTTCGTTAGGTTAAACAGAAGTATTATGAACCTTAGCCCTACTACAATAATAATAGAGGGCTATTGCTGATGACTTAACATAAAAGGAAACACAAAACATTCAATCAATACTGAAAAAGGCAGTTTGGAAAAAAAGGAAGAGAATAAAACAGAATGAAATAAACTAATAAAAACACATTATAAGATGGTAGACTTTTAAAGCTGATAATGGCAAATATTAGTCAAATCATAGACTAAATCCTCAAATAAAAAGGTGGACATGACATGAATGATTTAAAAACCCAGTAAGGTGCCAATTGTTTTTTTTTTTTTTTAAAGAATCCCATGTCACTTTAGTCATTTAATTTTAAAGTTATAAAGACACAGTGAGGCTAATAAGTAAAATAATAAAAAGGAAAAAATATATCAGGAAAATTCTAATCATAAAAATTATTATCAAACAAGATAGACTTTAGAAGAATGAATGTTATCAATAATAAGTATATTTAATAATAATAAAAATGTTAATTCAACAAGAAAATATACTACAAAACTGATATCAAAACTACCTAATGGTTTTTCTTCCAGTCATACAGATTTGTTTTTCTTGCTCTCTTTTTCTTTTTGTGGAATCAGGGATTAGACCCAGGGCCCCATGCATGTGACACTCTTATCACTGAGCTACATTTCAACCCTTGTTTTTTTCCTTTAACACTAAAAATTGATCCATTAGAATAGAAAAAAATAAACAACATGACTTAATCATTGCAACAGTAAAATGTGATAACTTTCATCACTCATTCATAAGAAAGATATTCCCTAAAGTAAGAATAGAAGGGAATTCTCTCAACTAGATGAAAGTCAGGGATAAAAATCTTTTAGATTATATCATGTTTGATGTTGAAAACTAAACATTGTCCCAAAGATCAAATTATGCTCTCCTTCTTTATTTTTAATATTTTGCTACAAATTCTAGCTAGAAAAACAAGACAAAGAGGAAAAAGAGATGCAGATTATTCGTATTCATGGACAATATAATACCAAAGCCTGTCACCTCACAATGTTTGCTCACTGCCTCTGCCACCAGAGAGCGAGGGTCTCTGTGCAAAGAGGGAAGAGGGAAGACTCAGAGTATTCTCCATCTTGAGGGAGGCACTAGTGCTATGGATATCGCTCAACTTTTGGAACTGTGCAGTTAAGAAGAGTGTTTCCTGTAAGACAATTGTGTATTGATAAAAATGACTTTAAAAATCTCCTAACATTAAATTTGAAGCAACTGCCTTTGCAAAGATTGGTTTTGCTTCAGGCTTCAGAGATAGCCTGGAAAAGTGGAGAAACTACTTGTCTTCTCCTTGGAACACTGTATTTCCTCTTTCAGTCATGTATTTTCTACATATAATTCTGATCTCTCCATAATTGGTACCAGGGAATACATGGATCAAAAATAGGGCATTTTTTTTATTGGTGCATAACAACTGTATAGAATAATATGATTCACTGTGGTGTATTCATACACACATATGATATATTTTGATCATTTCCACCTCTCATTTTATCAAGTACCCTTCCCTTCCTCTCTCCCTTATCTGCTGCTTCTTCTGTAATGGTCTCACATGGCTGATATAGCTATAATTTATCTCTGCTACTTTTCCTTACTGGGATTTTTTTTTATGTGTTCCTCAAAAGACTCTCTCATTGGCAACTTCCAAAGTTAATTCTCTTGATTAAAATGATACCTTTTCCTTAAAAAGTTTCAAACTCAGCTCTTAGGCTTCTCTCATCTGGTCCCTACTGCCCTACTAGGACTGGGAAGACAAAATGTGACTGTGTCCTCACATGTGTGTGATTTGATTTTAGGTGATCATATTTGATCATATATATAAAATATGGCAAAAATTCTGCTGACAAATTGTGACAACCCCAATCCTGGAGCTTAAAAATGTGGTGAGCTTTAGAAATGTATTTGGGTTGGAATTTTAGCCCTTATATGAGCACACCTATCCAATATTGCCCTGATACCAGTCCAGTCTCTCAGCAGTAATCTACTTTGGCATATGCCCCAAACATACAAAATTGTCTTATTACTATAGAAATTGCAACTTCCCAACATATTATCACTTTGCTTCTACACGAGATGAAGATTTAGTTTTTTGCTTTTAGTTTTTCAGTTGTGTGTCCTGTGTCAATAGTTCTTCTTCCCCTAGAGTTCCAGGATACATATTAACACATTCCAATGGAACCCTTTAGGATCTCCTACTTCCATATGAATTTCAGAGACCCATACCTTCAGTTTTTCCCCTGACAATCTGAAAAAAACTTCCATTAAAGCAGTCCTTATTCTTGGTTTCTTACTTCCACCTACATTCATAACTGGAAATTATAGTAAGCTGATGTTAAAGGACTTAATTCTGAACCTTTGAAATTCCTACATAGACAGTCCAGCATAATGACTTAGAAGTAAATTTATGATAATTGACAATGAATTGTGTTCAAAAAGTGAATTTGGCTTATTCATCTTCAAAATAAATAGTAGGTCTGTAGTCTAAACCCCTTTTAAGGTAGGATAGTGTGTTTGCCTGATTTGCTTTGGCCAGTGAACTGTGAGAAGTGATATGTGTCACTCCCAGGCTAAAAACATGACAAAAGCAATTTCTCATACCTCCACCTACCTTTTTTCTTGGTAAAGTTACCCTAAATACATACTTAGATGAAGTCTAGGTCCCTAAATGTCTATAAAAATTTAAGTCCCCAAAACCTAAATGTCTGCTGAAATTTTCTTGAGAATGCAATAATGCACATGAATCAACTACTGTTCTACTGAGATTTATTGGACTCGGTGAGAATATTCATAATAACCTAAACTAGTTCAGAGACTAAATCAGCTTTGTATCCACTGTCAGATCTCTGAGATGAAACATTTTCAGGAAAATAATTTTTAATATTGTTATTATTCTACTCTATTATTTTATTGTTATTATCAGATTTTATTAAATTATCATTATACCAATGGAGCAATCTTACTGCAAATATTTCTTCACAGATCATGCAATTGACATCTGCCTGCCAAGTGACAGTTACTGTGCTCTAAAAAATAAAATTTCTTTCAGGCCCATAAGCTGAAAACCAAGTCTTAGGGTGCAGAGTTACATTATTTGTTCAATATCACAAAATATCTGAGAGGCATACAGTTCATTTCAAATAATCAGCTTATATAAAAATAAGATGTGATCCATGACTTTCTTTTAAAATCATAATTTACTTGTCATGGGCATCCAAATACTTTTGAAACCACTGTAAAATCCAGGATCAAAATCTTAAAGAAATCTTAAGTTATTTAGCATTTAAAGCAACATCTGAATTCAGCTTGGCTCTAGTTCCTTCCATTTCTGAACTTCTAGAATTCTACCTAAAGATTCTCTAACTTCTGCTTCACTATGTCCAAAGACAAAGAACAACTTACTTCATTGTAGACTATGCCACGATTAAACTGTGTAAAAGGATTAGAAAGTTCCTCATTATGTTGTATTGATATCTCCTTTCCAATATCATTGGTTCTTTCTCCTAATTCTATGTTCTGTGAAAACAATCCTTCATATTGTTTAAAGGCTATCAAATTATGATCCTTTCATGTCCAATTTCTAAAAATAGTCTATTAACTATCTCCCTCTTCCACTCTTCCATCCAAATCTGTTGTCCTCCTGCATTTGAGACCTGTTTTTAGCATGACCAAACATCATCAAAACATCTAAATGATTTTTTCCTTACTCTAATAAAAATATTCTTTTTTTATTAGAGTAAGGAAAGTTCATGTCTTCTTCTTTGATGCATATCCTGTCAAAGCTACATTTGGTGATGGAAATGTTCTAAAATGAGATTATGCAGATCATTGGCCCAATTCTTAGTTTACTGTCCATATATTTTATCATAAATGTTCAAACTCAAAAGAATAAAAATTATCTCTGATTGCTCTTCAAAATTTCAAAGAATAAGAAAAAAATGTTGCCTTGTTTTTATTAAAATTCACATAAGAAAGCTACATATTCTAAACCTTAAAAGATAGGAAGAATATTTGCAAAATCTTGACTCTAAAACCTATCCATCAAATACCCTTGGAACAATACCGAGCATGAGTTGACTGCTGACAATATTTGGCATCTAAGGAAAGTCTCACATGGTCATCTAGATGATGCTACAGGATTCACAGGCTTTGCAAAAGATGTAGATACCTTCATTGAATCTCCAGGAAAATAATCTCTCTAAGCAAAGATGGATAAATTCCTGGAGATAGTCCCCACTTCTAAAAAATTTGATATTCTCACAACTTAATAAGTAGATCCTGCTGTTTGACTTATCCTTCTATAACAAAAACCAGCTTGTTTGATATTATTCTTCTTTGTGAAAAGTGAAACTTAAGTCAATCTTCTGAAAAGAGTGACAGCATTTCACTTTTATAAGTCATTTAAGATGGAAAGTAATTTCTGAGTGCATTTAATAGCTCATTAATTTTTAGTGATCAGACACAATGGGAGTTTATTTATCAAAAATAGTAATTTTATTTTATATTTTAATTTGAAATGGAAAATATTAGAAATATAAGCCAAAATAAATTAAATTTCAAAAGACTATCAAGAGATGCCATATGTGGATTTTCTGCTAATTACCCTGTATTCTAAATTTTAAACTCCCATTTGCAAAGACTTCAATACCCACAGCAGTTTGGGGCATAGAGATGAAGCTTCAATGCTTATGGTTACTTTTTTCCTTATTGTTATTGTTGTTGTCACTATATTTTTTACAGTTAAATAATACTCTGAATTTTACAATTATTATTGTTTCCTCTTAAAGCATGCGCAATTAAAACTTCTAGTTCATTACACTTACAATGTTTTTCTTCTGATTACTCCTGGTCTCCTCCATTAGACAAAGACAAAGGAACTTGAAAAATACACTTATTTCTTTTATTGTAAATACTAGTCTTTGTCCTGGAAGCCAAAGGAGTACCTGCAATGATCTTACTTGACTTTTGTTTGTTTGTTTATTTTGATTTAAAAAAATAAATGACAGCAGAATGCATTACAATTCTTATTATACATATACAGTAAAATCTTTCATATCTCTGGTTGTATAGAAAGTATGTTGACATCAATTCATGTCTTCATACATGTACTTTGGATAATGATGTCTATCACATTCCACCATCCTTGCTAACCCCCTGCCTTCTCCCTTTCCCTCCCACCCCTCTGCCCTATCTAGAGTTTGTCTATTCGTCCCATGCTCCCCCTCTCTACCCCACTATGAATCAGCCTCCTTATATCAGAGAAAATATTTGGCATTTGTTTTTTTGGGGATTTGCTAACTTCACTGAGCATTATCTTCTCCAATGCCATCCATTTACCTTCAAATGCCGTGATTTTATTCTCTTTTATTGCTAAGTAAATTCTATTGTGTATATATGCCACCATTTTTTTTTATCCATTCATCCACTGAAGGGCATCTAGGTTGGCTCCACAGTTTAGCTACTGTGAATTAGGCTGCTATAAATATTGATGTGGCTGTGTCCCTGTAGTATGCTGTTTTTAAGTCCTTTGGGTATAGACAGAGGGATAGCTGGGTCAAATGGTGGTTCCATTCCCAGATTTCTAAGGAATCTCCATACTGCTTTCCATAATGGCTGCACCAATTTGCAGTCCCACCAGTGTACCTTTTTCCCCACACCCTTGCCCACACTTATTGTTGTTTGTCTTCATAATAGCTGCCATTCTGACTGGAGTGGGATGGTATCTTAGAGTATTTTTGATTTGCATTTCTCTAATTGCTAGAGATGATGAACATTTCTTCATATATTTGTTGATTAATTGTATATCTTCTTCTGAGAAGTGTCTGTTCAGGTCCTTGGCCAGTTTGTTGATTGGGTTATTTGTTGTTTTTTTTTTGTACAGCTTTTTGAGTTCTTTATATACCCTAGAGATTAGTGCTCTATCTGATGTGTGAGGGATAAAGATTTGCTCCCAGGATGTAGGCTCTCTGTTCAGATTGTTTCTTTTTTTTTTCTTTTTTTTTTATTGGTTGTTCAAAACATTACAAAGCTCATGATATATCATCTTTCATACATTTGACTCAATTGGGTCATGAACTCCCATTTTTACCCCAAATACATATTGCAAAATCACATCGGTTACACAGTCACCTTTTTACATAATGGCATATTAGTGACTGTTTTTTCTGAGAAAAAACGTTTTAGTTTCAATCCATCCCATTTATTGATTCTTGGTTTTAATTTTTGTGCTATAGGAGTCTTATTAAGGAAGTTGGGACCTAATCCCACATGCTGAAGTCTAGGGACTACTTTTTCTTCTATTAAATGCAGAGTCTCTGGTAACTTTTGAAAAAAGGATTGCCCATGTGTGTATAAGGTAAGATGGGTGGATTGCCAGTGGCAATTAAAAGTGCAAGTAAGTGGTAAGATTTAACATCACCCAGCCATAACTAGCTCTACATTAAAGTATTCCAATTATATGGACAAAAATAGCCGCATTAATAGAATACACTAAAATATTCATGGATAAATTATGATTTGAGACTTGCTTCAAAAAGTCTAAGTGGAGGAAGTAAACAAAATAATCTTTGGCACAAGTCCAGAATTGCTGACATTGGAGATTTAGGTGTGTGAGGTCAATAAAGCATTTTGTATACTTTTTTAATACTGTTGATATTTCCACAGTAAGAAGTTAAAACAATGAATAGCCTAGATGGATATTTTTCAATTGTGCCTTTGCTTTTTAACAGCTTAATGGACTTGGGCAAGTTGTCCCACCTCCTTGGTAATCTATTCCCTGAACTAAATAATGCAATAATAACTTTCACCCTGTCTTAGTCAGCTTTTTGCCATTGTGACCAAAAATACCTAACAAGAACAACTTAGAGGAGGAAAAGTTTATTTTTGACTTGTAGATCCAGAGAATTAGAATAAGGCCAACAGACTCCATCGCTCTGGGCCCAAGATGAGGCACAACATCATGGCCAAAGGACTCTGTGGAGGAAAGCTGCTGACCTCATGGCAGCCAGGCAGCAGAAAGAGATAGAAAAGGGGAAGGGACCACAGAGAAGATGAACCCTTCCAGTGCACAACCACAGAGACTAAACTCTTCCAGACCTGCCTGCCTCAGCTGCCTACAGTTACCACCCAATTAGTCCAAACGAGGATGCACTGCTCAGGTTATGGGTTTCACAATCCAATCATTTCACTTCTGGGCATGCCTGCATTAACACAGGAGCTTTTTTGGGACACCTCATATCCAAATATAATGCATGATGTGGCAGTATTCGAAGTGCTGTATATGTAAGCAATCTAGTATAATATAAAACCAAGAGTCAGCAAATGGTGCTCATGGTCTAATTAACAGACCTTCATAAGGAGGTCTTTAAGAGAATCCGATGACATATTGTATACAGATCCCTTACCACAAAGATATGCTTATAGCAGTCACTGAAGGATGAATTTTAATTTCCATCTCTCTTTGCTTTAACCAGAAACAACCAAGGATCTTCTGACAGCATACTGAAAACAGTAGAAAGCTGACTCCCTTAAAAAATAGATTATTTGTGTTCTTTCAAAGTATTAAAGAGCCTTTGTGACTCTTTGAATATTTTTATGGAGAAACTGGCCCTGGATATTATTTATTTTGTTAGATATTGTATTCACAAATACCTTTGTAGAGATTATGGTCACAGATTTCTAGATGTCTTCCCATGAAGGGTTTTATGAAAAGAAATATTCTGAAATCCATTTGAGCTTCTTATTGCTCAGCTATAATTTCTTTATAAAAGGCATTATTTCAGTCACCTTGTTACCTATGTGCAAAAATAGAACCTGTGTTTGGTTAATTTCAGAAAAGTTACTTGAGCACAGAACAGATAAGTCATTGAGGATAAGCTCTCTCCAACATTAGCTCACCACCACGCCCTTTGTGCTTAGCATAATTACAATTATGAACTTGTATCTTTTTTTTCCTTTTCTCTTTTTCTCACATAAATGCATGAAAATTTGTAAATAGGCCTGGGCAATGGTTCTGTGAGACTAGCAATAATATTTTCTTCAAGATTTTGTGATCAGGACTGTTGTAATGAAGCACACCAGTAATCCCAGCTGTTTGGGAGGCTGAGGCAGGAGGATTACAAATTCAAAGCCAGCCATGGCAAAAGCAAGGTACTAAGCAACTCAGTGAGACCCTGTCTCTAAATAAAATGCTAAAGAGGGCTGGGGATGTGGCTCAGTGGTCAAGTGACCCTGTTTTCAATCCCTAGTACCCCCTCAAAAAAAAAAAAAAGACTTTATGATGAATTGTTTTCTTGTCATTTGGAGCCTGGAAGACTAGGTTAGGAATAAACCAAACCTATAAACATATAGGTTTTGCAATGTAGTGCTAGAGTGTATGTAAATCACTACCTTGCTAAATCCTTGATCATTTATTCACCGAATTTGTGTATTGAGAAGAACTTGAAAAGTTTTTCTATGTGAAACTCATTACAGATAGAGCAATTTTTAAAAAAAGGTCCAGATATTTTCATGGATTTTAAAATCTAGTGTGGGGCACAATTAAACAACAATATTAATAGTAACAACCATACCAATCATACACGTGTTCATTAATTTTAATTGTTGCATGTCCTATGTAGGAATTTCAGGTTATAATTATGAGTCTCTAACAAGGTGCCCTAAATCCACCCTGAGCATAACACATCTAAGAGATGTGTAATTTCCATAAAAATTCATTTTGTGACTTTGCATCACTCTGCTGGGTACTGCAGGAGGTGCTGACCTGACAGAGTATCTTTTCAATATCTTTTGATACTGGACCAATCTAAAGGACAACATTGATTGGAGCTTATGGGACGAGGCAAAAGGACACATGTTCCACTGAAGGTGGTATTTTTGGAAGTAGTTGAATCTCTTTGAGGTCTTCGGCTTTTCTTCTTACCATTTGGTCTCTTGTCATTTTAACTTTTCCACTGAACCTCAGACCTTAAGCTCCAACAATTCTACTCCTTCCTGGGTTTTGTCTGTTTGTCTGTTTGTTTTTCCTTTGCAGTGCTGGGAGTCAAACTCTGTGCTGCACTTCTAAGCTGGCAAGCAATCTATACTAAGCTACAATACTTCCCCTTTATCTCTCGGCTTAGGAATGGCAATAGCCACCTGTTATGGTTTAGATTTGAAGTATTACCCAACAGCTTACATGAGAGATAGTACAAGAAAGTTTAAAAGTGAAATGAGGAGGTCATTGGGTCATGAAAGCCTGACCTAATCAGTGCATTATTCTGCTGATAGAATTTAACTGGAAGGTAACTGTAGGCAGGTAGGGTGTGGCTGGACAAGGTGGGTTCCTAGGGGCATGCCTTTGTGGTACATATTTTATCCTTGTTGATCAAAGATTTCTGTTTCCTGGTGCCATATACCCAGTTGCTTTCCTCCACCATTGTTGGAATAACTTCCGATCTACAGCTAGCAGCTACAAGCAACTAGGAGTGCCTGAAAAATCTATACTCATACAGGCCTGACAGGAACACCTGCAGGATGGGGCACTCTGCTCTAGTGAGGCGTCTGTGAAACCACATCCTCAGTGATTGAGGTTAGTGTTGCCAGGCTACAAGGCCAGGAAACCAAGAGTCGGGTGCTTCAGGGCATGAAAACCCCAACTCATAAGTTCCCCTTTCCATAGGGCAATGATCCTACCAATCTGACTTCCACTGCATAGCAATATTTAGAACTGCCTCATAGTGCGGTTACATTAGACATAAGATGATTAGTTTCTAGATGTTGTATAACCTGTTTGCTTATGTATGATTGGAAGATGCATTCTATATCAATTGTAATCACTTCTGCATTAAATGAGCTACTGGACGTCGGCTGAGGTTGCCACCTGCCAGTTCTCTCACCAGTTCCAGGTGTCTGTGTGTTGACTCTGTGTCTGTATCCCCCGCGACGGAGGTAGCCAAGTGACCAACTCAACCAAACCAGTGACCAGATAAAACCACACACCATGCTTCTCTGCCATGATGTTCTGCCATACTCTGGACCAAAAGCAATGGAGTTGGCCATCTATGGACTGAGACATTTGAAGCCATGAGCCTCCAAATAAAACTTTTCCTCCTCTATTTGTTCTTATCAGGTTTTTTGGTCACAGAAGCACTATTGTCAATCTTTAGGTTGCATTTCTACTCCCTGTTTATATTCTCAGCATATCCTATCATCTTTAAATCCATTGTCTTGCATCAAAATTTTTGTTTTAAATACTCATGAGAATTTTGAAGCATTAATTTTTATCTCTAAAGGAAACTATCTAACAACAACAACAAAAAAAAATCAACAACTTTAAGCTTCTTAGTTCGGATGGAGAAAAGACAGATTGTAAGATATTGTCCAATGAGAGTTCCATAAGGGTAAAAAGTGCTATAGAGAAAACTAAAAGTGGATTTAGGAATTGTAGAGAAAAGCACAACCATTCATGGCTTGACTCTGGAGTTGACATTTGAGCACATTTGACCCCACAAGTCAACTGTTCAAATTCCTGGTAGAGAGAAAGGCAGCCTTGGAGAAGGAACCACACGTCCCCTGACCCTGAGGTTGGGATGCTTGTGACAGAGTTTTCAACAAGGAGAAAACAGAAAGGACCTTCTGTTTAGTTTCAAACAGTTCTTATAAGAACTTCTGGAACACCGAAACTTCTATTTTCTTTTACATAAATTGTGAATAATAGTATCACTCATCTTTCAGAATAATAGTGAAGATGTCAATGCATAGCGTGTGCAAAGTGCTTAACCCACACCAGGCTCATAATGATCACATCGATTTATTATTATCATCATCATTTTAGTATTACTGTGGACTTCTTTGTGCTTTCTCTTAAATCAGGGCTACCTTCCCCAGTAGAAAAGAAGAGCTTTCCTTGGTCCACTTACACTTCTCTTTTAAAATGTAGGTTGGACTATATGGTAGAACCAGTGGGGTTAATTCAAAGCGCAACTTGCTCTCTTAACCTGAGAATGAAATCGCCTTGATTAATTACTACTGCATTCACTGGAATTAGATGGAAAATACCTTTGATTGCAAGGGTCTTTGCATTAATGACTTAATAGCTAAAGACTCTAACACTGAGGCTATATTAAAGCTTGAACTTCTTGTGAAATGAAAGTTGTATGTTCCAATCTACTTATATTATCTAATTTGAGAGAATTAAATAAATGTGAAGTTTCTAATCTTCACTTATATGCAACTGAAGCAAGAAATTTTTGTTCATGTTGCAATATCTCTGTCAGTGAATATGATTTCTCAAAACCAAAGGAAAGCCATACGGATTTATATATTTATATATATATATACATATATATATATATATCAATCACATAGATGAATAGATATACACAAAGCAATATGATGTTTATACAATTACTCAAATAATGAGCATTATGCTTCTAGAAATGCTTTCATTCTCCTCATTTCATTTTCATGAAAATAGAATTCTTGTTTGCCCAAATTAGTCTTTTTTTTTCAAATTTCTTAGTCATCTACTGTCTGTTAAGGCACCGTTTCCAATACTGATTGCCTCAACTATCTATTTCATTTTGCCTGAGAAAATAAAACCAAAGAGATATTGCAGATTTACTTTCTCATTCCAAAGTTCTCATTTTAAAAAGCAGCAGTTGGTTTGTGTTCAAGTGTTGCTTTTAAGTGCCCCTCAGCTCGCTCTTTTAATTCTGCTGCACTCTCTTTAATATGTTGAGATCACTAGATATTCCCGCTGTGTAACCTTCCACCTACCTACCTCGGGTCTGCCACTGTCTTCTATAGGCCTTTAAGCTCTCTGCAGAAAGATCAAATCATTAACGGTATTAAAGATGTCACAGTAAAATTGTTATCTATGCTGGAAATGCTACTTGGGTAAAGAAAAGGAAGAGATTTTTAATTGGAAGGCTTGCAGCTGGAAACCTCAACAGAGCAAGCATTTGTGTTTCTTTATGCTTATTGGGGTGAATAGTGTTTTAGTTTGGCAGTGTGTGTTTGGAAATCAGAGGGACCTATTGTATACATCCTTTTGAAGTTTGAGAGTAGAAGCTGTGCAAAACCAAATTATATTTGAAACAATAGGAAGAGACTGTTAACAGTCACCACAGTTTTTTCACAAGGGCATTGAGCAAGAATGGGTTTTATAAAGGGTCCTGCAAACCAGCTCCCCAACTTCCCAACCACACAGCTATATGACGATTCCATAAAGTGATGTTGAACTTTTATCAAGGGTTGTGATTGAATAAATGGACCCTTGAACAGTATCCATGAATTATAATGGATTAATTTAAGTCTAACTTGTCTTTCCTTTTCCTTTAAAACCACTAAAAAAAGTGATAAAACATCATTGTGAAAATTGAGAACGTTAATGTTCTGGCTCGATCCCATTCCTAAGCCAGAGTCATAAACTTCACAGAGATCATTAAGATCAAGCCCTTACTTAGTAGGTTTTGCACTTATACAGATGTTATTCAATAACCCCTACTGTAGATGGGAGTATAATAATCCATCTACATCATGACCTGAGACTCAGAGAGTCTGAATAATTTTCTAAAATCCGTTTTGTTCTTTAGAAATAGCATGGGTATCTAGGAATCCTGGTTCCACAGCCTACTCTGAAGAATTTAAAGGTCTTCATGATTGTCATAAAGATATCATGGCCATTTAAACACCTTGAAAGGTGACCTCATGCTCATAACATCATTTGTCTTCACAGAAACTCTCATGGTAGGAGTTATATTGATCTTAAACTACAAGAAGCAATTGTTGACACAATGTTTTTGATTATACATTCTGGAATCAGACTTGTTAAGTTTGAACCTGGCTTTCCAATTATCAACTAAGTGGGCAAGTCACTTACCCCCTATTTACTTTAGTTTTACCATCTGTAACATGTCGGAAATAGCAGTCCTAACCCGAGTGAATGCTAATGATTTTTAATGAATATGTGCAACCTGTAAGCTAGAAACTGTATTTAGTCTGTTCTAAGCTTCGTCTCATTTAGCTAATATATTCATTTTTATCATGCACTATTTCTATTCGTTCCCATTAGTTATTGGTCAGAAAAATCATCAGCATCCTTTGGAAAAGGAAAATGCTGAGAGTAAAAACATTGAACTAATTTATCCCATAAACAGGAGTAGAGGACTGGTTATCCATGTCTGTCTGTTGCCAGAATGTATCTTCTGCACACCGAAATCTCTCTTCCCCAAAGGAATTTCTAGAGTATATCTTGGACCAATAGAGAGAGAAGCAAGGTGTTTTCATTGAGATGAGAGGTCCCTTCCCAAAACTCATGTGTGAGATAATGTGAGAGGGTTTAGAGGTGAAATGATTGGATTACGAGAGCCTTCAACTAAACAGTGCATTAATTTGCTGATAGGGATTAACTGAGAGGTGACTATAGACAGATGGGGCATGGCTGAAAGACATGGATCATTGGAGGGTGCATGCTTTTGGGTTCATTTTTGTCCCTTTCTTTCTCTACTTCCTGGTAACATGTCCCCACTGCTTTTCCTCTGCCACATCTTTCTGCCATATTCTGCCTCACTCAGGCCTCAGGGAATGATCAGTTGTGTATGGACTGAGACCTCTGAAACCATAAGCTCTAAAATAAACTTTTTCTTCCTCAAAATTGTTCTTGGCAGATTTTTTTGGTGACACAAGCGAAGAAGCCAAAACATAAGGGAACACACCATTTTGTGTTCACATGTTCATTTTATTACATCTCATGGTGGTATTACCTCTGTCATTCCAATCTCTTCACCAGAGCAGCTAATTTATATTTTGTTAGTTCAGGTCTGATGCAATACAGAAATGTTACCATTTGAGCAATGGCTCTTAGAAACCCCAGGCTTTTTTTAACCTATGAATATGGGAACTCAGGACATGTAGAGCAGCAATTCTGTCTATGCTCTAACCTCCTGCAGGTTACAGACTTGCCTACAAAGCAATTTGTTTTCAAAGGAATTCAAGAAGGAAGAGTTTTGCTGCTTTTGTGAGTGCTTCCTTTTTTATGTTGTTGGTAGGAGAGGAAATGCACTCACTGCCTGGAATAACCCCAAATGCAGCAATCCTGAGGTCTCAAGGTAACTATTCACATCCCCATGTGGTTTGGGTTTCTGCAGAATTATCCCACTGAGAGGACAGTGGGAATATGAGGATTTAAACAGCGTGAGTTCCTTTCCACTCTCTTCCCAGCAAGGGCACATTCTCTACGGAGGGACCCCAAGTTGATTGACAAAGAAAATGTAATCTATTCAACAAATGATTTCTCTTTCTGCCTTTAGTGGTTAGGCCACCCTCAACATCCACTCTACTGGTCTTTATCATCTTCAAAGTGGAATTTTCAAAGGTGCAAGAAGTCCCACATGCATTCTACGCCTAAGTATATTCAACCAAAGTTCTGTGGGAAGTCTGAGGTGGGAAGGGGACTGTTGGATGACAGGAGATGACTTTCCTTGTACTTGTTTAGTCTCTCTGTGTGTGTGTATGCACATGCGCATGTGGTGATGGATATTAAACTCAGGATCTCACACATGCTAAGCATGTGCTTCATAAGTGAGCTACACCCCAAGTCCTATGTTAACATTTAATCCAGGCACATTAGACCTCTTTTACATAGATACTTCAAATATTTGCAAAATAGAGAAACCAAAGAAGCCAGAAGAGAGAGCTCCACTGATAATAGTTACAGAGTGTCCTTTCACATCCTGTCTGTGAGACAAAACCAAATTCCTCAATGCAATACCACTGGTTTTAGAATTTAAATGACTGGAGTTTGAATCTGACCTCCTCTGCAATCTTGGACAAATCTGTTCATGTCACTCAAGTCTCTACAAATGTACAATGGAACAATAATATCTCCTTTAAATATTGTCATAAGAATAAAAGGAGATAAGATATATAAAGCACCTGACCTGTAGGGGGCATCCAATTAGTGTTAACCTAACTCTGCCCCTGGCTCCCAACTTTTCCCTCAAACTCACTCGCCCCCACCTACACACCCACAGACAGTGAATTCTACCTTTGCCATTTAGTTACCACTCATCAGCTTTATGACGTTAGGGCAATTACTTAACCTCAATTTTACTGAGCCTTAAATTCTACAGCTTTGTAAAAAACATAACATGTCTTCTCATGGATCTTTGGGGTAAACAAGGAATGGAGAGTGGCACCATCATTTGTAAGGTAAGATGCAGTAATGAGTACACGGTGTGGGTCTAACACGCCCTGCTATAGTCTCCAATTTACACAAGCCTACTGAACAACCAGCCAAGATGCAATATTGGCAATATTGACTATGCTTATTGTGACTACAGAAACTTTCTTTTTGCTTTCAATGATGATAAAAATTTCCAGGTATTTGGTACCAGAAAATGTTTACTTAATCTTTTGAAGATTTTTGTAAATGTAAATAAATAATACTATGAAGATGAATTATTAATAAGCTTTTTTAGAGGAATATTGAGCTTTGGAGCATTTTACTAACTTGCCTAAGGTCATATCACTAACATGTGTTATGTTAGGGAATCAATGCTATGATCACATCTTAAAAGTCACTGCTTTTAACTGTCTTCCCCTTTCTCATGTTATGTTAGTTGACCAGTTAGTCTAAGTCTCTATTCATAGCACTGTTCCACAAAACTTTATATACTTCAGGATGGATAGGGGCAAAGAAATGTGCTAGCCATACATTGAATAGTGGATCCTAGGGGATTTATACTGGTATTTGGCAATGCAGGATCCATATTTTAAAGATGATCAAGTTGCCTAGGTCAAGAGGGTCTCTGAAGCAGCTTTCTAACTCTTGGGAGCATGGCTGTAAAGGAGGTACAAAGATAAATTCTAAAGGTTAATAATGCCTCTCTCTCATCTTGAATGTTGGATTTTTTTATTGATCCCTGTTGCAATTCTGTCACTACTGGCTCTCTGAAACCCTGGAATAACTTGGCACAGTGGTGTCAAGTTATAAACTCGTGCTAAATGAGTTTTCTTGCACATAGATGATTCTAAAATGGTTTCTTCCATCTCTATAAACTCTTCTATTTCACATGAGAAAAATGAGGTTTGAAAGAGCACCATTTTTATCATATGCATGATAAGATCTTCAGAGTTCAGTCAGTGTTTGTAGGAATGGGAATTGTGAAATATTTATGTTTCTTCGAAAAACGTACACACCTCTACAGTTGCTATTGATTAAACATTTGCAATAAATCTCAGCTTTCTGGTCTTTCTATTTAGTTTATTTATTTATTTATTTATGTCCATGCCAACTAAGATGATTATTAACAAGACTACATTTTAACTCTAAGATTATTTTCCAACCTAAGAGAATGCGGACATAAAATGAACATATCTACACAGTTCATAATTGGAATGTCTGGGATTATTTTTTTTCTAACAAAGATAATTTATTACATGTGGGTGTTTTTTTCTTTTAAGGCTTATTATAATATGCAAAATCATTTTGAAGTTTTGCCTATTCTTTTTCTTATTTTGCAGACTCAGCCTTGCATTTACTCAAAATCTCCCCACCCCCAGTCTGTATCTTGCCTCAGTTTTAGCTGTGAATGCTAGCCTGTCCCTCACTTCACAATCTAATAGCACAAAGGTGTTTTCACATATATGTCTGTGTAGTCAAGCTATTCCCCTTATCTTTGATCCCTAAACTGGTAAGTCATGCACCTTTGTTAGGCACACTTACTTTGAAGAATCAGCCCTCAGCAATTTCTTTCAGACTTGAACATCAGAACTCCTTCTCTGTGTTATAGGCACACCTTGTCTATGTTCCTATCATTGTTTTAGTTATTAGATTTCTACTTTCAAGGCCTCAAATAAGGTATAGGACCCCCTATTCATTTTTAGTATGTCCAGGCCATTGTTGATCTGAACTTCTTTATTTGCATTATCAAACACTGTTTTTGGCATCTATATGCATGCATTTCTATATATTCTTCTTTGCTTTTCTTTTTTTTTCCCTTGGATTGGACTTCCACTAAAACTTTACTTCCTCTATTTGATAATCTCTGTAATATTCAGATCAGCTATCTCCTCTTAGAAATTATCATTGTTCTGCTCTGCCACCCTAATTCTCATTGTTCTGCTCTGTCACCCCAATTTTATTGGGGTTTGTTTATCTATGATCTTATTGTGCTTTCTGAAAAGCCAAGATTTTGATAAGCAAATCAATGGTTAGAGGGTAGAGTAAGATCTCCAACAGGATTACATTGATCTGTATCCACCATATTTGTTACAATATCTTTCCTGATAAGCCATAGGGAGGCCCACAGTCAACTTTCAAGTGGGCACAAATGGATGAATAAAATGAAGAAATGTATAAATGCAGATAGTTTCTATAATACTAGGCTACAACATTCAGAAAACATACTGAAGAGTATGAATGGCCAACATACATGCATTGAACATTTCTTTGCCATTTTGAGTAATGTCTTGATCACCTTACTAGATACTGACAGCTACATTATTAGATACTTGAAAATTATAATATGTGATAAAATCAGTTTTTGTATCATAGGGAAGCAGACATAGCCTAATGGTTTGGTGACCCCATGATTTGCTAGTCAAATACTTTAAAAATAAAAGGTACCATCACTATTAACAACTACAGTGTTAGAACAAGTGGCATAAACCTGGGCTCAACCAGGCAAATTCTCATGAAAATGTATCCTACATAATGGAAAAAAGTAATGCTTTAATGACACACATTCTGATGACATGGATTTCAATATCACAAGGCAAATGTGGTCATTGACCCTCTGAGATTTCCCTCTCAGAGATTTCTCTCTAAAGTGTTTCTGTTGTCTATGAACCTGGCTATAGCATATTTCTCTTAGTCACTTTCTCCTGCTGTGCATCATTACTGTGGTTAGATGGATCCATTCCTGAAGACTTACCTATATAAAAGAATGTCTACTGTATTGCTATTTTTCTGACTTTTCCCTTAAGAATGTATGATAGGACTATGTAACTACTTTGTTGATGTTCCTGGAATTTTACCACATACACACCAATGATATGTGAGCACGTGTGTGTGTGTGTGTGTGTGTGTGTGTGCGCGTGTGCCTTGATTTTGACAGTTAATAAAAGATATCATTTTTCTTTCTTGATGGAAGAATAAGTCCTGCTTTCCCAGAGATTTTGGGCATAGTCATAGGCTAAAGCCACCCTCTCCCAAAATAGAAATGTGAACCTCTATTGCTTTGTAAAACATTTTATCAATTTTTTTCTTTTAAGAAAACTGATGCTGAATAAAACGTATGTTGCTTATACACTTTTGTGTTGCATTAAAAAAAAGTCTCAAATAACTGTTCTTTCCAAAACTATTCTACTGGACAGTCTCCTACCCTGAATCTGGAATTAATCATAAATCTTACTTTGGTCTGCACGTAATACTACTTTGACCAATCTTACTGGAGGGATAGTAGAAAATGTGAAATTGCACCATATACTTGTCCTTGATCCTTCTATTTGGGAATCCTGCAGAGTCAATTGCACACATGTATATGCTGGTCTTCTGGATGATGAGATAGACATGGTAAAATCATTCCTACTGCCTATGTAACGTTCAGTCCATCATCACTTAAGTTACAAGACCTGAATAGACCTTCCATTCCAGTAGAGTCAGTTAGGAAAAATCATCCAGATGACTATTCACCAGTCATTAAAAGCGTTGTTTTATTTTACTATTTTTTTGGATTATTTTTTTGCATAGAAAATGCTAACAAATCATAAGTTGGTGCTTAAATATGTGTCATTATGAGAAAAACCTAAAATAGGTAGCATTAGCTTTAAAAACAGGTAGGTGTGCTTGCTGGAAAGGAAGATGAAAAGCTTTTAGCCATTGCTGGAAGAGCATCAAGGAAGTTATTATCTTCTTAGTAGAGGCTATTAAAGGGGTGGACAAAAAGCTATAGGAAACTAGCAAGATGGTCAACTGCACTATATAGCAGCAGAAAAAATTTGCCAAAATGTCTAGAGCAATGTGAATAATATATATATATTTTTTATTTTTGAAAGCATCTAATAAATTTGTGGACCTTGGCAGGACATTTTCCAGATAAAATGTTAGAAGTGCTAATTGACTTCTTATGACAACATATAATAAGGTACAAAAAAGAAAGTGGAGTTCAAAAATATAATGACAACAAAAAATAAGAGAAGTATTCATTTTGTAGATATCATTTAATGGAATGTAGGATATGGGGCTTCCTGGGTTAGAAAACAAAAATATTTCCCCTTTAGGTTCTGTCCTTCAATACAGTAAAAGATTCTCAAAGAATAAAGTGTTTGGGGCAGAAGTCCACAAACTATGGCCTATGGATGAAATATAGCCTGCCGCATATATTTGTAAGATTTTATTAAAGCTCAGCTCTGTCCATTGGTTAAGATGTTGTTTATTGGGTGCTTTCTCACTAGGAAAGTAGATCTGAGTAGATGTGACATAATGCACGGTGCTCACAAAGCTTTTTCTCATCCTGTATAAGAAAAGTTTGCCAAACATCTAGCACAGCATAAAAGATTTCAGGTGGCACTCATAGAGGTACCTCACAGTATGACCTTGCATAGAAGTGTTAGACACTTAGATGTTGTTGTTATTGCAGTTATTATTATGATATGAGCTCTGTATAAAGTAATCTTGGAGTGCCAAAGTGGGGTCCTGAGGTCCTAAAGAAAGCCATAAAGAAAAGAAAATATACATAAGTTATGATGGGAGGAAGTAAAATTAAGCCAACTTCATGTTATAAATGATTTTGACACTCTTCCTTGTGAATTTTAGCTAAATTATAGCAGTAGCTCAAGGTATAGGCACCTTCTACATGTCAGCCACCTTAAACACATTGCAACTAATTCTTATTATAATACTGTCAATAATTGATAATTATTATTATGCATCAGACTGGTAAATGCTTTACATCACTATCATATTTAATCTTTAAAATCATTTTATTAGACAGTAATAGCCTAACTCCACAAAGAAAACAACAAAAGCATCCAGTGCTTCCTTCAAGAATGGGTCCACAGAGATCACTGTTCCAGTTTATCATAATCTAAAACCTGTGGTATTCGGTTTACTGATATTTATTTTTTTTAATTTTTATTTTACCAGGGTCATCATGCATCGTGACAGAGAAAAGTACCAGATATTGACACTTTCTTGACAGAAGCACATAACATAAACACTAACAATGAGTTTGTCTGCTTTGTCCTCAGAAGTACCTTTTTTGAAGCAAAGCAGAAGGTTTGAAAAGCTGTCCACACTCCATAGTAGGTTTTATTGGAAGCAATATGGATCCTCCTGTTTCTGTACCTGGCATTATATATTTAAACCTGGATGAAATTTTTGTTTCTTCCGTTTTCAAATTGTCTTGGGTTATGTTGGGGATGAGGGGGCTCAGACATATTGAGGATGAACAGGGTGAAGGGACTAGCACAGGGTCTCTCATCGTATCTCCATCTATTTCAATCAGAAAAGCTTCATGTCTATGTGTGCTGAGTAGATGATATTTAGAGAAAAGCTTAATAAAAGAATAATTCAGTGTTGTTTCATAAAGAAGAATATATCCATTTTATGAAAATTCCTATAATGTTGTTGAGACCACTGGAGCATGAGAGGTCATTTCTAAAGGTCCTCAATGATGGACCTCATGATGAATAGAATTAGACCCAAGTTCATTGTTTTATTCTTCTTTAGGTACTTCTGTGGGGTTGTTGGTAGTGGGGAATTTCCCCAATCAGCTTTGCTAAGTAAAGAGATTCACTTAACAGAGGGACCTTTTAAGCCCCAAAGATTTGGCTGAATATTTAAATGATATATTGGCATGACTTGCATTGAGGTTCTGATAACTAGGAGAAATTCATTCTAGATTCATCAAACTTGACTTGGGTCAGTTTGGATGAGGTCAAAACCATATTTGGACTAATTCACTTAAACAATTACTTGTGGAATCAAAAGGTCGTTATGAGTGTTATATCCTACCCTTCCTCCAAGTATGACATCTTCAGAAATTATCATTGTCCCCTGGATTATAAAATGTCCCCTAGTTAAGAAACACTGCTCCAGTTTAGACACTAAAATAATAATGATGGATAAAATATTTATCACCTTTGGGCAATATCTAAAAGAAAACTAAACTCACAGATTAAAGCATCATTGCTGTAGTATAAAAAATCAAAAACAATTTGAATAAAAAATGAAGCAGCTTTAAGAGTGTTTTGTAAACTGATTTATGAGAACTGAGCCATGTGGGCAGTGAAGTGTTTGTGGATGTTTCAAAATGACCTGCTTTTCATGAGCATCAAAGTTTTGATCTATCTGCAGAAAAAGAAAATGGATTGATAGCTGCTATCAAATTTGATAGCAGATTCTGGATATAAAAAAAAAGTTTTCTTGCTGTAAAATTTTAGCTGCCTGTCACTTACATTATATTATGTCACATCTCACAATGACATATTGCAATGTAATGCAATGTAAGTCACATATTAGACAACTGCAATTCATAACTTTCTGATCCGGAGAGTCATTCTATACTGAGAATCTTCCCAGAGGAGGTAAAGGAATCCCTCTGAGGTCACAGAACTGTTGCTACTGACCTATCTATGACTCTTATCTTATTCTTTATTTACCTAGCCTGACTCCCTTTTAAAACTGACCTTCTTCCTTTTCTCCTGATTGTGGTGGGGCTATCAATCAAGGGCCTCCAGGAAAAAGGAAAGATTCACCAGAGCAGCCCATCATTGGTCTCATGGATGCTGTTAGCCTAAGGGATGCTTTTGTGTGATTAAAAGATGGACTCACTCTTGGGCAGCTACAGCTACAGGGATTGGAAATGGAAATGATGTTATGTCTTACTGAAAATGAGACAAGAGGGACTTCGAAGAGATCACAGCTTTTCAGAGGAAGTGTGGGCAGGTTCTCAGTGTCCATTCTTTGCAGGACCAGGGGCCTTGAATAGAGAACAAATTACACAGCGGTGCACAGCAGCCCTGAGAACATTTTCACCCCTCTATATACAGAGAATGACACAGTGGGGTCACATGCCAAACATGGGACATTTTCCAAGAAATGATATGGAATCTGAGAAAGAGAAGGTTTTTTATTCCAAAACACCAAGCTTTGGGATTCATACAGAACTTCTCCCTCTGGGAGCTTTCTTTCCCAGCCTGTGGAGAGAATATGTAGAGAGCCCACATGGTGACAGAAAGTAGAATAGGAAAAGATGTGCCATACAGCAGACTTAGAGTTCTTGGATGTGGTAATTAGACAAGCCATTTAAATTCTGGACATTTTGTTATTTGGGTCCATTTCTCTTTATAGAGCAGATAATTTGAGCAGGGTTTCTACTACATGCAAGCAATAAGTTTTAGTAAATGCATTAACTCTCTCCATCTAATTGTCTCTAAGAGAAAGCACTTTTGTGTGAAGTTACACTAAATGCATTTACTCATTTAACAGCCTCTCACATTCTTTAATCACAGTGACCATTTATGAAGCTCATATATAATTATTTGTATGTTTGTTTTCTTGTACCCTTTGCAATGCTATCAGTTATTCCTGTATGTATCCCTCTTAAGGGAAAAGACTAAGGCGAAGAGGACCAATAATTTATCATAGACCAATAGCAAGCAGTGGAGCCCAAGACAGGACCCAATCTGTGGAAAATGGCTTCTTTGCCTTATGTCATCACATCTGTCACTGCTCTCTTTCATCATTTTTACCTCCAATAATTTTTCTGTATACCAGAAGCCTGAAAAAAGACAACATCCACATGGGATCATAATTAGTAGGATCATAGCTATGACAGCTTTTGCTTTTCCATATTTCTCTAATTTTCTCCTAATATTAAAAAACTCTTTGTCCTCTAAGAGAAAAAAAAAAAACTAATGTATTCTGTATGTAAACAGGCTCAAATGCAAAACAATGTGAATATTCTTCGTCTGTAAACCAAACATCTAATGGACCCCAAATAGTGGGGGTGGCAAAGATTCAGGAATTAATCAATAGTTTGTGTACTAGCTCTGGTTAATCTCTAGGACCAGGTTTTGGTATTGATTTTCTGAGTTATACTGTGTCTCTTACTAGAATTTATGACTTTCCTAATACCTCACCTTTTCCCTTTCATATCTTGCTATTGTAAGGAGCCACATGTAGTCCAAGTAACAATGCACCTTAGCTGGGTGACTCTCTGGAGAAAGAATCATGGGTGATATAACTTCAATCCCAAAACATGAGATTTTATTTGTTTGGTTGTTTTTTTATTTTTTTTGGAAATTCCTACTGCCATATTACCCTTGCAGATTTGAATTCTGACCTCTTGGAATCAGCATGTGAAATTTAATATATACTTCAATATAATATAATATAAGTAATAATAATATAATATATAATAATATAATTTAATATATAATAATATAATATAATATATACTTAAATTTAATATATACTTTAGCTAGTTTAATGCCTTAATTGTATTCCTACCTGAAGACAACTTCCTTTTCCCCTTCTTATGAGGTCCTACCTTGAATTATGATTCTAAAAGTCTCTGCCACTTTCCACTTTTACTCTTCCATTTGCACATTGCCACAACACTCCTGAGAAAGAAGAATCCTGGAGAGTGAAGTTTTCTGATGCTAAAACTATGTTCTATATGGAAAAAACAAGACCCAACACTTATATTCTTATTTTTTCCTTCAGTTTTGCTCAGAAGCAAATGTGCTCACTTTACTGGGATACTGAAGATATATTTACACACACACACACACACACACACACATTTATATATATGCACATATTATATATATTAAGTTGATCAAACTATTGTATTTAATTGTCAACATTTTAGTGGCTCATTATTCATTCTCAGGTGGATATAAATTAATGGTGTATTTCATTAACAATATCTTATTGATGACATTAGTCTTAAAGGGTGATATTACAGTTTGGGCGTTGGATCAGGACAATGCAAAAATATTTGCCCAATTTAGTTTCAGACCACAATGTTTGACCTTTCCCAATCACAAATGACCCCACTGTACTACAATGATATATGAATACAGAGCCATATATCATATATCAGCAGAAGTCTCTATTTTAATTTTTTTTCCTAGTTGAATATGATATTCCTAATATATCTAGACAATTATAATATCGGTCTAGGTCAAGACTCACATATCTCTGTGTTCCTAAATTTGAATCATTTAAATTTAAGATTGTATTATTTAGAAGATATAAACACTATTTATACAGAATCATAGTGGTACAAAAATACTATTTCCAGAAAATAGTAAATATTTCTAAATGCTTTTCTTTCCATTTAGTGCACTTTACTTTCATTTTAAAACACTAGAGATCTGTGTTCTTTTTGTCCTGATTCATGTGTATATGTGAACATTAAAATAGGATAATGTAGAATAAACAAAATATCAGTAGGATTAAACAGTGTTTTCTCCTGTAAAATTTTTAGTACTGTTCCCTGTGCAACTTCCATTAATTTGTTTCTGTGAGTTTTAATTCTTTGGAAGATATGGAAAGAGAAAAAAAATGCCCATGCAGGGTTGATTACTAAATTTTAAAGAGCAATGGGCACTTTGGTTTTAAAACAAAGGATTATCATAGGCTTTCCAACCAAAATTCTTATAAATAGATTTCCTCCACTTAAAGAGACGTGTGTGTGTGTGTGTGTGTGTGTGTGTGTGTGTGTGTGTACACATCATTGATGTTTATGCAGTACTTCCACATGTTGGCACTACTTTGATTTCTTGTCTTAATTTTGATGGCTTTTATTTTTTTTCCCATATCTTTCTTTTAATATAATTTTTGTAACCAGATATTTCTATATGTTCCTTAAATTTAGAGTGGAAAGTTGAGTTAGTTTGAATAGACTGATTAGTCCAAGAACAAATTTATTATTATTTTGCTAAGTATGGGCAATGAAGCAATAATTTGATTGTAAATTATTTGGTATCACTGTAATGAATTGCAAAGACTATTGTGAGAGTTAGATACATTGAAAAAAATGCTTGGCCTATAATAAGGGTTGGCCAAGTACTACTTATGATAATTATTATTTGTTATAGGATTAGAATACCTGCAATAGATCATTTTGATTGTTTTGCTTTCTTTTTTTGAAGTTACCAGGATTTTTCCTCAACTAATATTGAGACAATCTCTTCTTCAATTCTTAGCAAATGGCTTCTACCTTCTATATGCTTCTATGCCAAAAGGAAGCATAGTTTGTGCTTAAACCATAAAATAAAATATGAACTGCTTTACCAAGCAGTCTTCTAGGAATAAATTAGAAGGTTTTTAAGACACTGTGAGGAGGCAGTTTTAGCAGCTTACCAGCCACCTGCCTGGCAAGTCATTTCACCTATCTGAGCTTCAATTTCTTCATATGTAAAATAGAGATAGACAATGTAAAAACATCTGAAATAAATAGATGCCCCATGCATTTTTCCATTGTTTCTTCTTCCATCTTGACCAAATAATCCATTCAGAGTAAAATACAGTATATTTGTCTTAGAATAACCATAGGATCCTTAAATAAAATCATAAGTGGATATGTGAAATCACAAATGGAAACTTGTTTCCTAATCTCTGTAACAATATTTTACATTTTCAAAAATAGTTCTTTTATAAGCAATTGCATTTTACAGCATATAATGTTAACTAGGTCATTCCTTGAACAAAAAGTTTTTGCAAAAGTAAACATCCATTTTAGAATTCATACTTATTTTAAGAAGAGAAAAATGTTACACTAGAATTAATATAGAGGGGTAGTTTTTCCTATTTCTGCCCTACCCAAACATAATGTGACCTCTATATAATTACCAGTTTATATTTTAGGAATTTTTTACATTGAGGAAAAAAAGATAATGAATTTTAGATAATTGTTTCTTAACCACTCTGAAATTTCTTTGTTGAACTTCAGCCTATGAACATTTATAACAAAATCAAGTTTCATGTTGACTCATACTATGTCTCAGAGCACAGCCAAAGCTATTTTTAACTTTTTAAAATTTGAATCTATGCACTGACAAAACTTTTTCACATGTACTAATGATATATATAATACGTGTTTATATCCACAAACTTCTCAGTCTCTGTATTAAACTGTATGTGTATGTAAAAGCCTCTTAAATGTGTAGGACACATTTGTTATGCTGAAGACATCAAGAGAAGGAGCAATATAGTCAAAATACTAAGAAGTATCTCATTAATTTCCTTTTTGGAACCAGTGAAGTTTTATGCTCACAGAGTTTATGGCTCTTCATGAAATGTTTCATAGAACATTTTTTTAAAAAAATATTTTTACCATTCTATGTTTTTTTTTCCCTTTTAAGTAAACTACCTTAAAAATGACTATTCTCCCTTAACTGTGCCAGACATAGAGCCTCTTCTTATTCATACAGAAGTTCATTGAGCCTTGTTTCTCTGAGCTATCTTCCTGATAAATCAAATGAATCAAATTATTAAATGTCCTCACAGAATTCTTATATTTCCTTGCCTCCAGCCTTCTAGAAGACATATAATCCTACCAAATTCTAAAGTAATAGAATCAACTGCTGTATGTTTAATAAGTTCTTTCAGTATATGAGAATAATTTTATTCTTTAATGTCTAGTACTCTGCCAAAACATACTGAGAAAAAGAAATGACAATATTATAGCAGTACATCTTTTGATAATACTATGTAACCTATTAACGTGAAGATTTTATACCATGACTTCTAGTGTGAAGATTATTTCCATATGCATTCTTTTGAAGACTGATAACAGAAAATCCATCAATTACTACATAAATTATGGGTACTCCCCTTGGCACTAATGCAGTCTTTCATTTGTTCACAGCAATTTTGTACTAACATTCTCTAATCTTTACAGTCTATTCAAGAAAGTCTTATCCAATCCTTACCCAAGTCCTTCGTATCTATTAATTGGTGGACCCAGGAATTCTCTGATTTCAGTCTGTAATATTTCTTCTAATACCACAAGTTTGCACATTCACTGTTATACTACATGAGCCCTTAGCTCTCCAGCAGTCACCCATTCCATTAGGATGAGAGGGATCTTAAGTACAGGGGTTAAGGTGGGGCAGGAGTAAATCCATATGCCATTGATGGCACTAGCATTGACAAGCCAAATAAAAGAATGAAGTCAGAGAAGGATGGTTGTATTCATCCTTACAGGTACAATATCACATTTTTTTCAGACCGCCCTAAGATAAACAGCCTCAAAGGGCTGAGAATAATTTACTCAAGCAATGCAGGAAGGAAATTCTAGTAGGCAATCTACTAGGATGAAAGCAAAGGGAATGAGTAACCCAGAAAGGTCCAAGGATGACCATTATCCTCCTCTATAAAGACCATGAGCAAACTCACTTTGGAAGCATCATAGAACATTTTTTTTAAAAAAATATTTTTACCATTCTATGACCTCCAGTGGCCAGGTGGTCTCAGTAAGTATAATACACTAAAAGTCTGCTAAGTCCTCATTTAATGACAGGTTTCTGAAATAATCATGCATAGGAGCCATAAAAAGCACACACTATATGTAATGTCACTTGAATGAAAACTACGATAGATTGTAATGAGCCTACAAAATAGAATCATCAGCCTTTACACACCTGTGGATCACTTTGCATTTGGACAGGGCTCACCAACATCCTTTGACCTTGCAACTATCAATGCATTGAGTAGACTGGGTCAATGTACCTCATCTGAGCTCACTAATTACAAGGCACTAATATGAAATTCAGAGAGACAGAGTGTTGGCTGTCCATGAAGATGTATAGCACCACTCTATCTGGCCAAAACTTCCTAAAGATGGGAGTGATGGGATCAATGCCAGCTTCACTCATCCTTATATAAGCCCATGTTTGCAAATCAGGTAAGGTCCAAGAGTGAACTTTGTTTAGGGCAGCACAGGACTTAGAATCTGTGATCATTCAACCCTAAATTATAGTATTTTTGCAGGACAGCCTACAAATCCCTCCACTATCTGAAGAAAATCCATGTTAAATTATAGTTTCCTCTCTGAGAATTCAAATTGGTATTCAAAGACGGAGTCCTGAGGAGAACAAAAATACACAGTACCAGAGGGAGAAGGCAGTGTCTATTTTATTTGCTGCTTTAGTCCCAATTCCCAGGGTAGTATCTGGCACATGGTAGACAATAAATAAATTGGTATTGAATGGATGAATAAGTGAATAAAGATTCAATCTATTATTAATAACTCTGAGGACAGTGGAGGAGACATTCCTTGATTCATGTCTGCTTTGGCAGACCTGGACCTTACTGCACTGCAGAGAAAAGCAGAACACATACTTCACAGCAATAGTTAACCACCCCCACTTGTTCTGCTTCAAGGTGAATAGAACTTTTACTTGAGTTTTTATAAATGGTTGGAAATTAGCTAGGTAAAGAAGGGAGAGAACGGAGGATGTGTCTTCCAGAGGAAGAGAAGGGTGATGAAATTAAAAAGTACAACTAGTTTGGCATATTGAAGGCAAGGTCTAGGTGTAGATGGAGTCAGTATACAAAATCAGAGAGAGTGATGGAAAGAGAAGTCGGGGAAGCAGACATCCATCTCCCTTGCCCTATTTTTTTTTTAATTTTGCATGTTTTAAGTTCTGTACTTAGCATGCAAGACCCTCATAAGCTAGCTATTTACTAAGGTACTCCTCATTCAAAACTTCTGTTATTATCAAGTCTCTTTTAAAATAGCCCATTTGTCAATATGTAAAAGATGTACGTTGTCTCTAGTCCTATGGAAACCACAAATTTTAGGTACTTTTCATTTTTATTTTTTATTATTTCACTTTAATGAGAGTTATACTCAAAGAATGGCCTAATACAAATATTCCTTTTTCCCATTTCACTTTCCCTGTGCCTTTCACATGGACTGTGTTTGCAGACATGATCAATCACTGGCCCAGGAGATAAGGGACCATAGAATAACATATGGCTATTAATGTCCCAAATAACTTGTTTCAACTTCTTTATAAATAGTTTTTATATTTTATATTGGTGAGATGAAAAAGATTCAGGACATTCACAAAACTGTAGAAAAAAGAGAAAGAGGAGAAGAAAATTAGTATTTGTTGAGTATTTCTACTTTACTGGATAATGAACCTAGCCCTGTACCATTTTTATTGCACTTACAATAATATTTTATTATTGAAAACAATATGGAAGTAAATAATGTTTATACATTATAGATAGAGGTTCAAGATTATTTAATTTATTTTGGGTGTGTGTGTGTGTGCGCATGCATGTGAATGTTCTCCTTCTTGCAAGATCCTAATCAGATGAACTGAGACTCAACCCTAAATATTCCTAAGAAGTATGTAATGCACAGAGTCTCCTTTATCCTTCATTCTAATTCACACCAGATCCCACATTTTTAATGTTTATCTATGTGAAGTGCCCCCTTTAGTGTTGCCAAATTATTTCTCCACCTTCTCTATCCACTTCTTTAATAAACTGACTGATCCTAAGCAGTTGGTGAATGTTATTCAGGTCACATCCCCAGACAGAATGTCACGTATGCCTAATGTTGTGTCTATAAAGTGCTCACATTAATTCAAAATGCAAACTTCTGTGTGAAAGCAGATGAAATGATTGTCAACTACATTTAATACTTTTTTAGAAAAGGAAAATTTGCATAGACTGACAGCTCATTTTGTTTCCATATTCCATTTTAATCCTTGGTTATGCTCTCCAAAGGACAGTCGTGTTTGTTTGACACCCACAAAATCCCAAGACTTATTTTCATGCTTGGAAATAAATGATAAATCAGTAAATAGCATCATTTTTAATGACATAAATAACAAAGTGGTGCAAACAAGTCTGGCTAAATGAAAAATATTTTTCTAAGTACTTCTCTTTGGTCCCCATGTGGCTATTTTTCTTTACAAGGATTTGAAACAAAATTCTCAGTAAACAAATTTATCAAATGAAAGGTCCTATGCACTAAGATATCTTTAAAATAACAAAGATAATTTTAAGATAACCAAACATGTTCCAACTTATTTGTTTTTTTTTTCTCTTTCAAAATTCTTCAGAATTAGAATGCCCTGTAAGGATCAGAAATGATTGCTAGCAAATTGACAGAGAAGATCTGATCCAATTCACAACTCTGAATAGCATTTTGACAACCAAACATATAAATCCATGATATGTATCTAAATTATATCCCAGTAGTCAGTAATCTCAGAACTAAATTGTCTCTCATAACACATGGAAAAACAGATACAAAGGGCAGTACTATTTCTGACCAGAGTAATAATTTTAGGATTCTCAATATTTGCAAAGGAAATTTTTCATTTTTGAAGGTACCTTTGCACTATGATTTGAAAAAGAAAAAAAAAGAAAAGAAAACCATAGAAACTAAAAAGAAATAAGAGGCTAGGTAAAGAAAAATTCCTTGGTTTTGAACCTATCGATGTAGTCATAAAAAACTTAGAAAGTATAAGTACAGATCTATTTTTCATAGCTTGCACATTGCCCTTAATTATGGTTTATGCAACAAAATGAAACATAAATGGGTTTTTATCCACAGCAGATTGCTGCAAGCACACACAATGAATTACTAAGGCAGAGGCATTTGGGATCATGTATGTATTATGTCATTCCACCTATCTGGGATCCATTGAACTTCCTGTTTGATACAAATTGGGTGCTACCTTTAATTATTCAACTTGGAGGAAAAGTGCCATGCTTCATATGGGCAAGAGCTGAAATTTAGATGGAAAACTCTTACAGTTGGTGTTTGGTGCTGTGTTATTTTGCTGTGGGAAAGTCCACTTTTTTTTTTTCCATCATGCAAAGAAAGAACATACGTTAAGTATTCTTTATCATACTCAGTTAAGCATATTTCAGCTGCGGTTGCCTGGGAAACCCAATAATAACAGATCTGCAGTAGCTGAGTGACTGGGACTTTTATTAAGGCTACTAAAGAAAAAAAAATTATTTAGGGAAGTCCTGTCTGCTTCAAAGCATCCTGTAGTAAGGGGAGAACTCAAGCAGGGCTGAGGTAACCAGAAAGAGCACAGCTGGTTTACCAAGGTGACCTCTTTGCCCTGTGGATCAGCAACAAGGACTTTCAGGTACAATTCAGCCTGGAAGGATAGAGCAAGATTAAGGCAGAGAGAAGAGACAGGAAGTATTTGTCCACCTTGACACCTATGGCCTGAATATGAGGAGTCCTAAGGACCTAGAAGGAGAAAGAGTGTCAGCTCTGGTTGTGTTGGGCAAGGTAGATCCATTCCATTTTCAGGCAACGGATTTATTTTTATTTTTTACTAGAGAAGTCTGAGATAAGCTAACAGTAGTCAAAAGTACAAAGAAAGTCTGTCTGCAATAGTCAAGCCTATGCAAAATGGTTCCCACAACTTCATGTGTTAGAATTGAAAGTGATCCTAACAAGTTGGAAGCTGGGGTTAACCACAGTGTGGAGAAAGCCGGAGCGTCATTTTAGCAAGGAGAAGTGGGGAAAAATAATGAAAGATTGTCTTCAATTCAAAACCAGATCCAGAAACCCCACAGCTATTTCTGTGGTTGGTGGGTATTTTCACTGTTTCTATTCCTCCTCCTTCATTTCCTCCTCTGTTTTTACCTTTTGCCTATTATAATACTCTTTGCATTGTAATGCATTACAGTATTGCATAGGAAGATTTCTTGCAGTGCCTTCTACTAGAGGTCAATGTCTTCTGAAGTATTGATGAGACCCCTTTCGAAGTCACTGCACATTTAAAAAAAATCTATAGAATAAAAGCTTCAAATAGACCTGGTTGAGAATAATTTGCCAGAGGAGATACGGCATAACATGAGAAGTTATGAATTAATGGACTCATGTAAAGATAATCTTCTCCCATTTATTGATAAGTGGTTTTCTCTATGCTAAGAGATGTCTAAGTCCTGATTTATACATATTCATCAGAGTACTCCTAAGGGGAAAGTAGGTATATTGTTAACCTGATGCTATAGATGAGAAAACTGAGGATTATAATACTTTGCTTATAGTCAGAATGTTCTTACAAGGAATGCTTCTACAGGACACAAACTAAATATATATATATATATATATATATATATATATTCCATTTGAAGTGGGATATTCAGTTGAGATGGAAATTCTTAGGATGAAGCATGAATTATACTCTGAAGAGGGAGCCATATTATAGACATTGAGATAACATACAGCACATTCATTGTGAAGTTCTAGTCAGCATCTAGAGTATTCAGATTAATTATCAAAATTCTGTTTTTAGAGTGAGCTTCTTATAAAAAAGATTTCAGGCAATTTTTTTAACATATCAAGGGGAAAATCAGTATCATAAGGTACTATGGTTCCCTTGCTTTTGTTTTTCCTTTAAGCATAAAAAGACAAAACTAAGTGTCATTTTACTGTCAATATCTTTCCTTCCCACTGGCACTCCTTAGAGGCACAGCTTAATGTTCCTACTCATTTCCTTACACACGATTCCAACATTTTAGTATGAACCATGCAGACTCCCATTTTACCAGATGTATTCTGGCAATTCCCATCAAAAAATTTACCTACGATGTCCAGGCTAGATAAGAGGAGTTTTCTGCAAACCTCAAATTTCCTGCAAGCAAGATATTTCAGTATCTGTAAAAGGACCATTTATCTTCCCTGTCTTATTATATTGAATTGTTGGGTATTTTCCATTTACACAGTTAGAATGGAAGCCAATACTGAAATATGGTCAGCAAAAGCCTTTGTTTATAAATTCACCTAACTAGAAGATGAAGAGACCAATGTCCAAGCTATATAATTAGAAAATTCAAGGTACTCTGATTTTTTTTGTGTGTGTATACATGGGATAAAAATGATTCATCATATTTTTGAACTTTACTTTTACCTTTAACCATATTGAAGGTTGCTTTCCTACTATTGCAGAGAATTGTCTGTGAAATCACTCAATTGTTTCAGATACAAGAGACAGTTCATTTCTGTCTCATTTTTGTCTTTGATTATGAATTAGCTACCTGAAAATTCATTATCATCAATCTATATGAAAGAGAAGAAATTTCAAAAGAATTTTGAGTTGAAAGTCGTGGCTGCAAGTTACTTAGAAAATACCAAGTGCTGAAATTATCTCCCTTGAAGATCAAATTAAGTAGTTGAATAATCCACCCATTAATTATGAATCTGAATATACTAGATATCTCTGGATCTTAATATTGTCCTAGTGGGCTGGAACTTATAACTCATAATGGTCTCAGTGAGAGACATTGCTCATTTAAATGTCCATATATACCTTTTTAAAATCCATCTTAATAATAATCAATTTCTAATAGGATTATACCATTTTATTCATTTCTTAATATTTCCAACATAAAATATACTGTAGAAGTAATTCTATTATTTTGATTCTTTTTAAAGTTATTTTTATTTTTTCTCATCATTAACAATGGATTGGCAACAGGTCCAGGGACTATCTGGCTATCTGTTTACCTATAGCAATGTTTTAAGTTAGACAAACTCTATTACTTTGTTTCTATGTATTAATAAACATAATTTTCTCTCATTCTTGTAGTAACTATGCACATAGTCAAGCAGTATGGTCTATGGAGCAAAATTCATAAATTTCTGATCTAGGTAAAGGGAAATAGAGTATAAACTTTACATATCTATTCCAAAGACCTGTGGGTTCATGATTTATTCTATGAGGAGATGTTGAATATTTGGATCCTAAATCCAAAATCATGGTGAACATATGTCCTTACAAGACAGTTTTGGTTTATGGTGTTTTCTAGACATAAATATAAATGGCAACCCCTTTTGCTTGGAAAAAAGTCACATTTGGAATTATAAATTATATGGTCACTCTTTGTAAAACAAATGAACACATAGTTTAAAACAAATAATTATGACACATAGAGCAGAGTGTCCTTTCAATCTTGATTCAGTTTGCAATATCTGAATTCTTTTATTTTGAATATTTACAAAGATAAAAGGAAAACTTATTAGATAGGCTAAAAATATAGCTTCTAGTTTCAAAATAACATATAATCTACATAGCTTTTAATATTCTACTGTGTAATTTATTAAAATGTGTGATATGGTCAAAGAAAATTTTCTATGTTATAGCATTTTGTTTTCTACCATTTCTTTTTTAAATTTTTTATTTGTTCTTTTTAGATATACATGACAGTAGAGTATATTTTGACATATTGTATATACATGAAATATAACTTCCTATTCTTGTAGTTATACATGATGTGGATTTACACTGTTTGTGTATTCATATTCATATATGAGCATAGGACAGTTATGCCAGATTCATTCTAGTGTCTTTCCTATTCCTATCCCCCTTCCCTTCCCTTCATTCCCCTTTGTTTAAATTAGAGAACACACATGAAATTCATTCACTGGGGACTGCATGTTTTCCTTTTCAAATGTACTAAGTCATTTTAAGTGCAAGTCAAATTTACACTCCTCATGATACCCAATAATATTTTCCCATTCACCCAATACTGTGTTTGCAGTGCTTTCCAGAGCCAAACCTACAACAAGCATATTTGGAATCATGAGATGGACAGAAAACACCAAGAAACTCTTTAATATTTGGAATCATGAAATGGACAGAAAACACCAAAAAACTCTTTACTATTTGGAATGGGAAAACATCTCTTACCTAAAAATGTAAGGAATTTAATACTAAAAATCAATTCCAGATACTAAGTAGTTCATACTCAAAATAAGCATGGACCACACTTAAACACAACTTTCAGCTCAGTTTGGGGATTCTGATGGGGCTGTTGTCTCCAACATGTTCATGTAACATTTATAAAAGAGAAATCAAGGCATTATTAATAAGGAGCAAAAACTTGGTCTTAGGTTATAGTTCCTAACAAATGAGCAGTCTATTTGTGAGGAGGGAAAATATGATTTCCTCACTTTAGTGTTCATAATCGTGGAAGCCACGTAAGTGAGTAACATTCACATTACCACTTCTCAATTACTTTTCTGTGCTTCATCTACATTTATCAAAGTATTCTCAAAGAAGTAAGGAGCATTCTGTTAAAAGTCAAGGCTATGATATATTTAACCCAAGCTCTAAAATAATATTATTTTATTTCATAAACTAATTCTTCCAAAATTCCTTACCTCCTTTAAATAGAATATAGCAAATAATGCCAACAGATATTGTGAACCAAATTAAGACTCATTCAGAAATTCAAAAATACCCATAAAAAGTCTGTGAGGATACTTATATTTTGCTAATTGTTTTAAAACAACTAAATCTAAGATAAATACATTTTCATCAAACCTGAGTTAAAAATCCTTGTTAAATGTATAAGAGATTAGGAAATGATAATATACAGATGAAATAGACATTTCTAAAAAAAAAAAAAGATTTAAGGTCTTCATATGTAATAAACCATACTAAAGGAAATGGAAATCCACATTGTATCCTCAAAACATAATGAAATAGGTTAAATATTCTCTGTGACTGAGAGATTTAACAATAAAATCAGTTTATATTAGTTCAAAAAATTATACTGACAAAAGTGTCCTTCAAGAAGGATTTTCTGATCTAATTGCTATTATTAAAGTCAGAACAGGCTTAAAACAAATACCTCTAATGTGTACTCACAAACCAGGCAAAATTAGAATAGACTTTCCCTAAAGACTTGGTAAACATTCAATTAAAACTTAACAACTGCAAAGTGCAAGCCAGTTCCTCCTCTGGCAGATATCTCAGTATCTCAAAGTTCCCAGAAGCTTTCACAGGGGTTAAATTTGACTCCTCATTTTTAAAGTAAGGTGATTGAAGTATTCCCTGGGATAAAATTAATTTCCACATTAACAATTTTCTTATCTATTGTTTCGACATTGAAAAGGGGAAGTGATGTAATTACCATGGTATTAGCCTAACAAACTGGATTTCAAAAGCTCTTGGAATGAAAACAATTATTTTAATGATACTCTTCAGTTCTATTAGGAAAGCACATCCTATCTTACGATTTATGCTCTACCGTGTTTCACAAAGCTTATATATTTACCTTCATTTTTCTTGATGGTAAAATTTGGATTGTTGACCATTTCTGGCAGGAGACTGTATAAGAAATAATGTCCATTTTTGGGATCATCTTTGTCCATGGCACTCACTGTTTGAATGACCTGTAACATAAAATTCACATCAGTATTTCTGATCACATCACAGGACTCATACTGTCATTAAACCCCTAGTGATATCCCTTTTGTGGTCTGATGCTTTGGCCCAAACACTTCTTTTCAGCTTTCTAAATTGTCATGGATGGTTGGTGCCAAGAATAAGGAGAAAAATTCATCACTTTAAAACCTCAGCTTTGATAAGTTGATGAAAATTAAGAGCATTACTGTCATGTCCTTTGGAGTCTGTGGCTTGAAATAGCAAAGTTAAGTGTATTTGAAAATTCCACTGGGCAATTACAGGTTTCTTTCCAATTTGAGTATTTACGGGCATCTAGAATGAGACTTGGAATTGTTACAGTGATTGCAGTGTGGCTCTTGGGAGGATCTTAGAGGTAAAGGACTTAAATTCTGAGTTCTTACGACGACGACTCTTTCATTTTGCTCATCAGGTTACAAGTGTTTGCCAAATAGAGAGTTCTGCCACACAAACATCACTGCAACAAACCTTTCTGATGAGTTGCATCTGTTCCCTCCCAATAATGAATACTGCTTTTAAAGCTAGTGGATAACATATGCAAACAATGCTTTGGAGTGTATCCTGAGATGAATAAATTATAGGGATTAGAAGAATTACCACTGTGCAGAGAACTGTTTGGATAGATACGGATACTTGGAATTGGTGCCTACAGAATGTACTTGTTTCATTTGCAAAGCTACATTAACTTTATGCTAAGTTATTTCTTTGGATGTCAGAGATGTGTCTTTGTATGTATGATTTTATGATATTTATTATTTTAATGGGAAACTGGGCAAGAGCTAATATAATAAAAGTATAGCTTATATTTCTATTACCTCTGACATTTATGCTTCTATTGTCATCAGCATCTTGTGTAGAATTTCCATTGTAGTCGGTTGTAAAAAGCTATGAAATGAATTCCACAAAAGGCCAATGTTTACAGTAAACAACTATAATTATAAAGTCTGTAAAAAATGCTGATGAAGCCTAGCAGCCAAGGTGATCATAGATTTAGAATTAAAAAAAAATAGTTAACAGTGAAATTTGCTCAATTTTATGACATTTTGAGTATGTAAAAATCATACCAAATATATTATGCCTGTTTGGACATTTATGTTCTATTGAATTTTGCAAGTTAAAGTGAAAAAATGGATCATTTCATTTTGTAAAATGGTAGTTACTGCCTTGTAACTTACAACCTGCACAAAGGTGAGAACCTCAATTTCAGAACTTTCAATAGACATGCCATTTTGCATTATATCAAGCACATATTATATGATTGGAAATACCCTAAATATAAAAATAAAATAACTTCTCTTAATTCAATTTTTGCACTTTTAAATGGAAATATATTCTTTCTTTTTGTTTAAATATAGTTTAAGTGATACTATAACGTAAAATACCCCAAAATATATTTAGTGGTTAAGTCAGTGATGTAGCGATTCAGAGAAAGGACTTTGGTAAACTTCCTAGATAGAAGTCCAATTTTTACGTGTGACTCTTTGTGTATCCTTGAAGGAGTTAACTCTATCTGAAATTCAGTACCGTTTGTAGGCCTAAAACAGAAAAAATACATTTTCTCAAAGGGTTCTTTAAATTACTGATGTAAATTCACATTACTCTCTTGACACACTGCCTCATTCCTATGGGATATTTAATGAAGTGCTGGTCATCATCATTATTATTTTTATTATGGTCATTAGTATTTATTGATGAGATGGCTCTGTGATAAGTGAAATAACTGATGTTATTTAGAGATCCCATTCAATCATTTTAGAGGAGAACAAAATTGTATTTGCTGTAGCTAAACACATAGCACATTTGCCTTGACATTTAAGGGCAGAGAGAGGCCCTGGGGTTTTCGTTTTGTTAAAAATAAGCATGAATGGATGTGAAAGGGGAAGATGATGTGGAATACAGGTAACTCTTTTAGACAACATGAATATACAAATATTGAACAGAAAAATATGTATTGGCCCCTTCGTTTAAGATCAGCGGTGTGGATTTTCATATTCCAGAGTGAAGAAAATGGCAAGAGTCTTCCTGTGACCACAGCAGTTTCAGCAGCCCCTCTCCCATTTACTCAATCTTCTCTGCACAAAATTTTATTCCCAGGTGTTGCAGAAGTTAACTTCTGAAGCATATGGTGCACGAGAAGAATAAACACAAAGAAGAAAAGGTTTCTAGGAATTCTTGGATGGACTTCACTCATAATTAAATGCATTCCTGTTTATAATTAGTGGGAAAAGTAAATACCATTCATATATTTGTAAGTAATCTGCATGAAGCTCATGCATGCTGGAATGCATCCACATGAAAGTTATTTGATAAGCAGAGCCAACATGACCCCCCAAAGCATGCAGTAATTTAGCTTACCTGCAGCAAAGGAGTACAATTGCCTGCAAACCCCACAGCTCAGAAAATTTGAACTGAACTCCCACCAGAATATGGAATATGGCTTCCCCCCTTCATTTATGTAAATCAGAAATTTATTAAGTATTCAATTTCTTCTTCCTCATTCTAGAATTACTGAACCAGAAAGTTTCAGAATATGGCTTGGCAATCTGAAGGGTCAACAACCTTTTCTGTGAATCAAGTGTACATTTACATCCAAGAACCACAGTTTTGAGTCAAGGAAAAAGAATGGTGTTCACACAACTCACATAATTATTAAGTTTGTATCATTAAACATATATTAAACTTAGTGCATGATGTGTTGATAAGAAAGTGGTTAAAATGGTAAAATGGTAAATCTTTAAATCCTATTTCAAATATCCTTAAACTGGCTGTGGTTAAGATTTTGGGTTAAACCATGTTTGACACTCCTTTTTATTTTAATGCAGATAGCCCCTGCCTGGGCATTTTATCTAATATTGGATGTCCAGTAGATCATTTGAAGGACTTTGTGGCATTAAAATGCATTAAGAGACCCATATTAATAAGGCTGAAGTTTTCATTGATGTAATAACATTTGAATACACTTAACTTTAAACAGTAGAAGAAAAGGAAAAACAGATTTATTCAAAGTTGTGCTCCTCCAGAGAGGCATATTGCATAGGCGCACTGAGTAGATGGCAAATGAAAAGTGCATCGTTCCACCCCTGAGCTACTATGACCTCAGTTGATTTTTAAAATAATTAAAGAGCTATCTCATGGGAATAATGTCAGAATTTCTGGAGAGGTTATAGATTTTTAGGAATATGCATTTAACTTTCCATTTAAATGTTTCCCTTTTATTCATAAAAGTTAGGATGCAACTGACAAGTCTGATGTTTAATAATTTATTGTGAAATCTATTGAATTTCAGGGGAAGCTAAAAGTAAAATATATAACTGTATCAGGAGGGGAAAAAAAGCATATCTGGGATGTCAGCATGAGGAAATGAATTCCAGGCTGTGCTTGAATTTCAATGGGAGCTGAGTTTTAGTTTTCTTTCTTTCTTTCTTTTTCTTATTTTGGGAGTGGGGGGGGTACCAGGGATTGAATCCTAGGAATGGTTAACCACTGAGTGACACAGTTCCAGTCCTTCTTCTTTATTATTATCATTTTATTTTTGAGGCAGGGTCTCACTAAGTTGCTGAGGCTGAGTCTTGCTAGGTTGGCCTCAACCTTGCCATCATCCTGCCTCAGCCTCCTGAGCCACTGGAATAATAGGTGTGCACCATCATGACTGGCTGACTCTGTCTTATTTCTTGAGACTATTGATTTGAAATAAAACACCTCCCAAAGGCAAGACACTGAAGAAAAGTTAAAAGTTGTATATCACAGCATAAGTCTGACACTCTAAAAATATTCTTGTACTTTTTAATTCCAATCTACATACATCAGGTTGTTTTTATTAACAGTGTTACTAAACCTTTCTGGACTATTTTACATGATCTCAGAAACACTTAGTAGTAGTAGAGTATCCCTGCCATTAATAACTTGTGAAAAGACAAGCAGGTAACAATCTATTTCTGGTGTTCTGATCTGTTAACAAGCATGATGACATCATGGGATCTCTTAGAGCTACTCCTAGACCAATGTCTGGCACATGGCAACTACTTAATAAGTATTGGTTAAATAAGTTAATGATGGATCAATAAATAAATGATGGTACACATATTTCACATTCTTACCATTCCTCTCAATGCCTTGAGAAGTAGGCATTCAGAGACATATCAGCATCCCAATGCATCAAAGACGTTATATATAATTTCTCATTCCAGATATGCCTGATTACAAATTTCTTACATTCCTCCTTTCCAATATTAATTCAAAATCTTGCTGGTATTCTTACATGCTGCTCATACATTTCTATTAAATGGGAGTTGAGCTTTCAATATTTTGGAGAATGAGTAAAAACAACTAATATATCTTTGTGGCTCATGTTCCCTATTAATTCTGATTGGCAAAATTCACAACAAGTGAATATTTAGAAGTCATAAGTTTCCCCAAGTGTTGAAGAGGTCAGTGAGCACTCATCTGTCACAACTTTTGGAACATTTTTCAAGGCTTTGGAAACATATATCTATTGTTCTGGAAGACTCCAAAATGATAGCCATGCAATTGAACATGCAATTGAAGCACCCTGTTTCCTTCTCAGGTAAAACCTAATTTTACTTTTCTGGAAATCCTGCAGTGTTGTGAATTGGAAAGTGATATAAATGGGTCACTAAAAAATAAGGGGATGTCAAAGTTGGTGCAGAAAGGATATCATAATTTAAACTTTTCTATTAACTCTCTTATCTTTTTCCAGTTAATTTCTGATTATCCATATAAATTTTTCTGAAATGATAATGTCTATTTCCTAGATTAATATTTTCCATCTTGGGAAAGAAGGAAAGCTCCACAGATGAGCTTCATGTGTCTTACAGTTGCCAACATGAAAGTGAAATTGCTTAAAGATATTTACATATTTACATATGAGGGGGAAATTAGTGGCTTCTATCAGGTTGTCTGTGGTGCCCATAACTAAATGAAGTTAAATAAAGTAGGATGAGAGCTAATTCCTAAAAAAATGGTGTCCTTGAAAATGGAAAATTAAGTTTTAACAATGAAGGTTAATTGAGAAAGAGGAAATAGAAGCATTTGAGAGATTATATCGAAATCTACACAATGGCCGATTTATCCACAATTATTTCAAAACTGGACAAAGTAGTTTGAACACAGTCCCAGTTCCTCTCCATTTACAGGGCATTGCCAGAATGTTTTGGATAATTTGCACAGTAATCCAGTCTCTAGCCAGATTTTTCTTTTCCTACCCATTTGAAGTATCTTTTCACTTTGTTTTTCTTGCATGGAACCCCCTTTTCCTAAATGTCATATATGACCATTTAGAGCATGTAGGTTGGAGGTTTGACCTTCTGAACAACAGCAAGATGAAAAAGATGCGTTCTCATCAATTCTCATAAGTTTAAACACTAAGCGAAGTCCTCAGTCCTCTAGGTGACCACCTGGGAATTGTGCCTTTTTAACCCACTATGGCACTTCTGTGTCAGTTTTTAAATTCCCCTTTATTAATACTCAGTTGAACTACACAGAACTAGTGTTGCTCAAGAATATGTCCACACAAAGCGAGGAACTTGCTGTTTATTCTGCTTTCTATGTTCTTTTGCTGGATCCTGCATATCGCATGTGTTTTGTAACCTAATGAAATTACAAGTATTAAAAACAGATGGGTGCAGCGGTCTACGCCTGTAATCCCAACTGCTCCAGGATCTGAGACAGGCAGATGGAAAGTTAATGTCCAGCCTCAGCAATTTTGAGAGGCCTTAAGAAACGTACTGAAACCCTGTCTCAAAAAAAAAAAAAAAAAAAGGGTTAGGAATATAGCTCAGTGAAAAAAATGTCTTTGAATTTAATCTCCATTAGTAAAAAATAAAGAAATAAAAACAAAACAACAACAACAAAAAAAAACAAACAAAAACCACTACCTCATCCCTTACTCTGTCCTGTTTTATGGATCCATCAATAGCTAACTTTCATTAGAATAAAATCCATACTTTTCAGCATAACGTAGAAATATCAATTCCCTTTTCTGTCTTACCTCTTTCCACCTCCCACTTTATGGCTTAATGGGAATATATTCTGATGACTTCTTTCAATATTTATAAATTTTACTTCCTAAGCTGAAAATGGGCACTATTGTTTATTCTCCCAGAGCAAATTTTTTCCAGTTGGGTCCACTTGATCAGTGACTCTATTTTTCCTTTGATGGAAATTTCAAAGATTTTATAATCAATTGTGTTTGGTAAGAGCCAAATACCACATTATCCTGTTGGAGATTCACACATATTTATAAATGTGAGGGAAACTTAGAGTTCAACAAAACAAACAGAAGATAATGCTATTTAATTCAGTGTTTCCCAAGCTTATTGTGTAAAACACATGCATACACACACACACACACACACACACACACACACACACACACACCACATTCCAAAACACATCACAGATTGATATGCTCGGTCCAAGTTTTTCTCAAAAACTCACATTTAGAAATGCTATTCTCCAACATTCTACCTGAGACCCAAATATCTTGAAAGCATTTTGAACATGATGTAAAGGTGTTGTGCCTACATAGCTTGGTCATAATAGCATTGTTATAATTAATTTAACTACTCTGCCTTTCCAATATATGTCAGCTCCTTTAGTAGCAGATTATATCTAGTTTATATGCTTTGCACAAAGCAAAGTCCTAAAACATCTTGCTGTCTAGAGTTTTCCAATTTATACTCATTATTGCTTCTATGAACAAATGAAACAAGCCTACTCAGTGTCTAATATTCTCCCATCCTAAATTCTTTTTCAGTAATTTGTAGTTTTAAAGTAAAACAGAAATACATCTGTCTGTACTCCCTTAAAATTTTTAAAATCCATCTTGAACCATTTGATCTGTGGATCATCAATCTCAACTAGATTAGGACCACAGTAGAGGGTCAGTCAATGCTAACAAAGGCTATAAGCAAAGAATTCTAAAAAAGATTTAGATAATGTGTATTCCTATATGTCAATACAGTGGCTTTGAAAAAAACACACAAATTCATATGGGGGAAAAAAAGAATTAAGTATGAGTCCTTTCTGTCCTTGGCCAATAAAACACTTGTAAACAATCAGAGGTACAGTTATTCCAATACTCTTGTCCTTTATTATATTGATCCATTTAGGAATCATCTATAGTGTGTTTCTCCAAACCAAGTCATAAAGATATAACAATAACAATATAGTTGAACAAACACAAATACTAAAATAAAGAATATTTTTCTTTTAGACCACGAGATTGATTAAAATACTACTGGTCGAGTGTCCCTTATCCAAAATGCTTGGACAACAGGTGTTTTGAAGTTTCAGAATTTTTACCCACACATTTTGGAATATTTGCATACATATATTGAAATTTCCTGTGAAGGAGACCCAAGACTAAACATGAAATTCATTTATGTTTCATATACATCTTACACATGCAGCTCAAAGTTAATTTTATAGAATGTTTCAGTGTGCCTGTTTCAACAATGACCTGTCACCTGAAGTCAGGTATGAGATTTTCCAGTTGTAGCATCATGCTAGTGCTCAAAAAGTTTTGCATGTGGAAACATTTTGGATCTCAGATTTTTGAATTAGGAATTCTCAACCTGTAATTGCTGATAATTACGAGTTTGTGGTGGGCTTATAAATCTATGTATATCTATGAATATCGTGTTACTCATGTTTAGATCATTCTAATTAAAAACCATTTGATTATATTTTTTTCACTTATGCTTTGTCATTCTGTCAAAAAGCCATTCTTCTGTTAATGATTATCCTGACGTGTTTTGCTACATATGGTTTTATTGTTTTATGCATTCCATTAATTCACCATCTCCTTACTCCACCCAAAATAAAGTGAAAATTGTATTCTATGCATTTCATTGAGGCCATCAATTTTATCTGTTTTAAAATCAATCCTGTCTCCCTCTTGTGTATGCAGATAGATCATGAAAGATTCCTGCTGGCAGGAAAGTTAAAATTAAATCTCCTATATTTACTGTTCCATGAGTGTTATAAAATGCTGTAATTTCATTTTATTGTTTCACATTTATAGAAAAAGACACAGAGAAAATGAAAATAAATAAATAAAGTCACAAACTCATTTGCTGCTGGTGTTTATCAAGGGATAATTATCTTTGCTTTTCTTTTGAAACTTTATTTCTTTTCATTTAAGATCTCATGTATTGCTTTTGAATAAAGTATGTTATTGGTCACAGAAGTTGATGTCTTTTGAACAAATTCTTGCTCTGGATCAGAATCTTATTCCCATGACTCTTTTTCTAAGAGGTGTGTTACTCAGGCAGAGGAATTTCAAAGTTCTGCTTCCTCGGGAAAAGCATTATGAAAACCTAGAAAGTGCAAGAACTTTGATGCCTTCAAGAGTTGACTTTGAAACACATCTTTGCCATTTTTCATAACCTTAGGTAAAACCTGTGCTCTTTTTTTCACAGTCTCAGCTTTCATATCTGTGAAATGTGGTTGCCAACACCAAACTCCCAGGGTAGTAAATATGGATTATGGGTTAGATGTTTGTATGCATTATTTTTTTATGTAGGCAAGCAGCTTCCTCAATTACATCTTTTTTTCTCTATAACTATCACCTCAGACTAAACTATCATTATCTTTCACAGTTACAGTCTCCTAAAGTTTCTTCCTTTACAACGTGTCTCTGTGTGTGTGTGTGTGCGTGTGTGTGTGTGTGTGTGTATGTGTGTGTGCATATTTGATTTGGACATGAAATTCATTCTGTCCAATTTCATTCTCACTTATTGCAATCTAGCCAGAGATGTCTTCAGTTCTTCAAACAAACCGAGGTCTTTCTTGCTTCGGGGTCTTTATATGTGCTGATACTTCTGGCTAGAAGGGTCTTTTCATCCCTTGTCCTTTCCCATTTTTCCAATTTCAGTTTAAATTATGCCCACTTAAAAAGTAATTTTCTCTCCCTGCAACTTCTTGGTTCTCCTCTACCTAGTTGCTTTAATATTTATTTCAACCCAATTTTCAAATTTTTAAATTATATTATTTATTCATTCTACCCTTTTTATAATCTATCTTCCTCATTAAGCTTCATAAGAACACTTTTTTATCCTTTCATATTTTCCCCAGATCATATTACAATGATTAGCATCTTGTAGATGCATAATATTGTTCAATAAATAAGTGGACGATTTTTTATCCAAAGAAGTGAGCATGTGTGCCGTGCATGAGTAAAACAACTGTTTCCATGGTAATAGCTAAGAAATTAAGTCTTAAAATATTTGTCATTACTGATTGAAATGAATTAGAAACAATTTAAAAATTTTATGAATATCTTTTATGTGCCGAATATTGTCCAGTTATGTATAACATGGGTGAAAAAATATATACATATATTGGACTGTTATATCCCAACAATAAACACACTTTATATTGTACAGTGCTGTCCAGAGATAAAAAAGATAATATTTGAGAAGGTAAACCAAAGGATTTTTTTGTTGGTTTGGTTTCTTTTTATGAAACCCAGATATAATTACTTGACACTAAACAACTGATCTCAGCTAGGTATGGATGGTGATGAAGCCCAAATTATACTTCATTAGATTTATTTATGGTAAAAGGGGAAGCTCTTTCTTGGAGGAAAAATAGACCTCAAGCTGTCTGTCACCTAATTAACTTTCAAACATTGAATATTCTCTGAGACTAAACAAGAGCCCTTGACTCACACATAGAAAGACAGTCTTCGGTTTAGCCCCTACCGATGAGTAACTTGACGCAAGTCAACCTAATTCTATATATGGTAAGCAAGATGTAAGTATCTGAAATAAAACCCTAGCAAATCCTGTTCAGGAGATGAGATGTAGAACAGAACTTTGAAAGGCCCTCCATTCATGTTTGGTTCTGAGAGTGGTGTTGTCAAGCATTCCGAGGAAAGATACCAATTTCTCCACATTTGTTACCTGTTTGTCCAGCCAGATTGTCAGTCTCTTCAGACTATTATTTTAATGAACACATTCTTTCCCTGGTGGAACATGTCCTGGATTAAGAGGTCTTTTCTTGAAATAGCTCCATTTCCCCATAACCCTTCAGTCTCCTTTCTGGCCAGAGGACTTGAGGCATTTTCTTGAAAATCTATCATTTCTAATTTATCCACATAGAACATTCTATGATGAGAAGAGATTTTTTTCATGTCACATGACACTAAACTTCCAGTGCCTACCCAAGCCCTGGCACATACTTGATACTCAATGACCTATCACACTATCGGACACAGGATGTGGCAGACATATATTTTGCTTTCTAAATTTGGAATATCCAATAAACACTCCAGTTTTTGTCATGGACACACAGAAACATAAGTTTAATATTTTTTTAAATCTAGGTTACTAAACTAGAACAAGCAATTCATAGAAGATATACTGGGGCCAATTGTTGAATGAGACTCTACAGTAGATATACACCCTGTCCTATCTTTTGACTTAAAGTAAATCATCTAAAATTACTAGATATTTGTTTCAAATAGAAGAATCTAGCAATCATAAAATGCTATAGTAACGTTTAATGATCTCACAGAAGGGTTATTTAAAAAGATTTAACTTAAGAGGGATTCAGATAGATGTTATATAGTGGACTGTGACCTTTCTCTCCCTCTGACCCTGATTATTACTCTCTTGAGGGAGAAAATCCAAAGGATGTCACCTTTTGCTCCAGAATCATGAGAAAGTGATAGGGCAGGTATGACTTCCATTTCCACTTTCAAAGTATACCTATACTTCTTTTAGCACAGTTACATCATGAACAGGAGATAAATGACCACATGGGACCAACAAGGTCTTGCTTTTTTTCCTTCTTTTAAATTCTGAGAGTGTTTAGATGAATCCAATTTTGTGGAGAAGAAAAAATTGCAATAGATTCTGTGTTTTTATTGATACTAGTTTTCATTTTCTAAAATGTTTTACATAGGTCCTCACAGCCCAAAAAGTTGATATAGACTGGAATTTTGTTTTATTAACTAGATTATTGTTAAAGATCTCCATCTGTATCTTTTCCCAGGAAGCTAATTTCTTTTGGGCTTAGCCTTAAATCCATACCTTACAGACAAACAAGACATCTGAATGTCACCTTCACTCCTTTTCTGAGGTTATTTTAAAGCAGACGTTAATTCTTGAAAATTATTGAAATAACTATGTGTTTAAGGCTAAGTCAGTGTGGACATTATTTTTCATGACTGTTATCTTTTAAAAAGAAATATTCTAATTCCAAAGTGATTCACCCATTTGTGTGGTGTCATTATGAGAGGAATTAAATTGTATCTATGTCTAACTTTTAAAAATGAAAACTGCTTTGTGTAAATAGCAAATAGGAATTTTGAAAAGTATTCAATATAAAAGCAATGTACGTGAGCATCAGAAGTGACCTAATAATGATTTAAAGAATCAAAAATGTGTTCTGGCTGACACAAAGAGTTCAAGTAATTGAAGATAGTTATATAAACAATTTTAAATGCCTCAGATGGTCAGCCATAGGTTCATGGATGATGATGAACAGTCCAAGATCTGATATTTTCATGTAACAAACAACCTCTACCAAACATGCTTAAATAGATTCGTCAGGGGATATCATGGTGCAGTGGACACACACATACAACACAAGCATTTCTTTACAGAATGAGCCATTCATTTCAATTTGTGAAGTTCATAAAAGAAAGAACAATTTTTTTTATTTTGATCTTGCATAGAAATGGTGAGGAAACAATGTATCTTTTTCTCTGAAGATAAGAAGAACTGCTGAGAAATCATTAAAACCTTGGAAACATTCAAAATCCACAGGGCAAACCTCCAGATTCCTAGAGATTCAAAAAGGCATGCTTGTCAATATTACAAGTGAAGCCAATGTTGAGTTTTTAAAATGTCAATGTCATTGACTCTCTGAACTTGTGTGATGAGTTCTGCATGAGCAATGAAGTTTTATTTAAATTCTAAAGTACTGTAAAGATTTTGTGTAATCACAAAGATCTAGCTAATATCTGTGATTGACTACATTAGCTCAGCAATTTTCTGGTCCACACAACAACCATACCCTTGATACACTTGAAACTAACCTGTCATATTTTGATCAAACTCTCTCTGCCAATTCATTTCACCAACATATCTAAATGAGATTTACTGATATATGTGTACACACACACACACACACACACACACACACACACACTATAAACACCTCACACCATCCTCAAAGAATCACAAATGAAGATGCTCAAAAATATGATTGATAAAGGCCAAGTCCACATGGTAAAGTTAAGAAACATGTATATTATCGTTAGAATATTATGAAGAGAAGTGTATGATTTCTAATCTGAATATTTTGACAAGGACACGATGTCTATATGTTTAAAAATTAATCAGTTTTATTATTAGGATTTTAGCTTTATTGTGTGTGGGGCGTGTCAGATTTTGGTAGATGGACACAATTCTAGTCCTTCAGACACATGAGACAAGTCTAGGGGGGAAATGCCCACAGTTTTATGGGAAGGTAACACATTCATCCTTTGCAATATATTTTTTTTTCTTAAAAAAACAGAGCTACAGTGCTACTCCTTTCTTTAGGAAAAAAAAAAAAATCTGACTTTTGTCAGGTAAGCTGCTTGGCAAATAGTAAGTTTAATTCCTAACACCCACATGAGGCACAAGAATAGTTGGATTAACAACTCCAGTGTCATGCTGTCAGCTGCTGTTTATTTAAATTAAAATGTCACCATCCAGAAATAAATTAGGAAGTTGAAAAATGATAAATTTCTTAAACATACAGTACTTTGGCACCTTGTTAAAATAAATCTATTACATAGAACTTTACATAGGCTCTTTCCATTTTGACATTCAGAGTATAGCAGGCTTTTGTTTTTATTCTTCTTTCTTGATTTAACTCTTCCCCTTTTACCCCTCCCTCCCTCCCTTTCCCACTTCCTCTTTTTCTCCCTTCCCCTCCCTCCTTCCTTCCTTTATCCTTTCCTTCCTGTCTTTCCAATTTTTCATCTGTTTTTCTTTTTTTCTGTCTCCATGGTCCCTATTTATGCTACAGAGGCAGGTTAAAAATAAATAAATAAAAGTTCCCTCAATACACAATGCTTAAGTGCTTCACATGCATGTCTAAAAACTATTGCGCATCTTAGGCAGACCTAAGTATAACTACATTTGTACAGATTTCGATGTTCACTTCCTACAACTTCCACTGTTCTTCTTGGGGTCCACTATCGTGTGCTATTCATGTTTGATAAAACAAAAATGGCCTCCCCATGAGCTCTTCACTGGCTTCCTGTCATTTGAAGGTTAAGATGAAAACTTGATCACTCCAAGAAAAAAAAAAAAAAAAAGAACATATCCCAGTGTATTTTAAGACAGTGATTTGGCTCTAGGTTCATGGCACAGCAGGTTGTTCCACTTTAAGGAGCCAATTTGGTCTAAGTAGGAAGAGAATTAACATCTCAAGAAGAAAAATATCCCCTTTCTGTTCCCATTTGAATGTATTTCTTGCCTGTGACTTCATAGATCATAAATGATGCAAATGCACACTATAATGCAGGTTAATTAAATATGAGACAGTTGTATACAAACATATTCAGCATTAACAACATGGAGATATTTACTTGGCCGGGTTTTCCATTTTCACATAAAAATGCCTCATATTCGGATGCGAATTCAGGGGCGTTGTCATTGACATCCAGCACTTTAATAGCAACAGGTACTCGTGATATCTGACTGTGGTTCCCTATGGGAAGGAAAAGATAACATCAGCATGGATGGTATTTCATTTGAACGTGCAACTCAACTTTCCCTGTTCTGTGTCTATTTCCACTTCCCTTAATTAGGCTTTTTTGCAACATGATGATTATGGAGTCTGACCACTCAATAAAGAAACACAGTAAGCGCTTGACTACTTAGAAAAAAAAAAAAAACATAAATTTTTATTTCAAACACCATTTGATGAGTGATTACTTCTGGTATTGGCTGTACATATATTAGAGATGAACCCTGAAAACCTTGCATAAGGCCAGAAACAAATCATTTGTTGAGAAGGGGTCCTTAACAATTATAAAACGGATAAAATTAAAGATGGGGAATTACATACTTTGTTGATTTTTTTATTTCATTAGAATTACATTGGGATATTTTGGGGTAGGACCAGCCCAAGTTATTTTAATATTGTCATTTTTTATAAAGAATGTAATCAGCATAAAAAAATAATATTGTTCTTTTGATTTTCCCAGGTGAATACTCAACTCCTTAATCCTTAAGTCTTTTGATTTAAAAAATCATGCATATACAAACATGCACACATACACATGCATACACACATAAATTTATACACACTCAGATCTGGTCCATTAATAAATTTCTGACTTGCATCAACTTATGATTTTTCACTTATAATAAATGCAACATAGTTTGACTCTGACTGTACCATGTAATAATCTTTTGATCTGTTGTAAATTATACAGAATGCATTGGAGATGGCCAATTATTTATTTGTGTTTCTGTGGCATTGAATATTTATAAGCAAGTCAAGAGGGAAAAATGTTTGGCTTTTGAATATTAACCAACAGGCTTGCATTTGATGCATCAAACTTCTTTTGACAATTGAATAGGTTCAGATCACTACAACCTTTAGATAATTTTTTTTGTTAAATATAATAGTAGCTTCTAAAGTACACACCAAATCATCATATCCATGCCACAATTTTACAGCTGATTAACCCCACTAGTTATAAATCAAGATTTGATTCAGTTAATTCCCATGGCTGCTCTCAAAGGTTCTAATTTGCACTGAATACTGTAGTCCATGGAATCCTGCCACTTTAGTAATGGCTCATATCATCAGTTCCTGAAAAATCAAGGTGATGGCATCAAATGTCTCAAGTGTTACTGCCTTTTCTTTTGATGTTTTATGTTTTATTGGCATATACTCTTCAAAAATATAAGGTTCAAGGAAAAGCTTGCCTGATCTTAAATATTACTTTATTTCTTCTGAAGTGAAGAAAATGTTAATCTTATTGAAAATGTTAAAGTCAATGATCATGGTTGATAGGACCAACTGTATTAAGATATTATTCTTAATGAATTAATTTCATTCTTTATTCAAGGAGGAAGCACGCACCTCCTTAATTTTAATATAATGAAAAGTCTGATAAAAATATAATGTATGTCTAAGACAAGTAACTAACATTTTATTCATTATTTACTCAACAAAACCTTGCCAAGTTTACATTTTAAATACAACATGATTTTGTATTTAAAGATTTATATTCCCTTTCTACCGTGACCATGAGCTTAATAGAAGCTCCTTGGAAGAAAACAAGTATTGTTTGCAAAAAATAAAAGAAGTTTGGCATTCTATCATTGTTTCCTACTATCTCCAGGATCCTGTGAAAATTATGTCACCAAATTTTATTCCTAAGGAAACTGAAGCTCAACCACTTAACTCTTTATTTACGGATTGCAAATACTGTATGAGAAGAAAATAAAAGTGCTCACATAGTATTGGACAAATCCAAGACATTCTAGGCCTCTCTTACTGTTGTTGTCAACATCAAGAGCACCATTAACATCAAGTGTGTATGTGAGGCAAAATAATTCACATAATCCTATCTCATTCATTCCTCACAAAATAGACATGAAGTAAGTAATGGGATCCCCATATTTTAGATGCAGAAATGAACACTTTCCAATATTCTATAACTTCATCAAAACTGCTCAGTTAAATCCTAACTCAAATGCAGTTTTGTCCATCTAAACATGAGCCAATTTCATAGGACAATATGAATGACAGTCTTATAAAACACACACACACACATACATACATACATACATATATACATAAATACATTCAGGTAACTAATTACTATCATTTCATCAAATATTTTTAGCTTTGTTAGAAATACTTATCTCAAGTTTGACCAGTATTTGAAGTTTGAATACAAATAGCAGGATGAGTGTTATCTAATGAATTGAATCACCACTAATATTCTCAGGATTGCATTCGTAATTTGCAACCTCCCTGAAGAACTGCAGTTAAACTTCCATAATTCGTCTTATGCAACTGTTTCAGCCCAGAAAAACTGTTTTAACTGATTACCTTTATTTTCTGATTCTCTGTATAAAAACCCAAAGACTGTTGACTGTTCATTTATTTCTACAATATGAAATGTTATACCAATTTCATGTTATACCAATTCACATATATACAAATAGCTGTAGAAAACTTCTGTTAAATACTTTTGTTTAATCTAACCATTCCATTAATAATTATCCAACCATCAAGATAGATTGAATAAATTATAAAGAACTGAGAGCAAATAATCAACATATACTCTTCGAAAATATAAAGTTCAAGGTAGCCTGATCTTAAACATTATTTTATTTCTTCTGAAGTGAAGAAAATGTTATTAATCTTATTGAGTTAAAGTCAATGATCATGGTTGATAGGACACTAAGATGTTATTCTTTGTCCTCCCTCTCTGTCATGTTGCTCACATGCACTTGCACACACACACGTAAAATTTCAGTAAAAAGACAATTATATCAAGGAGCAGGTTCTAATCCTCCCTTCTCTCTTTTTTTTTTTTTTTGTCTTTCACAGTTACAATATATTTTAGGATCTCAGGCCTAGATGACCAATAGGGTCTGAATTTCAAGTATAAAATAGAAAAGTGGGCTGGGGTTGTAGCTCAAGGGTAGAGCACTTGCCTAGCATGTGTGAGGCACTAGGTTGATTTTCAGCACCACGTAAAAATAGATAAAACAAAGGTCCATTGACAATTAAAAAATAAATATATTTAAAGAAGAGAAAAGTTCCATGAGCTAATTTTGGGATAATTTTAAACATAAAGTATGCATCTTTCCTCATAGTGCCATTGGGGATACAGTGTCATTTATCTATTCCAGGAGCTCAGAGTAATGTATCACCATTTTTTCTTTTTTGGTAGAAGCATGGTAGGATTGGGTGTTATCTTCTAAAACTTTGGATGATCATAGATGGCCAAGAATGTTTTGTCAATGAGTGATATATTCCATTATTCTTATCACATCTACAAATAATTACTTTTAATGTAAATAGCAATAGGCATTTTGAAAATTATTTAATTTTTTTCTTTATTTTGGCCTATGGAAAGCTCAGAATTAAATTTAAATACACCTTTCATAGCTGTAGAGAATTCAATGGTATGCAATTAATATGCTACATTTAACCCAAATTTGTTAATTTGGTGTACTTAATAATTGCTCAAATTTATCAAGTTAATTAATTGATACTAAATTAGTATCTTCTTATTTAGTTGCATTGTATGTATTTCTTCGTTTTTTTGTCCTTTTTTTTTTTTTTGCCATCCTGAGGATAGCACACAGGATCACAACATGCTAGTAGGTAAGTGCTCTAGCACTGAGATACATCCCCAGTATTGTTTCTTTTCCATTCAGTATTTTAGAGTATTTTCCATAAAACTTTAGAAAAGAAACTCTGAACTACTTTCATTTCCCTATGAAGTCACATGGTAATAAAGTATTACCAGATATTTGGAATTTTTGTATCCTTGGTTGTCATGTAAAAGAAATCTGGCAGTTCGACAATTAAAAATAATTTAATAATTTCCTCTTCTAATTATTGAATTCGTGTGTAAGAGACCCTTTAAAATTAAAGGCAACTTTTTAGTAACTTCTCTTCTGCATACAGAGCTTCCTCCTGCTGAAACTGGCCACTACCTTCTGGCCAGGTCCAACATCAAGGAAATGAAATGGAACTTATTCAGACCAGCACAATCTGGCTAAATCTACATAGGTGTATATCCTGCCTTCATCCCTCTGCACCCCACCTTCTCTTATATAAGCTGTTTGCATCCTCTGAGCCCTTGCAAAGATGAATATTTGAGACAGAAAAGTTATGCTCTGTCTTCCTCAGGGTCTGCTTTGAATGAGACAAGTTTTCCTTCACCAACCTGTCTCCAGATCTTTGGTGAATCAAGAGTGATAGAACCTTTGATTCCCAGCAACAATTGCTATCCCTCAAGATTTAGCTGATACTACATTTCTTCCAAGAAGGCTTTTTAACACATAGTTCACTTTCATTTGTCTTTGTTTGAATCACTTTTTCTTTCTTTCTTTCTTTCTTTTGTTTTGTTTATTTGTTTTGGTTTTGGACTGGAGATTGAATTCAGGGGTGCTCTACCACTGAGCCATATCCCCAGCCCTATTTTGTATTTTATTTAGAGACAGGATCTCACTGAGTTGCTTAGGACCTTGCTGAGTTTCTGAGGCTGGCTTTGAACTCACTATCCTCCTGCCTCAGCCTCCCAAGCCTCTAAGATTACAGGAGTATACCACCACAACTGGCTTTGTTTTGGTTTTGTTTGTTTAGACTTAGGACATGGCAATAGGAGAAACTCCACAAACCCAGTCCCTAAAAGAACTGGTGAAAAACATTTTAAGAAATGTAGAGTCTCTTGAAAATGTCTTAAGTGCACAGCAAATAAAACAAAGTTTATTTGAAAAAATATACTAAATGTAAGGGAGTTTGCGGTATATGAACCATATGTTTAGTCCTTCCACAGTCACTGTTAACCAAGATGGGAAAATCACTGCAGACCAGTACACCAAGCACAGACTGCACCTTCTCTCCCAGGCTTTAGCTGCAGAGCTATCTACCCATAGGGATAGGATGTTATCATTTCTAAGTTGTGGGCAATTGTAGTGGAGATGTGTGGACTTTCCTTCTTCTACCAAGTGCCCATTCCTGGGTTAGAGACTCTATCTTGGGCAAGGTATCATGAAGAATATTAGGGTCCTTATAACCCTGATCATGGCTTACAAGAGGAAATTTTTATGCTGATAGAGGTGAGTAAAAAGACCGAGGCTACAAGCTACTTCTATTCCCCTCCAAAATAACCTCAAAAAGCAGGGTGCTATGATTTGGATATGGTTCCAATGTCTCTCAAGGGTTGAAATTTAATCCCCATGGTAAGATAGTAAGTGGATGGAAAATTAATCTATAATGTTTATAACTTGGGTCTTCAGAAGCTTACTTAGAATTAGATAATGGCATTTAGATGGAGTTTTTATGACTGATTTTGGTTGGCTTTAAAAGAGGGAGAGAGATAAGCATACACATATATACACTTCTTGTATGTTTCCTTTAGAGGCTCTGTACTGGCTCAAAACTCTGTCACCAAGACATCAGCAGATGTGGAGCCTCAACTTTGCTCCTCCAGAACCATGAGCCAAAATAAACTTCTTTTCTGTATAAAGTTATCCTGATTTAGCTATTTCATTATAGTCATGACAAATTGACTATTGTACGTTATTGCTTAGAAAAATGTTCTAGAGCCACAGTGTGGAGAGTTTTCCTGGGAGTGAAGAAGAGAAGCAGGCTATAAACCAGAGAACTCTGAATCTCTCGGGAAGGTACCAACTTCATGTACAAATGAACATAAAGTTCAAGCCTAAGGGTGAGCACAAAACAGTGAATTTGGGTATGCAAAGCAATGGGGAAATATTTGTAAATTTGGTAAATTCATTGGCGATATAGACTACTGGCTCCCTAGTTGCTGAAGACAAATGTGGGATAGATTCAGTTATAGGATCTCTCTAGGAACAATAACAAATCTTCAACACTTCCTAGGGACTGTCCCTTCAAAAGAGCCTAGATATGAATGGATCATTCTGTGGAACAAATTATGCCTCAGGGCATTGTTGAAAACAATAGTACAATCAGCTGGTAACAAGTGAAGGTTAATAGCAAGATGTGGTCTGGGATAGAGAAAGTAAAAGCAAGCCCAGCCAATGCTACTGTTTTCCCAGATATATGTGGAACTACTCAGGAGTGTACCTCCAGAGGAGAAACAGAGAGGGCTCACAGTTCTGGAGGAAATATATTTCATTAAAATAACCTGGAAAGTCACTAAGCAAATAAGCAAATAATAATACCACACCCAGAAAGGGGGGAAGTCAACGTATTTTATTCTCTAGAATGTCCATTTGAAATACTACCTGTCATCATTTCCTAAGCCCAATACACTTTTGTACCTATATTTCCAGAATGTCTAGTTGGGGCTTCCAAGTAAGAGAACAAATATTCAAATAGAAAAGTATGATCCATACAAGAAAAACGAAGGGAAAATAAATCACATGTGAAATGGATCATGTATCCAATCTAACAGAAAGTTCTAAGTAGCCATTTTAAACGTGTTCAAAGAATTTAAGGAAGAAATATGTTAAAAAAGTAAAGGAAGGTGTGATGGTAATTCACATCAAATATAAAATATCATGATGAAAATTTTAGAAAAGCAAATAAAAATTCTGTATTTGAAATATATCATTACTGAAATGAAAAAAAAATTACTAGAGGGACTAAAAGGTATATTAGAACTGGCACAATAGAGAATTAATTAGTGAACCCAGGCATGAAAACAGGGGAAATACAGAATGAAGAAAAATAAAAATAACCTCAGAGAAATGTGAAACAATATTGAATGCCTTTATATGTGCATAGCATGAACAATAAAAGGAAAGAATTGAAAGGAAAACATATTCCAACAAACAATGGCTAAAAACTCCCCAAATTTATGGGACAATTCCATTCAATGTATCCTGAATTCTTCCAACAAATTTAAAGTAGAATAAACACAAAGAGATTCACAGACATATCATGGTAAAGCGCTAAAAGACCAGGAGAACATTTTGAAGAAAGAAATGAAAGAAAGCAAGAAACAGGTAAAATAAAACAAACAAGCAAAAACTCATCATAAGAAAACCCCAGTAAAACCAGCAGTTGGTCTCATATCAGAAGTGATGGAGCTTAGAAGACACAGAGATAATACATTGGAAATATTCAAAGAAAAATTCTGTCTACACCCATTAAAACTACCTCTCAAAAATGAAGGAAATAATTCCCAGATGATCAAAAGTTTAGAAAATCTGTTACTAAATACTGTCCATAAAAAAATGGTAAAGAATTTTTTTTATTATTTTTCAGTTGAAAATAGACTTCATATAGTAATTCAAATCCAGATGGAACAAAATTTAAAAGAAACTTTAAGGATAATTATGCAATTATAAAATATTGTGTAAATACATACTTCTTTCCTTTTCTTAATTGTTTTAAAAGCAATTATGTTAAACTATACACACACGTGTGCGGACACACACACACACACACACACACACACACACACAGCTGACCCTCCATATCTGAGTGTTCTGCATCTACAGATTTAATCAACCTTGGATTGAATGTATTTGAAAAGAAAAATTACTTCTGTACTGAATTATCTTTTTCTTCTTTTTATTCCCTAACAATATAGTATGACAAAGATTTACACAGTATTTGTAAGATAGTAGATATCATAAATAGTCTAGAGATGGGTAAAATAATCTAGAGATGGTTTAAAGAGGGTATGCATAGGTTATAAATAACATTACACCATTTTATATAAGGGTCGTGAGCATCTGTGGATTTTGGTGTTAAAGGGGAGTCCTGGAACCAATACCTCATGGATACTAAGGGATTACTGTAAATAGTATTATGAGCTTACAATATACAGACATATTTACCAATAACAGAGAAAATATGATGGATAGATAAAAGAGTCTATTGAGCTTAGGAAATGATGACAGGTGGTAATTCAAAACCACAGGAGAAAAATGAAGAAACCAGAAATAATAAAAAAAAAAACACAGGAGAAAAAGGAATGTATATATATGTTTCTTAATTCTTCCATATTCTATAAAAGACATATAGTTTTATAAAGCAATAATTATAACAATATAATTTGGATTCATAATACACATGTACATTGATACCACAAAAAAGGGGAGGAAAGCTGGTAGAGCTGTATAGGAGGAGTATATTTTATGAAATACTTGAATTCAAATATTATAAATCAGAATCCAATTCTGATAAATTAAATGCACATGGTAAGCCCTAAAATGAACACTAAGGATATGGTTCAAAATAAGTCACAACTACAAATGAAGTAGATGGGCTGGGAATTTTTCTTTTTATACAGAATATTAGGACCTTAGTGACTCTGACTTGTTAACTTTGGGCAGCAGGGAGTATATTTTATTTTTTAGTTTTTGTATTTACAAGCATGCTAAGTGACAGGATGAGATTTTGTCTTCTGTGTTTACCTCCTACTTTCCTTGTAGGGCCATCTTGCAGTATTTATATTCTCACTATTTCTGTTCTGACTGGACCATGCCTGCGCCGACCTGTGAGAGGCACAAACTTCTGCTTCTCTAGGGTCACCCTTTTTTGGAGGCCCATTGAAAACCTACCTTCCTGGGAGACCAATAGAGCAGAAGAAAGGGAGTAAGAGGGAGAAAGGAGGGGAAGGCATGGGAAGTAATGAAGAATGAAATCTGCCAAATTATCCTATGTCCATGTATTAAAATGCCCCAATGAACCCTGCCTATATGTATAATTATAATGTACTAGTTAAAATAATAATAATAGCAATAATAGTAATGATAATGGTAATGATAATGAAAGGGAGATCAATAGAATGGAACAAGCAGGTCACGAGGAAAGAGGAAGGGAAGGAAAAAGTACGGGGAATGAGATTGATAAAATAAGTTATGTATGAATATGACATAATGGTTTGCACTATTACATATAATTATAGTAAAACAAAAAAAAAAAAACTACTCTCTCTAGAAATCTTTATTTTAAAGTTAGCATCAATACTAATCACTTTCTCCCTCTCTCCTTTCTATCAAACTTCACAAGGGTTGGTAAACTACACAGTACACATTTGCTACTAGATTTAGAAAATACCCAAGTAGTCTAGGAAGATACCATCTGCAGATCCTTAACTTATATATCCCTGGAAAGACTTTTTTTCCAGTATAATAGGGGCAGCTTTCTGGTGTTAGGACCTAGACATGTCTATTGGGAGTCCTCCATTCAACCCACTAAATCCTGTCTTCTTGAAAAGTAGGGTGTTTGTGGTCAATTTGAATGGTACCATCAGAAACAGTCCTGTCCTAAAAAACAGATAAGTGAAATTTAATTATAGACTTTAAATTTATTCTTCAATAGATCATATGACTAAGCTCAAGGAGGTCAAGTGACCATATTTTCTCTCCTGAGAATTCTGATAAAAACACTTTTGTCATTAATTTATTCTTTCATCATTCTGCTATTTGGTTACTCAACAAATAATTACATCCATGTTCCAAGTTATTGAGACAAATCTTCAATAATCAAGTAGTCCACTTTACTGTTGGAGAGAATCATGTCGTAATGGTTTATATCCTCATCTGTTTGTCATGTATTCATTTAGGGAATGACCTTTAAATTTGCTTTCAATAATGACTAAGAGTAGTAGAGGTAAAGAAAGGTGGTTAATACTTCTAGGTGAGAGACAGAGCCATATGCCAAGGCCTAGAAGCCAAGAGACCATATTTCATACCATCACCCAAACTTAGTAGGTCCCATGATGGCAATGTCCAGCAATTAAGGCCTGTAGTGATGTGAAGGGAGAAAGTTGAAGCCAAATCAGGAAGAAGCCTTACTCTATTTTCTAATGCAGATGGTATATGTCCTGTGATCACTAGTCAGCCACTGAAGCATTTCCTGATCAGATTTATGACTATAAATATTAGCATAAGGCAGATTGGAAGAGAAGTCATGTTTTACTTGGGTTTGTTTCCCTCATTATATGACTGTTTATTATAGGCACATAAATATCTCAGAAATTTACTATGAGTATTCCTCGAAACTGCCAAAGCAGGGGAAAAAAGTAACAACAAACAATAAAGCAAAATAAAGCACACAAACAAGAAACTATCATACCATATCCTCAAAACATTCCCCCTTCATGTAGTCTTTATTTCTATCAGAAGAATACACCAAGATTGAAATGACAACATATCATATTTTTCAGCACAGGATTATATTTAAAAAGTGAAGATTTACTTTTATCTGAACTAATGAAATGATAGCAGTTCAAATTTTAAAGATATTATGGAGTAATAAAATTAATTAGATAAGCTTCTAAGGAAATTATTCATGTCCTTTGTGACCGGCCCCAAAATGTTTGCCTTTCATCTGATACACAAACATTAAATATAAAGATATTATAATTAGAAACTTGATTAGCATTCATTAAAGATTAATTTTCTAAACACAAGAGATGTGACAAAGTGGTCTGGAAGGAAAAGCCCATCTCAACTGGCCACAGAAATCAGGCTGTTTTCATATATGACAGGAAAAGGCCAAAGTGGCACCTTGTGTAAACAACTTCTCAGGCTCTACCATTTGAGGCTTAGTGACTTCCTGTCACCTCTCTGTCACATAGCCTCATGAATCGCCCATTAATTTTGCCCTTTTATAATCAAAGGTAATGGAATACTGCCAAGTGTAAGTTACTTGGGAATTTTCTTCTAACTGGTTTCCATGAGCTGCCGTTTCACAGGCATCGACCGAAATAAACAGCCTCGACTTTTCAGACTGAGAGAGAGAGAGAGAGAGAGAGAGCAAAAAAATGATTTGACAAATTTAGATATACTGGTGGGGCTTAATAAATAATTCTTGAGCCTTGTACAAGTAGAAGGGTGGAAGCCAGGAGCAGTAAATTACAGTCAATGGGGGAATGCAAAATAAGAGAATTTATAATTGAATAGGGGATGAGAGAAGCGGTGGAAGTTTATAAAATAGGAGGATGTGAACTGAATATGTGATGGGAGAGATAACAACTTAGGAAGTTTAAAATAAAACTGACTGGAATTTAAAAAAAGGTCTTGGAAAATAATTTAAGAAGTAGGTTTAAGGTCTCCGGGGACTGAAGATAAGACTTTTTGAGGTACATTTTGCCCAGACTTGCTGCAATAATTTCTAAATCACTAGTGATAGTTTACCAACCCATAGATTATTAGTTAGCTCGGGAATAGGTTAGAATGCAATTAACTTGCAGATCCTAGCAGGGTAGAAATGCTACTGGGGATATTTTTGATATGTTTTTCTCTGTGCAGTATTATTGTTATGCATAACTCTGTCTGTACCATGGCAACTGCTCCAGATACACTGATTCAAACAGCCTTTTGATCCCCTCAAATAGCTATCAAGAAATTTCTGCCCTCTAGTGTACACAGAGAGTGTAGGTGACCACCAGAATTTTAATAATTCTTGATTATATGATTGTAAAATCTCTAGCAAGCCAGAGAGAAGGCAGAGGAGTCATTCTACTGTACTCTGTGAAATTTCAACTATATCTAGAGTAGTTTTGGATTAAATTAGAACTTTAATCAACTGAGGGTTTTAGCATGCAATGAACAAAATATATTAGGAATATTTTTTTTTTTCATGAACTAAGAAGCAGCTGTCTCAAGGAAGGGGAAAAATACTTTCTCCCACTAGGAAACTGAGGACTTAGGTATATTTGAAAATACCATGAACTCTGGAGAAAATCACTTAAATGGTGAATTTGGTTCAAGAGCTTACTCACCCCCTTCATTTTTTTCTTACTACTGAAAATCAATGGCTCCACTGTTGTAAATGAACTCTAATCGGGGAATATGTTGGTGTTCTGTATCGCCACTGGGTGTGTCCCCTGCACCTTTTTCCTACCTATCATCAATGATCCCTCAGTATCCTCCCTCCAGTCTCAAAAGGTGAGATCTTGAAAAGCCAGGTAAGCACAATCATGGTCACAAACTCAGGATCTTACAGGGAAAAGATTCAAAATCATTGCACTGAAGCCTGCTTTTACAAACACTTTTGAGATATTTGATACTTCCTAAATGCACAACTTTAACAATCACATACTAAATAAAGGTAACAAGAAAGGACGCTCATAAATGAAAAATCAATACTAATAAGCATGAATGCTCACACTTTCCATTTTTCTTTTAACATATTGTATAATATTACCTACTTTTAATTCTTTTTTTGTATTTTTTTAGTTGTAGACAGACACAATATCTTTATTATTATTTATTTATTATTATGTGGTGCTCAGGATTGAACCCAGGGCCTCAAACATGCAAGGCAGGCACTCTACCACTGAGCTACAACCCCAGCTCCCTGCTTTTAATTCTTTACGTATGCTTACGAATTTATTTTCCTCCATTGTCTATACTGTGCATGCACATATTGTCTTTCTGTTTTGTTTTGGTGTGTATATGTGTGCATCTGTGTCTTTGGCTGGCATGGTTTCAGCTTAGTCTCCTGTTCCATCTAATATGTATTGCTTTTGCTGAATCTGTGACTTGGAAATACTGAATCCTTTCTTTCACAATCACAAATATATGCATGTGTTTATTTAAATAGAAGTACTGACTTCTATTTGACTTACACATCTCTCCTTTTGGTATAGTGCAATGGTCAAGGAAATAAAATTGTGTACTTTTTTTTTATTATTCTCTATGTCCCCTTAGCAACCCAGGTCTTCCCTGCAAACGTCTTAATTCTAGTGTGCCAATTAAATTCATTAAGCTTCTATTACTAAATCATTTTTTCCCCTAATTATTTGAGATAGGATTGATTCAAGATTATTGGGAAATAGTTTCTCAAAGGTGCTTTACAATGTGATTCTCTTTAAATTTCTTCCATATTAGAATCTTAATTAGGAAAAGTCAAGAACTTCAGAGTGATTGAACTATACACTTACTAAAGAGTGCTTAAAGTATTTACTTATCTAAGGTTCGGTTTAAATGCTCAATCAATATCGGTTTGCAATATCAGGCCTACAATACATGCACATACAAGCAAATGTATATACTTTATTTGAAAAAAAAAAAGCTAATATTGGAAATAACCCAACAGTTACTGTGTAATCGGTTATATACTTTCTCAGATTTGCTGGATTATCATGAAGATGGATATACACACAAACGTGATTTTAGAGTATAGTAAGAATTAAATTCAATGTATACCAATTATATAGTATATTCAAAGAAGTATCATTTCTTAAGTATCCAGTGAGGTCAAACAAGGGTATTATATGGACTTTACCATTTTTCTTGTATTTACTCAAAGTTAGAAAGTGATAAAACTGAAATATGAATTCAGGGAAACATGAGCAACAACTAATTTGTTCCTCATTATTTGGGCCTTTAAATTTTCATGTGGAATTTAATATCATTTGCACACTCATAATTGATTGATACTGCTTTGAAACTACAGATCAACTTAAAGAGAATTGACTCTTTTGCATGTGAATTTTCCAAATCAAAAACTTTATATAACCTTTCATTTATTTTGTCTTCACTTTTCTCTCAGTAATATTCTTGGAGCTTTCTGTTTTTATATTTTGTTACAATATAATTGAAATTATATATTGGTGGGGTATATAAGTACTGTTTTTTATTTTATTTTCTGGGTATTGCTAGAAAATAAAAATGTCATTATTTTAAAATAACTTAAATAATCATGCAAACTTTACTTATTATTTGTAACTGTAGATGCTTTTCATTATTTATGTACTCAATCATATTGTTTGTGACTAGTGACAACTTTATTTCTCTCTTTATAATATTTATACCCTTATTTCTTCCTTGTATCTTATCATTCTGGCTAAAACTTTCAATATAATGAGATAAAAATAGCAATGGCAAACCTTAGCTCACTTCTAATCTCAGGGAGAAAGATTCCAATATTTCACTGTTAGCTCTTATATTTGATATATTTTTCGTAGCTACCCTTTATCAGATTAAGTTCCCTTGTACTGTGCAAAGAGTTTTTATCTTGAGCCCAAGAAAAATGTATAACTGTGTGTTTATTAAAATTGATTTTACATATATTTCTTTTTCCACAAATTTTTAATTTGTATTATTAGATTTTTCAAATGTTATAATTTGTACCTGTAGTCTTTGAGTGTAATATGATTTTTATATATTAGTGATTGTGTTTTGCTAATATATTACCTAAAAATTTGTAAACAAAACACAGGCTGTTAATTCGCTTGATTGTAATATTTATTATCAGGTTTTACTATCAAGATTACACTGCTTTCAAGATGTAAGGAGGGAAAATGTTCCCTCTCTTGTTTTTTACTGAAAAAGTTTATGTCAGCTAGTCCATTTAAGCATCAGGAATTATGTATTAAGAGTTGCTAATTATGAATTTATTTTATTCAACAGAGAAAGTTATATACTTAGCTTAATCTTTTCCATATTTACAACATCTCAAAAGGCTGTTTTTGAACTTCTTAGTTTAATTGTCTTAAAAGATATGGCAAGAATAAAGTTAATGAAATAATTATTCCAATTATTATCTTTTTAATATCTATAGACACAATAAGGATGCTCCTTCTTCATTTCTGATACTGGTAACATACTTTTCATGTTTTTCTTGCAAGATTTTATTTGCTTTATTCGTTTTTGTGGGTAAATAGAAGTTTAATTCATTGAATTTCAGTGCTGTACACAATTTCATCATTATCTACCTTATATTATTTTCACATTTCTACTACATTTTTAATCATAGTTTTCTGTTTGAGATGGGCCATTTTGAAGTCAATGCTTAGATAATGGATTTTTGCCATTGTTCCTCTCTAACAGCAACACCACGGGCTCATTTCTCCCCAGACAGTGCCTTAACTGCTTCCTGTGTGCTGTCATGTCAGCCTTTCACTGTCATTCATTTTTAAAATGTGCTAATTTCCTTTATTCACTCTGTTTTCCATGGGTTATTTAGAAGCATAAGCTTCATTTCCAATACTCAGGGATAATCCATTTTTGTTATTCATGTTTATAAGATGTTTCCACTGTGTTAAGACTTGTCTCACGGTCCACGTTTTGGTCACTTGACTACATGTTTTAGATGTACTTGATAAGAATATTTTTGCTAGAATTTTGGTGCATTTAATTTATATATTTCAATTAAATATTTATATTAATCATAACATTCACATGTTCTCTATTTTTAGAATTTTTTTTCTTTTTCTATTAGTAGAGAATTATGGGCTAAAATGTTCATCTGCAGCTTGACTTGTCTATGTCACTTTTTGATTCTGTCATTTTTTTTAAAACTATGTTTGACAAATATATTAGTAAGTCTAATAAACTGAGTAGGATTTTTAAATGTTGCTCACTTATCAATATGAATTTTTTCTTGTTTTTTGGTAATCTTTCTTCATTTACAGGTGAACTATTTAAATTTGCAAGTAAATATTTTTTAACTTTCTTAATGTTTATGTATTCTTAGGTTTAAGTTTTAGCCTTTATAAAAATGGGATTCCCATATGGGTTGATTTTTATAATCTAGTCTGACAATTTATGTATGTTAATTTAAGTATGTAGCCTATTTATTGTTAATCTGATTACATACATATTTGGGTTTAAATTTCTTATTGTTTCACTTTTTTAAAAATTTATCAGTTTTTCCTCTTTTATCTTCTTTAATTCCCTCATTATCCCACTATATAGTCATCCATTAATATTATTTTAGTAATAATACTAAATGTAATATTTATATGTGTCCTTCACTTCTTAGAGTATGTTTTCAAGTGATAAAGTCAAACATTTTATGTGTGAGATGAAAATGTTTGCAATGCATTAATTGTTTATGACAGTTGTTACACCCTTCCTTTTATCATGTCACTGTTGTTATGTATTTTAATTCTACATCTAATTTACATCTAATGCAAAACATTCTGAAGGGAATAAACAGTGCTAAATTTAGGAGTTGATTCAATTTGTTTCCTTTCTCTCTGGTATCTTGGATCCTTAAGTACAAGCTGCCTTCCAATAGTGTTTTGCTCCTCTGACTTTGTGGATGTTCACAGTGGGAGAGTTTCTGTGCTACCAGCTACCCTTATTGACATAAGAAAAACACATAATTTTCCCCCTCCACATTATGATGTAATAAGTTCATTACTTCCCTGAGAAAATAAAACTGTAAATCACACTGTACATGTTAAATAGGGACAATATATTAATACAAACTGACTCTGATTCTCTGTGAATTGAAGAAACACTGTGGTCAGTACTGAGCAATTCATGGATGGTAATTAAGATAAAGTTTCCTTTAGCTAGTGCTCCTGAGACTGTGTTTCCTCAGTTTCTGGTTCAGCCAGAGTGAATTCTTCATTTGGTATGACAGTGGGTCAAGATATATGGATAACTCTGAATTAAATAAACAACAAGATTATTCAAGATAAATGATTAGCAGAGCTGACTGAAATTACTGCAGTGCATCCTGTTATCTCAGTGACAGAAAAAGGGACACTGTGAATTTATTCCTAGATATTCATATGAAATGGCTTGAATATATGTGGATGAAAACACAGATGCACACGGATGCATCGAGATATCACTACTTTATACCAACTCCATTTTTATCCAAAAAACATCTTTTTATGCATAATTGGAAGAGTGGATGAATATAGAATATTCTGTATTCTTATAATAAAATTTAAAATGATATATTGAGTAAAATATGTATATCAATAAGTAATAGGAAACACTGTTAGCCTTTATTACTATTTTTGCAGAGGGCCTATATGTGATGGCACTGTGGTGCTCAGAATGCTTATAACCATTGATTTTTATTATTTATTTTTAGTTTTAGCCAAAAGAAGGTGCTAGCTGCTCAAAACTCACTTCTAAAATATTTACTTTATTAAAGAAAGGTTACTAAACTAACCTTGGGCCTAGTAAATCTATCATGCAAGATTGCAAGGTAGAGCCACAGAGATGCTGACAGGCATACAATACACCCAGCTTATTTTACAAATATTATGAGAAAGTGAGAGAACATAGGCCATTGGGGGAGTCCCCATATTTTTAGAAAATAGTGCCAAATAATGGCAAAAAAAAATGAAAAACTGCTGGATCTTTATTTTTTTTCTTTGAATGTAGGGAGGATGGGACAATTCCTATATGCTACCTCAAATACTTTAATTTCAAAAAAATCAGGTCAAAGACAAAAATGAAAAGTGATCTTTCCTTAACACACCAGCAAAAGAAAAAAAATAAAAAGATTAAAAAAATAAGTTAAGAGAAATGCACTGCAAGCAGAAATGCTAAGTTATTTTGACATCTGCAATTTTACTGTTTGCAAATTATCTAGTTGTTTGTAGTGGTCTCTTTCTTGACATAGCCTGGCAAGATTGGGGCAGACGTTTGGACAAAATTATTTGGGTAAAAATAATATAATTTAACCCCGTAAATTCCTCTTAGAACAATCAGTTCGATGTAGATTCATAAAATGACTCTAATCTTCTTTGAGTTGAAGGGACAGGACAGTCAGTGATGAACAGAATTTATGGATATAGACTTTCTCCATCAAAGTATTGGAACCAATCAGCAGAGAATGAGCCATTTTGATTAACAGCTACCTTTGCTCCACTAGGTGATAAAGTAATTGTATGTTTGAGATTGAAGTTATCTTTATTCTTTACATAAGTCCTACTCAGTATGGTGAAACTAATAGAGATATCCTACTTGAAAGCTGAAACCGTTCTCCATTAATCCTCCATGGATGCATGCCATGTGAGAATGTCATCACAACATCATTGCCATCCTCACTTGGGCTTGAGACTATGGGCTGTACACTGGACATTTCATCTCAAGCATCATGCTTTCACTTTCACAATAATCCTATGCAGAAGTGACATGACTATTCTTTTACAAACACAATAAAATCGCAAAGTACCTTTTTCAATGCCATTAATGTAAAGTACATTTTCCCACCTCCATTCATTCAACAAATATTGACTGCATACCCACTGGGTATCATATACTCATAGGCACTAGAGATAACAAATGCAGACACAAATAGAGTGTATATGTGTGTGTATATATATATATATATATATATATATATATAGAGAGAGAGAGAGAGAGAGAGAGAGAGAGAGAGAGAGAGCATTTCTACATAAACAAGGAAATGTCTCTGAGTTATAGATAAAAGTACAAATAAAAATAAAAATAGGTGAAGTAAGAGAAAAATCATGGTAGGTAGGCATTAGCCCTTCTAAGCAAATTTCATTTCTAAACTCACTATTTCTTTTTCTTTTTCTCTTTCAGGCTTACAAACAGTATATATAGAGATGCAGTATCAGATTATAAGTGTGTTAATTACTTTCTCAGTTGTTTTTGCTTCCAAAAACCAAATTTCTCCTTTCTCTACTTTGTTCTGACAATTTGACCCTGATTCTTTCCTAATATGGAAATGAAATAAGACCTACATCTTTTTCTTAGTCATTGCTGGGCAATTTTACCCCCAGCACCAGACATGTTGGCAACCCCTGATGATCACAGAATAATGGCTTGCAAAGTCAAGTATACCTTTAAATATTTATACCAACCCATGCTCTTAGGAGGGCATAATCTATTTTAGAAGAAAACACTGTTCTCTTTCTAATCCTCTTTTAGAGAAAAAAACTATTGAGCTTATTAAATACTGGCTATTTATGCCAGAACTTTCAGTATATAGGTAGGACGGAGTAACAAAATCACTTCATTGGAATAGCTACAATGAAATTTTTTTTTTTCTTAAGTTCTTGAGGATATCCCTGTGTTTGGTAAAATTTGATTCAATAGATCCAGTTCTTGGAGCTCAGAAATTTTACTAGGGGGAAAAAATAGCCCAGCATTTTGAACAGTCTCAATATAAGATGACAGTGAGAAAACTGTCATTAGAATCTTCCCGTCTATATTGTGAATCTTGTGAGGGTTTGAAACACAGCATTAATTCTGGCTAGATTTGTACATATGCTTTATGAAGCTTTGGTTTCTAGAAAGAAAAAAAAATTGTCTTGGCATTCTCACCAGCAACAGAAACCTAGTCTCTTAACTGACTAGTAAACAGGTACTATGGTTGTCAAATCCCAGTTTTGAGTAACAGAATGTAAATTCCAGCTGGAGAGAAATCATGAATCTCTTTTGCTCACTGTTGTGTTCTGACTGTTGAATGCATCAGTACCTCATCCATGTACACCCTAAAGTCAATATGATACAACTCTCAGGGTTATGGAGAGACTAAACACATTAAAACACCAAGGAAATTGGAGAATTTAACATTCAAACTTCTTTCCAGCCCTTGTAGTTAATGCCAAACTTCAAAGTTTCCCCATTATAGTGTCAACTTCCCTTGACCTACTGACAACTCTTTGGGTAATTTTACAAACACACTTTTCTCTTTAACCATTATTAAATTATTACACATGAACTATGTTATATAAACAATTTTCTTAAAAAAAAACTTGTTGCTGTGCTGGACAAAAAAAAAGAGAAAGTCAAGTTTTCGGTTTACTCTAAGGAAGTGCCTTCTAACAATTTCTCAAGAGGAAAAACTAATCATTCCCCAAACATAGCAAATTTCTGGCCACAGTCAAGTATATAGCCAAATGGTGAGACCACAGAAGAGCAAGAGAGTACCAGATGGAGATGTGGGGTAGGTTTAAATATCTCCTCTAATCGTTAAATTAAAACAAATAGTGCTTTTTATTCTGACTCATGTTTTAACTACCAAGTTTATATTAGGAAAGTTGCATATCAAGTTGACTCAGTGAAACTAAATTAGAAATTGTTATAATTTTTATCTCCTTTGTTCCATATATTAAAATTACAGGTCATGTATTCAAGGCACTGAAAATCACTGCTTTTACTGAAAGCAGATTGTCTCTCTGGTTCATTGTACATCCTCTAAAATTTTCCCCCACAAAGCTTTTTATCTTTGAATGGTAGAGATGTTGCCCCCCAGAAATCTGTACCACAAAGAAAAACTCTCAAGTAAAAATGCTGCCAAGTGAGTTCCACTGTGTAGTTTCTCATCTCAATATCCATATTTATTCCTAATTAACTGCATGAGAGCAATTCAGAATTTTATAATTTCAAATACTCTCTACCCAGGCGATTTTGTTTGGAACTATATGAAAATTAAAAAAAAAAAAGATTCCATAGTTTTTAATTTCTTGCACATAAATCTTCATTATAATTTCTTCTCAGGAAATTGTTGGAATTTGTTCAACACTAAAAAGAATTAATTGTCTAATGTATTAAGGCAATTAAACAAATCATTTCATCATATGAATAACAATGAGTATCATCTCAGGGTTACACAGAATGTGAAGGAAAAGGAAAGAAAGGAAAAATGGAAGCTGATCCTGACAGAGGCTCGGGTTGTGTTTCTTACACAGTGACATTTGACATATAGGTGGCAGAACAAAGATCAAGAGAAAGCACCTCACTTCCCTAAAGTCAGGCAATTAATAAATGCAGTGGCAACACAAGGTTTCAAATTCACGTGTGCCCAATTCCAAGGCACATTCAAGTCTCAGTTTCACAGCATTCACCTTAAATTTTAGGTTGATACAGACACCAGGAAAATAGTGTTGCACAGTCATATACTAGCAGAGGGGATTTTTCCTCTAGCAATTACCCACAGAAAGTAAGATAACTGGGTACACTTTGTCATTTCTCTGTTAAAGGAAGAGTTTCAGAGATTTAAAAAGTAGCTTAAAGGATGCTTTAGATTATTATTTTTTTAAATGTTGGCTTATAGGCAACAAGACTCAAAATATCTCTAAGATAAAAGACTGGCCAGTCACAATTTTGAGCCATCTTGTCAGGCTAAAAGGGTCAAATGGCAAGAATGCATTAATATGGCAACAAAAGGGAGAGTACAATGTTGGTTTTTAGAGTGGCTACACAAAAACAGTGTAGTGCCAAGGACTCTGAACAAGAGTGCAGGGTCAGCATGGGATTCATAGCAAGATTTTTAATGGTTTTTTGGGTAACCGGAAATATATTTCCTCTCCCTGTGCTTTGCACTTGACTTCTTGAAAACTGAAAGATAATAATATTACATTCAGCGTAGGTGAACTTTCTAGCTCAAATATCTGTAGATGTCTAGGACAATTAAGAAAATTTACATACTCCTAGTTAATTACTCTATGCAATTAGGGATTAGCAGGTACTGCCTAAGCCAAATGATAACTATTAAGAACCTACTCTTCGTTTATCTGTTCTCTTTTCATTTATTTATTCAATCAACTATTCCTCGATTCAGTGAATATTGAAAGCTTGCTACTAGTAGATACTCAGAAGATGTTGGGAAGATATTTGTTTACAGCATGAGACATTCTACTCAAGGGAAAAGTTCATGAACTACAAACCTAATCAGTAAATTACTTAACATTTCAGGAAGATTAAATGCTAATAAAGGCACAGCAGGGTAAGGAACACCTGGAACTGGTGGAGATCAAGGCAGCCTATTTGAGCAAAGACTTATAGGTGAAGGAACTGGCCATGAATATAGCACAGTGATGTTTATGGCAGGCAGAGGAAATAGTTAATGCAGAGACACTGAAAGAAGAGCAAACTAGTTGAAGAAGTTGTCAAGCAAAGATGTAGTTCTGGATGATCAACAATCAAAATCAATCTCTCTCTCTCTCTCTCTCTGTCTCTCTCTCTCTCTCTCTCTCTCTCTCTCTCTCTCTCTCTCTCTCTCTGTCTCTCCCTGTCTCTGTCTCTGTCTCTCTCTCTCTTTGTCTGGGGGATTGAACCCAGAGGCAGGCACGGTATCTTGGAAACACATCCCTATCCCTTTTTATGTTATTTTTCACTGTATTTCTTTCTTTCTTTCTTTCTTTCTTTCTTTCTTTCTTTCTTTCTTTCTTTTTTTTTTTGTGGGTCGGGGTGGGTACTGGGGATTGAACTCAGAGGCACCAGACCCCTAAGCTACATGCCCAGCCCTACTTCCTGTATATTTTTTTAGAGACAGGGTCTTACTGAGTTATTTAACACCTCATTTTTGCTGAGGCTGGCTTTAAACATATGATCTTCCTTCCTCAGCCTCCCAAGCTGCTAGGATTATAGGAGTGGGCCACGATCAGAATCATTTTTCTAAGGATGGCAATAGACTTGTACATGATACTGATAGACTTCAAGTTTTGTTAAACTACATGCTTTTCTTGATTTCTGAATTGAGGTAACTTAAGACAAACCATTTTAGGTTTTAACAAAGAATTAGGATTGAACTATTAACTTTAAAGGACACAACCAAGTGCTGTGTTCTTGTACGATATTTTATTTCCTTAGGAAATCTCTCTGGATACATCCCCGCCTCAGCATATGTGCAGGTATTCTGTGCTATTTTCTCTTCCCAGGTTTTGACAGTCTGACATATTTTCCCTTTTCTGAATAGTTTTCAGGATATTATAAGCAAATCGTTAAAAACATATAATGACATGCAAAACTAGCCAGTAAGATGATTAATCATTTACTGAATATTCCCTAATCATTTATAACATGATTCTGTGCATGTTAGGAGTTAGGAGATTTTAGACAATTATAAGATGTTGTTTTTGCCCTTGTTGGTATTAATCTGGAGTGAGGAAGAGAAGGCACATACACAAATGAGTATAATTATAAATTAGATCACACTGCCTCCTCTGATCTCCCAGGTAGGGGTATCAGCATACATAGTTTCCAAAAAGATGTGATATTTGATCTGGACTTTGAAGGAAAAATCATATTTGGGAATGCAGAGAGTTGACAAGATATTTAAGGAAACAATTTATTTAAATGTCATAAGCAGGGACATAGAAGCAGGCAGTACACACCACAACTAGAGTAGATATGACAAGTAATGAGGGTTTGATAAAATAACGTAGATACCAGACAGTTTTAGTTTGATGGGAAAAACTCTTAGTATTCTATTTTAGGACAATTTCTTCAAGTTTGAAATCAAAGTGATACATTATCATTAACAGCTGGCATCTCTTATACATGTTAAGTATTCTTAAGTAATAATAACTCCTCATTAAACTATTTATTCATAAAAGTGCCTTTAGAAGTTTTGTTCACATATATAATGAAAACATTGAAGTTCAGATTTCACAAATAAAACTAGTTTGGATCTTTAAATTAGGATCATAAAATAAGTACATACTTTACTTAATAATTCAGATTCAGCTAGTGGAGTCAAAAAGTTTACTATTTTACATTTTAAATGTTAAATATTTTGCTATTTTACATTTATTTATTACTTGTAAGATGTTAGAAAGTTTATAAGGTACTTATTTGAGTGAGGTGGGAAATGCAATAATGATAAATAACAATGAAAATGATACTAGGTGGTTTAATCACCTACCAGATATCATACTGATATCATTGTATACTACCTTTTAGTTTATATTTATTTAATGAATATTAAATCAGTATGACTGTATTCAAGATGATTAAACTGCATGTACTGCTTATAAGACATAAAGGCAGGATGCCCAACAAGTCTCAAACTATGTTTTGTCTGAATATGAAATCTCTCCTCTTTTCCAGAAAAAAAAAAAAAAAAACCTTGGCCAAATTTTTCTGCATAAGTGTTCATTGAGAAATGCTAATTAAATCAGTGGATGAATGGACATGTAATTACTGGGAAGGTAAATGGTTGGATGGAAAGGTGGATGGATGTGTTGATGAGTGAAAAGAAGACTATTACTAGGAGCAGTAAATTTTGTTTATTGTAAAATATAATAATTCAGAAACTTGTGTCAAGATGAGAGATATATGATAAACAACCACTCTCATCAAAAGAAAAGATTCATGGCTGATTCTGTGCACAAGACAGGATATGTGTCGCAGATAAATTCAGGCCCAGAAAAGAGTACAAAATATTGGGCAAATGCCAAGTACTTATTCGTCAGTGGGTAAGTATTAATCTTACGGAACTCATGATTTTCATGAAAAGTCACAATAAAGTTACCTGAAATAATAAGAAAACCATCAACTGAACACTGTAATTTTGATAATATAGTATTTCTTGTTCATATGTATGCAGTGTAGATTTAGTCCATACATTTATATATGCACCAAGTAAGTGGTACATGTCTGTATGCATATATATCTATATGTATGTATAAATGTATTTATGGCAGTGACAAAGTTTCATATTATTTCTTGATGTTAAAAATCTCAAATTAGTAGAGATAATGTACCAAATTAAACAATTTAAATTCTCAAAGAGAAATTTACATAGATTATTATCCAGTTGTACAACAGATGGAAAATACGTTTATCATGCAGTTATACAACTGAATGTGAAGATTTCTTTATTGAAGAGCAGGAAGAAAATGACCATTTAAATTACATATAAGTTAAAAATATAGAAAAAAACTGAAGAGAAATCTACTAAATGTTGATAGTGGTTGCCTCAAGATCATGAGTAAAAATAAATTTTTTCTTTAATGAATGTCTCTTTCGTTTATATCATCTGTATCACCCATGCATCATATTTTTAATACAATACTGAATTCTTAAAGTTTGTATTAGAAGAAATTATTTCATCCAAGTTGTTTTTTTCCAGTCTCACAAAGCACTAAGGTTCTGCACATTTGCATGTCCCTAATGCATGTGATATAGGCAAGACTTTCTTGTACATTTTCTGTCACAGTCCCCTCTTCTCCACTTTCCCAAAAACCAGCAAGAAGTTTCTGTTGCCAAATGTTTAAGGTAAATCTGAATTCATCTGTCATATTCTCCTCATTTGCAAACTCGTTCTTTCAAGAAATTCCCAAGAGGAAAACATTATATGGGAAACTAGGAGAAAGTAAAGGAAATCCTAAAGGATCACTGGGAGAGGATTGTTTCCTTTAAGATTTTTAGGAGGAAGCAAGCATCCCCTACTCCTGCACACACACACACACACACACACACACACACACACACACACAATTGTAATGCATAACTTTTCATTGCTAAATAACTGAAATTTTCATTGCATATGTAACATCAACATCAAAATTCTCATCAGCAGAGAGCAATTACGTGGCAGTGTCATATTTAGCACAGTGTGCTGTATGAACAATAAAATGGAAAACGCGTTTTGACAAAATCTTTAGTTTCTCTTCATTATCCCTCCACACTGTTTCCCAGAGTGTGTTCCACCACTCACCCCTATTTTAATTAACTAAGGTGTTTGAAAAAAGCATATTTTACTCAATCCAGCTTAAATTCCAGTGAATAAGGATCTCAAGACTTAGGCAATGTGATTTTCAGTCTCTTAGAAGTTTGAGCAACATAGGTCCAGGTTTCCAAGTGTGCCTTCATCCAATTATGTTTCCAATATGGTGGCCTCTGCCGATCCTTGCAGTTTCCTATGTGAGCCTCTATTTTTAGATCTCTAGAGTTCCTGATTAAATACCTTTGCAATAAGAAAATGTAGGCGCTGCATTCCTGTGTACATTCTGTGTTTTTTTTTCCATTTGCAATACCTTGTCTCTATTGAATATCACAGATTCTTCTGATTTAAGTAGGACAAATATTATTAATATTCTTGAGTTACAGAAGAGAAATAAAAGAAGCTTAGCGAATATAAGAAACACTCCCAGGTCACAGAACTGGTTAGACTTCAAAGACAGGCCTTAAATTAAGAACTTGTTTTACCCAAAGATAAAGCACAAAGAAAATAAAGGGGTTTCTGAGGGAGTAGGCAAAGTGTATGAATGTCCTCTGCTTTTAGAATGCCTTAGAGTTTTAGGAATTATAACTATAAAAATATTTAAGAAATATTTCATAAATTTAGCACTTATTAAAATTTAGATATTTATTTAAATATTATTATTAATACCTTTCAAGGATTTTCGATCATCAACTGTCTTTTATAACAGTATTTTTTATAACAATGTTTTTGTCTGATTCAATTTAATGTGACAGTTTTGGAACATGACCCTCAAAGTTTTTGACCTACCTCCCATTGAAGGAACCATGCAGTTTCTGTGACAGATGGCATATGACTAAAGTGAAGTTGTGTTAACCTCTAGGCTCAAGACTCGTGAAGTTATCAGCCTCCCCTGCTTAGCTCACTTAAGATGGAGCTCTTAGAACCCAGATACCCCACCATCTGGATTTATGCTTTACTTGAGTTTCATCCAGGACAAACTGGTCTGTCACAAAGGCAGCTGACAGCCATCATCAAAGTGCAAGCTATGTGAGGAAGCCACCCTGAAGCTCCTAGTCACCTCTTTTCAGACTTTCTTTAGAAGCAAGTTGACCCTAACAAGCCTTGTCCAAATTTCAGATTTATAAGAAAAATAAGTGGTGCTACATTTATATATATATATATATATATATATATATATATATATATATATATATATATATATATATATATATATAACTCAGTTGTGGGCCTGGAAAGAAAGTACTGCTGCTATAATGAAAATTTAAAATGTATGCATTGGCTTTGGGACCAGATGGCAGACAAAAGCAGGAAAAAATTGAGAAGACAGTGAAGACCAAAAGGGTCCCACGAAGAGCATCAGTGAAGGACTTATAGATTATGAGGAGCTGTTGGGGGTCTTATTACAAAATAATTAACACAAGTATCATATTTTGAAAATTAGAGGAAAAGAGACCCCTGCATATTGTTTTAGGCAGCTTTTCATTGCTGCAACCAAAAGAATTGACAAGAACAATTAGAAAAAGAAAAATTTATTTGGGAGCACATAGTTTCAGAGGCCTCAGCCCATAGATGGCTGCCTCCATTCCTCGGGGCCTGAGATGAAGCATAACATTACAGCAGAACAGTTTGGTGAATAACAGCAGCTTTGGAATATGGCACCAGGAAGCATCGAGAGAGAATAAACTCCACTCACAAAATATATACCCTATAGGCCACCCTCAATGACCCACCTCCTTGAGCCACACCCTACCTGCCTTCAGTTGCCACTCTGTTCATCCTTATTAGGGGACGAATTCACTGCTTGTGTTATGACTTTCATAACCCAATCATTCCACCTCTAAACCTTCTTACTTTGTCTTGAATATATGAGTTTTAGGGGATACCTCATGTCTAAATCATAACACACATATAGTGGTGAGATTTTACGAATGCAATCTGTGGGTTAGTTATGTAGAGGAAAAAAAATGTACTTGGTAGCTTAATTAAAGTAATTCTAGGCAGAAACAGAATATTAAAAGTGTCAGATTGTTTATTCTCATTGTCCAAATAAAATGTGCATGGGGAGAATTGAGACCAGCAACAAGGACCAGTTGAGTTTCAAAGTTGTTTTTCTTTCTTTCTTTCTTTTTCCCATTTGCAGATTCTCCTGAGAAAAAAACAGTTCTCAAATTAAAAGCACCAGTTCATAGATTGAATACAGAATGGGAGAATGCTGTCCTTTGATGTTAATACCTCAGCAAGATCTGAGGTTCCTCCTGGGAACTTTTTCGAAGATAAAAGGCCCCCTGAGAGTCTCCTGGGCAGAGTATCTCTCACAGAACCTCTGCTGAAATTCTTAAGAGCATTGACCAAAGACAATTCACTAGGTGTCCAGTGCCAAGAAGGGTTCATTCTGAAAAGATCTGTGTGTGTGACTTTGGTTTAATGAAGTGAGTTGTAAATTTGTTTATATAAAACTTATCACATCTTTAAATGACATATATTGGCTTCAAAGAAACAGTTAACAGTGAAAATAGGCCTCTGGACTCACACAGATTGAGAATATACCTCAGCTCTAAACAAAGATAGTTTTATTATGAAAGGAAAAAACAAAACAAAGGAAGAAGAAGAAGAAGAAGAAGAAGAAGAAGAAGAAGAAGAAGAAGAAGAAGAAGAAGAAGAAGAAGAAGAAGAAGAAGAAGAATTATCCAGAAATAGGAGCATGAGGGTAGAGCCATGTGCCTAGGAGAACCAGTTTATCAGTTTCTTGGACCAGTTCTGGATATAAATCAAGAAAACTGCAGTGAAATTCAAGATTCCTTCACCAGTGACCACAATGAGACTTCCCATTTCTCTTTTCTTGAATAACAGTGTCCACAGAAATTATCATCATCCCACCCCACCACTGCACATTGGGCATATAGCAGACAAGAAACATACATATTTAGTTCATAGGTCTTCCATGGAGAAGAGCAATCCTCCAGGAGTTTGTCCTCCCACCTGCCCCCAAAAGGATTATTATTTGATTTAGATGAAGGAATTCAGTAGTGAGTTAAGATTTCAGAATCTTCTTAATACAAAGGCAAAGAATTTGTGATCGAAGACAGATTCCATTTAGATAAAATTCTTCAATACACATTCCTTGAAGTCTTTCCATTGAATCTGGTGCCTGTTACTTGTTAAGCCAATGGAAGACGGCAGAAGCAATGGTTGCATCAATATCAGAGCTGCTCCGGCCGTGAAAGCTGATAGGTTTTACTCTGTCATTCTTGGGTATTTGCTCTTGGAACTTAGACACCATGGATTGTACACAACAAGCCACCCCTTGTGGAAACTCTTCTGGAGATAAACCAAAGCAATATTAGTTTCTTAGCTATTTGAATGAGCCCTGTGAATCTTCTAGCCCCAGTCAAACTACCCTAGTTGACAGTATGAATCAGAAATAAACTGATCCTGTTTGTACTGCTCAAACTATAGATTTTTGAGCACATGGATTGGTTGTTTTGTTTTAAGCCACTAAGTTTTGGTGTTGATTTGTTTTGCAGTAACAGATATTTGAAAGAGAATTTTAACAGTATCCCTTCTGAATCTGAAACTTTAAAAGTTATTTAAGAAGGATCTCTCCATATTTTAGTTTTAGTAGACAACTTTGACTATTAGCCACATTGGTCATAGGTAGTATAAACAAAATTATGTGAGGGAGTATCTAGCAAATCACCTAAATTTTTATATTAAATAAACCCTCCCAAAGTGTGGGCTAATATTAATTTTTGAACATGAAGGAATATTTCCAACATTATTTTACTCAGAAGATTTTTCATGAAGAAGATGGAAGATATAAATAATTAAACCCATGGTTACTGTGATTTCAAGAAAAATTCACCTTGCAAATTTGTAAATTCCCCAGAATTTCTTTTCTCTATGTTATGAAAACCAAGCTCAAAAAATCTTCCCATGACAATGATTTTCATACACACATTTGACAGGCATGTATGTGTATGTATATGTTCATGTGTATGTTAGTTACATGTGTATGTTAAAATGAATTTCTTTCTTTTGAAAGAAAGGTGACTACCAATCTTTTTGATCTGGCTTAGATCACATTTTGAATAGAGAAAGGAAAGCCTGAGTATCCATGGAAGGAATAATTGCTAATACCAGTATTCCAAACACTAATGTTTCATGAGTATTTAAAAAAAAAAACTTTCTTCCAAGTTACAAATGTAAATCATCCTGATAGTATGAATTGCCTTATTATTTGACTTGTCAGTGAGTTGAAGATTTAAAGATGCATTCAAAATGTACTTCCAAAACATTTTGAAAGTCATTCATGTTAAATATATAATTCTTCTATATGTGCCTTAGTTTTGGGCCAGTGGAAGGGGGAATTTATCCATATGATCCCCTTGATTGTAAATAATCACAAAACCAAAGAACCTGCCTTATTGGTAGGCAAAGATCATAAACCTTATTTCAATATAAAGATTGCCCCACAATATCTTCAAAATCCAGATGTGTGGGTTCCACACTATAATAAATACAAATACATAAGTGATTGAGGCTCAAGCACTGGCAAGCTTTCTGGTTGCTTTTACATGTTATTATACCATTTTTATAACATTTTTAGAATTACAGAAGTATAGAAATTAAGAATAGATTTAGTAGTTGCCAAGGATCAGGATAGCGGGCATGGTTGGCAGGAGTCAGGAGTGGAGGGATCATTGTGGTTTTGTAAATGTGTGTGTCTTGCTTGTAGTGGTGTGTACATGAATTAATCCTGTGTTCAGGCTACATAGAAATATCCACAAACATGTATACTAATAAAACTGGGAAAGACTGAAGGAATGGTTAGATTATATTGTGCAAATACCCTGGTTATAATATTGTGCTATAGTTTTGCAGGATGTTTCCATTGGCACAAACTGTAAAAAGGTTTGTATGGGAATGCTACATGTTTTTTCTTATAATTACGATGCAAGTAGATAATTATCTAAAATAAAAAGTCTAATTAAAAATTATTCCTCTTTGTCATCTTCCTAAAATTATGTATATATAATTTATAATTATTTATAATAATAATTTATAATAAATATATATATGTGTGTGTGTGTGGAGATATATATATATGTGTTATTTTTTTCAAAACTACTAATAGAAGTTTTCAGATAATAGAGAAACTGGCTCCAGTCATCGGTTTTCAATTAACAATATACGCTGCAATATGAGCATTACAGAAAAAACGTCTTAAAAAATGCAAATTCTCAGGCCACAGCCCAGACACACAGGATCAGAAATTTGGAAGGTGAGGTCAAGTAATCTGTACTTTAATAATCTCTCCAGGTTAGGGAATTCATGCTGAGAAACACTAGCCTCAGGTTTTGTGTTGTGATAACTATTAAATATGTATAAATAATATTAAATATGTATTAAATATGAAGAGATCCTTGCTACTCAAAGTTGACCAGTAACATTGACATCTCCTGGAAGCTTATTAGGAAGGCAGAGTCTGCACCCCAGACTTAGGGAATCCAAATCTGTTGTTTTAACGAGACCCCAAGGTAATTCTTGGGCACATTAAGTTTGAAAAGCAGTATTTAATTTACAGTATTTGCTAATTAACTATTACATGCATTCCACCCAAATGCAGTTGTTCTTTTGGTGAGAGCGAGAGCATTTGGACATCAGATTTTTCTATTAGGGCAGCAATGCTAAGCAAGTTGTCCTCAGTCTCATATCTCATGAGGAGCTCACATAGGATTGAAGCATGCACAGGACATAAAAGGACAAGAGGAAAGATCTATCCTGTCTGAATTCCTCCAGAGCCTATGTTCATCAGCACCGTGCAAAACTGCCCAGGCTTTCTTCGTCTGTTAAGCCAGCTCCTGTGGGCTAGTTCTGGCCTCCAACCATTTGCAACAAAGAATGTCATGAATTGCATACACTTATGTCAGGGTCAGAATAGATTCATTATTTACTCAGAGAGTTCTGATGGTATTACTATCTGAACAATGAGCTCATTACAGGAACCTCAGATCTACCACCCAAGGACTTTTTGGCTTCAGGACAGCAGAGTGTCTGCATGTTTCTCTCCTTCCTTCCCAAGGCACCCCATCGATCCTTCCATGTGAATTACAGAGCACAGACTCCAAGTCTACCGAGAGCACATTAGCTGTAAAACAATACTGTTGGGAGCCAGAGTTGAAAAGGAAATCTATGATAGTCCCTGACTGGATTTTCTGCATATTTATCTTCCAAACTTCCTTTCTGTGGAAGTGTGCAGGCAGAACCAAGTGTTATTGGAATGCGCGACTGACGGTGTAAAAAATCACTTACCATTTTTATATTTAACTTCAAGAATACAGCAAAATTCACATTGAGTTGATAGTTCAGAGATTTCATGGGGAAGGATACTTGATTTTAATCCTTTTGCTGAATATGTAGGGAGGAAAAACTAGAAAATGCTTTGATGCTGTAGTGAATAGATAAAGAAGTCTGCATATTTCATAGTTCCTCATAAGTGGAACAATAGATAAATAAGGGTATATCTGTAACAACAAAACAGATGACTAATGGATCAAGGAAGACCTTCATTAATAATAGTTAACAATGGAAATTGTTATTGAACCTGATGTTGGAGTTTCTCTGGCAAGTCCTGGATATTCAAAGATGGAGAATTCATAAGGATCAATATATAAGGACAAGCTAAATTTAAATGGCTGCTATAATTAGCCAGTGACTTCAATGCATCAGAAATGATATTAGGTGTTAAATGTGGCTTCCCAACTTCAGATCACGTAACATTGTTATGATATCAATTTTCTCATGTTGCACAAACAAGAAAACAAGAGCTCAGAAACTTAAAGCAACTTTCTCCTAGTCACACAGTTAGTAGGTAGCCCAGATAGACTCCTACGTGGGGCTACCTGCCCCCAACTCCATTTCTTAATTAATGAAGTGAGGAGGGCCATAGGAGGCAGGTGGGAGGAAGCCAGGGGAAGTTAACTGAGCAAAGAATAAATTTTAGATGCAAATCACAGAGTGCTTCTTAATTTTGACACAATTCTTCTCTTTCTCCCACAGATGGCTTCAAATGTGCCCAGTTTATCTTTGCAAAAGTAAGCTAATTACTAGTATCCATATGAGCTGCTGACCATTCGCATCCAATTAGAGATGCAGTGTAATAACTAATATGCATGCCCATAAATATGCCAGGAAAGGTTACTATACATTTTTTTTTGTTTCAGTGCTGAAGCAAGCTAGAGATGCTCTGTATATTGTGCCATGAACTATTGAAGAAAAGGTAGAAGAAATGGACATTCATAAAGTGATATAAAGGGTAGCAAGATATAGACAAAGAAATGAACATTTAAAATTTAAAATTCTCCAATTTTAATATTCATTCCCCTCAGGATGTACATACAGATATAGATCTACAGATGTACAGATACAGAAATAGCCCATCATGGTAAAATACTTTAAAAATAATTTTCTTGTGGTGTTTGAGAATTAATGATCTAATATTTGTAAAGTGTTTGAAGCAACATTGCAACTGCAATTGTGGTTTGCCGAGGGTTTGACCAAGCTTCTCATTGCTGTCTTAGGGAAATGATTTTCTTTCTCATTTTATCTTATTTTCTACACTTGAAAAATGGGACTAATAATACCTGCCCTTTACATACCTCAGAGAGATGCAGCAAGGATTAATGAAATATGTGTAAAGAATCATAAACTGGATAAATTAAGACATAGTCACTATTATTCTGTTGAGTTCTTCAAATAAAATTTCCTGTAGAACTCTGCCCCTTGCAACATTTGGGAATAAAGCAGATGCAAGAAGATAGTAATCAGGTATTTTTCAAAGAGGTATTGGTTGTTTAAATCCAGGGCTTACATCAAATAATAAAACCTCAACTAAATTTGAGAAACTAAATAAATTAAAAATAAAACAACACTGAATACATTGGAAGATCAACAAACCAAGGAGACATAATGTCCACGTGCTACCTGTGGTGCTGTTAGATCCATGAACCTGCAGACTTCATAAAGGGAGAGTTAGGGTTTGTTTTTTCCTGGAATTCATCAGAATTAGTCGAGAAGTTCATTCAGTCTTTTTTCACATCTCTTGTTTGGCTGTGTATGTGTAAATGACAGTTAATTTAATTTCTCATTTTTGCTTCCAGATGTTTTGGCATTACATAATTACAGCTGTATAAATGTATATAATAATGTTCTCAGACTAATGCAAGTAAGTTCTAGTATTTTCTCCCTTTTAAGCTTTAACTAAAATAAGAAAGAACTAAGTTCCTTAGTTTAAAACATGCAATAGAATCTGAAATTTGTAGGTATCTTAACCAAGTAACAACAACAGACCTGATTTAATTTTTTTTTAAATTAGCCACATTTCTTTGAACAGCTCAGCAAAGCTGATTGTATTTAAGAAGAAAATGTTTCAACAGACAAGAAATGTTCTAAACACAATTACAGAGTAAACCTATATACCTGCTAGGAGTCCATGTAATATTGAAATTGACATAGTTTCTTGATAATAGAGACAAACTTACTGACCATTTTAATCTCACAAGGTATTAGTTCATTGACCTTGAGGAAATCATTTACTTCTGGACATGTCCATTTTATAAAATGGGGCTAATAAAATTTATGTATTTCATGGTGTCTTATCCTAACACTACAAGTAAGGAAATTGTGCTGAAAAAAAATTACTTGCCTGGTGCAAGTAACTTTTATTACAAAGAGAAGCTCTGGGTCAAGATTATCCTGCTACCTTTAAATGCAGGATCAAATCTTAGAGCAGCAAGCACACTCTTCCTCTTGGAATCTGTTTATATACTTTGGAGGAGTGGATCTGCAACTAGATGGAAGGATGGAGACTATGGAACAAAGTGGCAGGCATCTCACTTCCTGGAAGACTGTGGAAACATACTCAGTTTCACTTCCTCTGTGCTGATAGTCACTACAGGTTTTGCCAAAATGATTTCTGCATGATTTGCGAGAGTGTGTGACACTATTCATACAGTTGCTGGATAAAATAATTACTCTTCAAAATGGACAGTGATCTGCAGCATGACCTACAATTAAGATGCTATTGCATTGCAGCATCACGAGAATTGATCTTCTGTGTATCTGTTCTTGCAAAATGTGTTCTAGGTAAGCACGTTCTAATTATGAACTCACACAAAAGCTTTAGGTTTGCAGAATGACTTTGCACTGTGCAGATTAATGATCCTGGGGGGGAAAAAATTGGTATTTCTGACTTTTGTTTCCATGGCCTCAACACAGGATGATCTCAGCCCTCACCTACTTTGTATAGTTGATTGAAGTTTCACTGTGGTAAGGAATAAAAAATAAGTTTACAAAGTATACAATATTGCAATTGAAATTGAAGAAATTTCTCTTACTAGTAGAAAGGAATTTTGGAGGCCAAAACTATTCTTATCAGGTAAAGATCTAAATTCTATGTGTAAATTGTTCAAAATGTCACTTATCTTTATGGTTGTATCCTCAACTTGGCAGTAACAGAAATGCAAAATTAATAGCACATTACTAAAGTGAATGTTGCTTCAGCACAGACATGTATTAACCAAGCGCTCACAGGGTGATTACTTAACAATAAAGCTAATTTGTTAATTCACAATAAAAATAACATGTTTGCCAAAAACTGTAGTAGTGTGGCATATTGTAAGGCAGAGTTCTGGTGTGAAAGCCTGTTTCCATTAAGCAGCAGTTGTAAAGTCTTCAGAGCTTCAAGATCTACAATAGCTGCCTGATTTTCTCACTCCTACCATGATGATAATATGATTCCTCACAGCAAAGGGCAGTTTGGTAAAGTTCATGGGTAGCTCTTTTCAAAATGCATTGTGTCAAATACTGAGAAAAAAGCAGGCTCAAGAAATGAGGGAATAGGAGCTATCATTGTCATTGTGACTATTGTTTGTGTCAGCTTATTTTTTCACAGCTATTTCTAAAATTGAATAAAATAATCATGAAGACAGTGGATTGAAAAACATGAAGTGGAAGAGAATAGGGCTTAGATGTGTGATTTAAATCTTGGTGGCCTTATGTATCTTCTTGGTCCCAGGGGAAGGGCTGGTCCTTGTATGGATTGGTTCTAAAGGTACTCAGGGCACCTCTCTCTCTCTCTCTCTCTCTCTCTCTCTCTCCCCCCCTCCCTCGTAATGCCTGGAGGGCATCCCCTGGCTCTATGTGTCAGGCTTGATTCTTGATTCCTTTTGCCTTTCTGAAAGAATGTAGCAAAGGATTCTGCAGTAGGCATGTCTCCATCTGGCCCAGGAACAATTTTGTCTCCTAAGAAGGCAACCTTATTTGGTAAGATCCCAGAAACATAAATTACAATGCCAACCTCTTTTCCTTGGGGCTACCTTTATTTCACTCTGCTGTCAACAATGGCCAAAATGTACTGAGATTTTACTGTACACTCTATTTTAAGATTTCTACCTACTGAAAACATCACATGCATTTCTTCTTTCATCATCCATTCCTTACTTCACAGGTGATAAACTCTTCTTATCAGTGCCCTAGACTAATTACCTCAAACTAATAGGGAAAATAAATGCTTTCCTAAGGCAGGAGTTCTCAAATGGTTTAGTCCCAGGCCTCCCTCAGATGCTTAAAAATTATTAAGAAATCCAAAAATCCACTTTTATTAATTAAAGCTTTTCTATTGGCTTATACCTCCAAGTATCTACCATATTAGAAATTAAAATTTTTTTTCAAAGAATACAAGACTATGCAAACACACTCTGCATCAACCACTCATTAAACAACATCAACCCATGTCATGAAGCCTCAGGTCAACTCCACTTTTGCTTGTGACAGCATGAGGGGGGAAATGCAAATATTTTAGTACTATCATAAAAATGTTTATTTTCACCTTGCAGAGCCACTGAAAGCATCCCAAGTGTTTCTGGATCACCCTTAGAATACTGCTGTCTTAAAGGATAAAAGACTCTCACTGTCCCAGTCCTCTTCCATGTTTCAACCACTCTTAATTTTTAAGACTGGCCACTACATTAGATCTCACAACAGTATAGAAAAAGATTATTTTCTAAACCTTACAAATGATGAAACTGAGGCTTAAAATGAATTATAATTGCTCCCAACAACATATGACTTATAGACGCTGTAATCAGTTTACCACTCCCTCCATTTTTTTTTTTTTTTTTTTTTTTTTGTGTGCCTGAAATGTGCCTGGTCATTATCATGCAAAGTCATAGCCACTAAAGAGTCATCAGCTGGTGACCAAAAGGAGTAGTAACTCTCATTTCACTGAAGTACTGGAGAAAACTCTGAAGTCCAGAGTCACAAATACGATATGCCTAAGAAATAAACCTAAATTTCTCAGATGGATTTATCGTCCCCATCTCCTTGATTTTAAAATTAGGCGTTCCTATCGCAAATAAAATTATTATAGCATATGCATATAAGAAGAAAAAACAAAATATTCACAGGAAGATAACAGTGAGCCAAAATTCATGGAAAACCACACTTAATAAAATAGTTACATTATTGATTTTTTTTAAATGGAATTCTTCCCAAGTACACTGCAAGCAAGGTTATTCCCAGATATCTGCCCCCATATATATATTATCTAACACAAGACAGGGAAGATACTAGAACACTTGAAAATTATTAAAAGGATTATTTTCAAGAATATGTGCCCCTCCATCACACTTAGCCATGCCAAATAATGAGAGAGTTTTGTTTTTGACATCCAATATGGTGAATTCAACCACAGAGTGTTAGATCTGTGGCCTTTCCCATGTCCTCTGACTGCCTTGAGTCTCATGTCACCCTTGTCTAAAACAGTACTCAGTATACATCACCCATTTTAAAGTTGCCATGAGGATTGAATGAAACAAGAGGTTTTGTATACAGTGACTAACATTCTTTATCTTAGATACTAGTGTATTTTCTGCCCTTTATTGTCACACCCAGTTATTGAACAATATTGCAGATGTAGATACTGAGCCTGAAAATACTACAAGAAATCAAGTAGAAATAGTGATTGTTCCTTTTGTGCCCACACCACTTCCCAGGTCATGCTTCTAAGGATGCCCAAAGATCAATCATCTTCTCTGGCCATTCACAACCACTATATCTATATACAACCTTCCTGTTATTCAACAGGTTGACTATTATGTATCCAAAATAATTGGGAACAAAAGGGTTTTAAAGTTCTATTTTTATTTTTTTCAGATTTTTGAATATTTACATATACATAATGAGATATTTTGAGGACAACCCAAATCTAAATACTAGTCACTTATATTTCATACCTTATCACATAGCTTGAGGGAAATTTGATCAAATATTTCAAATAATATTATGCATGAAACAAACTTCATGCTGTGGAATTTTCTACTTGTAGCATCACATTGGCACATGAAAAGTTCCAGATTTTGAAACTTTAAACTTTTAGAACTTCAAATTTCAAATTTTGGGTTTTTGGATTAAAGGTGCTCCATTTATACTATGCATTCTTAAAGCACAGTCAAAAGTTGTGTGTGGAAATAAAGGTATGTACAGCAGAGGCTGCCATATCCATGCCCGAGTGAAACAGACCAAGATGAACAAGGTCCTGGTTTTCATCACAGAATTTCCCAAGCCTCCCAAAAGGCCTCATGTGGTTGTTTGCCTATAACATTCTTGCTTTTCTTTTTCATTTATTAAAATGCATTGGTCTGGGCTCTCAGAGTCTTGGTGAAAGCATCATACAGGAATAATTTCTTCCTACTATTAGCACTGTTTTATTTGATCTTAAAATACTTAAAGACAGACAAGACTTCAGACAAAAGCAATCATTCAGAGGACAAAGTTCAAATAAAGAAAAAAAAATTCAGCATCTCTTATTTTCATTGAGGTCTCCTATTTATATTCCAGGGGCCATTTACAGAATATAGCTGCTTTCTAAGATCCATGTCTAACCAATCACTTCTAATAGATGCACAGATATTTTCATATTTATTTTAGGTATCAGTTACCCTGAGATGTCACCCAACCCATCAGTTTCTGCCTTAGATGCTTTTTATATCTTTCCTTAAATAAACAAAGGGGTTTCTATGGTATTTTGTGGCATTCAGTCTTTGTTTCTTTGTAACTGCTACATAATTATATTGGAAATGTGAAAAACAGTTCAGCGGGAAATCAAATGCTGGCTCAGTATGGGTATTTTTATATTCACAGACACTTAAATATTAACCAGCAAAGATATTTAGATACCATGTCTAATACACCATCTAATGAAAAATCATATTTAAAAGTCAGCAAAAAAAGAAAGGAATTTTCAAAAACACATATTTTCTCTATAGTGCATTAGTTGTTTATTTATTATTTATTTTCACTTTTAATTGTTTTGCTAGACAAAACTATATTTAAATAAAGACAAGGCAAAAGGGTTTTTCATTTTTGTAAGAAGGCCACTTTCCATTAAACATTTAACTCAGAAAAATCCAAACTCTTGAGGATTTATCCTTTGCATTGTTAAAAACAAGGCCTGCTAATTGAAAACATTATTATATGTAAGGTGACAAGACATATTCTACAAAACATGTGTATATATTTTATAAAATCTACAAATATATTCTATCAGCCAAGTATATTTAGGCTTCCTATTAAGTATTAGTTTTCTTTTCACTGATGAAGAAATAAATCAGATAGGTCAAAGAAATAGTTTATGTCTGGGTGGGTAATTGTTAATGAAACATAGATTGAAATTCATATTTGTTTGACTGCAATGTCTAAGCCTTTTCCCTTCACACTTGTTATCCACAGTTTTATTCCTTGTCTCCCTCTTCCAGCCTATTGTTAAGCACTCATTGTTAAATTATAACAGCAGGGGTGTGGGGCTGACTTCACCATCATTCTAGGCTTATCTCAGTAGGTAACAAAAACATTCACACTTCAATATTAGCTCCTCATTTAGACTTTAATGTAGTTTAAAATTTAGGAACCAGAGGTTCCTAAAAATCCAAACTCTTCTGGAATAGAGTTCACAGATGCAAACGTTAAATTTCTTGTGCTTACCCAGACCTCCTGCCATCCTTCCCCACCCCTTTCAGTTGCTTCAGTGGGATGAAAGTCTACCGATAATGTTCCATTGTGTTCCAAACTCTTTTATGAAGAACTGGCTGAAGGACAGTGTGAACACTTACACGGGCCATCTTTTCTGTAATCTGACTTGTTAACATGAGTCATGACATGTCTGAATAGCAACTGGGCTCTCAGTTGGAGAGGACAGATGCTAAATGTTCAAATACTGGGCTGGCGATTCACACAAACCTAGGATCGAATGCAACTCAGCCAGCCAACTGAATCGGGTGGGCTTGAGCTTTGTTGTCTTTGCTTTATTAGATAAAAGAGCTGATGGTACTGACTCACGGTATTGACTTAGAGTGAGAATTAAGCCCAATATGGAGCACAGAAAGGGCTAGAACACTGTCAAGTGCAGCGTAAGCAGCCACACTTTTAATTGCATAATTATTTTTATCCTGGTCACCAAGGCTCACCATCTCCAACCGCATTTGTTCCTCCTCTTCCCTCATTAGTTTTAATCAGATGCCAGTTTCTGTCTGTTCAAACTCTACCTCTAAGGCAGCTTTGGTTTTGTTCTAGATTAAGATGGCTGGGAGACAGCAATGGCTCTTAAAGTATGGTCCCAGGAAGAGCAACTTCAGTCTCTCATGGGAACCTGTTAGAAATACAAATTTGTGGCCTTGCTGTGTGGTTTAACAAGCCCTCCAGGGAATTCTGGTGTAACCTATAGCTTCAGAAATGTTGGATCACAGCCATAATTCTCTCCTTGCCATAATCTATGTTTTTTGCCTTTTCATTGCATTCCTAACTTATACTGCTCCCAAACTTCAATATTCAATGCTAATATTCTGGGCCTTGTATTTCCTTTATTTCAATGCACTGGATGGGCCCCTCTGATACAGAGAATAGCATAATTTCCATGATCTGTCATTTGAAGGCAACCATAATAGACTGCATAGATAGATAAGATAGATAGACAAATAGGTATATATAGGAAGTATATCTGTTATTCAACTCTGTTTCTACCTCTTGACTCCCCTCTTCTTCAAAAGTTATTCTAAGGTCTTCTCCTCTTGATCAAAACATTTCCTACTTTTGAAATGCATCTCTGACAAAAGCTAACAGCTAGTTCATGATTCTGAATTAAAAAAAAAAAAATTCCAGAGAATACTCTTTTCCAACCAAAGGAGGAATCTCCGCCTATTTCCTATTACATGTTGTTTTAGTGAATGATATGTTAGAGTTTCAGATGTCTGCTTCTACTTCTTTGCTACATTCTTAGAAATTGAAGAAGAGTTTTCACCACAAAAACATCTAAACTGTGAGGGAAATCATGTTTATTAGCTCTATGTGGCCACGCCATAATATACACATATTTCAAAACATTATATTGTATGCTATAAATATAGACAATAACTCTATTCGAAAAAAGATCAAATAGGAAAAGGTAATGTCTTTTGGTTTTCTAAATCTGTAACTCTGGACACAGAGTTAGAACACATGGGATATCTGCTCACATGAGCTGATTTCTATATGCTGTAGTTTAGAGAAATAATACTGATGTGTGTTGATGGAAGTATCATGCTCTGGAGAGACTGGCTCTGTGAACTTCAGGGCTGGGGAGGTAAATACGCATGAGTATACTTCCTCATCAATGCTCAAAAGATTTTTGGAGACTAAAATGAAATAGGACTTATCAAGAGTTCAACAGAGCTTCTCTTCTAAAGTTGCTGCTTAAAGGTGCTCATTTCCATTTTCTTAGCTGATTTGAATTCCTGGATAAAAGAAATTGGCAGCCATAATAGAAACAGGAATGACATTTCTTTGTGACAGCATATATGGACCTTAGGTGAGTCTATGCCATAGGGAGACTCCAGGGGCTGAAAGTATCAGCAAAATATAAATAAGGGTGCAGAGTAACTGATGCTTACCACCCCAAATTAGATGGAAGTTAATTTGTTGTAGTTTAAACATCCACCATTTGACTAAGGGGCCACCTGTACTTAAAAAAAAAAAAAAAAAAAAAAAGGGCAGGTGTGTGGGGGTGGATCAGGATGAACTTGGGGCCTATTTTTAACTCCTGTCTCTAAGCTTTGGATTAGGGATTCCTGTAATCACAAAATGTCCTGGGTTTTCATTCTTTTGGTTTTGCTGCTTTGTAGCCTGCTTCTACTTGTTCAATATAGATCAGATTAAATGATAAATGGGCTTGTTGGGTAATGAAGTGAGGGCTGGCATTATTCAGGGCTTGCCTCAAGGTTCTCAGAAGGGAGGAGAAATACAGACTCCCAGATTAGAAGCCTGGCTTCTTGTTGAAGGAGACAGAGGGCTGGGGAGGCTGGCCTCCAGGGGGAGGGGGTCCTATCTACTAGCACCTTTCACTTGGTTTCTGATTACCAAGATGGGTTAGTATCACATGCTAGCCTTCTCTGTGAGCACAGACCATGCCTCCCAATATTCATACAGGGAAAACATAGTTATTCTTACTCTTGAAGACCCATATCCAGTCAATCAGGATAGAAAGACTTTAAAAATGCACACAGCCATGGTTGGTACACACGTTTCTGTCTGTCAGAGATTTTTCACTAAAAACTGAGTGGGGTAGACTAAAGCAAAGATCTTTTCCACCAATCAATTAATAGTGTCTCTTTGGACTCAGAAGGCATCAATAGTACTCCCTCATGGTTGTTAATTCCTTATTTCCTTTATTCATTCGTTCATCTAGTAAATATTTATTTGAAGACCCAAGAATTGCACTAGGCCCCCAGGATAAAACAATGATCAATAATAAAAGATAATAAAATGCTTCATGAGAGCTGGGGGTACTTAACGGTTTCTTCTCATAGAGATCCATTTTCACAGTCTCAGCAAATAAGTTTATAATACGCTTTGATAAGTGATTTGGAGAAAGAAGTTCACTTAGAACAAAGTGAGAACTTATATAACAAAGGAAACTTATCCAACCAGAGATATAAGGAAATCATTATAAAAACAATAGCTAACGTGCGCATTAGCATTTGTGGAGCAGAAGTTGTTCTAAACATTATAAGTGAATTATCAGATTCAGTGAATTAATATATTTATAACTTAAGCTGAGATTCTAAGGAATCCATAGTTAATCAGTGGATGGCTGTTAGAAATGGCATGCTCTATCTTTTCACCCACATGTGCAAGATTTTAGAGAAGAGTTCTGAATGTGTGCACTATCTTGAGAAGAAGATTCTGGAAGTTAAGTAATTCACCAACCAAGTGAGTGTGGATACATGAAAAGTAATTGACCATTCATAGCACATGGACTTGGACACCTTCCCTGCCACCATACCATAATTCTCTTGATCTCTTATTCCCTTCCATATTCAAACTGATATCTGCACTTTCTCTCCCTGGCCTTATGACTTCTCCAACCCTAAAGACAAACCAAAGCCTGAGGGCAATTAACCAGATGTTACCCTATTTTTATAATCTGTTCAATGTCTAGGGTCTTTCTTACCTCTCCAAGTCTGGTGCTTCAGACAAGGAGATGACCATGTTCCACAAGTGGTCAGAGTTACTGTTGAGTCTTTGAGGACTGTGGTGTACCAAAAAGACCAGGGAAAGATGTCAGAATAGGAGCCATTTTCCTACTCTCCTTTTTTTACGGTTATGAATAAGGAGCTATAAGTCATACTGACATACTAAACGAGTGCCTGGTTAAGATCTATATTATCCTCTTCAAACTGTGTGCACTATCCAGGCAAAGGACATGAGACAGATGCAAAAGAATGGACAAGATGAAGAGGCTGTGGGAAGAAATGGGTAGAATGGTTTCAAAACAAAGAGAAAATTGGAAATGCCAAAGTCAATATGCAATAAATGAGGTGGGCATTGTTGAAGGTGGCAGGAGATTCACAGGGATGAAAATAGAGGAGATGAGCTGAGAACAGAATTGAGCTTACGTTAGCTATCTCCTGTGTCCTGGAATGGCACAGACTCTAATTCTTCCATTTGGGGAATTACGTTTGGATATTGTTTCCTTCCCTAGAAACATATAGCTTCCCCTTCTTGTTTCCATATTTTATTTCCCCCTTCCTTTCATTGCCCTCCTCTTTGTTTAGAACACTGATCTCCACCTAGCCCTCTTTGTTTAGAGCATCCATCTCCACCTCACAACACCTACCTGAGTTGGGGGGATCTTGACAGGAATTAGGCTTGAGTACATATTCCTAGTTCTACCAGTCACACACATACAACTGCAGCTTCTTCCATATCTGTAGTCCTTTAACCACTCCTACACCTGAATTCATGGCCCACATTAGGCTTTTCCTTTCCATGAAAGTTATCTGATTGGACCAGGGCCTGTCTCCACCTACTTCACTCCCACCCTATGCAAGGGAATGGTATGGATCTTAATGAAGCTCTAGTCCTAAGGATGTCTGGAAGCAATAAACATTGATATTCGTTGAAAAAATTCTTGATATAAAATCTGAAGTCTTCTATCTGATCAGGCAATTCAAACATGTAGGCATGGGACTGCTTCATTTTGAGGGCTGTTTCATAGTCATTGGTCAATCTGCTATGCCTGGACCAGGAGCAAGAGGAAGGTCAGTTAAAAACCATTCCTTCTACAAAGCACAAAAAGAACTGCACCTAGCAGTGATTCATAGGCTTCAATTACCCAATTTTTTTTTTCTCTTCGTTTTGGTTTGGTTTTTACTTTTGTTGTGGCTATGGGGATGGAAAGGGGTAATAACAAATATAACCTTAACTTAAGCAGTTATTGAAAGCCCCATGTAAGGGTTGGATTAACTACATGAATATGAAGAATTTATTCATTACTTTCTAAGTAAAAGTCATAGTACTATTATGCTTAACTCAATTCTCAGTACACTGCAGAGTTTAAAGAGAAATTATTAGTTCCATTTCACAGATGAGACAACTGAGATTAAAAGTGGGGAACTACTGTGCCTGAGGTTTAATGGCCAAAGCATGTTCAACACTCTATCTCCATCTACCTCCACATCCCAAGATTCCTCACATAATCATAAACAATGAGCCACCTATAAAGAAATATTTTTTTTCTAAGTGGTCTTAGTTGGACAAAGCAATTATTCTGGCCACTGGGCCTCATGCCAGGAAGAAACATTCCTTAAGTGCTATCAAACTAGTGCTTTCCCTGGGAGATTTAAACATCATTAGTGAAAAGCTTCATTTGCAATATTGTGCGCAGCCCACTGTAGTGGGCCAGAGCAATGCATTATCACTAACTCGAAGAGATTAATTTAATGGGCAATTATATGCTTCTTGCTTTGAATACTTTCAGGTAACCAAGGGTCGTGTGTTTTTTGGAACTGCGAATTGCTGTCTCCCAGGTATAGAGCCTCAGAGACTTTGTCACTTTCTATTCTGTTCAAGTTCTCTGTGAAGGACACTTTAAAATTGGCACTCAATGCCTATAGAAGGCCCCTGCACACACTCTATCCTAAACAAATCGGTTCTTTCACTGTCCTGTAATACCTTGTATCTGTCTTAGAGATATGCTGATTGCTCATGATCTGTCATCTGAGAAACCTAACTTCAAATTGCACCATAATGCTGAGTGAAATCTCCCAAAATCCGTGCAGGAAAAAAGAACCACAAACAGTCTCACCTCCATTCTCTGTCTTCATTTGCCTTCTCTGCTTTTAAAGTTTAATGTACATCTGACTGTGTGTGTGTATGTGTGTGTGTGTGAAAATTGGATTCCTAAATGTTTCCCTTGAGATTCTGATTCAGTAGGTCTTGAATGAAGAATAGCACTCTTTTGTTTATTTTTTTGCTTGCTTTAAGCAATTATCTAGGTGATTTCGACTGTAGTATTCATTGAACAGCACAGTCCCCTCAATGAGTATGTTGTGTAATATTAGGTAGGAGTTCAGACATGCCAAGGTGGCAGAGTCAGGGCATAAGAAAGATATTGCTGGAGACCAAGACAGGGAGATCAGTCATCCTGTTCCTGTTTATAATAAGCCCCATTACCATGACAACTCCAGCCACAGAGGACTTATCAGCCTGACAACTGCTGCCACCACAGCCATATTTTAAAATGACAAATGGGGGTAAAATGTCCATATTCTAATTAGGTTTCTAAAGTAACCAATGGGGGAAAATTAGACAATATTCTAATCAGGTATCTTAAGGTAATCAATAGGAACAAATGGCCTAAGGTCTTCAGTCTTGTTCTAAGGAAAGAGAACACCTCACAGTTTGGTTTATAAGATACTAATTTCCAGACATTGGATCCTTAAGCTTTTCTTTCTGGCTTGGACCACTCCACTCTACCTTGGGGAGAACTACTCTCACCTTCACTCTCAATAAATCTGTACATTGTCGCTTACTCCTGTGTGTCTTACTCAATTCTTTGTTCAGGACACCAAGGATCTAGACCACAACTGGACACCCCAGTGAAAACTTCCGCTCTATTGTTCAGTATCCTAATTTCTAAAATGGAAATAGAATTCCAGTTTGAAAAATTCTAAAGCTCTGCTTTGTCCTTTAGTCAAAATTCCTTCTCTTGCTTCTAAATGTTAGAAAATGAGAGTCTATGAAAAACAGTGCTCTATATGTGTAATAAGGATTGCAATGAAAAAATAAAAAAAAAATTTTTTAAAAAAAAGAAAAGGAGAGTCTGATCTAATAATGTGTGTTTGATCTTTCCTCAACCACACTTCTGTCTACCCCAACCTTCTGCTTTGCACAGAAAACCTACTTCATTGACTTGATTCAAAAATGAAATAGTCATGCCAGAAGCTCAAACTGAGCAGGAAGATAAAGAGGAAAGAAGATTGAAGTGAGGATTCCCCAGAAAATGTTTAAAAACATTCTTCTGGGTGTGGTACTGGGGATTAGAACCCAGGGCCTTATGCATGCAAGGCAAGTACTCTACCAACTGAGCTATATCCCCAGCCCTAAAAACATATTTTCTTCAGTTAAACAGGGATCCAATTCTGCCACTATACTCCCCAACTCTTTCTTTGCATTGAACTATAGACAAGTCACTTGACCCGAGTTTCCCTTTTTTCACACATGCATTTATTGATAGTATTTACTTTCAGGGAGTGATGTGAGAATTAAATGCATTAAAGAACTCACATAATAATTTTTTCAGCAGTTAATTGGCCAAGAAAATTTACCTGAAATCTTTACCCTCATGATTAAAAAAAAAAAAAAAATACACTGAAGTTTTAGGGGATGGGCTTATTGCCAGATGAGATATGCTATACCAGTCTAATATCTTATTAGCACATGAATATCCAATTGCAGTTTCATGGGGTGAGATGTACTGGTTGTTCAGGAAAGCAGGCTAGATCTTTTACCACTAGAATACTTGGGTGATAAACACAGTCTTGGTTTCCTGAATCTGACACAAGTGGATAAAGGATGACATCTGCAATCTCATTAAAAGATAACAGATGAACTTCCTTAAAATCCACTTTTTAGCTTAATTTCATTTGTTTGAATCTTTTTGTCTGATGAGATGGCATTCTGAGAGTACTTTTAAATTGGTCTCCCTGGAATGAATATTCCTTTATCATTATTAGAACTCCTCCTATGAGGTTTTGTTATTCTGGGTGGTTTTAATATTCATCTTGGACAAGTACAATAAATCTTCCTTTAATATGTCTTTTTCCCTAAGACATGGTCTGGGGCTTTGGAAGGCAAATACTGCATGACGGGCAAAATAATCAAACCAAGTCAAAATAAGTTTCCAAGCCTTTTTCATAATAGTTCTAAAATTTCTTAAGTTCTCTGTGATCCTATTATTTCTACTTCCTTTCATGATTTAGAATCAAGATGGCTCAATTGTATTTTTAATTTTCTAGATCTATGACAGCCCTCGCTTTTATTTTACGGCTAAAACTAAAAATTTCCTTTTATGTTCTCATTCTTATTAGTACTAAAAAGTTTTAGGCAAAATTTTTAAAAAATGGCAATGAGTTTAGTTCAATATTTCTTAAGATGTTTAACCTGAAATTATTTCTTGGCTAAAATCTGCATATAAAGTTTGTTAATCTTTTAGTCTCTCAGTTAAAAAAATGTAAGGCGACTCCCATTCATTTCAATAGGGTAACATGTTGTTGTCTTATATTTTGAAGTCTATAAGTCTCGTGATCAAGCTGAGATTCATCATATGGGCAAAGGCACACTATATTCATTCTCAGCATGAAACCAACTATAAAATTGTATCCAAGATTGACATGAGTCATTTCTCTGAAAATAGGAAACTATCTTGTCTACTTTTGATATTTCTTGGAATTTTGTTATCTTGTATGAATAATTCATGTTATAATAATAATAGTACTTTAAAATTTAACTAGTTGCTTTACTGATGCATATAAAAACTTGTGTTTCATATTTATTAAAAAGCAATTTTTTGCTGTTTTTTTTTAATATATGTTTCATCAGAAAATGTCCCTTTTTGCATTTCTTTCTACCCATCACAAGGGAACTTCTTTAGTTCCCAGCACTGGGACTTTCTCCTTACCTCTGTGTCTCTATGGGTACTCAGCAAAGTTCAGTACCCTCTCTTATATGGAGATGTTTCCAGGGACCACTGCTAGGAAACCTCCAAGAGGAGCAAGAGTTTTGACCATCTTGCTCCCTGCTCCATCCCCAGTCACTAGATGAGTGGCTGGTAAACAAAGACACAGTAAATACTTTATGAATGAAACATTAAACAACTTTCTTCCCCTGCTGTGTTTGGGACCCTTGTCACCCTTGAGTTAACAACTCACTGCTGAGAACATGGCTTTTGAACTGGTCTTTCTTACTTTCCTGTGATGCCTTGGAAATGAACCTTTTGTTTCTGGATTGCCCTGAAGTATTTCTTAAGCACCTGGCCTGTGTATTAATTTATTTTTATTCCTTAGAGTGGAATACATGATTGCTTATAATTGGGACAACCTTGATGAATATTTAAGTAAAGGCATTATTTTGTAAAAATAAATAAATAAATATCGTAGATTAAGGCTAGCTTGACTAGGTTATATTCAACATGGGAGAAAATTCTTTGCAAAGTAATTAATGCTTACATACTTTAAAGAAAACTGCAGCTCTCTCTAGCTTATTATAAAGTCTCATTCCAATCTAAATAGCTGCAGTTTCTCTTAGAGGCTTAAAGTGATAATGGGGCTTCAACATCATAAATTATTAAAATTTCATGTCTATACCCTTCTAAATGGGCTTAACCCCTCTAATAAACCAAAACCACCAAATGGTTTGCTTTCCCTGTTTTCTTATTCTACAAGGGGGAAATCACTACCAGAATGACACAACAGGGAAGAAAATAGTATTTCTAAACTAAGAAATACATCCAAGTTCTCAAGGTTCTATCTTTATCCAGAACCAGAGCCTGGCAGGATTGAGAAACTATGTATCAAATTGTATGTTCTCTGCCTACACTCAAGTTGCTACAACAAATAGACATTGCTCACATCTGATCTCTTTCACCCTAAGGCTCCATGGAGGACATTGTGCCTCTTCTGAATACCTGGATAATTCTTCCTACAAATAAGTCATGGATCTCAGAGATATGTAACTGTTTTCACATTAGCTACAAGAAAACACAGAGTGAATTTTGAGGTATACACCTTAATTATTCTCTGAGTCCTCTCTATGCTGTATGTGTGTGTGTGTGTGCACGTTCGCACTTGGTGAGGTGGAGGGTAATAAGTCTTTCTTTATGATGATTTTTAACCCCCCTCCACTGGAGATGCAACTTAGGGCTTGTTGCATGCTAGATAAGCATTCTACTACTGAGCTACACACCCAGACCCCTAAAGTTGATTTTTTATTTGCTTCTGAAGATTCCCTTTACCAAACTCCTTCAGGAATGTATTCTCTCCCTTTGTGTATAACTTTGAAGACCTAATCAGGTCCTTCCTGGAAAGAAGATATTTAGATAATGTGCAAAATTTATTTTGTTCGAAAATAAAATGAATGTCATGCCACTTTTGCAAGTTTTTGTATAGTATTAAAAATTTAAACTTAAGTAAAGTTGCAAAAGATCATGTCTTACTAAATCTCACCATTTTGCAATAGCTTAGAGACTCAATGGTGGATCCATTAAGTGCAAAACATTTATGCTTATTAAAAATTAATAGAAAGACTAAAGTGTTATTTAATAAAAAGCCAAACCTCCTCCCCTACAGAACAACTTAAATTTTTAAAAATATGAAATATTGCATTGAATTTATACCAAATATATGTTTAATTAGTCTGACCACTATATACAATATCTTCAAATCTAATAAGTACAATAAAAAATATTTGTGATATTATATCTTCAAAATTATATATATATATTTATATATATATATATATATATATATATAAAACTTTTGGTACCAGGGATTGAACTCAGGGGTACTTGACCACTGAGTCACATCCCCAGCCCTGTTTTGTATTTTATTTAGAGACAGAGTCTCACTGAGTTGCTTAATGCTATACCATTGCTGAGGCTGGCTTTGAACTTGCAATCCCCCTGCCTCAGTCTCCCAAGCCTCTAGGATTACAGGCATGTGCCATCTCACCCAGCCCCAAATGATATATATTGAAAGAGCAACGTTTTCTTCCCTATTTTCTGCATGTGAATATGTATATCTACAGTCTGAATATGTCAACAATTATTTCTATATTGTATATACAATACAACATGTATCAGTGTTTACTTCTTCCTAGTGTACAGTTCTTAATTTTTTTCACTTACCCTTTCAACTAAATCTTTTTCCATGTTTTAAAATATAAAACATTATTTTTATGGCTGAATAACAGATACAAGATATCAAAATATTTGGAAATAAGAATATTTGCTTCCCACATATCTTGAAAACATTGGTAATTTGGGATTGTGTAAGGAAATTTTGTGTTGAGGTGATACACTGAAATCCTCCTTGGGAGCAATAAAATAAGTGCCAATGCCAAAATATCCAACAGAAACAGGGACCATTCATCACATGATCAATAGGCATAAACTGAATCCAGTCAAATAAGGAAAAAAAGGAATAAACCCAGGCACTTACTAATTTCAGTTGCAATGATTGTTATGTTATGCCACACACTTAATTCTCTGTCAAGTGGTGTTGCCAGAGTGATCTTCCCATCATCTGCATTTATGTTGAACTGTCTCTCCAGGTCAGTGTGACGGTCGATGGAAAACCTACAAAACAGATATATCTGTAATCTACTTCAACATTTATGTGATCCATACATTCCACGGCAGACCTTTAGTAATCCTCAGAGAGCCATAGTTGTGAAGTCTAATGAATGGGGAAACTCTGTGGCATCATCATTTGTTAAACAAAATGACTGAATGAGACACAAGGAACTTAATAATTATTGTTTAAGGAGCAATTAGCTACATATACAACATGGAGGTCACAAACTGCCATCGGTTTCAATAGGTAGCATCTTCAAAAACGGATACTGATGAAGGGCTAATTGGACAATCAATCACATTTATTGGACAGCTTATGATAATTAGTAGTTGCCACAAAATATCATATTTAACAATGAACTCAAGCCCAAAGCAAGATGGTGCCAGGCAGCAGGTTATCCATAGCAGGTTAAGGTAAATATATTCTTTGTTAAATTTTTCACTCCACCACATTTCTCGGGTCTTCCTTCCATGTCTCTCTCTCTCTCTCTCTCTCTCTCTCTCTCTCTCTCTCTCTCTCATAGTGATTTGTTTTTCTTTATTTTCATTTTAAGTATGTGTTTAGAGTTTCTTTCAGTCTCAGTATGTAGAAATCAGATCATCATTGGTCCTTTAATAAATGTTTTATAAAAAGAAAAATAGGTATTTTAATTTATCTATAACACTAACTTGATAAATTAAGAACTTCAAATAAACTTGTAATTATTGCCTCTATTGAATAAAAGAAAACTTTTGGATAAGACAATGAGAAAATGTTCAATGTCTGGAGCAATCTGCTTATCAAGAGCACTAAGAAACAAGGTAATATAGAAATCATTCTCCACATCCTTTATTGGTATCTTTTTTACATACCAAGATTTATATTCTCAATATGCAAAACTGTATCCAGTAAAGCTTTACCAAGTAAAAAACTTTCTTAGAAAGATTAGTGCATAAGTAAGCAGTGAGAGCAACTTAAACAGGATAGGAGGGAAGCCCCAAGAAAGATGTAGACAATCCCATTTCAGGCAGGAAGGCTAAAGAAGCCCTTCATAGTTGTGGTGATATCATAGATAGTGCACATAAAATCTCTGTATTCACCAATACTCATCAACTTCAAATCTGAAAAATGGCCCCTTGCTAGTTGGTATTGAGCACTTTGTAATTTTATGCATAGTCTTCATAACATTTATAATATATTCAAAAATAAGTGCATGTTGTTCTAATAGATTAGACAAGTATATTCCTCTAAAGTTCTTTTTTTTGGTCTAGTTTAGTTTAGTTTTATTTTATTTTTTCTTTTTTAAATTAAATTATTTATTCTAATTTGTTATACGTGATGGCAATTCATTTCATATTAAAAATATAGAGCACAATTTTTCAAGTCACCGATTGTACATAAAGTATTTTCACACATTCGTGTCTTCATACATGTACTTTGAGTAACAATGTCTAACTTATTCCTCCTTCATTCCTATCCCCTAGCACCTCCCTTCTCCTCCCTCTCCTTTGCCTTATCTAAAGTTCTTTCATTCCTCCCATGCTCCCCCATCGCCATTATGAGTCAGTATACTCATTTGAAAGAAAACATTCTGCCTTTGTTTTGGGGGGATTGACTTACTTCATTTAGCATTATATTCTCCAACTCCATCCATTTACCTGCAAATGCCATGATTTTATTCTCTTTTAATGCTGAGTAATGTTCCATTGTGTATATATACCAAAGTTCCCCTATCCATTCATCTACTGAAGGGCATCTGGGTTGGTTCCACAATTTACCTATTGTGAATTGTGCTGCAATAAACATTGATATGACTGAGTTACTGTAGTATTCTATTGTACCTTTGTATAGTTAACATTTTAGATTTTGTTGCAGATTTCAAATATGCTTGTATATGAATATGTATCTGCCCATCTCTCTGTATATCTACTTATGGAGATAGCTAGCTAGCTGATTAGGTAGGTTGGTAGAGAGGTATAGAGAGGAGTACATATTAATTATTCCTTCCTCTTTTAGCTATTTGTTTTTATTAGAAGTGGTAGGCATATGCTTCATACTAGATCTAAAGGCCATCGTAAAAGGCATCTTTAGAGGGGTGGGAGGCAGGGAGTGATGGGGCAAGTACTAGGGAGTGATACTGGCCAATTTATATTATTATATTGTGTGCATGAATGAATATGTAACAACAAACCCCACCATCATGTACAACTATAATGCACCAATAAAAAATATAATTAATAGGGGAGTATCTTTATTAAATCCTCCCCACCCATGATGAGTATCATTGAAATACTTAGAAAACTATCTTAAAATATTTATTTTGAAGACCTTAAAAGAGCATACTACAGGGATACTGCCACATCGATGTTCATAGCAGCACAATTCACAATTGCTAGACTGTGGAACCAACCCAGATGCCCTTCAATAGATGAATGGATAAAAAAAAATGTGGCATTTATACACCATGGAGTATTACACAGCACTAAAAAATGACAAAATCATGGAATTTGCAGGGAAATGGATGGCACTAGAGCAGATTATGCTTAGTGAAGTTAGCCAATCCCTGAAAAATAAATACCAAATGTCTTCTTTGATATAATAAGAGCAACTAAGAACAGAGCAGGGAGGAAGAGCAGGAAGAAAAGGTTAACATTAAACAGAGACATGAGGTGGGAGGGAAAGGGAGAGAAAAGGGAAATTGCATGGAAATGGAGGGAGACCCTCAATGTTATACAAAATTACATATAAGAGGTTGTGAGGGGAAGGGGAAGATAAACAAGGAGGGAAATGAATTACAGTAAATGGGGTAGAGAGAGAAGATGGGAGGGGAGGGGAGGGAGAATAGTAGAGGATAGGAAAGGTAGCAGAATACAACAGTTACTAATAGGGCATTATGTAAAAATGTGGATGTGTAACCAATGTGATTCTGCAATCTGTATTTGGGGTAAAAATGGGAGTTCATAATCCATTTGAATCTAATGTATGAAATATGATATGTCAAGAGCTTTGTAATGTTTTGAACAACTAATAAAAATATTTATTTTATTGAAAATTGTTTATTGATAAATTCTCTGGACAAAAACATGAAAGATGAAGTTGTAACTCTTGATTTAATAATGACCCAGCTACAAATAAAAGTAAGAAAGTCACTTGTATCCACACACTAGACCATACACCCTCTATCCCCACTCACAAAGATGACTGGAGAAATTCAGAAAGGATTTAAGAATCCAGAGGCAGATATGCAATAATAAAGTCCTCAATAAAATCCTGAGCATGAGAAGGTATTTATTGCAGAAAATTATTTGAATCTCCTGCATTACGGAAAGAAAACTAAAGGCCATTTTCCACAGGAACAATAACAGTTGATTAGCCCAATGAGAGTTTGAGTTGAACTATAAAATTACTGAACAGACACGTGATTTGTTCCAGATATCACATATAGTCTGACTCTTAAAAGGCTAAGAAATATCCAGAGGTTTAATTATCAGTTCCTGCATCCTATTTGTAAATAAATTTTACAGGCATTTCTGTGTGCTAGTAATTTTATTGTCTCATTGTGGAACCTCACACATTCATGCAACAACCAATTTCCCAGAGGCTGCAATAAACAAGAATCAATCTAATAACTGATATTCTATGAATCCCAAATCAAAAACACATACTCCCTGGTTATTTGGTATGTATCCAGTAACTGCCTTGAACTTCTAGCCTAGAAGAAGTACTGGGAACAGTGACAGGATATTTAGAAGTTGGCATTTAAAAACAATGTTGTTTGTTTAATCTCTTATGCAAATATGTGTCATACAGATCACAAACTTGGAGCAAATTGTATCTCTATTATTTATGTATTGCTGTTTCTGAGATAATTAGTACATTCACTTAGCCTCAATTTCTTTGCTGGCAAAAAAATGAAGGATCTTTATTCAAGGAGTGGTTATAAAAATTAAAAATAAAGCAGGAATCAATCTCTGGCGCTTGGTAGGTACTAAAGATAGGATCATCATCATTACCATTGTTGTTAATGTCTCTTATTAATGAAATCTTAATAAACTTTGCCATTTGGAAAGTTGTAGGGAAGACTTCTTCCTTAACAATTTATAAATGACAGAAAACCAGGAAAACATTTTGGTGTTCTTCAACTTCCATGACTTTAACAAACACAGGGGTATTTTTTCTCATTTTTAAAAGTTTCAGTTCATGACAGACTTTATGAGTGAGTCACAAGAATTTGTAAAACAGACTATAAATACAGCCCTGGAGTAAGATCAGAGGTAAGAATATCATATATTCTGAAGGAACTTGATGGGAGGGAAGTGACTTAGTTTAAAATTCAGTCTAGAGTCTGCTTCAACTATATCACCTGGCTGCCTCTTTAGAAAATTTCATACATTGTATTGCCTAGTAACCTCTATAATGAGAACTCAAAGAACTACAAAACAAGAAAACTCTGACATCACAGTCAACAAGCATGCATTAAGCCCCAAACGTGTACCAAACACAGTGCTTGTTCTTCTCCTGTCTTTCCTGATTTATTATACTTCGATCTCCTGGCAACCACTGTAGATTGGTTCCATGTTCCCTTCATAGATACCAACCTTTATAAGTCTTAGGGGTGCTTGAGTCCCTTATATAAATTGGCATGGTATTTGCATCTAATTTTCACACATTCTTCCATATTCTTTAAATCATTTCTAAATTATTTATAATATCTAATACAATACAGGTGCTAGGTACCTAGTCATTATCCGGTATTGTTTGAATAATATGATAAAAATAAAAGTTTGTACACGTTTAATAGAGATACCACCATAGCTCTGACTGTGCAGGACACAAGGAAGACAGATGATGGTCAACATGCTAGAGAGAGAGAGAGAAGAAGGATCCATGGAATGGTGGGAGGCAGCAGCAGGGTATGCCTACAAATCTCTTCATTCACATGAATTTAGCATGGTGCTTGGCAAGTGAGAAATTCAAGTTTTGCTTTTAGGAATGTTCTGTATTTTTTAAAATCCAAATATTTTGAATCCGTGATTTTTGAAATAGCAGTTGTTTGAAACTGCAATGCAGAATCCCACAGATACAATGGGCTAATTGTATAATGAGTGGAAGAAAAAGAAAATTCCCAGAAATGAGTGTTATAGGGACTTCTGGGAAACCAAGGAAGTGCCAGGTCACCTCTACATCCCAGTTCCTGCAACCAAGCCAGAAAGACTTCAGACATGTTCATCAGAGTAATAGGCACGAGTTTATTAGAATAGAAGGACTGGGGGGAAAGGGAACACCCCTAAGGGATAGAGTGGGTCCTCTCAGAGAAACATTCTTGCCTCTCCTGTTTTCCAGTTTAAATGAAAGTCCCAGGGAAGTTTTACTTCCAGTTTTGCAGAAGAATATCTCCCATGCCCACCATTTTACTTTTGAGTGACATCATAGGAAATGCATGGACTGCCTTTAGGAAGGTGGTGTGGTGCTCAGAGTTGGAGATTTTAAGGAAATTGAGACTCGGAAATTGTCTCTATTTCCAGTCCCTTTCGTCAGTTTATTACTCTTTGAATTACACCATCAAATTTTGGGAGGGTCTAGATGTTTTTGGCTATCAGGGTGATTGGGGACTGTGACATAGTTTCATTGAAAACAAAGGGTTCCAGAGACTTGGTTACAATAGATAATGAACATGGTTACGTTTTTTTCTTAATTAAGGCTGGGGGGAGGTTTTAAATATACCGAGCCCTCTCTTCCAAGGGCTCATCTGTCAGTTATGGCTCCTGTGATTTTCAGTTGCCCTTCCTGATCCTTCCCTGCTCACCTGTTCACGGCTGACTAGCTTCCAAACACCAGGACATTTATATAATACAACTGGTAAAGAGCTAAGAGAGATTGAATACCTATATGCATAATTCATTCTGCAACCCATGCATAAAAACAATCTTGGAAGGGGCTTACCTTATTCATGCATAAAATGGGGATATTGTCATCACACCTGACTATTTAGGATTGTCTGGGTGATCAGATGAGATGACACCTATGACACTTCACAACACATGTGTTAACCACTGCAGGAAGCACTGTGCCAAGGTCTCTCACATCACTCATAGGACAGTGAGACATCCTTGAATACCTATATGTGTATTCAATATTCTAAATGGAAAGCAAAGACACAGAGTGCCAGCATCCCAAAACTCGTATGTTGAAATCCTACCCTCCAAGGTGAGATCGTATAAGAAAATGGACATGAGGGCTCTGCCTTCAGAGTAGTTCATTCTTATAATTTATAAGAAATTATAATTAAATTCTTATAAAAGAAATTCCAGAGAACTAGCAAGCCCCCTTCTACGATGTGAGAATATAACCAGAAGCCATTAGTCTGCAATCGAAGAAAGGCCTCAGCAGAACCTGACCATGCTGGCTTGCTGATCTCAGAACTCCCGACCACAGCAATGTCAGAAATTAATTTCTGTAGTGGAGAATCTGCCTCGTCTATGGGGCTTTGTTAAAACAGCCCGAGAAAACTAGACATACAGTCTAACAACTATTTTTCTCACTTTGATATGCACTAATATGAACATATACAGTTGCCTAAGTGTTCAAATATAACATCTAAATCAAGATGATTTGCTAAATAAGATACTTAGGTTTGAACTGCTCCTGAGAATCAGGATTAAGAGCCTCCACCTCTGATTATTTTTATAGACCTCTTGATAAACCTTTAATCCAAATCCACCTTTGTATTCTCACAGACTCTGCTCTGTTGTTTGAGGGCGTGCCTTAGGTTTCTGGCTGCTTCTTTTAGGCTCCCAGGAGAGCCCTTGGTCACTGGCCCCTCGCATACTCCTCATCTCCTCCTAATGAACAGGGCTGGATCTCTGATCTAGCTGCACAAGTTCACAACTTGGCTTCATTTACTGAAAATTCACAGAAAAAAAATGCTTTCAAAGAAAAGCAGAGTGGGTTAAAAATAACAAATCTGGAGGCATGGCTTCAAATTTAGAGTCCTATATGCCATCTAACTTCTCAGGGTGTCATGATTTGAGGTAAAGAAAGACACCCTCAAATCACTTTATTGTTTTTTTTTTTGGGGGGGGGGACCCTAGTGTTCTGAGTAGCAGCAGGTGAAATAAAATAAACACAACCTGAGGATCAAGAGAACCCTCAGTTGACTCATCTAGGGGATCCTGTAGAAACTATCCCTCTCCTTTATAAACAGTAAAAAGTATGTGACTCATGGAGTGGATATTTGTACTGAACGAGTTGATAGACAATTCATGTTAGTTGCAAAAAATAAGTAAATAAAGTGATGAGCCAATTCTTCAGTCTGTAAGACACCTGTAAAAGCATGGATTGATTATGGAGATGAAAATCCAGAAATGTAACGGTCCAAGTAAGGCTTACTATTGATATTCTGTGTTAGTTTTGAGAAGGGAAGAATGACTCTAATATACCATTTGTGTTACTTGTCTATATCACTGTTCTTCACTTTGGAAATGTCTCCCACAATAGGTATCTCCAATGAGCAAGGCCTTCAAGCTGAAGGAAGAGCACTATGTTGTGTATTCTAGCTCATGGAACCTTCAACATATGGCCACAGGCTTTGTTTACCTCTCTTAAGAATTCTACCCTATTACTCTTCAAACATGTTCCTGCCTGTGTAAAATTTGTCTCTGGTGTGAGTTTTTCTTCAGTGGGAAATTCGGAGTTGTGAGGACAAACTCTTCCTTTTATCTTTATACACAAAAAGAAAATGATGGATTCACATATCATAATATCAAAAAAGTTGGAATTTTGTATTACACTTATTCAAAAACTGCTCCCTGAATGGTTGCACAAGCATTTTTTGAGTATTTATTATGATTACTAATATCGGTGAAGCAGTGTGCTAAAGAAACATGTGGGAGATGAGTATAGCAGTGAATACCAATGATTTCAGCAGCTAAGGAGACTGAGGCATGAAGATCACGAGTTCAAGGCCAGTCTCAGCAACTTAGTGAGGCCCCAAGCAATTTAGAGAAATCTAATCTCAAAATAGAAAGCAAAAAGGCCTGGGCATATAGCTCAGTGGCAAAGTGCTCCTGGACTCATTCCCAGTACTGAACAAACAGGAAAAAAAAAAAAAAAAAAAGATGTAAGGGAGAGGGAAAGAATCAATTTGGGTCCTATTCTTCATATTCAAAAGGGAGCTGCCTTCTAATTTATATTCTCAGAGACCTAGCATCTCCAGTATTGAAACCTCCATTCTTATTTCTTGAGTATAGGCATACATTAAATGAGCTATTCCTTTGCAGGATTACTCAAAATGTGCTAGACAAAAGATCTCGCTTTAGAAGAATAGTATTCACATGGGAGAATCATCATCCTTCAATAAGAGAAACTTCTCATTAACACAGTGGGAAAGTGGCATGTGAGAAATTGGGTTCCATGGGTCATGTTGATATCAGTCCTAAAGATGGAAGTTTTTGGATACTGACAGTCCCTTTCAAGTGCCATAGATAGGTTTTAGAAAGTACATTATCCTTGATAAGCATTATTCACAGAAATTCTGTTTAAACTTCCTCATTTTTAATCCAACAAATATCCTGCTTGGCTTTAGTACTACTGTTTCAAGTCTAAAGTGGTATTCCTTAAAAGCAAATGCTAAAGACTTCATATTTTACTTTGTGGAATTAAGGATACAAATGCAGGAAAATTTCTAAGCTAGTTGCTTAGGGCCTGGTTCAAAGACAGCAATTTAAAACACAGCACTTTGACCAGATACAAGTTTATGCCACCAGTTTTATCCAATTCAGAGAAGATTATAGAGATCAGAAGTAAATTAAAGAAAATGACACGTAGGCCATCTTTGAGAATAGGTCAAATGGACAACTGAATATTATTGTTAGGAAATAGCACACTTCTATATCCCTACTGCTGCTGATATTAAATGCAACTTTTACCTGAGAAATATATTTCCTCAATTAGCATGGGTGCAACTATATACATTTCATACCAATACTTGGTACAAAACTCCAACCTCTTATATTGACATTCTAATGTGTAAAAGACTTGTGTGTGTATTTAAAGAACTTTCTACTTCTTTTTCCTCAAACCATCCCCAATGCCACAAAGCCACACTAAGGCCCCATCCCCTGCTAAATTACTGTCTTTATCTACCTTAAATAACATGTGTTTGTGACAATTTCAAGAACATTTTCAGAATTATAGAAGCAAATTTCCAATGTCAAAACATGCTCTCTACTTATTTCCCATGACTCTAGAGCAACACAAACTGCATTAATAGCACTAAGTCTCTAGTTCATACAAGCAACTGTAGCCATCATCATAATAGTCAAATAAATAACAGATAGAAAAAGTGGTTTTTGAACTACATTACTCCAACTACAATATTTGTGAAACATGTGATGACTTCTCCAGGGGACAACTTCTCTGCTAAGTCCAATTTGTAGGTCTGACCCCCAATTACCTCATCTCAATAATGAGAACAGGGAGATAGCTTACCTGAAATGGTAATGTGCAGTCTAAGTGAGATAATGCATGGTAGATGTTTTAAAATACTGTATTAAGTGCTAATATAGGAAGTGATTATCTTTATTTGTAGAAAGAATTCAACCAAATATTTATGTATTAAATAACAACAAATGTATCTGAAATATTCTGGCATCTGCATTCCATGTGGACAAAAAAATAATAATTTCAAATAATCCTTCTTGCCATTTTTTTTTTGATTAGGGTACTGGGGATTGACTGAGTCATATCCCTAGCCCTATTTTTTATTTTATTGAGAGACAGGATCTCACTTAGTTGCTTAGCGCCTCACTTTTGCTGAGGCTGGGTTCAAACTCGCAGTTCTGGCATACGCCACTGCACCCAGACCCTTCTTGCTATTTTTGCACAAAGAATAAAAGAGAGTCACTCAACACAATGATTCTCAGGCATATTTTTTCAACCTAGCGTTAAATATGGAAATCGCACTTTCCTGATCTATGTTGGTGGTTTTGTCCTCTCAGTGGGCGGGTTGGTGTATTGTTTACTTTTTTATTCTTGTTTGGTATTGGGGATTGTATCCAGGGCTATTTAACCACTCTGTCACATCCCCAGCCTGATTTTTTTGTTTTTATGGTTTTGTTTTTTGAGACAGGGTCTCACTGAGTTCTTTAAGGCCTCACCAAGTTGCTGAGGCTGGCTTTGAACTTTTGATCCTCCAGCCTCAGCCCTCCAAGCTGCTGTAATTACAGGTGTATGTACCATGCCCAGCTTTGTTTTACTATTTATTCCACATATATTTTGGGAAAATAGCATTATTTTCATATTTTATTATTTTTCCACCATTTTATGTAACATTGAAACAAAACAAAAAATGCCCTGGAGTGAATCTTTGATACTTTTGACTCACAATCAAGTCTTCAATATTTACATAATACCTTTGGAAATAGTAAAACAAAGTGTTTTTTTTTTCCCAGACTAAAAAAGAAATGCCATATATAACAAAGAATTTGATGTATAATGATGTGATTGAAAACAGAAAAATAGAATGTAGCATTATCGCCTGTGAAAAGATTAAATTAAAAATTTTATTTTTGTTTGATTTTAATAAAGTTTTGGTGATTGCCTTTTACTGTCAAATATGATGCTAGATGTTTTGGAGGGAAGTTATCATTTCTAACTCATGATATGTGACTTTCTCATTGCTTGCAATGAAAAATGGCAGACTGTAATAAAGCAGAGGGAATGGTTATATATGTGCTGCTGGTGTGTGTGTGTGTGTGTGTGTGTGTGTGTGTGTGTGAGTGTGTGGGTGTGCATGTGTATGTATGTGTCAGGGAAGGGGGTTAATCAGAAATAGTATGAGAATCTGTTTAAGCATCTGTTTAAGAGTAGGGTTTTCTCAGAAAGAATATACAAGCATAGCAGCCTCCGTAGAGAGAAATACACATATAAAGCTAGTAGTTTTGGTTTTAAGAAGTACACATGCATTATCTTTCCATTACTGTAATAAATATCTGAAATAATCAGCTTATAGAGAAAAAAAGTATTTTGACCTGCAGTTTTGGAGGTTTTTGTCCATGAATGGTTGGACCCATTGCTTTTGGGTCTGTGGTAAGGCAGTATCTCATGACAGGAGTACACAGCAAAGCAAAGCAGTTCATCTCACCACCAGGGTGCAAAGCAAAAAAGGAAGAGACCTGGGTCCCACAATCCTCTCTGAGAGAATGCATCCAGTGTCCTAAAACCTAACAAAATATCCTAAAGATCTGACCTCTCAAAAGCTCCAAAGGCAAGAGAACAAGCCTTTGACACAGACCTTTAAGGGATGTTTATGCAAACCACATCAATAAAATTAAAGGGCCAGATTAGGCATGATGGAAGTTAAGCACTGAGAGAGAGCTATTCTGTCATTTCCTGTCCCCTCCTTCCTTTCCATCTCATCCCTATCTCCCTTCTTTCATGCAACTCTATTGAACATCTCCTATGATCAACACATTGCATTAGGTAGCCTTACTCTTAGGTAGCTTACTCTTGGAAAAATACAAAGTAAATAAGCAGTTTCAGAGCTAACAGTGATAGAGCCATGAAAAAGACAAGAAAAGAACTGGTGTATAATTAAAACACTAAAAAAAAATCCTATTGAAAGAAAGCAAAAATTGACAAGCCTAAGCAAGGGAGAGGTTCAGCATGTTTGAACACTTTCAGACAGAAGAGTACAGTTTAAGTTTAGGAATCAATGGAGGATATGTAAGAGGGAGGGAATCAGGATGTATTTTATAGACCATGTCAATATTTATTTGTTTGCTTTGGGAAATGGACGGGGTGGTCACAAAAAACATACAGCAGGAGAGTGACATGGTCCAAATCATATTTGGGGTGGTAGAAATGTGCTCTGTGATCTTCAATATGGTGACACTGCACTACCTATGGCTATTTAGCTCTTGCTAACAGCTAGTGTAACTGAGGAACTGAAATTGTTATTTAATTTAAATCAAATAAATTTTATATATACTCAAGAGCCACATGTAATTTAGGCTGCCATAATGGACAAGGTTGATCTAAACTGTTAGAAATCAGCTGGCAGGCCAACTGTGCAGGAGGCTGTTAGGACTGCTCAACATAGAGATGATGATGATGTGTGAGCTTAGAAAGCAAAATAAGCAGGGCAGTGATCTGGTGAAGACGTTCCCCTCCCACTGTCTTAACAAGGTCACAGTGAGGATAAGTGCTGGCAAAGCCGCACTGGTGGGAAACCAAAACCATGAGAACATTTTTTATGTAATTGGGACTTTTCATTTTCAGGCTCATATTCCTGACAGGAAGCGTGAGTATGCTTAATGCCAAACCAAATTAGATTTCAGATGGCTAGAACATAACAGGTAGTTTATGCCTTGAAGGCTGTTCCACTACCTCTCAGCATATTGAGGACAAAATAGAAGGATGCTCTACTATCTCAGCACATTGAGGACAAAAGTGATAATGAACAATAATCATTCTCCGAAAGGTCATGAGAATTTTAGGCACCACATTGATTATATCAACTAAGAACCCAAGCCCATATCTCTGGCCTCTTAGAAAGCCTAATTATTGTGCTTATTGCACAATAAGCAATGTAGTTTTATTTGATTAAGGGAAAGTTACATTACACACTTAGGAAAGTTAAGGCAAATAAAGATATATTACCCCCCTTTTCCATATATCCTCTTTTACCTCATGTAGGGACCTATGATGAGCATAGTTAATATTGGAGGTAAGTGGACTGATGTTCATAACTTGCCTTTCAGTGAAAGAGATTACGAGGATATAAGAACTAGTGTACCTTGACTAATAAACAAAGAAACTCTTTGAGAAAGCAGTTCAAACAATTTTATGAGAATAAATGTAGGAATTAATTAAAGTAGCTTTATAAGAAATGTTATTTAGATTCTTAAGTTTAGAATTCTTAAGTTTCTAGCTGTATGGGTCCTTAAGATGCTTTAAGAATAGTTTATAGACTTTAGGATATTTTAAATATAAGATTTAAGGGGACTTCTTTAGATGGGAAACAGATTAGAAATAAAGTACAGGTGTACTTTAAACTTAAAGGTTAATGATAGGTTAGGAGATTTAGAGGCTGGTTACATAGTTTGGCATCTGTTAAAAAGAAAATAGTACATCTTGGGAAAAATTGTACATCTTGGGAAAATCTGAAAAATGCAAATTAGTGATGCATTTTATTAATGATTTTGTACCCATAATAATTGACAAGGAAATGTCACATCCTGGAAAAATGTAAATTGATGTCACATTTTTCTATACCCCTAATGACTGTTAAGGAAATGTCACATCTTGGCAAAATTTGGAAATTGTAAAGTCAATGACGTATTCTGAATCCATAATGATGAGAAAAAATTGCAATAAAAGATGACCCAGAGAAAGCTGCATTAGAGCTCTTTCTCTGGAGATTGCTCCAATGGAATGACTCCCTGTCTCATCCTTTGTGTGGACACCACTCATCTTTCAGGACCCCCTGAAACCTGCTGGGGCAGGACCCTGGCAGTGATCATTTAAATGTGAGAAATAAAGGAAACTGGGGAGTTAAGATTAAACAAAACACTTTTGATCTTAGAATATTCTCTTGTTACTTTTTTTTTTTGGTATCAGGGATTGAACCCAGAGGCACTTAACCACTGGACCACACCCAAGTCCCTTTTAATATTTTATTTTGAGACAGGGTTTTGCTAACTTGCTGAGGCTGACTTTGAACTAATGGTTTTCTTGCCTCAGCCTCCTGAGCTATTCATTGTGCCAATGATGACTTCCCTGTACATGAAACAGAGGCAAAGTTGGGAAGTGCTGTGCAGAACAAAGAATAGAGATGAAGTGAATTGAAGAAAAGAATATTACTAGAGAGCAGGCTGCATAGACCATATTCCTTGTCAATATCTAATAATTAATCTAGTATCCTTTATTGCTATAGTAATTTATTGAATGTTTTTTTTATTTTATTCTTCCTAATTTTCAGTCTCTTAGCTAAGCCCTGAATATTAATTTCTCATTTAATCCTCCCAGTAAATTATTGGAGTTGTCTATATGAATTTTTGTGAGTCTCAACATCTATGTTTATAAAAAGAGAATAATATGCATTTCCCCAAATCTTGTAGTTAGTGAGATGATATGTATATTACCCTGACTATAGAGTCTAACCTATAATAAACTCTTACTAAATGTTGGGTACTTATGATGATGGTGATATTTGATGAGATGTTTTTCTGATTTTGATCATCTACAACACAGGAAAATATTTATGGAAAATATGCACACACGACCCAAAATAACAAAAGGGTAGTGCAAAACTATATAGAAGCAGGTTTTTTTTTTCTTTATGGCATAAACTTACATGTGCTTTGAAATTTTAACTGGACAGTGGTATTCATCTATCAAATCCTAAAGCTATGGTAAATACTGGGAATTAACTGGTGGGCAAGATAGGGTCTGTAATTGTTAAAATCTAGAGACACATTTTTATTGAAATGGCTTGTTTACTTGCTTAATATCCAATAGTAATAGGAAAAATACACCATTCCATAGTTCTGTTAGATATGATTGTTTCTAGGTAAAAAAAAAAAAGTATTTTATGCCCCAAATTCCTATCCCTAAACAAAATGCCTACCCCACATGATCTCACCTGGCCATGTACATTTAAACTGTGCAAAGCCCAAGATCATATTCTTGCTGTTAACCAGAGGTTATCCAGAAGTGCTCTCTTTCTCTCCACACTGTACACACTGTGCTCCTTCTGCACCTTTCGGAGACCCTTGACTTTGGGGCTTTTAGGTATTTTCCTATCCTTTGTATCATTGAATATACCCTCCGTGCCTTTAATTCTTCCTAAGGTTTTATATAAATCTTATTCTCATTTACTACAAAGCTACATAATTAAATAGATAATCTCAAACTTAATTTGTACCTGGAGGCCCATTTGAAAGGCACTTCAACTAGGGCCAGTCCATTCTCTAGCAAGCAGGCATCAGGCACATGGTAGAGCTAATAAGCTTTTGATGGATGGATGAAAATGGAATTTGTCCATTTATAATATGCCATCTTCTTAAATATGTAATATTATGTTTTCCTCTGCAACATTAAGTCAAATCTGATAGTCCTTTATCAAAAGCAAGGTTGTACAGTACATTGTGTCAAACAAGAACATAGAAATATAAGGAAAAATAAAGGCTTGGTTGAAATGACTTCCATAAATATTTGAACATCAGATAAGAATGCCAATCTCCCTTTGTCATGATGTAAAATAGGGATTTATTTTGCCCTATGAGTATAATATTGTTAGATATCATGGCTTTGCCTACACTATCATCTTTGTTTCTCTCAGAATATAAGCATCATTATTTTTTTCCCCTGGAGGGGACATAGGATGTACCAATCACAAGGAGAAAAAAAAAGCTGTTAACATTCCATTTCATAACTTTCCTTTGTTTTCATCTCTCTCAAAAAAATTAATGTTATTTGAACCATCTTATATCTTAAGTCTTTTATTAATACTTAATGAATCATTATAGTTATTGATAATTAATAGTCAGGTTTGCCATTTCACACTGCACTGAAAACATCTCAGACAATTTGATTTAACACTTTGGTGTTTGATTATGAAAGTGTATAACAAAAATATATTTCCTTCAGGGAAGACATCATATGCTGACCAATGAGGTGGCAACCTAAGGGAGCTAGACAGCTAGCAAAGTGAATTTAATCAAGTGACTTCACTGCATGAGTTCTGTGTGCCCACCCATGATGGAAATGGGCATGGGCTGTGTAGCTTCCTTTAAGGAAAGATGCTGGACCTGTGAGGGTTGTGGTCTTAAGGCAGCCTCCAGCAATCCACTGCTTAGTGTCTGCCTCATTTTCAGGGAAACACATTTCCAGACCTGGAAATTAAGCAAACAGAAGTATGAAAGCTCCCCTCATTTTTGCATGATTCAGGATTCTACTGATGGGCAACATTCATTCCTCAGATATCCACTAGGTTGAGTCAAGATCTGCTGTAACTGCATTGTAGCTTGGTTTTTCCCTCTGCCCATCCTGCTTCTGTCTCCTTGTTTGACTAGGTGCTGATCCTTAATGAACAACACCTGCTTCTAGAGAGAACAACCTATAATACATGTGTTTAATGGGAATGCAAATATGTGTAATTCAGTTAATATAACAAAGTGTAAATGGGATATATATTAATGTCTCAGATCTAAAATGCTAAATATGCATTTACCAAGATCTACAAAATATTTTCAATATCCCTTGTTGAATACCTACTCTCTACTGGACATTGTGAGAGTTTAATGCACATTCTACAGTAAGCATATTTTTAGTGAAATTTGGTTTCATGCCACCTCATGCTTTTAGATAGAGAAATGTTACTGAAATCAGAGAATTTGTCAAGGCTTGGAAATTTAGAAACTAGGATTTGGCTAAGACTACCTCTAGTCTCAATCCCCCAAACTCCATATACCAGCTATCACTGAGTTCTGCAGAAAGAAAGACACAGGTCAGAAAACATGGTTTTATCATAAATCCATGAAAAAAGAGTTTAAATTCCCTTCTCAAAGCAAATAAACATCACAGTATTTATCAGGATACCCCTTTGCGGTCTGTATGGTATTTATGGGGATTTTCCCCAAAGGTAGAATAAAGAAGCCAGCTTTTGTTGCCATACTTAACATTAAGTGTGTGCCTTCTTGGGCCACATGGGTACTAAGGTTCTCAGGTAGCTGTGAAGAATATCAATCCCCATCCCATGGAGCTGTATGTTAATACAAAGAATTTATTTGACTGCGAAAGCTCTAGAAATTATTTTAGGTATCTTAAGAGAAATAAAACATTAGATATGGGAGGCAAGCTGTCAAAATTACTGGTGTAATCCACATTTCTATCAGTCTCCAGTAGAAGTTGACAAATTTGTTTTAATTAAGTATTTTAGGTTTTACCCATCATACTATCTCTGTCACACCTACTCAACTGTAGACCTATAAGTCATAAAAGAATGTGGATATCTGTGTTTTAGTAAACTTTTTAAAAAAATAGTAAAAAGTCAAGATTTGGTCCACAGATCCCAGAGTATGTATACATACAGTCAGATTATTAACTAATAGCACTAGATTTCTTCCCTTTAGTGGGCTCTTTGGAAAGACAAGAGAGAAGGGCGATTTATGTAGTAATTAAAATGTACACAGTTCATTTGCCCATTTATTAATTGGGTTATTTGATTTACTTTAAAAGATCAAATAACCCAATTAATAAATGGGAAAATAAACGAAACAGAAACTTCTCAAAAGAAAAAATACAAATGGCCAACAAATACATGAAAAAAAAATGTTGAACATCATTAGCAATCTGGGAAATGCAAATCAAAAGTACATTGATAGTCTTCAAATCCATCCATTTGCTGGCAAATGTTATAAAGTAATTCTTCTTTACAGATCTCTAGACTATCATGCTAAGTAAAATAAGCCAGTACCCAAAAGCCAAAAGTCAAATTTTTATTTTTTTTTTCTGGGAAGTAGAAGATAATTCACAATAAGGGGTAGAGAGGGAAAGAACAGAAGTTCATGGGATTACACACTGGGGATTGGAGGGAAGGGATGATGGACAGGCAAAGGAAAGACAGTGGAATGAAACTGACACAATTTTCCCATGTACATATATAAAAACAACACAGTGAATCCCACCATCATGTACATCCATAAAAATAGGATCCTGATTAGAATAAGATATATTCTATGGTATAGTTAGATCAAAATGGGTTCTTCTACCATGTATACCTAAAAAAAACCCAATTTTTTAAAAAAAGATACACTGAGATTGCATTTCCCTCCATTCACAATGACAGCCATCAAGAACACCAACAATAATAAATGGTGGAGAGGATATGAAGAAAAAGGAACACTTTTACACAGTTGATGGGACTGTAAATTAGTATAACTGCTATGGAAATCAGTATGGAGGCTCCTCAAAAGCGTAGGCATAGAATTATCACATGACCCAACTATACCACTTCTTGGTATTTATCCTGAAGAATTACAGTTATCATACTACAGTGATATATGACAACCCATGTTTACAGCAGCACAATTCACAATAGCCAAACTACGGAACCAGCTTTTGAGTTTATCAAAGGATGAATGGATAAAGAAAATGTGGTATATATATGCAATGAAATTTTATTCAAGCATACAGAAAAATTAAATTATGGCATTTGCAGGAAAATGAAACTAGACATCATCTTCTTCAGTAAAATAAGTCAAATACAGAAACTTAAGAGTTGTATGTTTTCTCTCATATGTAGAAGCTAGAGAAGAACATGGAAAGCAAAGGTGGGAGTGAATCTCCTAAAAATCAAAGGGTTATCAGTAGAGGAAAGGGACCAAGCAGTGGAAAGCCCGGACGGGATAGAGGAAATGTTATTTTGTGTGCATGTATGAATATGTAACAACAAATCCCATCAATATGTAAAAAAAAAGTGTTTTTTTTTTAAAGAAAAGATACCCAGTCTGTTAAGATCAAGCATGATGTTATTTGTGATGTCAGATGCAACAGAATCTACAGCACAGATGAGCACAGGAGCCTGAGTGTCACCCTGACATAAGCAGAACATTCTTTGTGCTCCAGATGTTCTGCAAAACAAAATAAAGTTCAAAGACTAAATGCACTGCTTACATTCTCTTCTTCTTAGTGCATTGCACCTTAGCAAATTAACTTACTGGGGAGGTCCTAGAGCAGAGCCAAGAGTGCAAACAAGTCTGGACATCCTTCATTAGTCCCAACAGTGTTTCTTATACCAATGTTAGGGAAATGCTGCCCTCAGAGAGAGACAGTATATATCTATTTTTCAAATTTAGCAGACATAAATGCACTTTTGTATTATAAAAAATGTTTTGCTAAACACTGGTTTGCAGCCTCTATATGGAAAATTTATAGGAAGATAACAATTTTGAGCCAACTGCAAGTGAAGATGCTATTTAGAGCCCCACATAATGAAATAAACCCCATAGTTATGAATCAGTTATTATATTTCACTGAACTCCAACTGTTTCTTTCTCACTGCTTAATTTTATTCTAGCTTTTGTTATTATGCCTAAAGAAACCATTTTAACATCTTTTCGCATGCACTTTGAGAATCAAAAATTCCATCTACAAGTTTTCAGCTTTTTGCCTCTAATTGCTCCAGTGGTTGCTCTAACACCTTTAATAAATAATATTACCCGTGTTCCACTAGTTCCAGGATTCTAAGGCCCCAGCATTTTATTATTCCTCCAAAGAAAAATGGTATCTCTGACTACCCAAAGGATAGTATTGAGAGAGAGAAAAGGAAATGAGGTGAGGGAGAATACAAAATCAGAGAAGATAGAAACACTATGTGTACCAATATGTCTACCATATGTGTACCAGTTTCTTTTTAGTGTGAGATATTTCTATTTTAATATCATTGGAAATTGATGGCTATTTTTATTCAAATTTAATTAGGAAATCCTTCCCTCCGTGTAACCCATAAGCTCCAAAATCTTATATTATTTATCATTTTCATATATTGAAGGTATATTTACATATATATGTAACTTTGTATATTCATATAATTTTCATGTATTAAAGTTAGTTAGAAGGAATTGTGAAGAACGTGGGTTTCCCATGTGCATGTCCTTCTTATTATGGACTAAGACCAGGAAAGCAGAGCCTGTGTGAATGTAGCGATTTCCTACAAAATTGTGGCTCGATTTGTCCAACTGAATAAATAAATTAGAAATGAATGAACAAATGAATCCATGTGAACGATGACTGACTATGCTAATATATGGCATTGTTTATGAATTAATTTTAACTAGTTGAATTAAGTATAGTGAGGTTTTTTAAATAATGTTGGAAGAGTAGATATTTTTGAACTTGGAGTTTTAATTATGTAAAAATACCAGTGTACTAAATTCCTTGTATAGTGCTATTTGTAATTTTTTAAAAAATTGATGCTTTGAAAACAATACGGAGGATCCTCAAAAACTTGAAAACGGGATCCAGCAATGCCCTTATTGAGTTCTTATTCAAATGGATTGAAATCAGAATCTCTAAGAGATGTTAGCACTCCCATGTTCATGGAAACACTGTTTACCACAGCTGGAGTGCGGAATCAAACTAAATGTCCATTAACCAATGAATGGATAAGTAAAATGTGATCTGTAGATGTAGTGGAATATAATTCAGCCTAAACAAAACAAGGAAATCCTACAATATTCAACAATATGGCTAAGTATTTGGTACCTTATGTGAAATGAAATCAGCCAGTAGCAAAAGGACAAATACTGCATAATTCCACCTATATGATGTACCAGAAACAGAAAATCAGAGAGAAGAATTCTATTTGTAAGGGGTGTGACAGGGGTATGGGGGATTACCAGTTAACAAGTAGAGTTTTAGTTATACAAAATGAATAAATTCTACAGATCTGCTGACAACATTGTACTTATAATAGTAATACTTTATTTGGCACTTGAAAATCCTTAAAGAGGGTAAATCTCAGATTCTAAGTCTTACACACACACACACACACACACACACACACACACAGAGAGAGAGAGAGACAGAGAGAGAGAGAGAGAGAGAGAGAGAGAGAGAGAGAGAGAGACTTAGGTCCTTGCCAAAAACATAAATTGCTTTAAGACTGCAGAAGAAATTAATCAATGCAAAGTCCTCAGCCCAAATTAACATTAAGTTGTATATAGTATGAAAAATTTCCACTGTAGCTTCATTGGAAATCATGACTCTAAGGAGTGTTTTCATGAAAATAGCTCATTAACAGCCAGCCTGGTAACTGAGATGAATTATAAAAAATGCCAGAATACCAGGCAGAGAAAAACAATGCAAGGCTCTTGTGTAGAGTAGACACTTAATACTCGAGAGGGAGCAGAACAAGAGAACACTGTGACCACCACAATCATATGTCAGCCTCCTATTCTGGTTTCTAAATGGCTGTCATTCCTACTTTTCATTTAAGCAACTCATTTAATCTCATTTAAGGTGAATGGTCTGAAAGAAATAGGAAGTGACCACCTTAAAAACAGCCAGGTGCAATCTCAACCATGGTGACACCTAAAACACACTTGAAATAAAGATACTAAATGGGGGCAAAAGGGCCATAGCAGTTTTCATGAAAGCCTCAATTTATTTTTAAAACCTACTCTGTGGTAGAAAATTTTAACTGAAGTATAAATAATTTGTTGCATATAACATTATTTTCACGTGTCTGTCCCAAAATATGGGCTCAATAACAATCAGATGTCATTATCCTACTCCCATTCAAGATTTTATATCCTAGTGGAGAAGGCAATATGGTAGTGGTCAATGGTTTAATAGGAAGCTCGGGCTTAAACCTTGCCCCCATACTCATCTGCTTTATCTCCATTCACAGGCAAATTATCCATTTGGAGATTCAGGTTTCTTTTCCAGAAAACTGAAATCATCCTAACCATTCCCCAGTGTCTGGAGGAAATAATACTTAATAAATAGCACAACATCTGATTCATCAAATGAAAATATCATGGTTTTCACATTGACCTCCCAGATCAGAATATGATTTACAGCCAACAGTAACAAACCTGTCCAAAGTGGCTAGACAGATGAGCAAGGAACACCCAGCCATATTGAGTAAACTCCACAAAATTTGCTTATTTTTTCTTCTTCCCTGGTTTGCATGCTGGATTTGATGAGATTATATTTTAGAGAATGAAGTTTAATATTTCAAATAAATTAACAGGAATAAATTCCTGTTAAACCACACTAAAGTGTATAGACATGGTTGGAATTACAAAGATCAGAGGAATTGTTTCATACAGGTAGAGAACAGCATTGCATTATAAAAAAATAAATTTAAGGAAAAGCAATTCTTGAATTTGGTTTGGAGTATCCCCTAAAGTTCTTGTGTTAAAGATTTGGTCATCAGCCTAAGTCACTATTGGAAAGTAGTAGGGCCTTTAGAAGGTAGGGACTCGTGGAAGGAAGTTAGGTCATTGGGACATGTCCTTCATGTCCTTCTTGGATGCCATAATGTGATCAGCTTCTTCAGCCATGCCCTCTTGCCATAATGTACTTTGCCATAACAGGCACAAAACAATACAGCCAAGGAATCATGGACTGAAACATCTGAGACCAGGATCTCAAATGAAACTTTCCTCTTTAAAGTTGATTTTATCAGGTATTTTGTCACAGTTAATGAAATCTGACTAACACATCCAGACCCACTCTTCACCATTCGTGTAACATTGAATAAGATAGTGTTTCTATCCTCAGTTTTCTCATCTGATAAGTGGGAGTAATGACTACATATTATCTTAGAGAGGAGTTAGGAGCACAGTCCCTGACACACATTAAGCACTCATTGTAACAATATTTATGTAAGTAGCAGGAACAAAGTAGATTAAATGAGTTTAATTACTATACTAGTTAGCAGAGCAAAAACAAAAATAGATCATTCTCCATATAGTTAGCCACTTTTCTTAGAACAATCTTGGCTAAAATAAGAAGTAGGTTTTTAATTTACATTTACAGTGTAAAGTTAGTTGTTGGTGGTTTATCTTTTATTAGCTGGTAATTCTAATAGCTACAACAGATTATTTAATAGCTTCATTTAATCGTGAGGAAGATATTATAATCCCATACCAGCAAGGAAACAAAACTTCATAGAATTTCAGAGATAAAAAGTCTGACAGGACAGGAGTCATGATACAGTTTGAAACTTCATTTGACTAAGTTCAAAATATGTCATCTTTTAAAAAATATAAATGCTTAGTTAATATTCTTGTTGAGGGTAAAGATGTGACTGTAGATTTTGTTTAATGCACTATCCATTCTTTTCCTAGAAGGAAATACACAGACATCTAGATACAGACACAGATATAGCGATAGGTGTATGAATTCTAAAATGCAGGATATTTCTAACTAGATGATGTGTTCTCAGAAGAAGTCTTACAGAAGTTGACCAACTAGTGAATGGCTATACATTTTAGCAAGGCAGTGACCACAATAAATACCTCTATCTTGCTGCGTGGCAAAGCAGATATCAACCTTAAAAAGTAGGTATGTTCTTATCAGCATATTAAATACAATAATCTTAAAGAGAAAATAATGGATATCTATTACTCTATAATTCCCTGAGTATGCATGTCTTCGAGTTGTGTTTTAAAAGGATAAATTGCTGTAAATTCATCTGCTAGGCTCATAAGGAACTAGGCATGGCTCTGGCTAGTCAGGAAATTTAATTTTCTACAGAAATTAACCAGTTGTGCATAGACAGGGAAAAGCTGCTCTCTGTATCCCAACTGGTAGAGAAGGAGCTTCAGCAACACAGAACAGATGCTGAAAAGCACAGCTGGTGATGGCTACATTCTCATGTCACGGAGCTGTCCACCTCCTATCAGGGCTGTGTGGGGAGCACCTTCTGACTGTCACTTCAAAGCCTATTGTAAATGTTTTGAAACAGCAACCTCACTTCTTTGTTTGGGACCATAGATGCATAGGAGCTAGTACTTGCCTGACATCTATCAAAAACACTGATATGTCTGTGTCATCAATTTATACTTTATCTGTCCATCTCTTCCTGGTAACACAGCCTCAAATCCTACTTAGCTTGTCTGAAAATGAAATACTTCTAAGCCAGTTGGTTGTTGCTGACCAGGCTCTAGCTTCCTTTACACACAACTCTCCAGACAGTGACAACAATAAAAATAGTAGTAACAAGTAAGTACAGTGAGAATAACGGCTTGATTTCCTATGTACTGAAATTATGTTCAGTAAGTCTCTGGTTTTTGTCAGTAGAATGGATAGATCATTCAAGGAGCAAAAGTGTGTGGGGTTTTATGAGCCAGGATTTAAACCCAGCTCTGCCAATTCACCATGGCACAAAGAATTTCTCAGACCTTACCTCTAACCGATGAAGAACATGTCTACACACAGCAGGTCCTGTAAAACTGGTACCACGGACACAATTTTGGAGTATTCATGTAATCACCCCAATATCTGAATCCCTATTACTCCACGGGACTGATGGCTTGGTATCTCCCTGAGTCCTTATATGCTCCTCACTGCTAAGCTTAGAAACCCTGTCAAATCGAAAGGCTCAAACTATTCCCAGACTGATTCCTCAGTTGAACCAATCTTGTTTACTTCGATCTCATGCTTGGAGATGTAAAGAAAGTGACAATTTTTCCTCTGTATGTATTTCTTTCAGAGAAAATGAAGAAATGTAAAAACAAGGCACATTCATTCACTTAAAATATCACTATCCCTATATATAAAAATATCACTGTCCCTCTCTGCAAAAGAATTCCACCATAAAGCCATTGCATAACTTTACTAGAGATTCAGAAAAGGGATGTTCATGTAAACTTGTCTTTCTGGATACTTCTTGCCCTTCCATTTAGTATTTGACCTTTCAAAGATATTTTTCCCTTGGCCAAATAAGGGGTACTGTATAAATCTACAGTGTGTTGAATTCCTCTGAGCCTGACCATGGACTGTTCCTTACCTCCTCAGTTTCAACTTCTTTGAGACTGCATTCTTCTGTAGAAAGCTTTATCTGAACATGTATGTGACACAGATGGTCCCACTTCAATTCCCAGTACCTCCCCTTGCCCCCTCATCCCTCCATGACCCCCTCCTCCAGCCCACAATTTTCCTTCTATTTTCATGAAATCCCTTTTTTCCTTTATTCTCTCTAGCTTCCACATGAGAGAAAATATATGATCTTGAATTAAAAAAAAAAAAAAAAGCTTTATCTGAATCCTTATGGGATGTACTATTACTTATCATTCTAAATTTGGAACTATATTGTGTTAAGAAGATATTCTGGATATGAAAACATTTCCCCTATGTTCAAATTCAAGTTATTGAGGACTATTCTGCAGGGTTTCTCTCAGCTTCTTAGATTTAGCACACTTGTGGGCAATGAGGGTTTAATACATTTTTTAAAAAAGTAAATAAATAAAACTTCTAGAAAACTCTTTTGCCTAGAATTTCCCTAAATAAAGTATTTGGAAGGGTGGTCTGTTCTAGATATCTCTGACTTAGAAATTCAAAGTTGGGTGCTGGGTGCGTGTGTTGACATCTAACATATAGATTTACTGGATAATTCCTTAAAATAAAATGTTACTCCTCCACCTAGTTTATTTATATTCTCTCTCTCTTTCTCTCTCTCCCCTCCTTCCCCCATCAAAATTTTCAAAGAAAATATTTGAAATCCACACTCAAACACATCATTAGCCAACACTTCACTCTTAGAGACCAGCCTTCAAAGTATAGATTTTCAGCATGTTTTTCAAAGGAAGCTATTTAGCTTGAGTACCTGTACTGTCATTTGGGTGATTGGCAAAAGAGAAAAGGTATTTACAGTTCAACAGAAAAAAGAAAATAGGATTGAGCCTCATTTCTTAAAAAAAAAAAAAAAAGAAAGAAAGAAAGAAAGAAAGAATAAGAAAAAGAAAACTTTTAATAAACAATTATTTCTCATCCTGCTAAAAACTTCTGAGCATAAAAAATGTAAACAAAAGACAATTTCAATGTGAGGGAAAAGATTTTTGTCTAAAAGACACCAAACCAGATATGCTGACCAAAGAGAAATGCCCATGAACTGAGAATAAGCTAATTTTAAAGCCAAACAACAAACAGAAATAAGATAGGATCCTCTTAGTACATTGACACAGCAGTCTTATGTCTTTAAATTCTAATGTATAACTGTATCAGTTATAATGTATCACTGTAACTGTTGAAGAAGACAAACTAACTTTTGCAATGCTAAAAAGTAATAAAAGAAAAAATATAAAAGATTCACCCAAATGTGCTGCAAAATATTTGGGATTTTGCATCATCATTGGGCTTTATAAAAGCTAAATAGGTTGATTAATCTTGAGGTTTCTGGTGTCAGACATTGTATGAAGCTCTTAGTAGGCACATATTTCTATGTGCATATATTCACATATACACGGACACACAGTCAGAGCACGTTTGGGCCTAAATTCCTTTGTCATGTGATCCTAGACTCAAAGGCAGCCACGCAGAATGTGTACCCAATCATAGCATTTTGTAATGATGAGTTTGTCATTTCAAGTAGCCAGTATGTCATTTAAAAGAGAAATACCTTATAGGACTGGATGTGATATCAGGGTCACGAGCAGTCACTTGCCCAATCACGGAGTTCAGAGCAGCATTTTCATGAACTTCCAGGAGGTACGTTGGTGAAGAGAAGACAGGAGGCTCATCAGCATCCTCCACAACAATTTTAACCGTAGCCGTATCTTTAAAGGGTCCCCTGCTGCTGAAACGTGGGTCAATATGGACATTGGCTGCCTCCACCTTCAGAGTATAGGATTTCTTGGTCTCAAAGTCCAGAGGCTGTTAAGAAATGACAAAGATGAATGCTTCACTAATGACCACAGCAGCAAGAACAAATGAGTATAATGCTGATGGATGAAAGTTATGTGCATTTAAGCCCATTTGTGAGTCTTAATGGGATCACTCTCCATTCCCCTAGATTCAACCTGTAAATTTTACAGGCATTTATTGATATCTGTTTATTATACAAGCTCAGTGAATCTAATCTCCCATTGTTTTGTTTTGTTTTGCTCATTTCACTTGGAATTCACAAAATATTCACAGTCATGAATTCTGCCATCAAAATTTCACTTCAGAGTCATAATAAAATTTTACTAGTGATAGCATGACCTGCATACTAATCAGCCAGTTAATCAGGCCTCTGCTGGTAGGAGATAAGGCAGCATGGAATACAATCTCTATCTGGGAAGAATATTTTATCATTTCTGCAACAGTGTGTGAAATGTAAAGAACTAGAAATAATCATTGTTTAGTCCAAGGAGACATTTTAAAGCATAATTTAGCACGAATCCCAACAAAGAGTGTTTTCTTATTTTATTTCCAAAGTATTGCTACTTTATTGATTATATAATTAAAATGAGGTTTATTATTTTTTAGGGCCTTGGCAAAGGTCTTTACTGTTAAGTGCTGTGCTACCGAGCAGGTGAGCATATAAAGAAAAATGTAGGCAGATTCAAAACCTAGCTGTGTTTATATTTAGAAGAAGGAAAGTGAGTGCAGTATAAATAGAACTTGGTCTGAGTATGCACTCACCAACCACTTAAAAACAACTTGCAGTTGCTTCATTGTACCTTTACTGAAAATATTTCTGACATATTAACACTTCATTCCTTATCAGGGCAAGAGACTCTTGTCATTGGCCTAGGTTAATAGAGTGAGGTAAGAGAAGATAGACCCTTTAAATACACCAGAGACCCATCTGCATCAGAACCCTTATAGCCCAATTCTTGGCAACTTATAATACTCCAGATTTCAAGAATGCAAGACTGTCAAGATTCAAGGAGATAGTTACGTCTGCATTACAATTTCTTATAAGAAACAGAACTTTAAATCTGCAATGCAGATTTTTAAAAAATAAGAAGCTGGAACACAAACTACCATCAGTGAAGTCTTTCAGAACTCTTATGCAAGCTTAAATATATAGTCTTACTTAAAATTTTTGTGTTGATTTTTATATTTGAATTCAGATCTAATGAGACTTAGCTTCCCCCCACCAATATTTTCCGGTAAACAATGCAAACACTCACTTCCCTGTTGATTCTGAAATTACTAGGCACAAGTATACACCTATGAATAAATGATTCACTATCGGCATAATCACAGTCTGTCAATCACCCCTACTGTAACAATTTTACAATTTCAAGGTCTTTGCAAACAATGTTCAATATAAAGGATTCTATCATTAATTTCTTAATTTTATTTTTTAATTGACAAATAATAATTCTATATGTTTATGGGATACTGTTTGATGTTTTCATCTATGTTTATGTTATGGAAAAGTTCAATCAAGCTAATTAACATATCTATCAGATCACTAATTGTTTCAGATTTTGGGGGGGTGAGGAGAATAATAAAAATTTGTTCTCGCAATTTTGAAATACACAATGCATTATCATTAACTGTGGCCACATGTTGTACTATAGGTCATTAAAAAAATTATTTATCCAGTCTTAGCTGAGAGGTTGGACTCTTTGTTTAGCATCTTCCATTTTCCATCCCTCCTATTCTCCCAAATCTCAGCCAATGGTAAGTCTCTAGGCCTTCTCCTCAGGATTTTCCAGAGAATTTTTGCAATCACTCATAGAGGGGGATTAATGACTGTTGTTGCCTGAAAGGAAAAAAAGTGGGAACCCCTGTACCTTGCTTGTTGCCTGATACACTTCAGTAATAAGTACAGATCAGAAGGCTTCCATGCAAGGAGGGTCTCACTTTTAGCTCATATAACAACAATGTACCTCAATATATTCTACTGTTAAGTGCTGTGCTATGAAGCAGGTGAGCATATAAAGAAATATGTGGGCAGATTCAAAATCTAGCTGTGTCTCACCTTTAGCTCATATAACAACAATGTACCTAAATATATTCTACTGTCATCAGACAAATAAGATGGCCCATGAATTGAAGGCCCATGAATTATTCTCTAAAGTAAAATACATGTGTCAGTGTACAAAATACATGCTTCCAAGTTTATGAATAACAGTGGACAAAAACATAAAACAGCTAATGTTTCAGTTTATGAAAAGCACCTTATGGCAACAAAGGACAGCAGTTAAGAATAACAATAAAAATTACATTAGGAATTGCTAGCCAAAGACAATGTGGCTCTGGGTCATTTAGTAATTGACTTAAGTGTCGTTATACTGCACTCCATTTCAAATATGAGTTTTTAAACATTTTGCAACTCTTGAGTTCTAAACCCAAGCTAGGATCCTGATCTGAAGACAGTATTGCTCAAAAGAAAGTGAAAAAAAAAAAATGCAACCATTTTTTTCTCAAATTGATTTTTAACATTATATTTAAACAAAAATGTAAACAGAAGATTTCATATTTCTATGGTTAATAACTCTTCAATGGAAAATTTTAAGAGCAGGACCTCTGGGAATAATGGATCTTTATGTAACATCAGAAAATCACATAGTGAATCGTATCAATGGCATGGTGATCAAGACAGAGGAAGAAATTATTGGCTCCTAAGAGTGTAATCTCCCATGTACTTCTTATTTATCTATTCAAAAATAGCATGACCTATTTCATGACAAAGGTTATGTAGAATGATTTCCAACAAAGTTATGATGAGGATAAGAGTATTTTTTCCCTTGCAAGGCTTTGTGTGCATAAAATAATAAGCTATGTTTTACACATTCCTTATGAACTTTTTTATTATAAGAAATAAAAATGGAAAAATGAACAGAATTTTTCATATCTACCGTGAGCCATGGGTTGATGGCAAAAGCAGTCTCACATTGTCAAAGTCTACATTCAGAGACACTTTTTAAATTTTTTTCCTAATAGTAGCCCTACACCCAGAAGTAAGGCTAAACCGAGTTTTATTTCATTTCCCATAATGACTGGGCTGTTAACCCATAGTTTAGAGCAGCTAGTGGTAGCAGGGTTGGTCTTCTAATCAGAGCTCCAGAGCTGGCTAGGATATCTGAAGCTGAATGTTCAGCCTGTCTTTGAGTTTTTCCTGAAAGTTCAGCTTTCAATAAAGACTTGGGGGAAATGTCAATATATCTTGGAAGATATTTGAGAAAGCAGCAGTACAGAAATAGGAGAGTTATACAGGGAAAGACTAAAAGCTATTGAACTTGTCACCATTGTGGGGCAACTGAGACTTACTTCTACTGAGAGTACTCGTAGCAGACATTAAGCAGTATGCCTCAGAATACTAACTGTCCATCAACTTTTGTTCCCAATTGGTTGAGAGTTCCCTTCTGGGCATTGACTTTCTTTAATAGCTGGAGTGCCCTGTACAAAGACAGAGTTAGCTTTCCCTAAGCTCTTGTGGCTTAGGGAAAGTCACTGAGGAATAGACAAGGAGAGAAATATCAGGTAAGATGGGAGGTCAGCACCATCATGGTAGCTGTTTACCTGAGCTTCAGCTGAAATGTGAAGTGGGCCCAATGGATTAGAGGTGCTAAAAGGATCCTAATAGTCACCGTCTTTTACAAGGAAAAGCCAAATACCTACCAGCTCTAAGAATCTGTCAGTCCAAGCTCAAGTTGGTGGATGGTATTTTAAAGATGAGCAAAACCTTCCTTAGCTTACCTTTCTTAGTCGTATAATGCCATCCTGGGCCTGGGCGTCAGAGGTGATTTCAAAGAGTGCTGTTCCATCTCCGTCAATGATGTCATAAGAGGACTGTGCATTTTCACCAACATCCTGGTCATTGGCCTTGACCCTTCCTATTGCAGTGCCAAGAACCACATCTTCTGGTACTGAGAAGTGATACAGACCTTAGAAAAGAGTAGAAGCACTGAGTGCTGCACCAATGCTAGCTATGTACCTATTCATTTAGCAGATATGTGTTAAGTGCTTCCTTGGTTTTGAACAATGGAAAAGATGAGAATATCCCCATTGCCTTGTGAAACATGCAGTCTTTTAAATAAAGAGAGACAAATATTTCCCAGAGCAGTGAACTCTTTTTTCAAGATTCTTCTGAGATTTGGGGTTTGTTCAACCATGTTTATCAGGTATATATTTGGAACAACTATATCAGAATATTAGTGAGTCTATGTGAATGTACCTTCCAATTTACTGTATAATCACACTGACTGCCTGTGGACATATTCATTGTTGCCCAACATAACATATTAAGCTAATTTCAGCTCAGAAAGATGCGATATGTAACATACTGAAAGTCACTTTTGAACTTACTTTTATATTTACAGACTTGTAGACCGTTTTTGATAAAATCCAATTACTAAACTTCTGCTGTGCCCTGCAGCAAGCTGTTCAGACACAAGAAACACTCCTCCTGTTACTAATGTCCTCATTGCTCTGAAGACAAAAATGCTACCTTCAAAACTCCCTAGGCAAAATACAATTACAGTGTATTTTCATTCTCCTATGGGGACAGTAAAACATGTCTAATTAGTGACATTTGTCCTATTTTTATTCAAATGGCTTTCATTGTGATGTTGTTGTCACTCACTTTCCTTGGTATCCTGTAAACTGGTGGTGCTCCAAACACAATCCCTGGCCATTACCACTTTAGATCACACCTGCCCTACATCTAACTGCCAGCTCCTGCATTTCTTTGCCTGAGGGATTCCTCTGGCTTTCATATTTCATTTGGCCCATTGCATGTCAGACTGGAACTTTCAGAGCGCTAATTCCCCTGCAGAAGCAGCCCTCCAGGACTCACAGGAGGTAGTATATAAAATCCTAGGACATTCTATTCCCCCTTTTCTTTTATTTCTTTCTAATAGGCCAGATTTTTCTGCATGAGATAAAGTTCCACTCACCCACCATGGTAGCTGGTTAGATTGTGCACCTACTTTGACTCTTTATCCTTCTCTCTCTCACTTTCCCTCACTGGAGTTTAATGAAACCATCTATAAGTTCAGTTACTTTTAACCAAATGGTTGTCTTGGTGAATGTTTCTGGAGAAGTAAAACTCAGACAACCAGGACATTTTAGACAACCACACCAAGGGAGAAATAGACATTCAATGAACTATAAACCTAAAAGGAAAAATTAAATCTGGAGAACATCACATAGTTCTAGCTTGAATTCCATCATGGAATCCCTTAGATAAACCAAGGCTCATTTTGCCCAACATTACAAGATTGATTTAGTTGCTGAGTAAAGTTTCATCAAGCACTAATACCCTTTCTGTTAATGATGAAATAAAAATATTTCTTAGAATCATGAAGTTATGGGGCTGAGGAAGAAAAAAAAAATTCCAAATGGTTTTACCATAGGTAGGCACTGAAAATCATCATGTGGAACATGAATCTCCCAATTTGGTCATAATTGTTGTAATGATTCTATAGCTTTCAAACTTTATATTCCAGGTAAGCTTGCAGATGATCCCTTTAGGTATGCTTATTAAGTAAATAAGCCAGCCAGGGGCCTCACCTTGCTGCCAGACCTACACCAGGGAGCCTTGTGAAACCAAGCAAATGGAACATTCCTTTATCCATTGCTATTCTTCTCATTCTCATCATCTCTATCAGTGTGATCATAGTTAATAGTTATTGCCGCTAAGAAAGGGACTGCTTTTGAAACTCATCTGCCACTGTTGAATTGAGATAATCATTTTCTGAGAAAGAAGAATTGCACATTATAGCATTAACTGTAATGGCAACTGAATAAGGAATAAAAGACTGGGGAAAGGCAAGGAGAAATGGTGCTCTCCACTTCAATAATTTTGTTTAAAAGGTTGCATTATTGTCTAATTTATGAATGGCAAGATGTAAAAGTTCTAACATTCTTAATGAAAATGCATCTCTATTCTCTCTGACTTGGAATTCCTTCAGGTAAATTCTCAAAGGTATGTTGAATATGCCATTTTCAAGCTCGATCCCTATGTCCTGTCTCTTCTCTCTTTTCTTTTCAAAGAACAATTGTCCTGTGATGTTTCCTATCCCAGTAAAAAGCACCAGTGGACATCTAATCTCTAATATCACAAATATGATAACCATTTTTTTTATCTGAAAAAGGCGATCAATCCTTAGACTATTCCCATTATTAACTCTGAAGTATTAACCACACCTATACTTAATTCTATCACTTCCACTGCTATAACCCTTGCTTGCCAGGGCTATTCAATTTACATGAATGTTTGTAAATATCCCTTTCACTGGGTGCAGTGTGGAGAAAGACATTGGAAGAAGGCCAGATTTTTTTTTTCCTGATTTTCCTAGAGATAAACTATAACTCTACCTCCATTTTAAATCTTCTAATGGATTTTCAGTGATGTTAGAATAAAGTTTGTGGTACTTAAAATGGCCTATAAATCCAAGTTCAGCTAATTCCTGCCTATGCTAATTGTCTAGCTCCCTTTGCCACATTCTCCACCTGGCACTTCTATGCTCCAACTACTGTGAAATCTTTTCTGTTCCCATACAAGGTCATACACTCACCTTACCCTCAGATGTTCAGTGCAACATTATTCACAGTCGCCAAGACATGGAAACAAATTAAGTGTCCACTGGTGGAAGACTGGTTTAAAAAGCTGTGGTGCTTATATACAATAGAATAGTATCCAACTTTAAAAAAGGATATCTTGCCATGGTAACATGGTTGAGCCTAGAGGACATTAAGTCCAATAGGCCAGGCAGAAAAGGAAATATACTGTCTAATCTCACTTATATGTGGAATCTTAAAAAAAAAATAAAAATAAAAATCTTTTAACTACAATGTCCATTATCTCTCCCCTGATTTCATATGTTCTAGCTGGTTTCATCTTGTTCCAACTAAACCTATCCATTCTTCATATTTCAATTTGGGAGTCCTTGTGTCAGAAAGGCTTTGCTGACTCATTCCTCTATGTCACATTACTTGGATAAATGCTCAAAAAAAAAAAAAAAGTGTTTCAGTAGAGTACAAGATACTTGGAAAATAATGATTGTCTCCCCAATTCACTGAGGTGGCTGACTATGGTGTTACTGGGGTTGCACAGGCAAAGGACAGCCTTAACTCGAAGAGTGGAGAGAGTCATGGGCATTGTCCCTCCCAGATGCCACACATGCAAGTGTGGCAGCAAGTTTACAGTGTGTTGGCCTCCCCCAGCACAGACACTGGGCATTTGGTTTCTTTTATTCAGTACCAGAAATAATAATTGATCCATATCTTAGCGGTATTTTCATCCTTATCTCAATCTCATTCTAATTCTCAGTTACATACTACATACTTGATATTTGGAAATTTCCCCAGTGTTTTTTTAATTCTGTGAAATGGGGCAAAATATGGTACATGGGATAGTTGTTAAGTGCGGAGGGGTATTTTTTTCATACTCTATAAATTAAGTACTCAATGTTTGCAATGAGTTTTTGGAATGTCACTGAAAATTATAATACAAATTCAAGTGAAAATACCATACTTATATTCTCGTGCAGGAAATCCACTTACTCTGTGCAAATTTTGGAGGATTGTCATTAACATCAGTAAGGGTTACTGTGAGCGTTGTGGTCCCGGACAGGCCACCAGAGTGTCCACCCATATCTTTGGCTTGGATAACAACCAGGTACTCCTCCTTGGCTTCTCTGTCCATGTTGGGAAGAGCAGTTTTTATAATAGCTGGGGGAGAAAAATGGGAGAATGACTTTCAGGCAGAGTTCATTCACCAATGTAGGCAACAAACACAAACACACTTGTGCTTATATCATGCACCCACTAAGATATTTTCCATTTCTGTTGACATTTAACTGGTCTCTATCTGTGATAGCAACACTGAGAAAGATTTTAGTCAGAAATATCTCTAGATAACTTGAGAAAGCACATACAAAGAACTTGTGAAAATATACATTAGAAAGGAAACTGCCTAACAAATGAAATTATAAATCATAACAGAGCCTCTTTCCACCCAGGAAAACCCTGGAAGTGAAAGAATCCTATAATTTATCATAGACCCCCAATTCCCCTACAAGATGAGTGAATAGACAAATAGCTTAAAGGTTCTATGGTCAAAGATAAATTATTCTGAAGCTACAAATACACTAGAAAGATGAAAGAAAGAAAAGCATTACTAGAATCAACTCAGATGCATAAAACACCAATCAGAACTAATCTACTCAAGTTTCTAAATGTTAAGGTACTGTTGAATTACATTTATGTTTTAATGGCTTAAGTTGCCTCTTCTACTATAAAGTTAAAATGTTGAAAAATATAGGAAGCTATAGAAAACAGAAAATGCAAGTAAAACAAAATCACCAAGATACGATAAAATTGTCCATGCTAAAATCTTAAAGAGTTTTTTTTTTTTTTTTCAGGCTTCCCGTGGGTCTGTTTCACTAGTTATTTAATATTCAGGTTAAAGATTTTGAATTTGATTATATAATCCTGAAGTTATTTTGAATACCTTTATTTAGCTCTCTCCCAACCACTACACCTTTTTTCATTGAAAATATTGCTGACATTCTGTTATGCATAATCACAAAGCCAGTAAGTATATATACAACACAAATGTGCATATGTGCATAGAAATATTTAACCTCAAATGTGAGCATGATCAGACATCTTCCTGAAGCTGTTTATTCCTAACGATGGATGTTTTTGAGAAACTTGCATGCCAGTATATAGTAGTGCACATCAGTACTTCTTAACAGCTGCACAATTTTTCATTATATGAATATGCTACAAGTAACTCAAGCATTTCCCCATTCCCACATTAATGGATATTTCACTTTTCCCATTTTGGAAACCTATAAGATATATTATCATGCTACTATAGTTTTCTATTTTCTACATTCTAACTTAACTTTGGGCCATAAGGTGCCAATCCCTGTTATTAACCGTCCATGATAAAAAATATTATGACTAGCCCAGAATATTTCTATCAAATAAATGTATATTACATCTCTGGCTCAAGTGAAAGAAAGCTATCAAAATTAAAGATAGTCCCTTCCACTTACACTAGTCCCAGGACACCATAAATGTTCAATTCAAATTGAAGATAAGGCACTTTCTTGGCAAATTCTGAAGTCGCAACACTATCTGTGTATGTGTGCATGTGTGTGTGTGTGTGTGTGCCTGCGTGCACTTTGGACATGTATGCTCTAATTAAATTATTAGTTTGTAAGAGGTTTTTATGGAGATCAAGTCCCTGAATCCATCTGAGCAGCAAGCGAGGTGCAAGAATGGTCAGGGAAATCTAATCCCTCCAATCCCTGAGCAGGCTCTAGGAAGAGCTGTGAGTTCTTATTGCTTTATTAGACCTTGGTGCCACTTTTTTATCGGGGTTCACCTTTCAGACAGCACTCAGTTTGATACCCCTGTTTATTTGGAAACATTTACAGTTATATAATGATACCTTTTAATATAATTATTTGTTTCAGGATTTGATCATATCATAATACAATTAAGAGATGGTACCTATATGGTCAAAAACAAAACAAAAATAGTGAAAATAGAAATACAGCAACATTTCAGACTTAAGGGACTGTAAGGTTTTTTTGAACGGAAAATAAACAAGAAAAAAACCCCACAATGACAACAAAAACTCATCATTAATATGCTGAGACACAAAGGTAACTATTCTGCTGTGGGTATGTATTTTCTTAACCCAGGTTATACTGATTATGGACCCAATTTTTTACTCCTTAACATACTTTTCATGAATGGTGATAAAGTTTACATAGTACTATATTCTAAAGTCATCACAAACTGAAGCCATACATTGGACATTGGAAATGGACATGGGACTTCTAAAAATTATAGGAAAATCATATAATTGTCCAAGGAAGGTAGCAATATTTTTCAATAAAATTAAGAGGTTCAGGTGCATCCATAAGGCCTCTCAGGTTATTTGAGTAGAAGAATGCCTGCAACTTCTCAGAGTCAGAGAAGATTAAGATATATTTTTCTCACCATTTGTTTATATAGATATAGATATATAAACAGATAGATAGATAGCTACAAAGGCTAAAAAAACAGTTCATTGGTGATGTTTTTCAGATACCTGGGGTTGAAATAGTTTTTTGGCTCAGTTCAAAAGAGCACACCTCAGTTAGTGTTAATGAGTTCTATCAGAATGGGAGTGAGATATTACAGTGGAGGGTCCTGCTTATCAAATAGGAGAAGAAATGCTTCATGAGTCTCTGCCAGGTATAGAATTCCTTTGTGCTCTCCATCCTTGAGATGCACAGTTGCATGCCACCCAAGTTTCATCTGTGTTAACAAATTTGAATCCCCTTATGAAGGTTCCCATTTAACTGAAGTTAAGCAAACACGGTTTCTTATTCTCACACTTAGTAGCTTTGTGACCATGCAAAAAATTTAGGAGACCCATCAGGACTCACTACTGCAGCCTGTCTAATGATGATAATAGCCAGATTTTCATGGTAGGCATTCTAAAATTATGTAAGTAAATTCCATCAAAGTTCTTGACAGATAGTAGTAACCCAAACATGGTATTTCCTTCCCCCTTTTCCTTTTCCTATCAAAATTATTAATATTTATCTAGACGATGTTTGCTGTATACTCCAGTTTTTCTTCCGTATCCACCATCCTTCCTCTCTACTTACTCATCATGAAAGGGTAAGCTTAAAAAATTGCTTTAAGAAAATCTTCTACTTTCTAAATCTCTTTGGGGTTACAACAGTCCTAGAATATCCTAGGAGATTAAGACTGAAGGAGGGAAAAGTTCCAGACCCTTCAAAAACATTTCTCCCATGCTTGGCCACTCTAGACATTATTTGACTATATTGTTATAGGTTTCTCATTTTCTTGCTCCTTACTTCCTAAGAGTGATGATGTTGCCTCTGTTGTAGGCTTTGGGATGCGTCTTTGACAGTCTTTACTAACCAGGTCATGCCTTTGTCATCAGTCCTTTGTTAAATTCTCTTTAATCAAGCCATTTCAGGAAGGGCCTTAAAAGACACGTTTAGGACACTGGTGCTTTATCCAAATATCAAGCGTGTTGACAACATGGCGGCCCTCAGTACAAAATCCTTTGATGTCACAATGTCTTGGTGGTGCAGAGGCTAACCCTTGAGAAGCAGGGCTGGTATGTGTTTCCTTACTGGTACAATGGGAATAATGCTTACAAAGTTAAATGAGTTGCTCATAATGACCCAGCTAGGATGCTGTACATCTAGGATTTTGCCTAGCTCTTCCTTGCTACAACATTGGAGTAGGTTTCTGATAGCAAAGGTAAGCAGGAAGCTTCTGTGGGCATTCTTTAGCACATGCAGGACACTTAATTGGCCTCAGTTCAAACTGTGTAATGAACAGCATGAGCCCGCTGTCTCTGGCCTCAACCCTACAACTAGCAGTAACTCATTACAAAATCTACGACAGAATTTCTGGAACTTTTCTTTGTTTTTCAGCTACCTTGACTATGAAGACAGAATAGGAAAAAACATAAGTACACTTGATCTTTCTTTTTTTTTTTTTTTTTGTGTGTGTGTGTGTGTTGGGTCTTAACTAAGCACATTCATTGACATTTTTAGTCCTATTTAAAAGGCAGATCATTTCACCTTCTAGATATTACAAAACATTGATAACCTCATAAAACAGAAGATTAAATTTGCATTAAAACTCTATTTCTTCTCCTCTGCTTTGGTTCCCATGTTAGTAGCTTTAAGCTGTTTATGGACAAGAGGGAGAACTTCCCTGTTGTTAAAATCATTGTTGATATTTAAACTGCCTAACACAGAGCAGAAAATATGGTAATTAGGACAGACTGTGTTTCCTCTTGGATTTAAGAAGTCCAAAATTTTGACCTATGAATACTAAAAAGTGACTTAAATCTTCAATTAAAGGGCATTTCTTATCCATTTCTGACTTTGATTTTTAAGCAGGCAGATAGGAAATTCGTATTGCTTCTTTGCCAAATAAACAACTTAAAAACACCTTTTGAACATTCTAGTTTTAATAAATTTCCATTGCCCAAGACCTGGAAAACATTCCTCTTTTTCATGGTGGTGGGCAAGCAGCAGTAGAGTTCGTGGCCCTCTGTATGCTGACAGTCACACACTTTCAATGTCAGGCAACATGTTCATGAGCTTACGTGTGGTATGTCCATTATATCAACATGACAATAAAGTAGGGCTTTCAGCTTTTTAACAAGCTTATGATGAATGTTCCTCCTCCCCTGGGACAATTAGCAAAATTCCCTGATGTACATATTTGATAAGTAACCTAAATAACATGATAAATAACATGGCAGCCCGCAGTGCAAAACACTTTGATGTCACAATGTCACAATAACTTCATATCATAATATACAAAAGCAACTCAGATCTTCTTTTAAGCCATGGAAATTCAACTTTGAGTTGATACAATTAATTTCATCTTATTATACCTTCCTTTTTTAAATTTTATAAATTTCCAATTCAGCATTGGTTCTAGGGTTGAGATTTAGACTTTCTCATAACTTAGCATTGGCTAAGTCACAGAACTTCCCCGGGACACGCTTTTTTCTTGAAAATGAAGGACCCAAACATTTTGCAATTTTGAAAAGGGTGAAGCACAACTGGATCCGAGTTGGCCTTGCTAGATTCTTTGCAGTATTAAGTGCATAGTAAATTTGAAAGAGGGAACAAAATATCAATACTTCAGAGAGTTTCCCTGGGATGCCATCTGGAAAAATCTAATCTAATCTAACAATTAATGAGAATTCTTCATTTTCACATTTTCACATAAATATAATTCAACAAAGATTTGATCCCGGCTCTGGGGAGTAGAGGTAGACAGGTAAGGACTTGGAGGAAGGAGGATTACAAGGTAAAAATCTTGCTCTGAAGCCTTCATTTACTACCTTGCTGTGAATAGATCAGTGTGCTCAATTCTCCAGTATTTAAAAGACAGAAGTTTATCTTCCCTTTATTCAGCCCATTGGAGAATTCCCTGGTGCAAAAGTTTAAGAATATAAACCCTAGACTGGCCTAAGTTCTTCCTGATGCTGAACAGCTCTTCCTTGTTCTCATCATCCAGGGAACACTTTTGATTAGAATACAGTTTCAGTCATCTCGAAAATTTAAAACTTTTATGTTTTCCCCCCTTCTCATTGTCTTTGGTGCTATCATTTGAGAAGCATTTTGTATCCGTCACGAAGACTTCTTTTTATAATTTCTGTGATATCACCAGATTGAGAGGCTTCACGAGAAAGGCAAGGAGATGCTGATTAACTCTTTTGTCATTTTGAAGGCTGATTACTGTAATTCACTCGTCGCGGGTCTCCCAGATTGTGCTGTTCAAAATTGCAGTTGATATAAAATGCTGTGCTAGACTCCTCTTTTGAGTAAGTCTTGTTGAGCACATTATCCCAGTTATGAAACCACTAGCTTTGTTATCCCCAGAAACCCTTGCTAATTCAGTGTGCAATTGTTATCTTACTATCCATGACAAAAGGGTCTTTCACTTATGAGGTTAAGTGATTAGGAATTCAAAAAGATGAGTTCTTTGGGAGTTCCTATACTGCACCCATACTTTCTGCTGGCTCTGTGATGTGTTCCACATGCTACCAGTTAGGAAGTGCAAAAGACACTCAACCAGAGATTCATCAGCATGTGCCCACCATCCCACTAAACAGCTTCACAGAAACGGCAAACCTGCACAGGTGTGTCACGCAGGAAGAAAGTGCATGCTTAGACAAACACATCAGAAAACGAATCAACCTCCACATTGCTAAAAACTGCATCCACCTTTCTTTGTGACTACTAGCTTATAAATTAGACAGGTAGACCAGGGAGATAAATGATAGATAGATAGATGATAGAAAGATAGATAGATAATTACATAAAGATAAAATGCCCTATTTTTGGAGAAACGATGTCTTATTTAGATGTCCCTGTGTGTTCCCTTGTTTTGCCTCTGTGGATGCAACCAATTCTGTATCAAAAATATTTTAAGAAATAATTGAGTCTCTAATGAACATGTAGATATTTTTTTCTTGTCAATGTTCCCTAAACAATACAGTATGAGAAATATTTGCATACTATTTGCATTATGTTGGGATTTATAAATAATCTAGAGTTGATTTAATGTATATGAGAACATGTGCATAGGTTATATGCAAAGGCCATGCCATTCTATATAAGGGACTTGAGCTTGTGTAGATTTTGGGATCTGTGAGGAGTTTGAGAACCAATCTCCTATGGGATAGTGAGAAATACTTTACACACCTGGTGTCTATATAAATTATAACATTATTAGGAATACAATTGCTCCAATGAATCAGGAGCCAAAACCTCATTTATATATTTTGACTCAATATTTTTAAAACTAAGAACTTACTCTAAGGGAATTATATATTTTTTTCTTTCTCCTGGGTCTTCAAATTTTAGATTTAATTATTACTATCTTTTTCTGTGCTAGAGATTGAACCCAGGACATTGGATATGGTAGGTAAGCACTCTACCATGGAGTCCCATTTCTAGCCCTTTTTATTTTTATTTTTTATTTTTGACAAGGTCTTGCTCATTTGCTGAGGCTGGCCTTGAACTTGCAATCCTCCTGCCTCACCATTCTGAGTCGCAGGGATCCTAGACATGTGCCACCATGCCCAGCTGAAATTTTAGATTCTGATGTTTATTTTTTCATCTGTTATTATTTTTAAGTTATTATGTTAAAAATATAATTTAAATATTAATAAAGAAGTATGATGTTAGTGGTTAAGTCTAGCGAGATCAAAGGTATGCAGTATTAAACAAGCATTAAAGATATGTTATAAAGATTCTTTAGCTACATAAAAATGTTCACATTATAATAGTTTTTTAATTATCTTTAGAGATAATCTATGTCATGTTGATTCTGTTGTGTGCATGTAAATTTTGAAAGGAAATAAACACAAATGTAGCTTGATATATTTTTGAGGAGGCACTGGAGTTCCCCTGCCCCCACATTTCCTAGTGCTGTCTTAGAGGAAGCACAAATCTGTATGTGTTAGAGAAGAGATTCTGGAATTAGAGGAGAAGTTATTTAAGTATGAGTATTATCAATCATGTGATCATGGGCATATCACCAAACTCTATAGGCTCACCAATCTCATATATAAAATTTTATAAATTGCCAAACAGAGTCTAAGGTAGGTGTTATAAAATGATAAAAGGCAAATGTTTTACTTTATACATTATGTACATACTATGCATATATATATATATATATATATATATATATATATATATACATACATACATACACACACACACTTTACATTTGTGCTTATAATTATATGCATAAGCATACACATAGATGTGAATTCACACATAGTTTTGTACTTTCATTTCTTAATTGGTGCATTATAGTTCATGTTAAAGTGGGATTCATTGGGATATGTTCATACATGCACATGACAAAGTTTGGTTAACTTCATTGCCATTTCTCATCTCTCCTCCCTCTCCCTATTTCCCTTACCTCTACTCCATTGTTCTCCCTTTTTTTTCCATGGGATTCCCTCACCCACCTTTTAAAATGTCTTGTTTCCCTGGAGCTTCTGAATATAAGAGAGAATATTTAATATTTGATGGGTTCTATGGTTGGCTTGTTTTACTCAGCATGATATTTTCTAGTTTCGTCAATTTAACTGAAAAATGACATAATTTCATTCTTTTTGACCAAGTAAAACCCCATTGTGTGTGTGTGTGTGTGTGTGTGTGTGTGTATCACATTTTCTTTATCCAGTTGTTTATAGAGGGACAACAAGACTGATTCCACAACTTGGGTATTTGAAACACTGATATGTATTTATAAATAGAGTATGTTGACTTCAGTTCTTGTAGATAAATACCTAGGAGTGGGATAGCTAGGTCATATATTATTTCCAGTCTACTATTTTAAGGAATCTCCATACAGCTTTCCAAAGAGGATACGATAATTTGAAGTTCTGCCAACAACAGATGAGTATACCTTTGCTACATGTCCAAGCCAGCATTTATTATTATTTATTCTTGATGTTTGTCATTCTAACTGAAGCAAGATGAAATCTCAGTCTCGTTTGATTTGCATTTCCCTGATTGCTAAGGATGCTGGATATTTTTTTTTTCATGCATTTGTTGGTCATTTGCATTTTTCTGTTTAGTTCATTTGACCATCTATTCATTTTTATGGTGTTAAGTTTTTTGAGTTTTATATGTTCTGGATATTAATCTGTTGGAAGAAGAGCTGACAAGGATTTTCTCCCATTCTTAGGCTCTCATCATGTTTGTAATTATTTCCTTTGCTGTGCAGAAGCTTTTTAATTTGATGACATCCCACTTATTGATTCTTGGTTTTAATTTTTGAGCTTTAGGTGTCTCATTAAGGAAGTCAGTTCCTGAGCCAATATGTTAAAGTGTTGACCCTGTGGTTTCTTCTAGCAGTTTCAGTGTTTTTGATCTAATTCCTAGGTCTTTGATCCTCTCTGAGTTGATTTTTGCCAGGTGAGAGATAGGGATCTAGTTTAATTTTTATACAAAAGGATCTCCAGTTTTCGCAACACCAATTGTTAAAAATGCTGTCTTGTCTCCAATGTGTGTTTCTGGTAGCTTTCCCAAAGATCAGGTGATTGTCTCTGTGTGGATTCATCTCTATTTCTTCTATTCTATTACACTGATTTTTATGTCTGTTTTGATGCTATTACCATGCTGTTTTTGTTACTATTGCTCTGTCATATCATTTGAGATTGAATATTGTGATACCAGTAGCATCCTTCTCATTGCTCAGCATTGCTTTTACTATTCTGGGTCATTTATTCTTCCATATAAATGTTAAAAAAATTTTTTCTAGCTCTATGAAGAATGTCATTGACATTTTTATGGGGATCCCAGTGAATATGTTTATTGTTTTTGGTAATATGGCCACTTTGACACTATTAATACTGTTTACTTAGGATTGTGCATAGATACATATGTGCATAAGTACACATATGTGCAACTTCGCATGCTTTTGTACTTAAATTTTGTAAATATACACACATACATACATATGAAAAGTAAAATTTAGGTATTTTTCTAAGTATATGCTCTTTTAAAAATTGAAATCAAATATATTATAAGAGATGAGCATCCCTTGCCATCTCCAAAAAGGTAATACCTCTAGTGGTTATCAGGGAACAAATAGGTATGTCTTCTGCATTGAAATATGATTTATTCCAAACATCTTTTGCTACCTCTCTCTGCACAGCACATGCCTTCATCTCCAAGCACTGTCCTTTCTTTCAACTTTCCACATTCTTTGGTGCCTCTACAATTTTATGTGGTAATACAGCCTACATTACTCTTTCTGTGTACCTGTACTTTCCTCCTAAAATTTCATTTTTCCTATCTGACCAGCTCTGATATTCAGCCAGGAAGTCTTGCCACAGAGAGCTAGTTACCCTCTTCATTTTGATCTACACATCTTTTCTAAAAACCTCCTTAAAACATTTCATTTTATGTTTCTTCTCCTTTTCACCAACTCTCCTACTATTTCAACCAAAGCTGATAGTAAATTGTTGTTTACAGAAATAACATCTTATTCACCCTTGTATGTTCAGGCTCTAACAAAACCTCTGACACACACTACATGTTTTATCTGGGTTTTTCTTTCTTTCTTTTTTTTTTTTTAATCACTGCGACCAAAAGACCCGACAAGAACAATGTAGACAAGAAAAAGTTTATTTGGCTCATGGTCAGTCCGTGGTCAGCCTGCTCCATTGCTCTGGGCCCAGAGTGAGGCAGATCAACAAGGCAGAAGTGTGGGAGAGGAATGGAGCTCAAAATATGTCAACAGGAAGCAGAGAAAGCTGTGCTCAGAGGGACAAACTATGAGCCTCAAAGGCACACCTTCAGTGACTGACTGACTGCCTCTAGGCACTTCCTACCTGTCTACAGTTGCCACCCAGTTAATCCATTTTAGTGGACCAGCACAAAGATTAGGTTAATTTTCTAATAATCTAATAATTTCACCTCTGAACATTTTTCCATTGTCTCACACATGAGTTTTATGGGGATACCTCATATCTAAACCATCACAGCAATTATCCTACATTATGTAGGAAGAATGAAAATAATACAAACAGAAGAGAGAAATTAGGAGGGAATAAAAAAGAAAGAAGACAGAGCAGTTAAAAAAAATTGGTGTTTGAAGCATTTTAAGCTGCTTTGAGGACTCAGTTTTTAAGTATGAAATAACTTGATAAATATTAATATTTTTTTCTGTCTCTGAGAGCCAGAGATACTTAGATAGTATTACAAGGTCACAGAGTCACACAATGGAAGAGGGGATATCATGATTTGATCCCCAGGTCTACTGCCCTCAAGGATGTAGGGTTGTTCCATTCCATAACAACCTGAGACTCACATCCTGAGGTTATAAGTTGGCTAGAGAAACTCAGTGCAAGACTCCAGTGAATGCCAGGGAGGAGAGTGTGTTTTGTAGACTAACCCACAGGGTTCCATTGTTTCTCTAGATATTTTACCCATTTCATAATTTACAGGTGAGTTATTAATTAAATATGTCAGTATAAATTCCAGGTTAAGGGCTCTAATATTTCACATATCCTCAGGAGTTCCTTGAAAAAGGGGTAGCACTGATGGGCTATGCATCCTAGCAATATTTCATGTACTTCATTACTTGTGGATGAATTCTTGAAAAATCAATTACCTTGATATATATGCTTCACTGATGAATGATGCTCTATTCTTGTTATTTTTGAAGTCCCAGGGTTATTTATTTCTCTAGGTAAATGTATAGTTATGACATCCAAATCCCTCTACACTAGGTGATAGGAAAGCTTAAGTCCTTTTCCAGAGTTTGAAAATGTATTATCACAAGGAGATTAGGGTTTGGATCATGGTCTAGCAGTGAAAAGGGTCTTGGAGAAAATGCCATAGATTGTGGCAGAAGGAGGATTCAAATCTGTCTCTAAAATTGTGCTTATGAAATATTAACAAAATAATATACACTTTTGCTAAAAAAAATCTCCACAGAATGCTTAGTAAGTTGCTTGTCCAACAATCTCCTTCTATGCTATCACAGCATCTTGATGAGTCTGATAGATGACTTTTTTCATATAGGTTTTGTCCATTAACCTCTATGTGGCCTGCATCATTGGTATTTGAACATTTTTCTGCTAGAGGATAGCAAACTTGAAAGGTTTAAATCATACCACTGAGGATCATTCAAAGTGTAAAAATTGCTTCCTTACACATAGATTTTTCTACTTCATAAAGAGGTATGTCCTTATACTAAAAGAAAAAAAAAATTGTTGTTAATTATCACACTGTGTAGATCACAGACATGTCTGTATCCAAATCCATATGGAATAACATATGAAATCTTGCAAATGAATTAACAATCATTCTCCATCTCTTTACTTTTACATACAAAGTACATCATGGCTTTAGCATATGGCTTTTTCCTGTCGTCACTCTTGGATTCCCCTGTTTGATAATTCTGCACAGTAGCCAGTGTTTCCAGTATCAACACATGGCTAGCCAATAACTGATGCAACTTAAATTGCCAATTTTGAGTTACATTGAAATACTTGTAATTATTCCTATTTAGAATTAAGGTGAAATTTCTTTTCCCCTAAATGAAAACACTCCCAGGGACTCCTCAATCAAGTAGAATTATTTTTGCGAAGAACATGATGGCACTATTCTTTCCTGAAGCCATAATTCCAATAACTAATTATACGTGTAAGAATGGATGGTTCAAAAAAGCAAAGTGAAAGTTGCTATGAAATTGGATGCTTTCTCTTAGCAATTCACAGCCTAAGCAGATAAGAACAGGAGGGTTGTCGATGAGATAAAGCATGTGCTCTGGATTCGCCTGCTAAGAAGTGGAGCCAAAATTGAAAACTGAGTCTAAATAAAGTTCGGTGGTTATTTTCAACTCTTAAAATTTTGTTTCATCTATAAATTGTAAATAGAAACACCCACCTGAGATTACATGAAATAGTCCCTAACATAGTACTATTTACACTAACAGACTATAAAACATCCTCAAAACAAATTTTCAAATCGGTTTTGTCTCCATTCATTAAAATGGTCCTCATATTTCTCATGCTTCAGAGGAACTTGCTGGCCCTAGATATCAATCAGACATGCCATGTTATATTGATCATAGCCTGCCAATACACATAAGTAGGACATGGTTTTTAAGAGCCCGGATTCCATACCACACATTGGATTTGATTTCTTGCTTTTTCACTTCCAGGTGCTATTAAGTCACATGGGAAATTTTCTTAACATCTCTGAGGGCCTGATTTCTCTTCTGTTACATGAAGATAGTTTTTGCCCTATAGATTTTTTAAGATGATCATTAACAAAGGTTATGAGGGTGAAATATCTAATAATTTAAATAACAATAATTAGCCTATCAGTACTGTGACAATGACAAGACTCCTAAGGCCACATGTAGTAGATAAGGCTGTAGCAATAAAGGCTAACAATTGCTTCCACTGCCTTAAAACAGGGCAGAGGGCACAGTTTCTTCAACTACTTCCTGGAAGGCAGAGTCTTCCTTTCATTGTGGCAGCTGCCACAATGGGCACCAGGTATGCAGATGACTCACCAAGTTCCCTTTGGTAAGAATCAGGAACCAGACTGAGCTAATGAGAAATGTTCTGTGGCTACCCACTACTCTGCTGTTTCTACTGGCTTTTCCCTTGTCAGCCAAAGAGGTTTATAAAACATTGATACACACAAAAGTGAAAGGTGTTCAGGTACTGAGAGGAGTCGCATGCAAGAGCCACTTCAAATTCTAACAACTTGATTCTTTTACAGTAATTCAAGGAATCTGTATATTCATGACTAACCCAGGATAATGTCCTCACACTCCTTTTGTTCTCTATGGTCCAATTTCCTCCCCCACCCTTTTGTTCCATTCTACAAATTCTGTTTTTAAAATCCTCCTACATTCTTCTTTGGGGTGCAGGATCTCTTTCTTTCCAGCACTGTGACTTCCCTCCTTTCCTTCACATTATCTCTCAAAATAGAATTTACCTCCTCCTCCTCCTCCTCCTCCTCCTCCTCCCATCAAATCTCCTCTCAGACAGTGCTGCTACTTGAGTCGCACTTCCTCAGACTGGTGTCTGCAAGACATGTCACCAGCTTATTGGCACAGCTCTCTTGTTTATAATCACCATTCCCACATTCCCAGTTATTTTACTTTTTTATTTATCTTTTTTTTTTATTTTCTGAAAAAATATTTGTACTCGTGTTCTCCATACCTTTATGTCTCTCCATAACCCTCCAGAACTAATAGGGTCCATGGCACAAAAATTTAAAGAAAAGAAAAGAAAAGATCTGAAATCTGCTTTATACATTTTAAAAAAGGGAATAATCTGTATGTAAATCATGGACAATATCTGTCATTCCACAAGTATTTATCAAACACTTATGAAGCCAGGCTCCATCCTTATGGATTATCTGGACTGCAACCTTGACATTTTTAGAATAGAGTGCGAGTTACTCAGTATAAAAACTTTGAGATGATACATGGATTCTACAAGAGTCAGTAATTATCAGTGATGCTCGTGTACATAAAGCACATTTTTATTATGATTAGCCCAGACCTTTTGTGGATGTTGTGATCCAAGTTATGATTATGCCCTGTGACAGAGAGGCAAGCTTAGGGGGATGGATCTCTGCTTTCCTTCAGGACTGAAATAATTAGGCCAGTATAAACAAGAGAGGCCCAGTCTGACCTCCCTAGAAGGCAAGCCAGAGGCAAAACCAGTTAGAATGGAAAGTGAAGGAGATGTTCTAGTTAATAGAGTTGCCATACAGAGCCTTAGGAAGAGCAGGTTTTTATAGATAACATTGTTCCCCTTATGACAGTTATCAAACTTCCTCAGAGCATGGCTTCTTCAAATGCATTGGATGTCTTATGCTTTTTGTTCTTTGTATTAAATTTTAAATACTACAATAAATATGTACATTTTAACGTTGTCTCTGGATTTTTAAAATATATATGATTTTCCCTTGCTTTTGGCATCCTGATTTTTATCAGCCTTTTCTCACTCTCCATTCCCTCCTTCTTTTGCTATTGTGCTTACACTCCTTTGAATGCCTTTGTCACAACAAATCTAAATGAAGACACGTGTTTTGGGAATACATATTTGGTATGTGAACATATGAGCGAATGAAGTTCAGTCAGTCTCTAAATGTCTGTGTCCTTCAACTCAATTCAGCAGATATTCACTAACTACCTCCTACTTGTCGTGTATAGGGCATGGCTAGGGGCTCTGATACCCACAGCACTGATATCCACAGTAGGTAGGAGACAGGTTCCTTCCCACTCTGAGCTGTGTACCATAATGACAAAGTCTCAGGTTTATATATTTAGGCTTTTTGGTTTTGTCCTCAGAATATAAAGACTGTGCTGGGTGCAGTGGTGGACACCTGTATTCATAGAGGCTTGGGAAGCTGAGGTAAGAGTATTGTGAATTCAAAGCCAGCCTCAGTAACTTAGCAAGGCCCTAAGCAACTCACCGAGACCCTGTCTCTAAAATGGGTTGGGGATGTGGCTCAGTGTTGAAGCACCCCATGGTTCAATCCCTCATATTCCAGCCCCCCCCCCAAAAAAAAAGAAGATAAAGAATGCAAACCACTGATGATTTCTGAGAAATTTTCAGTCACCACTTGGCTCATGATCTTTTATATAATGTAATGCCAAATAAAATACCATCAAAGACTTAACATCCATATGTGCAGATGAGTGTAAAACATATGAGGAAAGTCATGTGATACAGAGAAAGCAAGCATGGATTGAGATCAAGGCACAAATGTGTCTCCAAATGACATTTCTTCTTTGGGTGATGTTACATAAATCACTTAACCTGCTATCAGGATTTCACTAACTTGTTACATGAAGAACACTAACATTTTTGTCTTTAAGATCATTAAGGGATTGAATCAGGGAAATGGGTATGAGGTTGCCGGAAATATATATATATATATATTTCATACGTCTTTGAGGCACAACATAACAAATTACTCAGTCACACTGCTGGTAAGTGATATTGGAATCCAGAGTTTTCCAACTCCAAATCCAAGAGCACTCTCACTGAGCAATAGTGCTTCCTTATCCATCCTTACTTAAAATGTGCATTTCCTGAGAGCTCACAGAGCACATCAAAATACATTGTGCCATAGATAGAGGCCAATTGCACTGATGATTACCAAGATCTTTAACTGGTTTTATTTTTCTTTCTCTTTTGCTAGAAATTATTGCCAAATGTTGCCCCAAAGGGATCCAAAAACAAGGGGAAGCCATTGATTGTTTCTGAACCTATCAATCATTCTTCCCATAGCTGCTTGTTTGATCATTTGATGTTCTCAAAGTGTGAAATTAGTTTTGTTATTGTTTTATATATTTAGAGGAAAATAAAATTCCATAAGCCTCCTGGTCTTTATGTATGCAAATGATATGACAAAGACATTCTAGGGGTTCATTTCTAGTACAGGTGAGCTTTAATATCCAAAGAAAAAACTATGGAAGAGAATCAGGAAACTGATAAATAAATCAATCTTTGTTTTTTTCTTTGTGATTTTTCATACTGTGCTAACCTTGTCAGAAGACTCCAAACTTAGCTTTAATTTTTTAGACACCCACAGCAGGGCAAGAGAAGTGAAGTTACCTTCCACCCCCTTAGTTCTTCATCATTGTATAAGATTGGATAATGTCATTCAAAGTGATGGTCTTTGAGAGTGTATCTCCAAGGAGATAAGTTCTGCACTAAGGGTTCAAGGTGCAAAGATAAATAGGGCACAGGTGTCTGGTTCAAACAATGAAGAAAACACACCAATACAAATTCAAGAGCTGCTGAGAAGCAAATTAATGCTTTCCTATTTGGAACATAGCTATCATGTTGTGCATCCTATCTTATAACATTCATCAGGCCAAATTTTCTTTCTTCAGGTTCTTTCGTGTATATGTTTGAATCTACTTTGACTTCTCCACTCTGTTGAAATTTGGTCTCTGAGGCTTTAAACATCCTTTTTACTATAAAACTACCTTGCTCAAAAGCTTCCCACTCCAAAATATATGACTAACACCTTGCTTGCTATCCTGAGCATTTTGATAAATACCACCCTACCAAATATAAGGTATTTCCGTCATTCCATGTCATAAAAGGGTAGTCCTAAAGTAAGAATCTCAGCACCTAAAGTACCCCAGATGCACATCATAGACAGTGTGACCATGAGCAAGTTACTTTATCTCTCTAATCCTCTCTTCATTTGTACAACTTGCCCTATAATATTTTTCCTCCAATGTCAAATTACTAGTGAGGCTTCCCTGAACAGACTTTGCAAAATAACAACCACTCTCTGTTGACACTTCTATTCTCTCTCACCCAACCATCAAAGCCTCTGACTATATGCATTCCACTAGGAGCAAAGACACACCCACACACAAAAAAAAAAAAAAAAAAAAAAACAAACAAAAAAAACCAAAAAAACAAAAAAACAAATTGACTTTTCTTCTGCATTGAAGCTGACTCAGCCTCTAGAACAGTACTTTGTAAGGAATAGTCTCTCGGTGAATTTTAATATGTTCAGTGGCTCAAAGCTTTCATAAATATATTTTTCTTCTATGAACTTACAAGAAATTAGTATGGTTTGGCTGTTTGTCCCTTCCAAAACTTGTGTTGACATTTAATTGCCACTGCAACATTATTAAGAGGGCAACTTTTAAGAGATGATTTGGCTATAATAACTTTGTCCCCATGAATGGATTAATGCTGTTAATGCAGGAGTAGGTTTCTTTTAAAGTGACAAATTCAACCCCTCATTTGTCTCTTGCTTTTGTCCGTCTTTGCCCTTCTGGTAATGGTGCCTTAATATGCAGTGTTAAGACCCTTGACTGATGCCAGTGCCTTGATCTTGGACTTCCCAGCCTCTTGAACTGTGAGAAAATAAATTTCTGTTCATTATAAATTAGCTAGTCTGTAGTATTCTGTTACAGCAGCACAAAATGAATTCAGGCAGAAACTCCACATAAACACTCACAAGTAATGCTATCTGCAGACGTCTTCCAAAGATGCATGAAGGATTAGAGCTGACTTTTTGTACCTCTTCACCTTTGAGATGGAAAACTCTGGCCCCAGAATGCTCAAGAGTCCAACCCGGCACTGCCCTATTTAACAGGGAGCTATGTGGTGTCATTAATTTAAGCCTGTGAAACATTCTGAATACCTTAGGATCAAATTACTGTTGTGCTTATTCTTACTCTTATATAAATATTTGCACATGTGAAAATTCAGCACCTTGACATTTATTGAAATGGTTGCATTGAAAAATGAGGCAAATTGACTCAGAGATAGGTGTTGGCAGTCAGTGTGGGAAAGACAGCTCTTTGTCAACGCGACAACCACACTGGTGCAGCAAATATGCAGAAACAGGATCTACTGGGGGTGGGCAGGGTGAGGCATGGCTCAGAAATGCCACTTCCTGCTCTGCTTCTCCTGCATCCGAACACCAGATACAAGCCCTCTGGTCCTGTACTCAAGGATGCTCCATCAACAAAATAAGGGTGGTTTTTATTTTGTGTATTAAACAGGATCAAAACTTGCTTTCCATCCAAATTATTTTCAAACCAGTGGTCTATGTTATCAATAATTTTCAGTTCCAATGTGGCCCAGGGTTGGGGATATGGCTCAGTGGTATAGCAATTGCCTAGCATGCATGAGGCCCTGGTTCCATCCCCAGTGCATGAGGGCTCACACACACACACACACACACACACACACACACACACAGTGTCCCATTTTTTAAAATGTATTTTTCCCCCAAGTCTACTTTTAAGCACTATAGAAGGTGATGTTATACTGGAATAGATTTTCTAGGGTGATACTAATATTTAATTATTATAATTTTATATAATTGGTGGATGGACAATAGAATCTGGTAGGGGGGTAGATCTTTTCCTTCTAACTATGAAAGACAACTCCAGAAATACATAGTGAAAAGGGCATAAAATCAATACTACATTTATAAACATTTCCTCTATACCTATTTACCATTTTGTACAGTAACTCCACAAGGGAAAGATTTTTAAATATATGACTTTCTAAAGTTAGTAAAATATGTTGTTTAGAATGCTACCTTGATAGTGCCTCAGAACTAAACTCTAATGTTTCGATTGATAGCTTAGAGAGAGGACAAAGTTAATCCCGTGAGAACTTTATGGGACTGCTTCTTTCCTTGACCCTGTTTGCAAAGAAGGGACTGAGGACCAGCAAGAATCCTTCCCAGCCCTTTCAGTTACTAAATGTTTTAGAACTTTACTGTCCAAGGCCTGGCACACAGTGTCTTCTATTATTCCTATCTCTGTGCAAGGTCACTAATTTGTACTCCAATGAGTGAGGAAAAAAAATTAAAAGAAAAAAAGAACTGAAATTTTTGTTGTTCCATCATGCAAGTATAATGCTTTAAAAAATCAGTTTCATTACAATTAGGCAATTTCTATTCCCATTTTTAAGAGATCCCAGGTGTCAGAGTGTAAAGGTGGCTTCTAAGATAGATAATACCATAGCAACAACATTGTACTTAATGGCATGGAAAGGAAGGTTCCGGTAGTGTTCTGTCACACACAATAGAACTTTACCATACAAAGGAAATACCTGTAAAGAAACCCTCTATGTATATATGTGTATAGATACATACGTACGCAAACACACACACACACACACACACACACACATACACACACACAATTTTAACTGTGCTTCCATATACCAACCACTTCAACTCTGTAAACCTGTGAATGCTAAAATTGCAAACTAAATTCCAAATTTATGGTTTTCATGGTCACATAAAATGGCCTAAGCTGGGTGCAGAGGTGCACCCCTGCAATTCCAGCAATTCAGGAGGCAAAGGCAGGAGGATCACAAAAGTTCAAAGCCAACCTCAGCAACTTAGTGAGGGCCTAAGCAACTTAATGATTATCTGAATCAAAATAAGAAAAAGGTTGGGAATGTGGCTCAGTGGATAAGTGTCCCTGGGCTCAATCCCTAGTACACAAAAATAAAAGACAATAAAATAAAAGTAAAAAAAAAAAAAAAGAAAGAAAGAAAAAAAGGGCCTAGCTTATAATAAAATAATCAGACATAAGACTTTGAATGATAAATTACATATAATCACAAAGTGTACAGAGACTCTAGCATAATGCTTAAATCATATTTTCTAGTTTTTTCTTTGTTTTATTTATATAGCCACAGAGTTCTTAGGCCCTGCCATGACCACTCAAAAAAATGGAGTCTTTTATGCTTGTTCTTAACAAAACAGCAGGTAAATAGGAGTTTGAAAAACCTGTTTATTTTATAAATTATTTATTTAAAAGGCACAAGTAGAAATATTTCTTTTCTGCCATGATATAATCACATAATTTTCTAACCGTAAGGGAAAATTATTTCCAGTATATTTTCATTATTATGCTGAGGATTTCTTTAAAGTCAGAGTTCTGTAGTAAGTGGAAAGATTTTGAAGGATGACGACTGATTGCCCTGATACTGACTTTTGTTTGCAAATAGACCCATCTTGGGCTCCTCTACACCAAACTCTTGAATCCTCCACATTAAATTAATCTAAACTAATTACTCTGACTTTTCAAGAATATTCTACTAATGTTTCCACTCTCTTTTCATGAAATCCAACTCTATTATTTGAATAACAATAAAAATAAACCATCTATTTCATTACCTTACATGTTTTCCTCATAGCACTTTGGGCAATAAACAAGAAAACATCCACTTATAGCATAAATATTTATGATCCTAATTATTTATGATCACTCTAATTCTATGAACTACACAGTTTCAGGTCTATATGTATTTCAAACATCTTTTTGTCCCTGAGAGAGGAGGAAATTAATAAGTAACTATTTGCTTAATTGGAAATAAACATTAATTTTAAATGAGAGCATCAAAATGTTTATAACACCTGTTCTGTTCCTTTCCTTTTTCTTTTTTATTCTAAACCCATTGATTTTTTTTCCCTTACTTTCTTCACAATTGTCTGCATATGCACATGGGAAGTTTAATACAGCTGAGTTTAAAAGTGGAAAGATGTGATCAGAAAGCCCAACTCCAACTTGTACTTACTTTCTAGAAGTTAATCAGCCCAGTGCTTTTATTTCTTTTCATGCAAAGTGAAGATGCAGGATTGTAGCACCTATTTTACATAGTTACTGAGAAAGTTGCAGAAAGAGCACAGAGTAGGTAACGCAACTTGCTTCCCTTGGATGTTCTGAACAGGGCATGTTAGACGGTGGTTAGATGGTTCTTAGAATTTTGTGCCACTCCTATGAATGCAATGTCACTGATGCAAGAAGGACAAGCCACCTTCAGAGGACAGGCTGAGCTTGTGATCTATTTCTATGTAGAACTTCTGGGCATACTCTTCATCCCTGGTTACCATCAACAATGCCATAGTTATTATTTCCAAATAATTAGATGCTGGTATCTGTTAAATAAGGCAAGAGGTATAGCTTCTAGAAAGTATCTGTCTCCTCTCTCCATTCAACTTTGCTTAGTTGGTACCCTTTCATCCCTATATCATGACCCCAAGATCATTTGTGTGATCATATAAAACAACATATAATGTTTTATAATTATATCTCATAATTTTTAATATATGTTCAGTATTTGTCATTCATAGCACTCTTCACCTCTAGTGCCTGAAACATGACTTAGAATATAAACGGTGACCAAATGCCAATTAATGTGAAATATGAAGACATTCCCAACTATCAATATATAGTTCAGCATTGTGGGTCTGCCTGAATTTATCTGAATACTGTTTCTCAAAGAACTGCACTAAGCAAATTCTTTAGCTGGTCTCCTTGGCAGGAGAAATGGTAATCTATGCAATCCTGATTAAAAAGACACCCAGTGTGTTTGCAATTTATCACTTTGACTCAGAAGGTTTAAAAATGACTCAATTCCGTGAAGGCATTCCATGAAGACTCCATGTATTATCTTGATTTTTCTAAAAGAGAGCCATTCATTACATGGATTTTTTTTTTCCCAAGCAGTATTTTTTTTTCCTCGGCTCTTTTATACAGGTTACACTGAGACAAATGTTATTTGTAGCCAATGAAGAAAGATAGTCTGAGTTTCAAAAAAAGGTCAATGAATTAAGTTAGTTTATTTTTAAGCAGGTGATTTTTCATACTCTGGGTTGCCTAGAGCAAAGTTTGGACCATCCTAAAATTTTACCCTGGTTTCCTTTGATAATTAAGCATTTATTATTCACTTGTCTTACATTTTATTTACTTTCCATCTTCAATGACTTAGAATGGACCACAGTAGTTTTCTCACTACTGTCCTCAAATTAGTGCTTTTTAAATAAATGCCACATCTCTCCCTGTCTGTGCCCAAAATGTTACGAGAAAACATATGGTTTTGGGGGTGGCAGGGAGGGAAAGGCATTTTTTAAAAAAAGAATTTTTAGAATTCAAATAAACTATTTTCAGTCTTTGACATGCAATAATAAAAGCTATTCATAAAAAATGACGATTCATTTTACAATTACTACTGCCTCACATCTTCCCCGGCAATACTCTTTCTCCTATGCCTATGTATAAATGCCTGCTTCCAAGTTATATAGTTTCCTTTCCAAACCAGTAACATCCCCTGGCGTGAGCCACATTGCCTGGAAGTCAAATGGGAGTACAAGAGAATGTCAAAAACTTTAGGATGTGAAATCAGTCAGTTTCACTTTGAATCATGCTTCAAACACCTTCAGCAAGAAATGGATCAAGTCAGACTCTGTTCTCTAATCAGTAAAACTGAGATGACATTGCTACCTATTTCCAAATACTGTGTGGAATAAGTTAATACAAATTTTTGATAATGGATACAAACGTGATTAGAACAGTGCCAAGAATATAATAAGTGTTCAATGAATGAGGTGGTTGTTTATTTTCTTGTTTGCATTCTCCAGTTGTTATATTTTTTAATATATATTTTTTAGTTTTAGTTGCACACAATACCTTTATTATCCTTATTTATTTTTATGTGGTGCTGAGGATTGAACCCAGTGCCTCACACATGCTAGGCGAGCGCTCTGCCACTGAACCACAACTCCAGCCCCTGGTTGTTATAATTTGACAGACAATTTTATCTAAAGATGGGGATGGCATTTTACCTCTTCTTTCTGAAACAGGATTCTGTCATTTGCAAATGGAGACAGAAATTCTTCCCTCTGCAAGTTGGTTTAGTACTCTGTCAAAGAGAGAAGACTGTACAAACACAATGATTTTTCTCTTTATTATTTACGTCACTATTACTAGCAGTAGCAGTAGTAGTGTTATCACAATGACCTCTCAAATAGGAAGATACATTAATATCCATTTCTTTCTCATTTATTGGACCCTGAATCTTTCTTCCCACATGACCTAGAAGGAAATCTGAGCCAGAGATTATCATGGTTTCACAGCTCGATTTCGCAACGCAAGAACAGTGTTGTGCTGCCTTGGATACTTAAAGTATAATATTAGATATGAAAATAGCACAAGTGTTCATCCTATATAAATTTCAAACTATAAGCAGTAATACTTGGAGTTAAAATATATTATTTTTATCAGAAAACCAGAAAGAGTATACACCAGAATTTCCCAGAGGGATCCTTTAACACTGTTTCTATGAATTATGAGCAAGATTTTCTCTTTCTAATAATTTGTTCTTACTTTATCCCTCTCTCCTTCCATGGCTTCTTGTCCCTTCCTCACTCTCCCCCATCCTTTGTTTTCTCTCAATTACGTATTCATGTATTTTAGGTGCCAGACAACCTCCTAGGAACAGGAGTAGAAACAAAACCAACAGACAAGCCCCATTCTTGGATCTCCAACTATATATGCTGGTATGGAAACTGACTTAAAAATATAAAGAGTCAATAGACAAGACAATTACTGATTTAGTTAAGCTCAAACAAGAAAATTAAACAGAACAAATGGCAAGTCTCTCTGCGGTCTGAAGCTGATACCTGAAATAAGATCAGAGAGATCGTCACGACCACAGTACATAATTCCATAAAGTGGGAAAGTAATAAGCAAGGAGGAGCAGAATTTGTTTCCAAGTCAGGAGTGCTGCTCATAGCATTCTTCTGAGGAATAAACAAGATAAATAAAGGATTTTTTTTCCTTTTTTGTTTATCGAAAATATTCTAGCCTCAAGGATTTGATGACAGTGGTCTATGAACTACCTTCCTCTCTGAAGATCATGAAGGTGGTGGCATTGCACAGGCTGGGAGGGAGAATTCACTGCCATCCTATTGACCACTCTAGCTACTCTGGCTCCAGGTGAGATGCTTGCTGGAATAGCCAGAATCCTGGAGTAAATGGAATGGAGGAGGATAAGCCCACACAAGTGGTGATATTCACTAGTATGGAGCCAGCATTTTATGATCCAATTATACTGTGTCACTTTCTGAACTTGCGGACTGACCGACCAAGTACAGAGTCAATGTTTCAGGCACTCTTTCAGAACCATGTTGGTCTTATAGAAAGAGTCTCTGCTCATCTGTGAAAGTTTTTTATTTTTTATGGTACTAGAATTTTAAGTCTCTGGTCAAAATTAGTGATCGTTCTTAATAATTTTGAGGCACAGCATATATTTCTTAAAAATAAAAGCACCTACTAAACCCCCTGCTATCGGTTTGTTCACCAAACATCTGTTAATCCTGCATATTATTATTATTTTTTTAATATTACATTCATTTATTTGGTACGGTAAGAAGTCGTTATCTCTTTTCTTTCAATGTGCATGTTGGGTCAGCCAGAGGCCCGCAGCTTGGATTTCAAGAACTTGCCAAGGAGTGCAGTTAGCTGAGGAATTCAAGCCAAGCCCCTTCTCTTGCCAGGCAATGACTGAGCATGGTGGGTGTGATAAAGCCTGGCCCCTTTTCTGCAACGTGGGACTCCTAAGGGTCATCTTTGCTGCAAGGATCCCCATAGGTTTGGCCAAGATGTTGTTTGGTCCACATTACCTTATCCTGCTTCTTCTTCATCTTTCCTTGCTTGTATAGCCGATCTGCATCTGATATGAAGGACTTCTCTACACAGGCTTTTTTTCCTGCCTCCTTTATCTTTCTTAGACACAAATCCCCAATAAGAATAAGCCACTTGTATTGCTAACTCTGTCTCAGCATCTATTTTCCATCGTACTTAAGCGATACACATCTTTTGGTCACCAGAAAGTGTATTAAATTCCATATGTTCACAAAATTAAAAGTCCAAGTGTTCAATGCTCTCTGTCCATTTTTTCTATATTTTTCTAACAGAAAAAAATTAAACAGTATTCTCCATCTGTTTCTGCATGGCTCTAATCCTCTCTCTCTAAACACACATACCAATACACACACACACACACACACACACACACATTCATACCAGTCTCAAAAAAATACAAAGAAAGGAGGAGACTCATAGAACTAAACACTTTCCACTTTCATTTTCACACACTCAAATATAATTATTCAGGCGTTTACACAAACTCTTTACATTTCAACAATATATCTGTCTGTTTCAGCTATAGAATAAAGACTTACTCTTTGCTGATTGTCAACTGCATTGAGACTGCTTTAGTTAAAAACTTCAAGCTCATTCACCCAACATATACAAAGCAACTACTATGTGAATTGTTCAAGTATCATTTCTCTCCATGACATTATATATGATAGTGTCAGAATAAATCTTCTAAAATATAAACCAGATATTTTATGGCTCTCATATTGGAAATTGTAAAGCTAAAATAGTTGTGTGTTTAGATACACATAATGATGAGTAGAAATTTAAATATTAGATGAAACTGACAACATTTAATTAAACAAATGGATACACACACACACACACACACACACACACACACACACATAAAGATATGCATCAATGAAGCCTAAAATTGCCCAAATCTTTTAACTTATAGGGAGGGGGCTTTAATTATCTACATCTCAGTGTAATTTATTCTTAAGATATAAATTATTTAAATGGCATTACCATGCTTCTTTTATTTATGTTGAAAGAAAAATCTGTCTTTCAAAATGGATCATGAGATATTTGCAAGCTGAGACCAGCCTCTATGTTTTTTTTTCTTTCTATGTTTAATTCAGTGCCTGACACATAGTGAATGCTCAAAAGATATCTGCTGGATTAACATCTATATTATACTCAGAACAGTGAACCAAAAGACTCAAGTGAACAACGGCCAAGAATGGAAGAAGAACACTATTCTATTCCACTTAGGTAATTAGCACAGTGCTTTCTTAAGAAGCCCCGTACCATAATTATTGACTATGAAAGGTGAAGTGAAGTTCAAAGAAATCTGACAGTAGCTTTGAAATTAGGGACCTGGAGGCAATTCCTAAGTCTGCTCCTAACTCTGCCACTCTAACTTTGGCCAAGTAATAGGACATATCCAGACTTCCTTTTCCCTTAAGGCTCAGGGCTGACTGCCTGCTCTGCCACTTCTCCAGGGTGATCCAGAGACCCAATGAAATAGAATTTATGACATGCTTCCTTCCTGGCTGAGGATGAATATATAATCATACCTGCAATTAATGCACTTTACAAGAGTGCCTTCCTGCTTCCAAATCTAAGTTCAATTTTAAGCCATGACCTACTTATGAATAAATGTACTTTTTTTGTTTTACTTTTAAATGCATGAGGATTTTACTCCTTGACTTAAGAAAATAAAAAGCACACAGAAACTTTGAATTTTTAATTTAATTAAAAATTGACTTAATAGCAAGTCATGGAAATTTATCTCAATAATGCTAAAAATAAATAAATAATATATGTGCAGGTGTGTATTCACATATGGTATATTAATTTTTTTCTATTTGGAACTTTGCGGACAAAACCACCAGATACAGAAGAAAAACACAAAAAGATGCTGTTTTTAATACTTATTTTTAAAAGAAATTTTAAGAATAATGTTGTTCTTAATAATTTTAAAATGTGATACAACAAAATCCCACAGGATTTAAAATTTATTCTCTTAATATATTATTAAATTAAAACAACTAGAAAAATACCTCTTCGAGTACAAAATCTACTGTTTTTATGACGTTATTTTCCAAAACATTTTTTAAATGAGAGTTGTTGTTTTTACTTTTATTTGCATTTGATTGGTTTTAGAATAATTTAATTCATGGTCTTTAAAAGTTGTACCACCAGACCTCAGAGTATTGGCTGGATTTAATACTGAACAGAAAATATCTTCATAAGAAATCTAAAGGATAGACATGGGTATTCTGTTTTACAAATGAGGACTCTAATGGCAAATGAAATACTATCTAACATGCAATGAATGATTTCCATATACCATATGCAGCATGTTGTATATTTATTGCTTTATCTGATATTCATTCTAACACTAGGAGGTAGGTTCCATGCCCATTTTATACATTTGTGAATTAAAACTTAGGAATTTACTTATCAAGCACAATACAGCCTAGGAATGACCGAATTTATATTTTACTCTCTTATTCCAGCAAGAAAAATCATTATCAGAACATCTTAGAAATAGGTGGTAGTCTGCATAGGCTCTGCCATTTGTTTTCATCAGTATCAAAATGGTTGTAAAGGATACTCTGGATCTCCAAATAGTATGAATACAGGTGATGAAATCCTTAGCCAGAACGTTTCATAATCCAATTCCCAAGAAAAATGTTTCCCTGAAGCACAAAACATGGTAAATAGAATTAAAAATGTAGGCCACAAACCTGTTTCAGGCTCAATGGAGAAATAAGGCTGCCCTTCCAAGATACTATAAACCAGCTTTGCACTGTTTCCATAAACTGGGTCATCAGCATCCGTAGCTGTTACATTAGTGACAGACGTACCTAATAAAAAGGAGAAGAAAAAAAGTAATAATTAGCACTTTAATTCTTCGCCAAGAGCTAAATTTTTCCAAGCATATCATACAGAAATACATGTTGGGAATAAAGAAGAAAGAAATCTCTTAAAAAAAAATGGAGATAAACTGCTGTGTCCTAACTTCAACAACATCCAAGTCTTTTAAAAGCAATGGTACTGCTAGGCTGCAGTACTACATAAAGAGGGCTCTTTCAGTATCTGTATTATTTCAGATTTCTTTGTAGTTTTCATTTTAAAACTACCTATTAGATTCAAGTTGGCTTGGAGAATATGCAAAGGAATCGTATCAAAGGAATTTGAAACATAAGGTTAATAATATAATATAGCCATGTAGCATTTAGGTTTTGCAAAAACACAACTGAAAGTACCTGGAAAAATTGGCTGCTGAAAAATCTGTACAAAAAATATCAAAGGAATATTTTATCCTATCGTATTTAATTCTTCAGACTATAAAATTAGATCAGAACTACCAATTAATCAGCATGCTTAGATAATTAGGCCTATGGATAATAGAATCAAAATCTTTTTCTTTTCCAGATTAATCTTCAACAATTCAACACATGTCTTGCCTGAACTGGAGTGTATATTTTAAGACAAAAACTCTATGCTCAGGAAGCTTACAGTTTGGTGGTGGGAAGGAAAAGAAGGAAACAGATGAATTTAAGGAGAAATCGAGCTGAATGTCATAGTGTCAAGGAAGGAAACCTCACTTGGTCCAGCATAGACAGGGTGGTCAAAGACAGGTTGCTGAGAGAGAATGCATCTAAGTTAAATCATTAAAGGCATGTCAACTTTAACCAGGAGTATGGTAGGGAAGGAGCTCCCAACAATGTGTCAAGCACAGTAAAGGCAAAGTAGCGACTCTGGGCCATTTTGGGAATTTCTGAACCTTGGGGTAACTTGGAGAAGTCTGGATTGATAACAGGAATCATGGCCTATATGCACAGGGCCAAAGCCTTCAGCACTTGTGTTACATACACACAGTAATTACTGAATACATATTTAGTAACTGAACAAAAGTGTGAGTGAATAAGGTATCTGATGATTTAAAGCATGGTAGATGTCACATCAGTTTCTTGGAAAACTGATGCTCAGATTTCTTGCAGAATTTTTACTGGAGGGTGCTCTGCATCTATCTGTGTAGGGACTGGCCAAAAGCACAAGGGTTGTGAGGCAGTGACAATACAGGTCTCAGTGGACTCCATGTTGGTTCTAGAATGGGGCTGCCCATCAAGGAGATAAGACCCAACCTTCATGCTGTAGCACTGAGGAGCCCTGAGGTATGAGCTGCCCCCAGAGCATGCAGAGCTGGCAAGATCCAGGCCGTCATTTTGGAAGAGGGCAACAGTGAAGTGGTTGTAAGGATCTGATCATCATCTAGGGCTGTGAATACTCCAAGCTCCCATGCACCTGGGGGAAGTGTTTTAATCCTGAAGGAGAGGCAGTATGTATATGAGCAGAATACCTCAGTGATATTCGAAAAAGGGTAAGGTCTTGCAATATCTTGCCAATCTAAATCTTTTTGAAATGTTTGAATTGCATTCACTCTTCAAGGTAATGTAACAATAATATTTGTTGAGAATTCATTAATCGTATAAAATCGAAATTTCTACTTGGAATGATGATTTTGAGATTCTACAAAATCTACAGTTAACAACAATAAAAAAAATGCATTGAATACCTCTTGTGCAGCACACTCCACCTTACACTGGGAATGATTTCTATCCACACCACACACGTGTGCACACACATACGAACACACATGTGTTTAAATCAAGACTCATCGATCTTGCTAGTGAACTGAACATATAAAAGTACAATATTTGTTGTTATTTGAAAATTACATTGGTTGTGGAAGAATTGGAGTCAAAACCTTACAGGTGAAAGAAAGATAACAAGGAACAAGTGATAATAGGAACAATCAGTTATCAAAGTTAAGGGTAAAGATTTGAGCTAAGGGATTATTTGAATGTCAGAATGGAGAACACCAGCTTCATCATTATAAAGCAGAGAAGATATTTCAGGTAAAGATCAGTCCTATGTTGGGGGTCACTGCTGCTCTTAGTGCTCCAAGATTTAATTGGAAATCAGAGAATATTAGGAGCACTGCTGGGAGGCACCTGTGATCCTCGCAATTTGGAAGACTGAGGCAGGAGGATTGCAAGTTTGAGGCCGGCTTCAGCAACTTAGTGAGACCCTATCTCAAAATAAAAAATAAAAAGGGATGGGGACATAGCTCAGTCATAAAGTACCTCTTAATTCAATTCCCATTACCATAAATAAATAAATAAGAATAAAAAGTAAGAATTTCTGGCGATATACTCAGTGGTAAAGCACCCCTAGGTATAATCCCCCACCCGCCATTTTTTTTTTAAACTAGGGAATAACTAATTACAATTTTACAGAAGAAGTCTACTTTAAGCAGTGATCAAACATTAACCCAGGGAAATTATGATAACAACAGATATCTGTGCTAATTCCCATGATTTGATCCTTGTACTAATATGTTACACTGAACGTAAAGGGAGAGGTGCCTGGGTTTGAATGCGTTGCATCCAAAATTCAGGAGGTGCCCAATGGGTTAGAATTGAGAGTAGAAGGCCTTTAAGAGGCAATTAGGACATCAGAGTTCTTCACTTACAACTGGGGGAGTTCCCCTCTCTTGCCTGTCCACCTTCTGCATGTGAGGATATAGCATTTCTTCCCTCCAGAGGATGCAGCTAGAAGGTGCTCACCAAATACTGACACCTTGATCTTGAATCACCCATTGTCTCCAACTATGATGAAATAAATTTCTGTCCTTCATAAGCTTACCCAGTCCCAGGTATTCTGTTATAGCACCAACAACTAGACTAAGAAGGGGTATATAGCAACTATTTTTGCAACTTTTCTATAGGTCTAAAATTAATTTAAAAATATTAAAGAAAAAGAAGAAATAGCGAGAAAAAGACTCATGAGAAAGGGGAACTCTTCTGTGCAGAAGACCCTGGGATGAGTTCATTTTTCTTTGCTGTCTAATGTGTTCAATTTAATTCTTTTTATGACAGTACTGGAGATTGTACCTAGGACTTCATACATGCTAGACAAGAAATCTGTCACTAAGCTACATCCCAGCACTTTTTAATTTATTTTGAGACACTGTCTTGCTAAGTTGTTGAAGCTGACATCTAACTTGTGATTCTCTGACCTTAACTTCCCAAGTTGGTGGGATGTGGTACTTTGATTTCTTAAAGAAGAAATTTCATTCTTCCATTAATAAAATAAGTTTAATACTTAATATGAGGTTAAGTTAATGAGTCTAGGCATTTAGTTCGTCATTGCCTAAGCCCTGGAAAGAGAAATGAACGGTCAAAAATTTCTATCATGACCCAAATTCCTTTTTGTGATGACTCTTAAATGAGGAAGTATCTTCTTTGACAGACAAACAAACAAACAAACAAACAAATAAATAAATAAATAAATAAATCCAAATATTTTCTGAAGGATATCACCATGGTATAAATCTGCAGACAGGTGTGTTTTGGCAGAACAGTATAGAGTTAAGAGTTTTATATAAAAAAAAGGCTCAAACTTGTTCTGAAACACTAATCTTTATCTTTTTACCTGAGGCAGTCTCAGAATAAATTCTACAATATATATTTGTGTTATTATGAGAAGTATACAAAATAATATATGTTAGTGTCGTACAAAAATTATCACATGCTAAGCCTATGAGCAACAACTTTGCCTCTGGATGAGACTCTGGCTTTGGAAAATAGATCCCTAGGGCCCTTTTTCACAATAAGATGGAGACACTAGGAGAGTATTTTTAAAATCTTCTCAGGCAATTCCACTGTAAATTCACCATTCAACACACATGTAGTAGGCATCCAACTTTAAATTTTGTTTTCACCTCTTTGCCCTAGAGACATTAATTTCTAGCATGAATACTTTGGAAAAAATTCTTTTATTCAGACTTGTTTGTAAAATGAAGTGTTTTTAAATCATTCACAATGCAGAAAAGACATGAAGATCTTTTCTGGTTAAATGGAAGATGAGAATACTTTCTAGGGAGTTTACTATCGCAAGGCTGATGATAATCATTTAATCATTTCCATTTCTTTGCTTTTTGTAATGTGATCATATCTTATCATGCGAGCCATCCCATCACATCACTGGCTCAGGAGTAAAGGGCCAGGTTTCTATCATTTAAATGCTCTGTAATTTAGTTTTTTTCATATGCAAAGATGATCATTATTATTCTGCAAACCTCAAACTTTTTTGTGAGGATCAAATGTGGTTATATGAGTTTATGGGAGAGGCTGAGAGTAAATTTGGAGTCAAACTATCTTGAATATTTGTTTCAGACTCCATCTCCAAATTTTACTAATTCTTTGTAATTGAACGAATAGCAAAACTTTTCTAATCCTTGGTTCTCTAATCTGTGAAAAGGAAGATGATAGTTTTGTCACATCATAGACTTTTTGAGATAATTAGATGCAATTATTTAGGTAAAGAATTATTGATATGATGTTATTAAGAGCTCACTGTCATTCTTTTGATAAATACATTATATGCAAATATATGTAAAACTGAATAATAAACTGGTCTTTTAAATTCTAAGTGGTGGTAGATGTTTTAATGTATAATTGTCATTTTGCATAATAGTAATACATTTCCATAAGTTTGAGGGGAAACCACACGAAAAGGAACCTTGTAACCATAACAATAAGAAGGTTAGATACAAGAAATAAGTTTTGCTGCTCTGTAGTATAGCAGGGTAATTATAATAATGCATTATTATCATTAATAATGATAAAAAACATAAGGTGATAGATATGTTAATCATCCTGAGTTGATTCTTTCCAAAGAGAAACATGAATCAAAAGTTACAATCTCACAATCCACCATAAAAATATGCACAAATATTATATGTCAATGAAAAGTGCTTTTTAAGAAAGTGATTTCCGTAGTAAAATTGCCCAACCAGAGCTAGACACACAGCCTTACATTCTTCTATCCAACCTATCTCACATCATTTTCTTCTTTCAAATAAAAATTAATCCTGGCGAAGAATTTAAAGTGTTTAACAAAGTATGCATCAGGCACACTGTACCCTCAGTACAAAGTTGTTTGATGTTATTTGGATGGATGGATGTCATTCAGAAGAATGTCATCTCTCCCATCCACCCAAATCTCACACAGTTGCCAAGATGATCTACAGGGCTGGGTACCACAACAGCAATGCATGGTTTAAATATGAGGTATTACCCAAATGCTCAGGCATGAGAGAATGTAAGAATTTTCAGAGGTGAAATGAATAGAGTTTGAGAGGTGTGACCTAATGGGTGGATTAATCCATCAATATGGATTATATGGGTGGTAACTTTAGGCAGGTAGGTTGTGGCTGGAGGATATAGGTCACTGAGGGTCTCTCTCTCTCTCTCTGGAAATGAAAAGGCAGCACTCCTTCCTGTCAAGGATGGTACTCCTCCTAACTGTGAACCAAGACGGTTGATGCTCCTGTACACTGGAATAGATGTGTGTGGTGGTTTTGTGGATGCATTTGTCAAGTGATTACCCGTAAGGGGGGAAATGGATGCTTTGAGGTTAATCTTGCAGCAGAAAACATTTCTAGCTGCAATGTAGGCTCCTCCATGGAAATGCATGCAGAATGCAGACCACGGAGGTAAATTGAAAAGTGTAAACCTTGAAGGATAATGTTTCTTCACAGCAGCAACTGTTGGTGTGTGATAAATAGGACCCTGAGCCATACCCAGGAAATATAACCACCAGGATTCTTTGTTTGTGTTTTCATTTGGAACTGTTTTTGTCCCTTTGTCGAGGATACAAGAGACTCATTTAGCTAGTGACTATAAATTTGACACTGTGCCATTTCTCCAAGAAAGCCCCTATTATAATCCAACTTGATGCTGATCCTAATTATAATAATATAGCTGTTGTATTTCCAGCTGTTGTCAACAAAAATGATCCCTGTCACCACAATGCAGTCGGCTAGTATCAAGTCAAGTGCGAAGACGTCAATTCCAAGGTGAATTCTCCTTTAAACAAACCCATTTTTTTTTTCTGCATTTCACTTCTTGGTTAAGTGGAATCTGCCAATATGCTGCTTGGATGTTAATTAACAACAGAGGATCTACAATATCATTTGCCTCTTGCCACACATGAAAGTTTCCTCACATTAACTGTAAGACTCATACTTTCCTCCAATCATGACAGCAAACACTGCAAGCAAAATTAACCATCAAAGATGTTATTCTTCAGATTAGAGGTTCCAGTTTGCTGACAAACTAAGATGAAAGGCCTTCGGGAAAATAAGATGTTGGGGTTTGGGTAGTGCAGCTCTGTTAGCTAGGCTACACTTTTTTTTATGAGCCAGTCAGCACACCGATTGTGCACATTATTCAGAAAGAAAAATGCTAGAGCTGACACCCCAAGCAGGAAAACAAAGGTTTGGTGCAGCGTGAAAATGTGCACACTGAAAAAGCTAAAACGATTATGATGAAAAGAACACAAACCCCATTTGCAAGGCGTCCCTTGCAATACATTTTCAGAGAATAAGCATTCTAAGAGCAGAGGGGGAAATAAAGAAGTTCAACCTTGGTGATAGCTGAAATTCAGAAAGGCCTGCAATCCCAGCCTCCAATTGTTAACTTCAAAGTTTGGATTTGAACTTCTAGCTCACCTGGTTCCAAGTTCAGTGTGTACAATCTATGGGCAGAATGCCTGATATTAATCACCTGAAAATGCTTTACCTAAACATTCGAGCATCTCAAATGCATATACCAGGTCTTGGCCATGATGCAACTGTTCCCATTATTTTAATAAAACTCAATCTTCACCTCAACTTTGCTCATCCCCCTTATTAATTCCTTCAAGTACTACAGTGCAATACAATAGGTACCGGGGCACAGGTATTGCCATGACAACCTGTTTTTCGTTGCTGTTGTATAGCTGAGCAATAATTTCACATGACCTGTATAACTTGTTGACATTTAAATTAACACTTACTAGAAGCTGAAACTGGATGTTTCCAATGTGTTGTACCAAATTCATTACTTTTTAGTTTTACAAACAATGCTTTGGGATATTTTCTTACATGACTGGCATATATTTCTGTAGGCTTTTTGTCGGTTTGTTTCTTATTTCTCCAGTTCCAATAGAGCACAATCCTGTGATTATAGGAAAAAGCTGAGAAATAGATGCAGGCAACCCATGCATTTTCCCTTCCCTCTCTCTAGCTAAAACCGGAGTCTTCAACTTTCATTTCTTCAGATAGGGCATCAAACAAATTTTCCCAGTGGGATACATGGCCTAAATCCTACCAGTATTTTTCAGTTTTGCTTCTTAATTATAGAAGACACATGCCAAATATCCAAACCTCCAAGGGACGCCTTAGGGGGTCTTTACTGAATGATGAGGATTATACATGGATCAGTAAAAATTAGGACCTTTTAAAAATTTAACCCTACACATGAAGGTTTCTTCCCCAGTTAATTTGTGGGGGAAATAGTGAACCACACCATCTAACCATTGAACTATAAGTCAGAGGACAGGACTTCTGTTTCCTTCCAGGAACTTCTAGTATGAATTACTGTTGCTTAAAGATACAAAATAATAGTAGAATAGACCCTTCTGTTTTGTTGGTGATCAATCTTTCTATTAATAATAACCAACAGAATAAGAAGCCAAAGCAGTGTGTACTCATCGTTTCACTTCAAAACCCTTTCTTTTAAGACATATATCACACAATGGGATCCTCAATCATCAGTTCCTCCTTTTATCTTTGTTTTTTGCAAAGACCTAACCGTGGCTCACTGGGTGTTCTCTTCCCAAGCCAACTCTCAGCTGGTAGTGAAACCTTGCTGCCAAATTCCACATGCTCCAAATTGAATTTATTATGGAAACAGGGACAGATTCTTAACTGCAGTCGCGTGAAGGGACAACACCGAAATGTTATCCTGTCATTTTTCTGGCTACATGATTTGGGACATAAACTGGGGAAATAAAATTCAGTTTCTGTATTTTCTTCTGGAGCTTTTAGAGATCTAAACAATTGTGTAACTTAATGAAACACCCATGCACACTTAACATTGTGTTTTCAGAATGAGCCTAAAACTTTCAGAAACAATTAAAATACTTCAGAAAGTGCAGTTGAGCACACAGATGTCTTCTATTCACCCATGCATCATCCCAGTAAACATCTGTATTGTGCATTGGGTGAGAGAAATGGAAAATATTGTATGAAAATGTGTGACTGTAAAATATCACCCATGTTTACTATGCACAGGAGAAAAGTACCTTCTGCATCCCTCAAAAACAATGATAGGATGGTGGCCTGCAAACAGATAATGAGGACGATTGGGGGCCTGGTTGTGAAAACTAATAAGCTTCCTGTTTTACAGTTCTGTGTGCATAAATAAACCCTTTCAGAATTGAGAGGACTCTCTTCTAACACTCCAGGGGGAAAAAAGGTATTTTCTTTGCCTAGGCTACCTGCTCCCAGTTATCTTGTGCATCTGTTATCCATGGGATGAAATCCTATAAATACCTGAGAACTTAAACTGGCATCATCTCTGCTTTAGACTGGCAGCTTTATCAATCCTGACCTTGCAAAATTATGCTACCAGTGGCATTGTAGGTGAATTCTGTAATGTGTAAGGCCTGAAATAGGTAGTAATTTCACTCCCTGAATTTATATGAACTCATTCCTTCACTCACACTCCTAGAATGGCTATATGCATAACACGGACAGTGTGCCAGGTATTGAGTTAAATGTAAAATACACAAGAATGTGCAGGAAAGTCAAGCTAGAAATAGAAATACTGCTATCTCTTTCTTATAGAAATCTTCAAACCTTTGTGGCACTTATTTTCAAGAAGGTAGCAAAATATAGTTTAAAATAAACACATACACACACACACACACACACACATTCTACAAATACAATGTTGGGAGTTTCTGGGATGTCACCTTATTAATAGACTGAGCTCATATTCTGCATTCAAGACTTGACACCCTTACCAAGCATTTTCTTAAATAAACGACTCAGTTTCCTAAACCAAAATATGAGAATAGTACCATTTGCTTCATGTTCTTATTGTGAGGCTCCGCAAAGATAACAGACAATCAATCTTCCCTAGGTGAGGGACAATGGTGGAGTCACACTCTAGGGCTCTCTAGAACAGGCTACTTTATTTATGTTTGATAAAGTATGGATTTAAGGCCAAGGTGCATGAGCATAAGAATATATATCCACTACAATGACTGATTACTTTTAGTTATTTTAGAATAAGCTTCTTTTCCAATTAAAAGCCAGGACTTTTAGACATTATGAAAGCAGGTGCAGTTGGTATTCTTTTCTAAAAGAAAAGACAAAACTCTATCCTATTTCAAACATGGCTAAAGGAAAGGTCGTTGAGTCAATGGAGCTATTGAGAAATGAAAGACTCAAATGAAACAGATTTGATTTGGCAGTCATTACAAGATCTACATTTCCAAAGAGATTTAAAAAAAAATACTAGTGTTTACTAGTGTACACAACATATATGACCTTATAGCTGCTGACATCCATGATGTAGTTAAAATGGAGGTAAATTGGTCTCTCTCCTACTTGGAACCTTCAATATTTCCGAATCTTTTTATGAAGATCCTGCTACATATCATGCCTTCTTTTTGACACTAGGGAAACTAGCTAGAAGATTCTTGTTTTCTGGAAAGGCAGACTTGTGGGAAGGCAGAAAATTAAACGGGCAACTATTGAATGACATGATAAAGTGCTGTAGGTGAAATAAAAATACTGAAGAACCAAGGAGAGGCAGACAAACAGCAAAAACAAGTTTAGTGATGTGAGGAGACATTGGTATAGTAAATGGGACAAGAGTATTACATTAAAGAAAAAGGATGATCCTGGGTAATGTTCACAGGTGTGATTACAAACTGGGAAGAACCCCCATGCTTCAGGTTAATCTGCTTGGAACTTATTTTAGGAAAATAAAAAATTAAAAAAAAATAATTTCAAATAATTATTTTATAAAAATGACCCAGAAATCAAATTTTCTCAACTCTTTTCTTTACCCACAGACTCGCCCAGGTTAAGTCCATTCCTATGATTCCCCAACATTTTCCCCAACTCAGTCTGACACATATTCAAGTTGATTTCTAAGCTGAATCCTTCCCTCTTCTGAACTATCAAAACGCTTTATTTGACTGTCTCTGGGGCGTCCCTTTCACTTTTACATATAAATTACAGTGAATACAGGGTTTCCCTTTTTAGACTAAAAGCTTCTTAAGAACAATTTCTCTCTTATTCTCTTGACTTTTCTGTCTTGCATCTCCCCCCCTCTGGATTAAACTGTTCCCCTACAAAGTGGCCTTGTTACCTCATCCACATCATTATCATGACTCTGTAATGTCCTAGTTGTACAAGTGCTCAGAATAATGTCTGGCATTAAACATTTATTCATTAATTTTTTGTGACAAGAATCTGGTGGGATGATCTTGATTCACATAGAAAGGGATAAAGCCTATAGTCAAACCAGACAAAGACGCTCCATAGCCATCCCTGGTAACCATGGCACAGACATTAACATGTTTCTGAATTTTAATCCCTCAAGTGAAGAGAATGACCTCATATTTTTATTTTTCCTCTGCATCTCAGAACGTACCTTGCATAAGTATACTTGTTCAATAAATATGTGCATAAAGAGTGGATGGATTGGTTATTGTCTTTTGGAAGGCTTACTCAGAAATCAATGTAGCAGGTTAATGTACTGATGTTTTAGAAGTATGTGTGGCTCCTTTTGTTTTGTCTTTCTTTCATTTTATTTTATTTTATTTTAAATATTTTTTTGTTGTTGTCAATGTACCTTTATTTTATTTACTTAAATGTGGTGCTGAGAATTGAACCAGTGCCTCACACATGCTAGGCAAGCACTCTTCCACTGAGCTATAATACCAGCCCCCTATTTTCATTTTAGATACTTGATAATAAGAATTTTATATACTCTGAAGAAGGTAGTCTTGACCTCATCTTTTTTTTTTCATCCATGAAGGCAGTCCCAGTTGTGTTAATTTTTCGTTTAAACACAAGCTAGTATGATAGCAAACTCTTCCTCAAGCTCATGGAAACTTCCTGTAGAAGAAATGATGGCGATTTTATTGAGACGGACTTAAAAGGTAGAAATTAAAGACACTCCTAAGACTTGGAAGAATGTCAAAGGTGGTGACAGGCATTATCATGGGTTACCAGGCTTCAAGATTCTGCATCAACATGTTTGTAGTCATGTCCGAGAAGAGTGTTATGGTTTAGATATGAGGGGTCCCACAAAAGTGTATGTAAGAGACAATACAAAAATATTCAGAGATGATTAGATTTTGAGAACTGTAATCTGATTAGTGGATACATTAATTGATATGGATTAACTGGGTGGTAGCTATAGGTATGTAGGGTATGGTAGAAGGAAGTAGGTCACAGTGGGTGTGCTTCTGGGGTACTTAACTTGTCCCTGGTGAGTATAGTTCTCTCCCCATCTCTCTCTCTGATTCCTGGTCATTGAGTCCTGAGTTGCTTTCTTCTGCCATGTGCTTCTGCCATGATGTTTTGCCTCAACCTGGGCTCAGAGCTATGGAGTCAGTTGAACATGGACTTAACCTCTGAAACCATGAACCCAAATAAAGTTTTCCTCCTGCACGTTGCTCTTGTCAAGTCTTTTGATCACAGCAACCAAAAAAGCTGATTATAACCAAGGGTAATGAGGAAATACCCAAGTTTGTGTATTGAGCATCAAGGACAAGTTTACCATGGAGTGAATGAAGTAGTCACAAAGCAAACCGACACGTAGGGTCAGCATGGGCTTGGCAGGAAATTGAACTGGGAGACTCCTCAAGAACATGCATCAACAAGATCATTTGATAGTCAAGGTCAGTGGCAATAACCAGTAGTGACGTGGGTGGTAGTGAGGTGGTGGCTGGACCTTCTTCCCTGTTGTCAGAATTGTATGGGAAAATCCTCTGAATAAGAACTTCTGCTGCCATGCTAGTATGAGACTGAGGAAGTTCTCTTAAACTGAGGGTTACTTTCCTTGAATCTGAATCACTTCTTGTTAGATGCTGCCCAGACACTCCTAAGGAAGCTCTTTAATCCCAATCGCAGGAAGATCACAAACTGCTTCATGGATTGCATACTTTGATCTCCAAACACTAATACCCAATAGAAAAGCATCAGAGGGTAAAGCCCTTTGTGAGGAAACTACACCTTATGGTGAAATCCTTATCAGAAAAGATACTTCCTCACTTTCTCTTCTCCCTGTCATGTGAGGACAAAAGAAGACAACCAAGAAGCCAGCTCCCAGCAAAGAGTGGACCTGATGGCACTTTGACATTTGACGTTCCATCCTTCAGAAACATAAGAAATAAATGTACTTTGCCAGTCTTAGGCAATTCAGTATAGAAGTCCCAGGAGACTTAAGAGAGTATCAGCAAATATTATTACCAGTGCCTAGGTGAAAATCTGGGAAGCTGGCATTGAAATCTAGTTACATGTGATTCAAATCCAATACTACTACTCAAATAATTAAATTTAAAAAAAATGGAAGTATACAGTAGAAGCTACAAACTACATGGATTCCTTACTCTTTTTTTTTTACACTTTTTATACCACTAAACATGTATTAAACAGATCCTGTTGTTTCCATTTTCAGATAGGAAATCAGGCTCAACTATATTATATTAAGGTACATAGCCATTTAGATGGATAGATACAATTTTAACCCAGTTAAATTTTTCTCACAAATTTAGAGTTAAACTCTTAAATTCTGGCAACTTATCGTAAATAGCCAAGGTTACCCATATGTCTGAAATCTAATAATACAATGAAGAACTTCACACAGGACTAATCTTTCCATATAACCAACAAGGTGAGGGCCATTATTAGAAAATAATCCTTGGCCAAAAGGCTTCTTCGCAAAGTAAGTGAATCGTTTTATTTTTAATCAAAGCCGATATACCTATTCTTTGCTCTTCGGCTGGGATCTGCTCTTTTCTGGCCATAGGAATAACCGGGTAAGATTTTGTTTTCTTTCCACTAGATCATCTTAAAAGATGTATGAGAAAACAGGAACATTTACAGATGTATATGAAGAAGTTAAATTTCACTGTATTAAACAAGAAGACTGTAACAGGGAAATAACCATACTAGAAAAATATACTAAGACCTTGGTGTGAATGCCTGGAGATACTTGGGGAAAAAAGAATGTTTTGAAAACTCTATGTGCCCTAATTAAAATCCTGGCAAGAATAAAGAATACATGACAGGCTAAGGAATGGGTTTACAAAAAATGATTGACATCCTGCCAACATCTTGAGGGCTTTTGAAAATTTGAAGAGAGGAGGGAAGAGAAGGTGAAATGAGAGAAAGAAATGGACTTGTTGATTATACTTCTAGCTCTGAAGGTTGGATCAACCACCCATGTAAATAGTGTAAAAACATGTAAGCACTAAAATTGAATTAACATTCCATTTCTCCATATTTGTATCTTCCTTTCTCCTTAGTCTCTCTTCCCCAGTCACTTCTCAATCTATAAATATGCACTAGTTGTTTTATGAAATCTGACTGTTATTGGTCTTAGAGTATCAAAGATGAATATAAGTCTTGTTCCTTGGGGAACTCACAGCCTACATGCTATCAAGAAAAGGTGGAGAACAGTTTAGAAGTGTATCCAAAATGTCTACTGATAAAGTAACATGCACAGCCCAACTTCAGAGTCCATCTCTGATTTCAGAATATTGATTTTTTTTAAATGAAAAGTGTATATGCCCATGTAAGGGCATTTGATTTTTTAAATCTAACTCTAAAATCTAATCCTAGTGAAATAAGGTTTTTTAAAAATTAGGTTTTATTTGAAGCTTTACTCAAAATGCACCAATGTGATTAGACCACACATTTGGAAATAACAATCCTTTTTTAGGTTTAAAAAATTATACAGGTTGAGCAAACCTAATCTGAAAATCTGAAATCAACAATGCTCCAAAATCCAAAGCTTTTTCAGTGCAGACATAATGATGCAAATAAACATTTTCACACATGCCATCAATGTGATGTGTTGCAGACAAAATGTTGGTGCTTGAAAAATACTGTATATAACTTTCTTTAGCCTATGTACATAAGGTATACAAGAGGCTGGGGATGTGGCTCAAAAAGTGAATTTTGTTTGACAATTGAATTTCATTCCCAAAATATCTCATTATGTATATGAAAATACTTTGAAATCCTTCCAAAACATGACCAGAGTGATTTGGTCCCAATCATTTAGAATAATTGATACTTAACCTGTAGGAAATTTGCTAGGTGCCTATGAAAAGGGAAAGCAAAAATTAGCAAGTTGAACACATACACGAGAGAATTTGAAAAAAAAAAAAACATTTTAAAAAACTAATTTTGCATTAAGAATAATTGTAATGTCAAAAAAAAATCTGACTCAATTCAACCTATATCAATTCTTTTCAATTTTTCCTACTTAGCATATTTAAGAATGCTAGGTAGAAAAAAGAAAAGAAAAAGAAGACTATATTTTTTTTCCAAAAGCTGCACATTTCCAACTACATTTTACAATATCTGTAACCTTTTTTTTTTTCTTTAACATTTGTACTACTTTGTGTTTACCCTTTGGGCTAATTTGTAGTTGACCCCAGTAATATAGCCCTTTTAGCCAACATTTTTGTGACAGACATTCATTGATCTAGCAGTTTTTCAGAGTGCCTTAAAAATCGATGGATCCAGAAGAAGGAACTGGTGGGACTTCATAATATCACATCTTGTTTTTATCACAAATTTCCAATTTACCAAGTTCCTGTCTCATTATTTATACCAGACAGGGCACGCTGATGAGATACACAACCCGTTCTGTCCCTTTTGGCAATCCATTTATAACCGAAGCACAATTAATATCTTTACAGCTGTTCTCCAGGCAGAAAGAAAAATGTGGCAGCAAAGATTTTGTACATGTTTGAGTGTAAATGTGTGAAGTAAGGAGCATTGGGATATGTCTAAAAACAGAGGAATCTGGGCTTTTCTTGTTTTTATATTCCCCAGAGAATTAATTTCAAGACAGTATTTCGTACCGGACAAGAAACTGCCTTGGGTAGCTCTCCCAGATTTCCCCAGGAAATAATTAGGAATCAGAATGATCATTAGATACAAACATCATGAATGGCCCCCATCCAAAGACAAGGCTTATAGGGAAATCCACTCGATTTCTAGAGAGTGCCACATCACTTTAACCTCCTTTTTCTATCTATTGCGTGACTGTTAAATGTGAATCTTTTCCTTTAATTACATACTGGTGATCATCACCAAAGACAGAAGAACTACATTGTTTCCTGACCCAAGTATTTTATCACTTGATAATATTATCTTATTTAAAAGTATACCCTAAAAATTGAATTTTAACAAAAGGAAAGACTGAAACACGTAATCAAAAAATATGTGTTATATATTTGTAGGTATGTTTTCCATGTGACATTATTACATTAAAAACACCCCAAAAGATAGTACAACAAGGAAAACACATGCACATGGGGGTACGTGTGCACATACATGCGTGTGCACACACACAAACACACACAAATATCACACTTTCTTTATCTTCTAGGGATTGGTTCCAGGATCCCTGGTGGGCACTAAAATTCATGGGTGAGGAATCCATGGATAAGGAAGGCCAAATGTTCCACAGTTTGGGCTCAGTACCTGTGTATTCAACCAAGCTCAAAATGAAATTTAAAAATTACATCTGTGCTGAGCATTTGCCTACTTTATTATTTTCATTACTCACTAAATAATATAAAATTATTTACAAAGGGGTTACATTTATTACTACTATAAGTAATTTAGAGATTATTTAAAATATATGGGAGCAAATGTGTGGGTTGATGCAGAGATATCAAGCTATCCTGTATTAAAGATTTGAGCATCCACATATTTGGGTAGGAATGGAAAGTACTAAAACCAGTTATCTGTGGATACCAAAAGATGACTTCATACATGTGTTTGTGAACGAAACTGTCCTAAAGAAAAAATTCAAGTTATGAGCAAACATTTTTGTGCTAGATTCTGATGAAACAAATATTTATTTAAGATACATTTAGAATACCATTAGGAATGTTTATAATAGTAAACAATAAAATATTTTTTAAAAATAGGATGCACAAAATGAAAACCACCAAAAGAAAATAAGAAAAAATACTTAATGTTCATAACAACAACAACAAATACTAAAATTTTTAGGGTCCAACACATGTGGGGTCAGAAGCTGGTTCCCACTAAAGATAAGTGACCTCCACTCAACTGATATGCTATATTGCTCCTATAGGAAAAAAGGGACAAACTATTCATTATTTATGAATTAAAGTATGGAGACACTTGTTAGGCATATTTTGAAACCTTCAAACCGACTAGTATATCAATATGTCAGAAAGTAGAGCAATGTGTCCACTTAGAGGAAAGCTCTGCACTTGGTGAGTGATTCCCCACCACAATTGGAATCCTTTGAGTAGCTGTGTTTAAAATGCAAATCCCTGGAACCAGGACATGGTGGTGCATGCCTGTAATTCCAGTGACTCAGGAGATTGAGACAGAGACATTGCAATTTCAAGGTCATCTCAGCAACTTGGATAGGCCTTAAGCAACTTAATGAGAACCTCTCTTAAAAAATTTTTTAAAAAATTTAAAATATTGGGCTGGGGTTGTGGCTCAGCGGTAGAGCACTCGCCTAGAACCAGCGAGGCCCTGGGTTTGGTCCTCAGCACCACATAAGAAATAAAATGAAATAAAGGTATTGCGTCCATCTACAACTAAAAAATAAATGTTTAAAAAAAATTTAAATATTAATTTGGGGGTCCTACCTAATATAAACCAATTCAAAATCTCATAGGAGAGGTCAGGGAATCTACTTCACACTCTGGCTCACAGAAATGTGTCATTTGTAAGCCAGGGAAAGAGAAGCATGCTTATTACACCCTTTTGAAAGTTATCTGTTATTTCAAGTTTCTAATTACAAAAGTAATACATACTCATGGTGGGAAACACACCTCTTTTTGTAGGCAACTCAAAGAGACACCTTAGAAGGCACAAAGGCGAGAAGGCTGGGCTTTTAAGAGTGTGCAAAGAAGTGTCAAGATGCTAATTAGCACCTACACCTAAAGAGCAGTCAAGTACAATTTAGGACATATGGGAGAGGGGAGAGTAAGCCTCTGAGAAACCTCCAGAAGAGTCTGGAAGATTGTAAAAGATAACAGCTTAAACCTCTCTTCTGTACGCATTTAAATCTATATTTTGTAATTTTTCTGTGGTGCTCTTCTAATTAGGGTGTGTATAGTGTGAATGTGTTTTCATTAATGGAAATAAAGAATACAGTCACTGATACGTAAATAATAAGTAGGTTAGCTCTATTTTGGTAAGCAAAAGTGTCCTTAGGTATCTAATTTATGTAAATCAACCTAAGGTAGGTTGAAATTTCTTGTTCCATGTTGATTTGATTCCCGATCCCAGGTTGGCATTGTGCCTGGAATGAATAAACTCTACAGCATTGTTTCCTAAATTGTGAACCCCACATGCTACTTAATGAAAAACACTGTAAGCTTCCATCAGAAGATCCCTAGATCCCCCACACAAAGACTGTGACAATGATACAAATTGATCTATTTACTAATTAATTTGTAATTAATGTGAGTAATTAGTTAGTAATTACATAGCCATGTGGCATAGACTAAGCTCATAATGCATTTATCGTATTTTGTAAATATTTTCAAATATTGTTGCTAAAGGAATCAATAGGACAGTCCCAACTTTGACTAAAATCTCACCCAGCCCAATGAACTCATTCTATTGTTCCTATTTTACTTATAAGACACAGACAGATCAAACAAAAGAAAATCATGCCTTCAAACACATAGATTTTTGAAGCTCTGCTCTTGTGGTACAATGATGCTAAATCCTGGAGATTAGAGATCAGAAAAGTACGCATAGAACTTGTATTGATGGGTCCCCTAATTTTAGAATGTTTTGCTGTAAATGTTTGAATAACTCCAGTAAGTTAGGTACTCATGAGGTGACAGCTTTCACAGGTAAAAGAAGACAATTATAAATTTGGAACAACTCTGAGTTGTTTGTGTTTTTCTCAGAACATGTCATGCGGTTTCTCCATTTCATTCCCTAATGTATCATCATTGGTTTTTTTTTATTATTATTATAAACTAGCTTTCAGACACTTTAGTAACACCTTATAAAAATGGATCATGACTCTTATTTGTTTTTAGACCCTCCTGGCACACTCCCATGGACTCCAAGTGGAGAAGTGAAGCAGTCATCTATTAAACAAGTGGTTCTAAGGTGGCTTTCCGAGGAACAACATCACCCAGGAATGTGCTGGACATGTAGACTCTTAGGTCCACCTTACCCCCACTCTGAGGGAGGCCCACAAGCTCTATTTTAATTGTCCCACCAGGTAATTCTGATGCACATTCAAATTAGAAAACCAATGGCTTATGGGAATAGTAACAGTATTATCCCAAATCAACATAGGTATCTATGACCTAAAAAAAGCTACTGATATGTGTTATGTAATGCTCTAGCTTCTTTTTATAACTTTACAACCTTCTGAGTGAGGTAAGACGATTATGAAGTTTTAATTTTATAGAAAAGTAGACTGAAAAATTTCCCTATTCTCTTAGGGGAATATACCAATATGCTGTAGGGGGATACATCTCAGTATGTTTTAAAACCTCTGAATGTGTGTTCCATTTTTAAATTTGTCAGTAAGTTTCTAATTCATAAACCTTCCTGGTTTTGTCTAATGTTTTACCAGTAATCATGGTATCTTACCACCAAATGATAAGGTGCCATGACCAGAGTGACTTTTTTTTTTCCTTTTCAGGATGGTAAATTAAAAAATACAGAGTGTGGTACAGTCTAGATACTAATTATACTTTTTCCTCCAAAATTAATACCTGGTAATACATCTAAGCATAGTCATTAAAATAGCATACTTTGTGAAAGTCTGAACAAGAATTAAATCAGCATAAATTTCCAGGCACACCATTTCACAAATCTTCTAACAGTGATAATTGCTACTTCCCTAGCCCCTAGGAAAGATTCAAGGACTTCAGACTTGATGTCAACTTCCTATTGCCCATTTTTTTTAATACAAGACACTTATACCTCACCCATACTTGGAATGACAAATACCAAGAACCCTGGACATTTTGCTTCTTGACAGTTTTCAATTAACCTTGAAAGCTACGTCTAAACATGCTCTAATTCATTGTCAGAAAAATAGCTTGGCTCATTTCTCTCCACATTCTTGTTCAGGGGACAAAAGAAGTAAGTACTATAATGTGTTGACTCTCAAAGGGATCCTTTCATATGTGCATCCTCACAGTAATGATATACTCCTTATCAAATGAATACCGAGCAACTGCCAAGAACTCCTTAATCTGAACTTCACATTTGGGTCTGCCCCCCGCCACCCACTGATGCCCTTATTTCTGATCCAGGCATTATCCTAGGTTTAGCAGAAAGCACATTTGGTATAGGGATCATCATCAAATGTGAGACTTAAAGCCAATAAGAGGTAGAAATGACAGACTTAGAGCAAGTCACTAAATCTCTGAGTCTAACATTTCTCTGCTTTCCTCACATTCATGCTTTATCAGGGAGAACTAATGAGATAACATAGATACACAACATTATTCCATAACATGTAAAAAAATCTCATGCAAACATTAAGAAATCCTCAAAGATAATTGTGATAGCCGTGATTGCACTTGAGTTATCAGTTTTCTTACACTTGAACTTTGTCTCCATCACCAGCCCCTGTTCCTTTTAAGAGAGACTACTACATTTGTAAAACCCATGGAAATCAAACATAATTATCAGAAATAAAGCAGTATCAGAAATAAATAGTTTTTTCACGTTTTTTTGAATAAGATAATCAATGTGTACATTGTGGTTGAAACTGACAAATTTATTCTGAAATGAATGTAGTAATGTGGAATCCTTTAAAAAGATAGAGTCTTCCTAGGCATTTGTTGAAATTCAATCCTTTGGAACTTGAATTGCCTTGAATTGGAGCCTACAATATAAATAATTTCTCATTGCCATTTTTGCTGAGATAATACAAGATTAATGATCTCTCATGTTCTCATGAAGACTTAAGAATTTGCACATATTTCACTATGTGTGTATATATGGAGGGATGCCTACTCTAGACAGAAAAGAGAATTCCCTTCAGGATAGAATTTATATTTCAGAGCAGTGAGACTGTGAGTCAAAGCAGCTATTTTTGTTGTTGTTCCAGACTCTCCACATTTTTCTCTTTGATTTGGAAAGAAAGCAACATTTTCTCTCCAACTTAGGCAGTATATATCACACAAATCCACACACAAGCCCTTGTACACTGCAACATATAGAAATAAGAGATAATGGAGACAGAGGATGTGTTTGTGTGAGAAAGCTAGAGACAAAGAGGGACAGAGAGAAAGAGACCAGAGAGACACACACAGAGAGAATGCCTGCCAAAGGCAAAGAAATATTGGAATTTTTTTTGCTACTTTCAAAGATTAAAGATAAATATTTTTGGAGACTGAAGTAACCTACAATTCATAACCAGTAAGTTAAAAACTAAAAAGAATAGGAGCTCTAATAAATATCTCACAAGATTTTCTTGGTCATAGTTCAAAAAAATCAAATGTAAACAGAAACACCTAGTAGTGTTTTCTGTGTGCAAATCACTCATGCAAACACTATGCCAAGGACATGTGAGTCACAGTCCTTCCTTCGCAGAGCCACCCCTCTGGCCAGATCCTAGGATCTGTGAATATTTTTTTTGTGTTAAGTTGAAAAGTACTAATGATTGATAGAAAACTGGGGAATAAATTCTACTTTCTGTCCTGAAAAAAAATGTGTTGAGAAGCATCTTAAGCTGGGCGTGGTGGCACATGCCTATAATCCCAGAGGGTTCAGACAGAGGCTGAGGCAGGAAGATTCCAAGTTCAAAACCAGCCTCAGCAAAAGTGAGGCACTAAGCAACTCAGTGAGACCCTGTCTCTAAATAAAATATAAAATGGGGCTGGGGTTGTGGCTCAGTAGTCGAGTGCCCCTGAAGCATCATGAATACTACAGTCCAAATGAAAGAAATATTTGGGCTTTACCAAATTGAAGGTATTCAAATATAACTTCACAGACCTTGGCCTAATGCAGATGAATGGGACATGAGGAATATCATGTCTATCTTAAGAAACTGTTGAATATTTTATTAGAGTACACAGGTATCCTGCACTTGGAAGGATATCGCCATGCTTCAGGGGTAGTAAAAGGTTTGTGGCAAGACTGGAGAGTCAAAAAAATACTTAGCTTGACTAAGTATTTTTTTAAGATCCAACACATTCCTAACTGCATTTTCTTGGTAAAAAGCAGCTAATTAAAAAACAACAAAAAAAAAAAAAAAAGAAGAAGAAGAAGAAAAAGAAGAAGCTGATAGTTTTTTTTTTGTAGAAATTAAATCAAATAAAACTATGCAGTGTAGTTCTGATCTTTATTAGCAGTAACAATAATTCTTATGATGCTAATGATGATATCAATTTACTAAGGAACTACTATATGCAAGACACCATCCCAAGTATTTGATGTTATGATTTCTCAACTAAAACTCTTATTTCTGAACTAATAACCACTAATGACCCAACTGAGGGTCATTTGCTGCATAAAATTTAATTTTCTAAATAAAAGTAAAGGAATATTATTTTAAAGATAATAAATTGAAGGTGCAGAAAAAAGAAACAACATATTCAAATTTACATGTTTAATGAGTGGTTCCTTGATCCGCAATTCATTCTCCAAGTCTACATGTTCTCTGCTGCATTCTGTAAGCCCTCTTTTAACACTTCAGACTATGCATTAAATCCTATTTTATAAAAGGCTAGCTAAGTCACTGCCTGAAGATTTGATCCCTCGGATCTGAATAAGATTAATGTATTCACCTTCATGTCTTGCCTAAGTTCCTAAAGCCACCAAAAAATAAAAGACAATATAGTGCATTTCATATCTCATTGCCTAAATCCCACACAAATGAGTTTCCTGGAAAGTAGACGTCTAGTTTATTCTCATATTTTCCATTATACTCCTACTTCTGATGACAAAAATTAAAAGATCACAGTAAATAAATTACCTCTATCTATATTGAACCATCCAGGGAAAGACTGTTCTTGTTTAAGGTAGAATTCTCTTAAATAGCAGGGAAAAATATTGAGTCTCAAAAGAAAAATAACTGAAGGAAGCCAGAAGTGTTTCTCACTTAAAGAAATATTCCTCATTCTGAAACACTTTGATTTACATATGAAGATTGAAGATAAATTCCCTGTTTGTCACATTTCAGGGTCAGCTGCCTGGTCATTCTGAATGGCAATTTGGGGCTAGATAACATTCTGGCATCAAGATGCCTCGAAGGCACCCAAGTTCCCTTCACCACTGGAATCCTTGGAGGCTATCAGTTTTGTTAATTAACTGTCTGTATTCTCAGAACCTGCTCTGTGCCTTGGCCATAACTGAGCCTTTCCTAACTGCTTCCTCTACACCCCTTAGAAACACGATCAAGAGAAAGCAACTCTCCTATCCACCCAACCTTATTGCACAGTCTTCTTTTGCTTATTTCCTAACTGCATCAGAAATCCTTAGTGAGAACATCTCTTATTATCTTAGTTTTACCTTCCTTTTATGGAACACAGTTTCTGAGATATCTGCTCTGCGTGGGGCTCTGTGATAGGTCCCTAAAGACAACTATGAACAATACAAGCACAGACTGAACCTTCAGGGAGCTTTTGGTCAAGCACAGATAACAACAGAAGTAATTAGTTAATCAATTATAACTTCTATGCAGAAAAAGAATGGCATGAAGTCTTTAACAGACCTAAAGGAAGTGTGATAATCTGAAGCTAAGGTTTAATGGGAGTTACAGTTTCCCAGGATAAATCAACGGCTTGTGTGAAGACTTGGAGGACCTCACAAGTAAAGAACAAAGCAGATCTGTGAGTCAAAGTGTGCAGTTAGAGGGTGTTGGCATGGTTAAAGCATGTGCAGTATTACTAATAGTGTTATGAATTTAAGCTATACCCAAAGAGCAATAAAGAAACACAGAAGTTCATTAAGTAGAAATATGTCAGATAAGATAAAGCATTAAAAGTGGACAATAGTAAATGTAGAAATCCTGGATGCAGGGTAGAGGGGGAGTCCATAAAACAAAATAGTTTCTTGCATGAATATGGTAAGAGATTGGAAAGTAGTTGAAAAGTAGAAGGCCACCTGGATTGGTTATAACCTGATTCAAATCTGCTGACATTCATTTCTAAAAGCAATGGGAAGACACTCAAGGGGATGTCATGCTCAAAAATTGTGTTTCAGAAACGTTACTCTTGCTGCTCCAGAATGACAAGAAAGGATCCAGGATGTCTAGGACCATGACTTGCTTTGAATCAATAAAATTCAGCAAAGTGTGATTGTAGGACATAAGACCTACCATATGGAAAGGCAAAAAGATTGGAAGAAGGCCACCTGACCAAATCAGCAAGGAAACAAAGACCCTCTGCAGAAAGCTTAAAGGATCTTACTTCTCTACCAACAACCATGAGACCTAGGAGCTAGATTCTTGTCCATCCGATCTTCAGATGAGACCCCAGTGGTGAATAAAATCTTGCTTCCAGCCCTAGAATATCTTGAAGCAGAAAAACCATTGACCCTCTGAATGGATCCCTCACTCACGTCAATTATGAAATAAAAAATGTGTGCTGTTCATTACCATAAAAGTTTGTGGTACTGCTATTATGCATTAAACAATTAACTGATAAATTCAGTATTGAATGGACTGCTGGTTAAAAAGTTGAATCATTCTCACCTGGAGACATAAACACTTTGAGATGTAGTTCTGGAACTCAGGGGAAAGGTCCAAAATGACACTCAGTTTTGGAAAGCGAATTTAAAAATAATAATACATAAGAGGGTAAAATCACAGAAATGAAGATTAGGGACAAATAAATAATCAAACATTTGTTTTAAATAGACTAAGTAGCTTTATTCTAAAAATTTGTCCTAAACAAAAATATCAAAGAGGAAAATATAAATGTATGCACATCGATTGATGTTCAAAAAATTTGGAAGCAGCATGCTGACATAGAGGTAAGTTTCATGGCCATAGTTAATATCTCAGAACCAGGTGAAACTGACATTTATTGAAATATTGCATGCCATGGAAAGTCATTTATCCTTTCATATTTTTTTTCTTTTTAATCCCATTTTAAAGAAAAACTTGGATTCAGAGAGGTAAATTCTCTTCCTTTGATTGCCCAGTAGCCATGACTCCAACACCAGTCTGGCTTCAAAGTCTGAGCCTTTAACTTTGATCACTTTAAGAAAGCATTAAATCAGACACTGGAAAGCACATTTTTATATTCTTTAAGCTGTCCTAAGCCTAACCTTGGATCACATATCTAAGCGTTGCCTCCTTAAATTGGTTTCTGTAGTAAGAGAAGCTCCATAGAATGTAAAGAGCTATCTATATAAGTTAAAAGTCAGGCAAAATCTTAGAATTAATAAGGAATATCCTCTCAGTTTCAAATCAAACTCCATATGTAAGGTGGTGCTCTCCTTTAAAAAAAACAACAAAAAAAAAAACACAGTCTTATTTCAATTACCAGAGGAGGTAGAAGAGCTTCAAATTGTCTTTCGCACTATTGCTGATACCACAGTAATAACTTCAATCATGTGTCTTGAAATATCTTCAGATCCAAAGTGTTTATTTGATGGATGTTACGTAAAAGTTTTCATCTGATATTGAAAATAATCACACATGTTTAAATTCATCCACCTGCTTGCTCATTTGAATATGGTACTAATTGCTTATGTGTGCTGGATTTTTGTAGACCTGGGAATAGAAAGATAATGCTGAAATGCTTTTCATTTTACAAGAATCAACCTTTTAGCTATTAAGCAGAGCCCACACAGTCATGCTAACAGTCTTTGCTCTACTTATATGGTTCGACTCTGAGAAGGAGACATGGCAGGTCTGTCTTCCATCAGTTTCAAAATTTTACGAAATGGCTGCAGTTCCTTTGAGTCGTGCGAAAATATGAAACTTTAATTGACATCCTGCCATGTAAATTTTAAGCAATCAGGGTCCCAGGTGATTTCCCCTGTAGTCCCTGGGTGACATAAGTAATGATAGTTTCTGCTGGTCTGATATAAGTAATCATGGTCCTTCAAATACTTTTTTTAAAAATTATTTTAACTTAATTTTATTTATTTATTTGTTTATATGTGGTGCTAAGGATTGAACCCAGGGCCTTGCATATGAGAGGCAAGCGCTCTACCGCTTAGCCATAACCCCAGCCCGAGTCCTTCAAATCTTTATCAAGATTCAAGGTTGTAGGCTACTTTCTCTGCCAGCATGTGTACTCTCTGAAGGCCAGTAAATCTTTCTGTGGCATGTACAAAACCATGTAAGTGCATTTTGCATAACATGTTTGTTTCCAACACATGATTACATACAAACAGGGCACACATGGTATTTAATAATTCAATATTAATTAATTTGAAATATATTCTAAGACATTTATATCTTGTTTCACTCTTTTTTAAACCTTTCTGATTCTACTGAAAACAAAATGTCAACTTTGAGTATATTTTTAACACATTTCTGATATTTTCCATTTTTTCCTTATGTAGCTATCTTGGAATTAAGCATAAGCAGGCAACAGTGTCTATGTACAAGATAATGGCATTTGTCCATTTGTATATATTTTATATTATGCTTATCTAATATTTTGTTTATCTGACATTTGGCTTCTACTTATGGCAAGTGTTAGCAGTAATGAGACAAAGTTTCTTTTTAAAATCATAACACATATAGATTTTTGAAATATGTAATAGTTTTCTCTAACATGACATATCCCTTGTAAGTTAATAGCATATTTGATATTGAACAAGAATCCTGTAGGTGGATCTCCAAGGACTCAGGGTGGATTCAGTGCTCTGTTCAAGAAAACTATCAGGGATTTTCAACAAGGCCTGCTGACTCCAGAGAATGAACTCTTAACAAAGAAATCTCTACAAACACAGCTTTTATCTTTGTGATTTTACTGTCTGTAATTGCAGGTACTCAATAAATATTTATAAAATGTATTTGATGATAACAATTGGAGAAAATAAGACATATTTGGTTTGAAACCAAAAAAACAAAAAAAAAAAAAAAGAAAGAGACAAAATAGGAATTAGAGCTATAGGAGTTTTTATTGTGGTTTCAATAAATAGTAGTTTTAATAAGTGACTTTCTGTTAGGAAAAAAGTAACATGTGATTGAAGCAGGCTAGAGACCTCTACAATGTCCCACTGGGGTGGATTTACCATTGGATTAACTAAGAGAAGGTGCAAGTAGCTAGACATGAAAAACAATGCTGGCTTTAATGTGGAATCTCCTACTTAGTTGCCTTTGGCTATATAATGAAAGGCAAAATAAAATATGATTGAAGACACCTTCCAGAACCAGAAGACAAAGGGGTGGTGAGGATTAACAAAATAAATGAGCAAAAGGACCAATGGAGACACCAAAGCATACATAGACTAGGAGTCTATTTGGATAAGAAAGCAGTCAGAACTTATCTATGCCATTAGAAGTGAGGATATCAGTTATTCTAGGGGAATAGTGACTAGGAGGGAGAACAAGAATCAATTAAGGTGTTTGGTGCTCTTCTGATTTTTTATTTGGGTGCTAATCCAATAAACCCATTCAGCTGGTACTGAATAGGTGAATTTTACTGTATGGATATTATACATCAATGCAGAATTTAAAACTAGGCATGGAGGAAAAGAAAAGGGAGATGCAGAAAAGCCTGAAGAGGACCAAGAACTGCCATCTCTACTAATGACAAATCTAAGGCACCAATGCTCTTAGTGCTAAATTCAGGAGTGAAAACAATGCTGAATTCCTATCATTTCACATGCTGCAAGATCTATTTTCAAAGTCACTCACAGGATGCCTGTGCAGTGTTTGCAGCTGTACAGCCGTCTAAAGGTGGATACTGCATCTCTCTCCATTTAGTGTTGACACTGGAACTTGTTACCTAGACATAAAAGTGTGGGAACTGTTTGATATTAATTTATTGTCACCTAATGGCATCAGCAGCTCTAGTAATTACACTGGAATAGCAATCCAAAAAAAAAAAAAAAGAAGAAGAAGAAGAAGAAGACGATGAGGAAATCCTGCAGTGATGATTATGATAATTACTCAGATTATTCTGTCAAGGTCAGAAAAAGGACAATAAAGACATATTCAGGAATGAATTTTGCCTTTTGTTTTCAGTCTTGATCATCCATTTTTTTTCCTTTAAGTAGCAATTTTTAAAAGAACAGAAAACTGTAGGTTATTTTACATCCATTAATAGGATCTGTAAAAACAAATGGATGCAAGACTGACATTTCAGGCAGCATGAAGAACTGGGGATGTACCTTCTCTGATTCTTTTTTCAGTTCAAGGACATGCATGCACCTTTCATAAACTTGGTAGATAGAATATCCCACCCTTAGGTTGTTTTTAACTTTCCCAAGAATATGACTTAGCAGCCCACTGCTTTTATCTGTGCAACAGACACTGGTAGATAAAGATGAAAATTCCTCTTTTGTTCTTAGTATAGTGTAAAGATAATATAGTACATATTGTTAATGTCCACAACATGCCTTATCCTAAGAAGTCAAGATCTTTCACAAGGAAGCCTCAAATATGAGTCTCTTCTGAAGTCCCATGTTATGAGGAAACTGTAGATAATTTCTGTGAGCATGAATGTTATGTTTTCTGTATACTCTGTTGACATGGTCAGGAAGATACGTCCATATCTTTCCTCTCTAACAGACCTCCCTTTGAATAATTCATTGTCATTGCCACTCACAGGACCCATCAAACAGCTTTATACTTTTTAGGGAAGTTTTATTTTTAAGGAACCTAATATATCCTTCCCTCTCTTAAGTTGTCATCTGCAGATAGCTGGAAATATCCTGGAAGTCAGAGATGGGGATTGCCTGAGGCTCCTAACCCTATGCTCCTAGAATCAGAAGTTGAGAGATCCAACAAGAAGTCTTCTAGGGCCCTGTGTTGTCCTGTCCCTTTTGCTCGTTCTGTCCCTTCTCACTTCCAGGAAGCCTAGCTTTACTCTGTTTATCTAAAATATACCAGGAAAAGATGAGACTTTCTTGATGGTTCCCAATTCACATATTTTTGTGTTGAGCTACTTGGAAAGATGATACTTGGATGTCTGTACTATCTTGCTGGCAAACACCCATGGTTGAGAGAAATTTGAAGTAGATATGGTCAAATGTCTACTTATGTCCTAGACCAGAAGCAACCCTGACAAAAGCCATTGCTGGAATCTTACACTGTCCATTGGAAGATGGGGAACGGGAGTCCCTTGGAGAAGAGAAATGGCGTGAGGTAGGCAGACGCCCAGTGGATGTTCATGGCAGCCTTGAGACAGCTAGAATCTGCATAGGGTCTGTATAGGGGGCTGTTAACAACAAGATATTCAGTGCTGTATTCATTGCCTTTTCCATGAACTGTGAAAGGGCAGGAATAATCAGGGCAGTTTTGGTAGGGACCATCTGGTGAACAGATTACCTACCCATAAACATTTTCAGAAGGATCCATTTTGACCTGAAGAAAGGAAAGGTAGAAATACTCCTGGAAGCATATCTCAAAGGTCCTCAACTCTGGCAGTATATTAAGACTATTTCCACTTTCATAATGTGATCATTGGAACTCATTCAAGAATTTCTGCTAATTTCTAAATTGGCCAATTGCTGTACAGTCTAGGTTTCCTGCCTTCATTTTGCCTGTTAACCAGTGAGGGGTAAATCTATAGTGTTTCATAGATCTTTGCTGGTAGTTCCAGGTGAATATTCTGGTTAAACTAACTTAAAGGAATTTCTTTAACATTTGAAGTTCTATGAGGAGTACTTAGAAATATAGGATTTATAGGTATTGTGAAGTTGAACAGAAGATAAACTGGACAAGGAAAACATATTGTAAATGTGTATCTGGTTAAGAACTCGTACAAAAAATATATAAAGAAATCTTGAAATTCAAAAATAAGAAAACATACAACCCCATTAAAAATGGGCAAAATATCCAAACATATATAGTCAAAGACAATATGCACTGGATAATAAGTATGGAAAAAATTTTCAATACCATCTGTATTTAGGAAACTGGAAATTAAAACAAAAATGAGATAACAGTACACAACTGTTAAAACAGTCTCTACATGTGAAAATGCGAATTGTTGGTGAATATTTAGCACAACAGGAATTTTCACTCATTATTTGTACAAATGCAAAAGGTTGTAGCCACTTTGGAAGACAGTTTGGAATTTTTTATAAAGTGAAACATTCTTTTGTCATATGATTCAGGTGTCATACTACCAGATGTAAAAATTTATGTCTAAACAAAAATGAATAGAAACATATTTCTAAACAAAAGCCTGCATGTAGAAGTTTATAACCGTTTTGTTCATAATCACATAAGAAAATTATAACCAATCAAAATGAATGTATCCATTCAATAGCAAATGGAAAAATAATTATAGTGCTGTTATCATGGAATACTATTTAGTGGAAAAAAGAAAGAACTATCCATCTATTCAACCATGGGTGAATTTTAAGTGATGATTACTAAGTAAAATGTCCATATATTTTATGATTTCATTTATATGGTATTCTAGTAAAGATAAAATAATAGGTAATAAAAAGAAGAGTGTTTGCCAGGGGTGCTGGAAATAAGGAAGCTCAATAGTTAAAATTCCACAGAATTTTTTTAAGGTAGTAACACTATTTTGTAAAACATTGTGATGATGGATACATGCCTCTGTGTACTTGTCCAAACTCATAGACCTTTACAACACAAAGAGTGGAACAATACATGCAAATGTAAAATAAAATAATTTAGGAAATTAAGAACTTTCTGAATAGATGGCCAACTGTGACAACATAAAATAATTTATGACATGTACATCATTACAACTTACTGAAGAGGATGGGAAGGAAAAAAGACCTAAGTATTTCTTTTATCAGTGCCTAATAATTATACATGATAGTGAAATTCATTATGCCATATTTGTACATACACATAACAAAATGTGATCAATCTCATTCTCTATTATTTCCCCTTTCCCTCCACTTCTCCCTCCTCTATCAACCTGATTCACTCTATTGACCTCCCTTCTGTTATTATTTCAACTAGTAAATTATAATTATATCTCTAGGCAGGATTCATTGTGGTATATTTGTAACTAGATGTAACATAACTCAGTACATTTTCTTTCCTGGTATTTCCCCATGCCCTCCCCTCCTCATCCTGTTGATCCTTTTCTACTCTATTGGTCTTCCTTCTATTTTCATGAGATCACCTATCCTCCCTTTTTATATTACTTTTTTTCTATATAGTTTCTGCATCTGAGAAAAATATTTGACCATTGTCCTTCTGAATCTAGTTCATTTTAATTAGCATGATATTCTCCAGTTCTCTTTACCTGCAAAGGATGTAATTTCATTCTTCCTGGATAAAACTCCTTTGTGTATATATACACATTTTCTTTATCCATTCAACTGCTCACAGACACCCATGCCAGCTCCATAATTTGGCTATTAAAAATTGTACTTCTATAAACATTGGTAGGCATGTATCACTATAGTGTGCTGATTTTAGATCTTTTGTATGAATACCAAGGAGTGGGATAGCTGGGTCATATGGCAGTCAGATCTAAGTAATTTTGAAAGTGAATGGAGTATGTGAAACTAAAGTCAAAATTATACACACATAGCTTAGTAATCTAGTTCATAGAGTTGGTTCTAACAGGGGGCTGCAGCACAATTGTGATAAAACAATTAGGAAAATAGATGCCAGATGAGTTGGCACACAAATCTTTATTTGTCCTTATTTAACTGAGAGCCGGACTATGCAAACATAAAGCAGGAACAAAAACAAAAACTATACCTAGCACTCAGACCTTGTTTTCTTTCTAACACTGTTTTCCAATGAAAGAAACCAGAGCTTCTTAGAGAAATGGCTTTTCTAGAATTAACATAATCATTATTTAAGATAAGCCTGGATCATGTTGCATAAAAAATGCATATATAAATATACAGAAAGATAGATATAGAGATATAGCTATATAGATATTCCAAAGAAATATAGGAGCCAAGTGAAAGGACTTCTAATAGTTGAAAATGAAAAACTAAGTTAAAAGTTTTATTGGATTATAGCCCAAATATATATTTATAAACAAAAACTGAGTCCATACTGATGAAGGAAGGGAGGGAGGAAGGAAGAAAGAAAAGAGAAAAGGAAGAAAGAAGGGAAAGAAAGAAGAAAATAAGAACACATTCTTCATGCAGGAGAAATCCAAATAATTGTCCGTGTGGACCCTTGTGCATCTTTTCTACCACGTTTATGTATTGACCTATGCACTTACCTATGCAAGCAGCTATCTTGCCATATAAATTACTTCATGTTTTTCTCTACATGAAGTTATTGGAAGAACAGATAAAACTATGGCAGAAAACTATAAAACTGTGATTTCTAATCAATCAAAGAATAAAAGCATTGGGGTCTAACAATTGAAAAGTAATGTCTCGTGAATCCATGACTACAATTAAGCCCAAATTTACAGAAGTATGTTGCTCATACACACAGACAGGATCTACAAAACATCTACTGGTTGGGAGAGGCAAGGTTCTGAGGAAAGCATGCCATACCCTAAAATATATTGAGAAAGGTGCCCCATATTTATATTTGATCAATGCTTGAGAATTTCAGACATGTGTTTCAGAGCTGCCCTGGCATGCAGTTATATCATTTCTCTGCCAGAAAAATGTGATAAAAAGTTGAACTCTATGAGCTTTTGCTCTAGCCCTTCTTAAGAATTTTATAATGGTTTTATAACAAACAAATGAAGAAAAAACATTCTCATAACAGCATGGGTGCTGATACTGTTTTACAGAGCTCTAGACACACATATGGCTTGAATAACTTATGAAATATTTGCCCTTTTGTCTCTAGGATCAATAAGTATGTTGATCTTAAAATATTAATTTGCATCTAAGGGAAATGAGTTAAAAAAGAGTACAGGATCCTGAGAATGTCTGGATAAAATCCCACCTGATTTCTCAACCTTACATCTGTAATAAAGTTTTTTTTTTCTTCTTGAGTGTTTTGATTTTTCTTGTGATAAGTGCAGATTTACTGATTTGAAAATACTTTTCAGTATTTCAAGTACCAGAACATTACTTGAATAGAAAGCAGTAGATGTGTTATTTTCCTCTGAGGGGCTCAGAGTGGGCCTGGATAAAATATTAGCCATAGAAAAATTCTCCAAGAAAAGGGAAGTGGGTGCAATTTTCAGAGAGACAAACCAATGTATCTATACATAGCAAGAACCAAAATATGACTGAAAGGAAGAACTATTTGCAAGGAACATAAAGAGTCAACATTATGATAATCAAATAGAGTTTAATATTGCTCCTAAAAGTAAGCACAGGATATAAAGAAGAAAAAAATAAATAAACAGTAAATAAATACAACTTAAGTGTTAGCTACTGCCGTGTTGTGAATAGCTTGGAAACTAAAGTTTAATTGGTACATACAGGATTGACTAGGTTTCAAAGCATAGGTTCAGATATATCACCAATGTCACTTCTTCACTTAGATATTGTTAATTCTGAGTCCACTCTTTCAGTATGTTCAAATTTTAGGCATTCATATAAATTTTCAAAACATACATCTATGTAATTTTTTATATTAAACAAAAGTAGGAGTTGTATTACAACTTGTAAAATCGAATGAGGTATTTCATCATATTTTCCCGTGATTTATGTTATTCAGATTAGGTTACATTGGTTGGTTATTGAGAATCATCTTCTGGAAAGAACTGCAAAGACCAACTGCAGAAGAAATTGTTGAAAACCTATAGCTTGTGTTGGTCATGGAATCTCAAGTGACAGTAGGGCAGAGTGTGTTGAAGCAGACTGAAGAATTCTGAAATGTTCACTACTTTCAAAGTGAGTGAAAGCAGTGTTTCTCTAAAATTTATAGTAAAGTTCTCTAAGCCATTATATCTATGTTATATCTATATAAATTATATAATTCATATATATATATATATATATATATATATATATATATATATATATATATATTAAGGTTGAGATTTGGATCCAAGAATCTTACAAACTGAAGAGACTGAAATATGAGTTGATCAATGAAATATCCTAAAATAGCCAATGATATATTATGGACAATACAATGGATAAACTACATTTTTCTATTATCAATGAATTGACTGATAATATGTAACCTTAGAATTGAAGAACTACATAAAAACTAGTGTTATAGCAAAAACTTGATGAGAGGAACTTCCTCATCACAAAAAATATGCAAATAAACCTGGTTTACATTTCCATCATTGTTCACTAAACATGCTTTCAGTCACCTCTCACAGTTAACTGTCACCAGCTATCCCATTTAGATACTCTGGTAATTTCTAATCAATCAACTACTTAGAAAGACCTTTTGAAACAAAATCCACATATTGGAAGCTATTGGCTCACATTTATCATAAGATATGTATGTATATGTATATAGACATACATATTATATATGTGTATGTTATATACAATATATATATATATTATATTCATTATATATACACATATATACATATGTATGTATATACATATATATAATGAATTAAATATGAATATATGTATATATACATTTGTCAGCTATTATACTGTCTTCATTTAATGGAGGTTTAGCTTCTTTATGCAGAAAAGAAATGACAGACTCCTCATCCCATCTTAAAGTTTTGAGTCCACAGCTGTTATTGGCATTCATATCAGGTACAGCAGCTGGATTTCTTTTGAAAGTGTTTATTTCAATCCTCATGATTTCCCGCCCATGTTTTCCTAAAGAATTTCAATTTTGTTCATCACTCTGAATCAAACCAGACAAAAAATATAATCAAATCCATCAAGATATGTTTTCCGCTTTTCTACTCTGCATCTCTCCTTTAAAAATAGAGAAATGCTACTGAATTCTTCTAAAATCTAGCCTCGAGAGAGCAAAAATAAATAAATAAATAAATAAAGCTACCGCTTCTAAATTATGAAAAAGAAGTATGTTAGGCTTAAGACAGTTTGTCAGTTTGTAACATCCTTTGATCTATAAGCTTATGTAATAAAATTGTTTCTTTAATAAAAAAGAGTATAACAATTAATCTCTTTAATTATTACCTTAGGTATATTTTATATTTGAAACTAAACTATACTGGGCAAATAACAAGAATAACAAGCTAATCCATGTAAGTTGTAGTCATCACAATTTGCAATTCACTTTTTAGAAATTGCAAATTTCACTAGCTGCATGCTAAATTAACATGTGGTCTTGCATAAAAACAAAAATCAATTCTCATTAGATATGTATTTTTAAAGCTTTTGTAGAATAAAATCCCTGCAATCCTTCAGGATTCTAAAAGTGTTTCTGTGATCATATACATGTCTAAATTTTCATAAGGGCATATGATATGAATTTTTCAAATTATGATATATTAGTACTTTAAAGACTTCAATAGGAGAAACAGTTTGGCTTTGATTCAAACATATTTAACCTCTCTTTGCATTATGCCTATTTTGAATACAGAATAGGAAATGTAGCTGTAGATCTGGGGTATACTAAGAGTCAAATAAATGTAGAAAGTGTTCTGTAGTTTCTTGTCCCCAATTCTGACTGCCTTCTGTCTAAGCAGTTAAATCCAAAAGACATTAGGTATGGTTGGCAAGATAAGGGTCCATCTCTTCCTCCAAGGGCAAGGTTGTGGAGGAAGAATGGGACAGCTGATAAACACCAGTATGGGGAAGTCAGGTGTGGGGCAGAGGGAACAAGCGGAGATAAATTATGACAGGTCTGAGGAATTATCCAATTAATAAATATACAAAGGATAAAAAGATTCAGGTTTCTTACTGGTAGAGAAAGAAAAAAAAAAGAATGGACCCTATGGTAACATAGTGGCAAGCTCATGATTATTACTAGAGAATATATTATGTTTCTAGGGCTGCCATGACAATTTACCACAAACTGTATTGCTTAAAACAACAGGAATTTATTTTCTCACTCTTTAATTTCTCACTCCAAAATCATTGGTGGACAAGCCCATGTTTCCTCTGAAGGGAACTTTCAGGCTATTTCTAGCTGTTGGTGGAACTCTGGTCCCCCTTGGTTTATGGTGCCATAACTCCAGTCTATGCGTTTGTCATCACATGGGCTTCTCTGAGTGTGTCTGTGTCTTTACATGGCCTTCCTTTAAAGACTCCAGTCATTGGATTTAGGATTCAATATAACCCAGTAGGACCTGGACTGGATTAACTATACCTTTTAGACCCTCATTCCAAATAAGACCACTCTCCAAGGTCCTGAATGAACAAGAAATTCTGAGCAACACTATTCAGTCTTTTATGGACAGATAAATATGAGTGTGCATGTGTGTATGCACATACTTCCATCCATTCTTTACCTTTGCCCTGTCCACCGAGCCACTGAGAGATTTGGGGAACAATGGCCCTCTAATAGCAATGACTAAAACTAATACTGGTCTTTGGTGTGTACATGCAATTCTTTTTAAGTGGAACTAGGTTTCTTTGTATAAGTACACTATAATAGGACTGGGATAAAATGATACAAAATGACACTTTAAACACTTTGTTGGACCAGAAGATAAAAATGTCACCTAAGAATAACAGAGGCATGTCACAAAGATACAGAATTAGCTTCATGGCCATATCATGGCCAAGTTGGAGATAAACTGAATAGCAAGATAATAATTCTAATTATAACTGATTGCATAAAATAGAAATCTAAAATTCCAAATTAATATGAATAAGTACATAAGCAAATAAATAGGAATATAAGAACTTTTTCTTTATAGGAGAATGAAAATCAATAAATGTGTGTGGAATTGTAGAATTGAGAAAACTACCATTTCCAGTTCTCATATTAATAATTAACTCTGCCAAGAAAATTCAATGGATGTTAAAACTTAGGGTTCATATTTTGATGCTGAATTAAAAATTTATGAAGGCTCAAAGTGTCTTCCCATAAAGTATTAAGTACAAAGAGAATAAAATAATAATTTTACAAGAGACACAAATGGCAGACACCTCCTTAATGAAGTGATCAAAGTTCTTGTCACCAATCATGGAATACATCAAAATCTCATGCATTTAATACAAATCCTTTAGTAATGTCCAAAATGTGCATTTTGAATCTAATCCCAATATATACATCTAAGGAATTCTATAAAACAATGTTTCTGTAATTGTTGAGCATAAAGTCATGACAAGGAAGAAAAGACTAAAGAACTTCCCAGGCTGAAAGAGTCTAATGCATATGGGATCCTGAATAGGATGGATTTTTATCATAAAAGGATATTTTTAGGACCACTGGAGTCATTTTGATGAGATTTGTAATACTTAATAGCAATGATGTGTCCATGTAAATGTCCTGATTTGAATGGTTATACTGTGCTTGTGTAGGAAAATATCCATATGGGGAGAAATTATTGAAAATTTTGGGGCAAAATGTCTAAAACTTATTTTCCAACAATTCAGAAAAGATATATGACCTATGTTGGTCACGTTTCACTGAGAATTAATTTATTCCAAATCAATGATAACAGAAAACACAAAAGAAATAGTATGTATTTTATATGGATCTCCCTCCAAAAAAAGGATTTGAGAATGAGCACCCTAAAAGGGCACATTTACAAAGAAAAGGCATAATGCTAATGCTAAGAGAAGACAAAAGAATATGAATAACACATCGCCACCATTTCTCAAGAGGAAAATATCTAAAAGATTTAATAATGGCAACATTTTTTTTCCTTTGGGCTGAGTCATTGGTTCAAGGAGAGTGAGTGAGCTTGTGTATTGTGTACTGACTTCCATTACCTTTTTGGTGATAGATTTTGGAAAGCAGTGAGATTTGCTTCTATAAAATGCATACTTACTAAGTCATTCCCTAACCTTCTTCTGATATTTCAATTAATATTTTGGGGTGGAGAGTGCATCCTCTTTCCACATTCACCACCAGAAAGCCCAGAATCAATTCAACTTACTGTCTTTTGCCTTTATCTTAAATACATTAGCAGCACTTTGCCCCAGCTATTCACCACATGGCTCTTAATTAATTTTTATTGTTATTTGAATTTCTATTTGATGTACTGTTCTTACATTTTTAAAGTTCTTGTATTTTTATCTTGAAAATTGCAAAATATCTCACTCAAACTTCTTCTGCAACTCTACTCTCAGTTCTTCAATTTAATTTGCAAAGTAGGCTGACCTCAAAAGCTCTCCCACCTTGAAAAAAACATTAACTGTTATAAATATGCAGCAGAATCATTGTGCTCATATAAACAAAATTCTCTAGAGATATTATCAAAGATCAGTAGAGCATACTGGTTAAACCCATGGGAGGTAGAACCAGATGTCTGTACTTAAATCCCAGTTCTTCTACTTCATGTCTGGCTTTATATTAGCTATTATTTCCCCCATTTTTGTGATTAAAAATCATGATGAATTGGGAAACTAATATTTCTCTTAAAGTCAAAACATTGTAAGGATATTAGAAGTATTTAACAGAGCTTCTCTCTAACAGTAACTTTGCATACATATTAATCATCATTAGAGGAGTCCGAATTGCCAAGAAAACTAGGAAAATCTTTTGTGTCATGTTCTACATGACATAATCACAATGACACACAATGCTTAGCAACTTAAGCACCACCTACTGTCACATCTCTTGACCCCACATTCACTAATATGCCATTTTGAATAAAATAATGCCAATTCTATTATGTGGATTTGTGAAATGGAAAGGTAAGTCTTGTTAAATCACTTTTTTTCCACTGACCAAAACATTCACATCATCCAAAACACTAGTAGAACCAAATCACAAAAGAAACTAATGTTTATTGGGCATCAGTTCTATTTTAGGCCAAGTGGTTAGCACTTTTGAAATAAGATCATTAAATTTTTCCAAACACACTTTCACGTAGGGATTATTGCATATACTACACAGGTAATGTGACACTGAGACGGAGTTTGTTGCTTACAAAAGTGGAAGTCATATTTGGAGTTAAATAATCTGAGAACCAATTTCAAAGTCAAATAGAAAGTTCATTATATCCCAACCTAGGTTCAGTTAAACAATGCAGTTGGGGTTAAAACATCCCTCACAATCATACAATAACATTAAAAATACATAAACTGTTTGAAAAAATAAGTGTGGGCAAATTTCCACTGAAAAACCAACTTTAGCATTGCTAGTTTGGTATCCACAGTTACAATCAGACAAGCACACATGTCTTTCTTTATGCAGTATTGCTGTAAAAGTGAATTCTCATCAACTTCTGAAATTCACAGTAGAATATAAAAGAACCGTGTCTCCTGCTTCCAAATAAGATATTTCTAAATTAATTTGACTGCCATTTGGGCAAATGTATATGTGTGTTTTGTCTTGACAGCTTGTCAACTAGAAGACAGTTCTTGAACATCATATTCATTTCAATTTAATATTGGTAAATTTCTCAATTAGAATTTTATTTTTCACTTTCTGCACAATGAATTCCCTCAGTCCTGGCTGGCATTCCTCAGGGCATACAGGTGCAGGTGCTGGCATTTCTGCAGTAGCAAAGGAAGAAAAATGAAAGAAGGAAAGAGGGGAGGGAAGAAACAGGCTGAGAGAGAACGGTGATGATGGGGAGAGGAAGGAGATAGTAGCTGACCTTCATCATGATATTCACCTTGATGAGAAATGAAGGGAATAATTCACACTTGACAATAAAATAGTGCAGCTGCCTCTGCTCCCTTTAACCAGAGAGGCTGGAGTCAAAGAGAAACCAGACACCCAGAGCTTAAAATCAATACATAAGGGAAGGTATGAAGGTAAAATGGGGAACAGATTAATACAAATAATTTTAAAAGCCATAACAACAACCAATTATGGAACACTTATTTACTTTATGGCATTCCTTCACCTTGTGTTTTATCATGCAATCCTCACACAGTGAAAGCAGGATAGAAATTATTGTCCTTGCATTACAGCTAAGGAAAATAGGCAGTAATTTCATCTTCCTGATCTCAAAGTCAACCGGATAATTGGGAAAGGAGTCAGGATTCAAATTATTTTCTTGCAACTTAAACGGATTCTCTGTGGGTTTTGGAAGACATGTTGAAGACAAAGCATTTAAAGTGTGTGTGAGTGTGTGTGTGTGGGGGGGGTATACACATTGCATTCTGTAGCTAATGATATCTTTAAAGACCTTTTCTTAGCTGAAATTGGTCTTAATGTTTATGGAAGTTTCTGAGGTTTTCTGTCTCAACATATCTATCAAGAACATGACTCTTAGATGCACAGAAAAGGCAGCCTCTGGCACATTCATAGTCAACAGAGTTGGCATTAAGATGGAGAAATCATAATAATGAAGTAAAAATAACAGCTTCCCTGTTCATCGTTTATCGGTAATTAATATAAAGTGTGTTGGGGCTAGAGGCTGTAGTTCAGTGGTAGAGTACTTGCCTAGCTTGCATGAGGTTGTGAGTTCCATACCCAGCACCAAAAAAAAAAAAAAAAAAAGAATTTTTAAAAAAGGTAATGTGTGCTGCATGCACTGGAGGTGCCAGTAATTTTTTAAAACACTTTTATTGAAATCTTAATAAGAAGAGGACTTAGGCAAGTTCTCTGACCTAAATGAATAGACCAAAACAAAAAGACAAAAAGAAATGTTACATAATGTTTCTCAGCTCCTTTTTGCCATGTCAGAATACAAAAGGAGTTGCGAAGATGGAAATTTTTGTTCTGGTGTGTGTGTGTGTGTGTGTGTGTGTGTGTCTTTTTTGTGTGTGTGGTGGTGCTGATGGTGGAGAGATAAAGTCTTGCTAGGAAGTTATAAAGTTTCCCTAAAAATGTGTCAATTCAGCTAGCCATAGAGAAACAACTCCATTTTGAGGAGATGAAAAATAAATAAAAATAGAATTCCTTGCTCAAGAGATAGATAAAGTAGAGTCTTGGAAGGAGAAATATATGGGTAAACTAAGAAGACCTGAAATCACTTCTTATTTGCTGCTGCAATGGTTATATATCTACCAAGGTTATATTGTCGATAGGTAAGAAGAAAGAGAATAAATGAAACAAAGCCATCCAAAGTCCTTCTGGCTAAGGAGCCTGAGAATTATTTTTCTATGAAAACAAACACAACAGAATGTAAGGGAGTTTTTGTTTATTTTCCAGCATAAATATGTAGATTACTGAAGAAGGAACCAATTCAGAATCAAGCATACTCTTTGGTAGGTTACTGAGATGATCCAGAGGAAGGCATTGCAGTCTGATCTAGAAAGACTATCATAAGAGTGAAATGAGATGATGTGTTCCGATTACACAGCAGTCAGGAAGGAGCAGATTAGTGATTCAATAGGTGAGGTGAGGCTGAGGCTCAAAGGGGGAGAGAAGGTTCAGCATATTGTACCTTTTGTACAAAGGATTTTGGAGTATATTGGGATCGGTGATAAAGTCAGAGGAATTAGGAAGCACAAAAAATAATTTCATAAAAAGAAGTAATAGGGTTTGATTTTTAATATGGAGTTCAAGCTGTCCTTGGAACATTCAGGTTAAAATGTTCAGGAAGCAACTGATAACAGGGTTCCTGGCCTAAGAAGGCAGACAGGGCAGGGGATATGATTTTAAAACCATTCAGATGGAACAAATAGCCAAAGACATGAACTAACCAAGGGAGATAATGGAGGAAAGGAGAGAGGAAGGGAGGGAAAAGGAAAAGAAACTGGAGGCAGACAGGGAGAAAGAGAAGAGAAAAAAGGAGAGAGAAAGGAATAAAAAGAAGGAACTGGAACCATCATTTGACCCAGCTGTCCCTCTCCTCAGTCTATACCCAAAGGACTTAAAAACAGCATACTACAGGGACACAGCCACATCAATGTTTATAGAAGCACAATTCACAATAGCTAAATTGTGGAACCAACCTAGATGCCCTTCAATAGATGAATGGATTTTAAAAAGTGGCATTTATATACAATGGAATATTACTCAGCAATAAAAGAGAATAAAATCATGGCATTTGCAGGTAAATGAATGGTGTTGGAGAAAATAATGTTAAGTGAAGTTAGACAATTCCCCCCCCCAAAAAAAAATGCCGAATGTTTTCTTTAATATAAGGAGGCTGATTCATAGTGGGATAGGGAGCAGGAGCATGGGAGGAATAGATAAACTCTAGATAGGGCAAAGGGGTGAGAGGGAAAGGGAGGGAGCATGGGGTAATTAATGATGGTGGAATGTGATGATCATTACTATCCAAAGTACATGTTTGAAGACACGAATTGGTGTGAATATACTATGTAAACAACCAGAGATAAAAAAAATTGTGCTCTATATGTATAATAAGAATTGTAATGCATTCTGCTGTCATATATAAATAAAAAATTACATAAAAAAAGGAAAAAAGAAGAAGGAAGTAGAGGAACAAAGTAATCCTAAGCATTAAGTGACAAAATAAGGGAATGATGTATAGAGCAGATAAAGGCGTGGTAACATCACACTGAATTGCCAAAATATCTTAAAATGTTGAGACTACATTGAGAAGGCAAATAAATTCTTTTTTATACATGATAATGGGCACCAAAATCTATTCTTGAATATCACAATCAATACTTTGCCTTTATTTGTATCTAAAGTAAAGGTGCTGTTGAGTGCCAGGCAAGGTGGTGCACACCTGTAATCTCAGTGGCTCAGGAGGCTGAGGCAGGAGGACTGCAAAGTTCAAAGCCAGCCTCAGCAACAAGCCCCTGTACACAACTCAGTGAGATCTTATCTCTAAATCAAATATGAAAAAGGGTTGGAGATGTGGCTCAGTAGTTAAACATTCATGAGATTCGATTCCTGGTACCAAGAAAAAAAATAATAAAAAAAAGAGATGCTGTTGAGAATACTTCATCATATATTTCTTCCAGGTGTTAATATCTGCAAGTGTATAGTTTTCCTGGGTAGTTTTACCTCACTATATAGAACCTGGGCACATGGTTCTTGATCAGGTTTTTCTCTGAGGATTTATTTGATACCAAATTAGGGATTTGAAATAATGACTGTACATGTCTGCAGGTACCTAGTTCTGGCCTTTAGTTATTCTCTACTTGGGATTTTTATTTGTCTAATCATGATCACCTACCACCTAATCCATAATACATCCTTAAACACAATTTGAAACAAACTTGGATACAGATTGCATTACAAAAAAATTACTTTAGTGATTTTGCCTCCTGTCTACTATTTTTGTTAGACAAAGAAGGCTCAAAACTCCCTCCCTTCAAAGTACATGTATGAAGACACAAATTGGTATGAATATATTTTGTATACAACCAGAGATGTGAAAAATTGTGCTCTATATGTGTAATAAGAATTTTAATGCATTCTGATGTCACATATAAATTTAAAAAATTAATTAAAAAAATCCCTCCTTTCATTGTACAAGTCTGAGCTTTGAGGGTTACTGCATCAAGGCTGAAGTTTGGGAATAAGTAATTATATACAAATTAGGATGTAAAAGCTTAAAATTATCTTTTGAAATATATGTTGATCTGTACAAAAGGTAATAAATGCATCCATGGCTCAGAAAATGTGAGATTTTTCATTGGTGGTAGTCATGGCTCCTAAAATCATTCTGTTAAGAGCTGGCCACAAAAAATAAGTCTCACTGGCAACAGTGACTGTCTAATTCACTGTAGACTCGACCCACCAGCTCAAGTCAATATCTGGCTGACTACAGACCTAGAAGGTTTCCTATTTCTCTATGCACTGCATCTGCATGTGAATAAACACAAACAAATAATTAAACATGAAGCAAATATCAATAGGATTAGCTTGGCATGTTGGAACAAATCTTGATAAATCCGCCTCAGTAACAATACTCCAACTACAAGTCTATGAGAGGAATACAAATTCAGCCTATTGAAATATTGTCCTGTAAGGAGAGATATTTTAATAAAACTTCTCCTCAGTCAGTTCCTATTACTAAGGGACTAAAGCTATTGAGCTGCAGAACTTAGGCCAAAAAAGGGGATTTGGAAATGCAAATTAGAGATAAGAAGGTAATAAATGTCTTTTATACAGCATCACACCATTCCTGATGCCAGGAGCTATTTTAAAGGTGACTCTTAATTGTTCTGTGAAATTGGATGCATACATACCCAGAATGGACATCTCTGGCACGGTAGCATGATAGGGTCCATTAAGAAACTCAGGTGCATTGTCATTGATGTCTTGAACTTTAATAATAAATTCAGAAGGAGGCTCAAGAGGTTTGTTCGTCTCCCAGTCCACTGCCTGAGCTGTTAGGGTGTACTCAGCCTTTTCCTCTCGGTCAAGTCTCTTTATGGCATGGATATCTCCAGTAACATCATTTATTTGAAAGATTGTCCCAGCTCCATCACCTGAGAGGATATACTTGATTTTTTTGCTTCCAGGATCCAGGTCTGTGTGTAGCTAAAAATGAAAAGTGAAGTTAGTAATGGAGCCATCTACAAGTCACTTTTTAGTTAACTCCTGCTCATTTATCAAATTGGTTCTTTTGAAAAGCAACCTCATCAATTTTTGCTAAGGGTGGCAGTACAAATAGTCAATACACTTGAAAGGTATCATTCAGAAATAAAACATAACAAACTTCATCTAAATAGGTTAGAAAAGGTTTTCTAAGGTGATCTGAACTGTTTAATATACATTCAAATACATGCAGAGGGATAAAAAGGTCCAGATGAAAGTACAAAAATGTATGTATTCTTTTTTATTTTTGAACAGTCATTGAATGTCATTTTTATTATCTACTTTTTATGAATCACTGAGTGATGAGAACTATGTGGATTACTTTTCATAATATCATTTCCTAAATTTTATAAAACTTGAGTTAATATTTCATATAAAATAAGAGAACACTGCTATACAACAGGGCAAGTCATCGGCTATCCAAGTTTCACACTGATGTATTCGAACATGGTAGTGCCAGTTTGACACACATTTGTCTGCTCTATTTATATAAACACAAATAATTCTAAGAACTTGAATTATATTAAAAACCACTGGCTTTTGTCAGACTTTGTTTTCTTTAATAATTCTTACAATTTACAGGATTTTCTTATAGAAAAATCATTTCTGTTTTATAGAAAAGACCACTGAGGCCCAAATATGGGAGTATATTTTCCAAACTGGAATTCTCTGGGAAAAGACTTAACAGGAATCAAAATATGTCTCAGGTATGTCATAATTTTTTTATTGGATAAATATTTATTGAGTTTATGTTAGCAGGCAAGTACTCTGCCTAAGACAGGTGCAGGTAAGTATGGGGGAAAAACAGAATCTCTGGTTTTAAAATCCTTACAGTTTGTTCTCAAGAGAGAGACAGGAAAATTCTAATATGTAGTTTCTCCCTTAAATCATTTGACTCCTGTTTAAAAAAAAATAAAAAAGCACCAAAATAAAGGAAGAAAATATATGACTTTTGGGTTGTATTTTTTTTAAAAAAATAATTTATTGAATTTGAGTTTCAAAATGTTGCTTAAGCACACATATTTCTCATTTAACTCAGTTACTTAACTGCCAATACAGTTCCAAATATTGCACCTTGAGATTTCTATTTTCTTTCTTTCTTTTTTTTTTTTTTTTGAGATTTCAAATATTAGCTTAAAAAAAAAATACTGTCTTGTGGGGAAAAAAAAAGAAACTCCTATAAATTCAAAAGACATTGAGCTTTCCCAGGAATCCCTTTTATTCATAACTGGCTCTATCGCTTTCTTCACCAATTTGAATTGTATTTAGTGCTTCAATAAGTGAAAAGAAAGGGTTATAAAAAAGACATAAAAGAGCAACAAAGAATCCAAATGCATCTCGATTTCCTACTTTACTTTTGAATATTTTAAAAAGTTAAAGCATAAGATTACATCAAATATTTATTGAATCTCAAAGTGTATCCCTTTCATTTATTGTATTAAATTTATGAACAAGAACAAATATTGAAATGCCACTTTATCTTAATGAATGTGGGATTATAATTCATTAATGTGATATTAATCCTAATTTATGATCATTTTAATTTATGTGCATTTTAACATTTCCATTAGCATTTTTATTAAAAAAAGGAAATTTGAATAATATATCATTCATGGAAGCTTCCACTCACATACAAGCCATTTTTGGAACACAAGAGATATTGGAATGTGTCATTCTTGTCCACAAATTTTTGCTAATTAACAAATAAGCCATTCAAATTGGTTTTATTGTTACTTGTTTGTACCATGTTTTCTTTCTAACTACCAATAACCTCTGATTAGTAAATTGTATTATAATCTAAGATTTTGATGTTTCTTTGTGTTTAAAAATAACTAAAGAGAAAGAAGAAAAGCACAAATTTTGGAAAGAATAAAAGACAAAAGTGAGATTCAGTTCTAACTACATGAACTTATTTATACATTTATGAATAAATGCATATTTATTAGAATTTCAGTTTATTTTTTGGCTACAATATAAGGATAAGACATTTACCCTGCACAATTGATCTTAGACTCCGATACTATCCATCTACTTGAAACGTATTAAAACAAGGAAGTGGGCCACATGAGAGTTTAGTAACTAAAACCATCTTGATTTCAAAACATGTTCGATTCCACAAACATGTTCAATTTCACATTAACATTTAAAAATACTTGTTGTAATGCAGTAAAAAAAAACTCTATTGAAAAACAGCTATTATGCATACAGTAATCCAAACAAATTTTTTACTTGGTAAATATTGTATGCATCCTCTTCCTCCCCTTACCAGAAACTCATTTTTAACTCATCATGATAAAATCTAGATCCCTAGGCTAATAATAGCTTTGGTAGAGAATATTACATTTCTGTATTTATTCTTTCATCCTCTTTCTCTCTCTCTCTCTTTCTCTCTCTCTCACACACACACACAAACACACACACACACACACACAAATTGTTGTTCAGGTAACAGATTTGAAATTACTAAGAAAACATTGTGGGTGTTAAAAAAAAAAAAAGCCATACACAGAGACAACAAAGGCCCATAAGTCTGGCCCTCCAAAGTATTTGAGGTCCCTACTTATGGGCTGTTACTTTTGCTGTTTGTTGGCCTTCATATTTCTTACAGACCTGCTCACTTCAATGCAGCAACACTGTAACTGTCAGTTTACCCCATGCAAGGACTCTCTCTCTCTCTCTCTCTCTCTCTCGCTCTCGCTCTCTCTTTCTCTCTGTGAGAGTGTGAAGCCAAATACACCCCAAGGCTTGGAATGTTCACACACTGCACATCATCTGGAGAGTGAGCTCCGTCTCTCCCAAAGGATGCCTCTGCTAATTAGACAGAGCCGCCTAAGACCATGAGTACATCATCCTGGATAGGGGAGAACCCTTGGGCTGGCTGTGGCACCAGAAGACCTCATCTATTCCTTAGTAAGCAAGTAGAGAGCACTCCTTGTACTTCTATAATCTTAGGGGTTTAGGTTCAATATCAAGCAACTTGACATGGTCTCTGCTCTCAAAGGCACATAGTTTTATGAGAAAGAAATACAAATAAAAATTTTAGGGGATGTATAGTTATGCTGCTGGTGATTATGTATTGACTAATGTCTGGTAAACATTTTGTATATACATATATATATTCTCATTATAATACTGAGACCATTTCCCCATTATACCCATGAAATGATTGAGATTCAGAGGTTTTCACAAAAGAATGCTCTATCAAGTAGCATTTTTTAAATCAGTGCATTATAATTATACAATGGTGTGTTTTATTGTGCCATATATATGTACATTATATATATATATATATATATATATATATATATATATATATATATAAATGATTTGATCAATATTATTCCCTAGTACCTTCTTTTCCCCTCACTTCCTCTCTTTTCCTGGTCTGCTTGCTTTATTCTTCTGATCTCTCTTCAATAATAATAATAATTGTTATCATTATTAATGAGTGCATTACAATTCTAACAAGAAGCAATCTTATCAGCACGTTTTAGAATGCCCTAGGAGCTACAACATAGAAAAACAGGGGCTCTGACAACACATCAAAATTTTACTTAGAAAATGGTTATAGAGGGAAAGAAAAGACCATTTTAAAGAAGTATGATTAAATTTCACATCTCAAAGGAAGAGAAAATGCATGCCGAGTATGGCAAATATTAAAAATAAAGATCTCATGCTAGAGAAACTACAAATGAGCTAAGATGGCACCAGACTATGCAGTCGTGAGACCAAGATATAGAATTTGAATTTTCCTATAAAAGAGACACAAGACCATAAAGAGAGAGCTTTCAGAAAGGAGCTTGCTAAGGACATAATAATGCTTTTTGTTTGTTCTTTTGTTTCTTTTTAGTAACATCACAATGGTTGGTAAGTACTTACTAAAAAAAAAATCTTGGAAGCTAAGAGGAAGAGGAAGTCAGAGAGAAAACTAAGACACTAACTTACAAAGCAGCCTCAATTCTGATTGTGTGTGTGTGTGTGTGTGTATGTGTGTGTGTGTACGTGCGCGCACATGTGTGTTCGTATGTGTGGTACTCAGGGGCACTCCACCACTGAGCCACATCCCCAGCCCCTTTTTTGTATTTTATTTAGAGACATGGTCTCACTGAGTTGTTTAGGACCTTGCCAAGTTGCTAAGGCTGGTTTGAACTTGTGAACCTCCTGTCTCAGCCTCCTGAGTGTCTGGGATTACAGGTGTGCACTAGTGTACCTAGCTCAATTCTGATTCTTAAGTTCAGGCCAGCATCCAAGACCTGTATGATCAGATGAATTCCCACTCATTATAGCCTGGAGGGGCACAAAGTGCCAGATGTGCAATGGTGATCAAAGCCTTTCACACCAAGTCTTCAGTTTCAGAAATCATAGCCGGGCTGCACAAGAATTGAGCTGAATTGCAAGTGTGAGCATCATTACACTCTCATCATCTTCCGCATATTTGCATAACACCTCCCAATTAAAAGACAAGTTTATACTAGAAAAGTCGTAGGAAGATGCATTAGCATTTCATTCTCCTTTGTATTCCCACTGCCTAGTATCATGTTTGTCATATTGTTGGAAGCTCAATAAATATTTGTGCGGTAAAGTGCCTGTAAAGGAAAAGAAGGAAGACACACTTCTCATTTTGTTTTCAAAACAAAGATTTGAAGAAGGAATCAAAGACTTTTACAAAAGTTAGACCCAAGGATCTAAAATCTTATATGTGATAAACACAAAGATGTCAATTTCTTCAAATTATGTATTCAAATTTAGAAAATGATAACATAGGGAACTAAAAAATAGTAGAGGGGTTGATTATTAGGGGAAGGATGGACAGATGCATAGATGGATGGATGATGGATAGATAGTAGACAAAAGAGAGGTGCAACTTACAATCATATATCACCATTCTCAGTCCAAGTAAGGACATACATCCTTCTCATGGTCACGCTCTATTTGTCATCACAAAAGCCATCAAACAAACAAAAGCCTTTCCTCCTCTAGCATAGGATTCCCCAGGATACTTAAGTCATCATGCAGCACATTCTAGAGAAGAAGAGGTTACACTCTGAAATTATTTTGATATCCAATTATGATCCAGTTATCAGAGAAGATCAGACTGGGCCATTCTGATCACCCTTTCACTCCAAGGAGATAAGGACTAGGATTGAGTCAATTATCTAGAAATGATATAACGCTGGCTTCAGAGCTTATCATAAAGTTTCACCCATCCCGAAGGACATCGTCAAAGAGTCTCTCCAAATTCCTATCTTCTTCTCAAGCAGCATCTAAGTTACCAAGAGAAAATCAGAATTTTTAGAACTCAAAGGGTTAACAGGAATTATGGCAACATAAGTCATTTACTGATCCCATTTTTTTCATAAATCTGACCTCTTTTGGAAAAAATAGTAAGCTTAGTACTATTAAATCAAATTACATCTTAGCACTTTTTCTTAGTATCTGGTACAGTGCCTGTTGGGGAGAAACAACACGAAGCTGTCAATCTATTGGTGAATGAATTACAATTCTTAAATCAGAACCATTCACCATCAGACATGGGACCAGGTGCTTTGACACAATGTGTTTGTGCCTGATTTTTTAAATGATGAGGCTTCTGGAGAATGAAAAAGATAAGTTAAGGAAAAAGGTAAGAAGGGACAGAAGAGTTCATGTTTCTGAACTCTTCCCCAAAAGAACCAGGAATATGTCTTCAAATCTACTCATCTGAACTTCCAGGTCAGCCAACATGTGGTGCCCAGTATAACATGTTTAAAAGAATGTTGACCCCATATGAGATACAATAGGAAAGAAAGAAAAGATCCCACCATTTCATTTAAAGAGAACCAAGCAACTACTTGGTCTTTTTTAAAAAATAATTTAACCTTTATTTATTTCTTTTAAATGTGGTGATAAGGATAGAACCTAGTGCCTCACCTGTGCTAGGCAAGTGCTCTACCACTGAGCTACAACCCCAGCCCCAACCACTTATTCTTAATGCTTTAGCATTAAACAAAGCATCATTTGATGGTGGGAGACAGGATGGGAGGCAGACGGATGTCATCTTGGACTGTACACTTCATCAAATGTCTATATGCTGAAATGTTTTACTAGTACAGTAAAAATGAATGATCCAAATTATGTTTCATTCACTCACTCCATTCTTAACAAGTTGCAGAAACAAATTCCATCATAAAAATAAACAGCAAGAAAAGACCCCAAAATTTAGCTAAGATGGAGTTGGAAATATGTAATTATGCTTATGGCCATATACTTCAGGGGAATATTTGTTCAGTGAAATAATAGCAGTTTTCAAAGTAATTCTCATGTAAACAACTTACCCCTAATTTAAGAGGTGAAATGTTAAAGAAGGAACAATCTCTTATTAAATGAAAATAACACAGTATGCTGCAGTGGAAATTTTCTGCTTCAGAAAAAATTACACACACACAGACATACACACACACACACACACACACACACACACACAAACTTATATACCCATGTATGTATTTTTCCAGTGTTCATAACAAGCAAATTTGTAGTATTCTTACTACTCAGACGTGTGTACTTTGTAGTCTGTGTCAGTTACTGGTATGAATATGGAACATTTGGGACCTGGTCGTGGGAACAGGTGACCAGAGAAATAGAAAATTGAAAGTGAGTCTAAATGAGCTGCTGTTTTTGACTGCTGACACTTGAAAATATGATCAGAAAGAGGAAAGCATTGCTTGCCATTTTTTTTTAAATGGCTAATCTCTACAAAAGCAGGCCTTCTATGTGTGTTATTTGCACTCTACTTAACAATATGCATCGTACTCTCAGCACATGTAAAATGCTCATTAAAGTCTACTTCTTCTATCTGCATGGAAATTACCTCAATGTCCTACATTTTGAAAGTGATTACATATGATGAAATGCTCAGTTTCCTTTAATATACTGATTTTCTCAAGCCCAACAATTAATAAGTGGCTGAATCAGTTTTAACCTCTTCAGGTAGATGCCTGGTCATGCGTTTTAGCATGGTTCTATAGTGACTATCAGCAAAATTTAACTAGTTGGTCTGGAGACCTTTTGAATTCCTAAATGAGAAGTAGAAAGAAGAAAGAAGTCTTCCTGGTTGGTCTCTAAATAGCAGTATATTTATTATATAACATTTAGAAGCCATGTATATAAAACCACACACCTTAGCTACAATCTCTGAACCAATTATTTATATAAAAGTTTGAAATAGAGTATACAGCAACAGAAAGACAGTTTGTCCCACTAATAGAAATGTAAATGGATACTCTGGCAAGAGAGACAGGTAGACCCTCTCAAAAGACTTGCCAAGCTGACATTCATGACCTTGGCAAATTTGTTACCAGCTTCCTTCTGGATCAGTTTTACAGGTTTGCAAACAGGATGGGTAAGCCCTATAGCAAATCCATTGCTCTCATGTAGACTCCAATGAATCACAAGTCTCAGATTTGTTTTAAAAAGAATTTAAAAGCAATGTATCAACTTTAAAGAGCATTTCTAGTATCAAAAATACTTATGATGATGAGCAAATAATAATAATAATAATAATAATTAAAGGCCCACATACAGTGAAGGCAAATCATTAATACTGATGGAATTCAGGAAAAGGGGATTTAGAAGAATCAATTTTGTAATGATGTCAGATAATAATATTATTTAATGTGCTCCATTTGATCTAAACTGTCTTAAAATACTCCAGGAAGTCTCAAATTTTATATACTCAAACTTTCTCTTTCCATTTCCATGCAGGGGTGGGACACAATATTTAACCAAAGAACTATAGAGGTAAAAAAAGGACCAAACTCTCCTTTGTCAGAAACATCTTTATTAATATCTATCTATCTATCTATCTATCTATCTATCTACATATATATGCTGATAAAATTTTAGTTAAGATCCTAAATCTTATAGACTTGAAAGTCAGTGTGTTTCTCTATGGCAACCAAAGATTTAAAGACTTATAGTTCATATTAAGAGATCTAGAATGAGAGCCTGAGAAGAAATAGAATTAAATTGAAACAAGCTACAAGTTGTTGAGGAATTCACTTAACCTATTCAAGATTCAGTTTCTCTAGTTAAAAATGTTTTAATAATAATACGTAGCATTAAAGTTTTGTAATATAATGCTGTTAAGGGTATGATATATTCTAGTAACTAAGATACTCAAATAAAATTCTCTATAAGATACTCTCTTGTGGAATAAGTTTAGGAAGTATAATGATGTGTTTTTCCCTCCCTGGAACTGTTTGCCAAGAAAAATATATTTAACCACAAATTCTGAGACAAAATTCAATAGATAGTATATATTCAGAGTAAAGATAAGAATGCAACATTCTGAGTTAAATATTCTGAGTTCAACATTTTGCTCCCATTGGACAAATGACATAATAATTGAATACTTGACAAACATTCACACTTGCAATAAGCAATAATAGTAGATATATTTAGAAGTGTTTATTTATTGTTTCTGCATATTTTTAAGCATTGATGTGAAAGTGAGTGGTCCATATGCATTCTGTCAGTGAATAAATGCTTTAGTGGGTAAGAGGGACAAAGAATAATAATGAACCAATTCCTGAAAAGAGATTTGTGAGAATGGATTATGTAGTAGATGAATGGTATGTATGTGTGAATAGATGTTTGTTTGTATGTATAGATGGGTGAAGGAATTGTGGATAAATTGGTTGACAAAATAATTAAGAGAAAAAAATAACTAGATGAATGAATTTATTGAAGAAATAATGCATAGATAAAGGCAATAGTCAATAAAGGGATGTTTGATAATATAATTCTCAGCTACTCTTCCATTTATATTCTCAAACACTTTAAATATTTTGAGTTGATGGATGAATCAACAGATGAATTAATAGATTGGTGAGTGGCTAGGCTGGAAGGACCACAAAGTTTCTCACTAAAAAGTAGATCTGGGGAAAACATAGCAAATCATTCTATCTCAGAGCACTATTCCCCATCTTAAACTAAAGCAAACTTAATCATTGTAAATTCAATTATGAATTTTAGTAGATTCTTACATGAAGGTCTTCATGCATATTCAGTTTTCAACAAATATCTTTTTAAAATTTCGTGAACATCTCCTATGTGTATATGGAGAGAGGGGGAGATAAAAAGATAGATGACAGAGATTAACATATCTACCCATCCCCCCAGGGGAGGGGAGAGTTATATGCCAAATAAACACCCAATATAGTAACACACGAGGTAAATAACAAGAATGAAGACACTCAGAATTATCAGCCAAACAAAAGAAGATGATTTAAGAAGGTATTTGGATATATAAACAGATATAACAAAGCAAGTCACAGTGGAACATCCAGTTTTACTGTTGAAGAGTGGGAAATGCTGAGAGAAGTTTTCATCAATATTCTTTATTTTCAAAGAACTTGACTAACCAGAGTTCTAATAGGAGTTGAAAATATGAGATAGATTTCTGATATAGAAATCATAGTCACTTGATAAATAGTATGCATCTTATTATTCAAATAAATAAGTAGATCACAGTGGGAAAGAACATAGTGGATAAATAGCAGTCATCAACTGGTTCTGAAATTCTATATTGGTAGTAAGGGGGGTAATCAAAATGCCATAAACTCAGAAGAAAATTATAATTGAGATTTAAAAAGAAATACAGCTGGGTGTGGTAGCACACACCTGTATTCCCCAGTGGCTTTGAAGGCTGAGGCAGAAGGATCATGAGATCAAAGCCAGCCTCAGCAATGGTGATGTACTAAGCAACTCAGTGAGATCCTGTCTCTAGTAAAATATAAAATTGGGATGAGGATTGGCTCAATGGTTTAGTGACCCTGAGTTCAATCCCTGGTATCCAAAAAAAGAAAAAGAAAAGAAAAAAAGAAAAAGAAATACATAAAACTAGAGTTTTGTTTGGGCTCTGGAACAGGGGTGTGACAGTGGTAAATCATGTTTTTTGTATGTCTAAAAAGCCTGATAATAGCCTGGCTGTGTTACCTACCCCCACCCCTTAAGGAAGAGAATCTGTCTCATTGAAAGCCTTTTAAGAATGCAGAGGCTCAGAACCAAAATTCATATTTAATGGAAGCAATCACATTTTCAAGTTTCAGCCATGACTACTCAATGGGTGGATGAGTGGGTTTATAGATAGCTGGATGCATCAGTGGGTAAACAGGCTGATAAGAGAATTAAGATGAGAAGAAAGGGAAATGAATGCTTTTATTGAAGAATGCAGAGTGTGTGAAAGAGCAGATGAGGGAATGGCTTACTAAAGAGCTTCTCAAATAGCCCTCCTTTGGATCAATGAGAATCAAAGGAACTGGTTTGAATCACAACTACCAGATATAATCTTCCACAAATACTTTAATTTTCCCTATATTGGTTTCCGTTTGTGAAAATGATATTGACAAGGGCAACTCCACTGTCATGAAAAATCTTCTCAGACTGACTCAAGAATAACATAGCAATGAAAACTTTTTGTTTGGGTTTTTTTCCCACTCCTGCACTCACAGTATCATTATAACTATCATGCAAACTTGGAAATGGAGACTAACATACTGTCAAATTATCAGAGATAATGCTGATGATACAGCCTACAATGCTGTTAATATGTGTGTGTGTGTGTGTGCGCGCACACAAAATGGGTGCACGTATGTGTATGTGTGTGTACTTGTGAATATGCAGGTTTCTCCCCTCCACCTTCATTCCACAATGACACCTGGAATCTGGCTGAATAAATATCAAACAACACCAATAACAAGAGTGCAAAGAAATCCTGAAAACTGAGGATGCTCTTACTGTTTCACAGAACAAATAGATCTTTTGGAAACATATATATCTTCTGTATTAATAATACTATTAGTGTTTTACAAAAGTAAATATGGTATTTGTTTCATTTGTGATTATAAACAACAAAAAAATAATTCTTTCAAACCCACTGTTGGAGCTTAAATGTTTTCCTTCAAAATACACAAGTTGAAGCCCTAATCCCAGAACAGGACCGTGTTTAGAGATAGAAACTTTAAAGAAGTGATAAAGTTAAAATGAGGCTATTTCATTGGCTCTAATCCAATTTGACTGGTGTCCTCATAAGAAGAGGAAATTTGGGCACAGAGACATCAGGGATGGGTCTGCAGAGAGAAAGGAACACACGAGGACCCAGCAACCAAAACAAGGATTGAGGCTTCAGAAAAATCAAAGCTGCTGAAATCATGATTTTGGACTACTAGACTCCAAAACCATAGAACGATAAGTTTCTTATGTGTAGGCTACCCACTCCATGATAATTTGTTATGGCATCTCTAGCGATCTAATACATCTTCCTAAGGCATTCCAGCTATTTATCAACAAATGCCTCACTGAAGCAAATGGCGGCTGCAACTTGCAAAGATGCTTCCCTAAGATTTGATGCTAGCTGTCAGAGGAGGAATAACAATCTTTCAAAAATAGCCATGCCCTAAATTTCCAGACTCTGTAAACATACTGCCTTACTTGCAAAAAGAACTTTGAGATGTGACTAAATGAAGGACCTGGAAGTTGGGCGATTATTCTGGAGTATCCAGGGGATCTCAATATAATTAATCAATATAATTAATCTTTGAAAAAAAAAAAACGTTTTCCTTTGGTCAGAGGAAGATATGACTGTGGAAGAATGGTCAGAGAGATGCGACCTTGCTAACTCAGAAGATACAGAAGTGGATCCACTAGCTCAGCAGTGTGGGGGTGTTCAAAAAGATTAAAAGGACTAAGAAACAGATGTCTCTTCCCAGAGTCACCAGAAAGGAATACAGCTCAGTGACACTCATTTATCTTAGTCTGTGAAACCTGTGTTGTTTCTGACCTGTATGACTATAGGATAATAAAATTGTGTGATTTTAAGCCACTAAATTTATGAAAATTAATCCAAGAAACAATAAAGGATTAATAAGCTAGTTTTAAAAAAATTTTTGAAATGTTAACATGTTGATGCATCAGGCAGCTAGTGACTTTGAGTGAAACCATATCCTTTTTCTTTTTCTTTTTTTTTTGACAAAAAAATAAAGAAGTATGGGATTACTTTTAAGATATTTTCTAGCTCAAACAGCCTGTGACTATTTAGACACATCCTTCCTGTTTGCATAGCTATTTGACATTTTCAATATATGACCATGGAGACTCCCACAGAAAATAGACGCTAGCACAGTTACCCAGGCAAGGGAGATAACCTGTTCATTTGATTATTCAGTCATTCCTTCAAGGACATTAATAGAAAGTTTCCCTACCCACATATTTTATATTCTTTTATTTCATTTAATTATCTCAACAGCCTAATGAGGGCATACTGAAGTCCTTAGCTTACACATTACAGAAAGTGGGAATAGGAGATTTAGGCTGTTGTTCAATATCATAGGAAGCAATCAAGGGAAAAATGATACAAATCCAATTCTATCTGCCACTCAAGCACAGGCTTGTTTTGCTGTTTCAATATTGTGTGCCAGAACCAAGCATGGGGCTGGAAAAAAATATGATAGTACTTGAAACCAAAGAATTCACTGTTCACAAATACCTGGTGTCTAGTGAATGTATTTAAATATAAAATTTACATATCACCTGTGTACTCAGTAGGAGTCTTGTGGGAATTATGAAAAGATAAAAGTCATCATATCAGTGGCAGAGCGGGAAACAGAGTCCTAGGTCTAATGGTTTCTGGGAACTTTTATACCAATTGACACATCAGAGTTCAAGGCCTTCAAACTCCCCTGCGGAGAGGAGCCTAATGGTATAAGTCTCCCAAGGCTGGGAAGTGAGGAATGTGAGTGAGGAGGAGAGAATTTTCTCTTGTCAACAGAAAAAGCTTTGGGGAAATCTAGTAAACCTAAGGGGTGGTGGTAGGAAGGTGAGGTGGGGGATTTATAGAAAATTATAGCCATATGGATGACTATTACATTTATCTTGCAAATCAGACTCTACCAATGAGAAATACCTACCCAAACGATGGTGCATTAATACCTTCCCTTAGAAAATAAATAAATATCAACTTACTTTTCACATTATTTAACTCAGCTTTTTCACTTCGGGGACTAAAAGACCTGACAAGAGCAACGGTAGAGGAGGAAAAGTTTACTTGAGGGCTCAGAGTTTCAGAGGTCGTAGTCCATAGAAGGCTGGCTCCATTTCTCAGGGCTCAAGATAAGGCTGAATATTATGGTGGAGTGTGTGGCAGAGGGAAGCAGCTCACATTATGGTGATCAAGAAGCAGAGAGAGTGTCCACTCCCCAGATACTCATATACACACCAAAGCCATGCTCCAATTTCACTTCCTCCAGCCATACCCTACTAATTCAGGTAATCCCATCAGGGATTAATTAACTGATTAGGACAAGGTTATAACCCAACTGAATCATTTCTCCTCAAAACCCTCTTGCATTATCTCACTTCTGAGCTTCTGGGAACACCATATCCATACCATATCACACATTCAGCAACATCAACAATGTAACTATTGTGGTGCCCCAGAGTCTTATGCATCAAGGACTTGACCTCTAGCCTGTGGCACTATTGGGAATTGGTAAATTCTTAGGAGGTGGGGCTAAGTGGAAGGAAGTTAAGTCACTGGGGGAAGGCCTATGAGAGGAATATTGGGATCTCAGCCCTTCTTCCCTCACTTGGTACTTCCTGGCTACCATGAGGTGAACATGTCTTCTCTGCCATGCATTTCTACCATGATGTCCTGTGCAAAAGTAAAAAGCAATGAACCACCCCCCCTTCCAAAAAAAAATTGGTCAAGAAACTCTGGACTTGCAATTATCAAACCATGAGCCAAAATAGTCTATTTCGTTTTGTTTTCTTTTGTTTTTAGTTGAATATCTCAGATATTTTGTCACAGCAATGGAAAAATGACTAGCACAGTAACACTGTTAAGGTAAATAATGGAAGTTCAGTTAGTAATGTTAAATATAGAAAAAGGCTCTACCATAATTCATTTCCTCCTACTATTATAGGTTGATATGTACATTCACAACTTCTTGCCCACTCTGATCATTAAAAAAAATGTCTGGTCTGGTGGTCCTTTTAATCTTCCTTCTATCAGTTGGATAAGCTAGTTTTTTGTTTTTTTTCTGGAATAAAAAGTTCACAGTATTACAAAGCAGAAGGTAACAGACATGGAAAGGAGAGGATATAAAGGTAACCAAGTGTTTACAGGAATAGGAATTAGGTAAGAAGATTTCCTTTTTTTAATATTTTTATTTACTTTTAGTTTTTGTATATTTGGTCAGAGTAAAGAAATTTGGGGACATTTACCACCAATATAAAACATTATCATAGGTACAAGATGGGAACTGAATGTGTCAAAAATTTTATTGAACTATAAAATTCTAAATTTCACTTTGGTATACTACAGAATGATATAATTAAAGAAGTAAATTGACATTCAATTATTTTTGTGTGTGAGACAAAGGATTCTTTGAAAATGATCTTGGGCTTAGACTTACTGAAGTTCATACTTGCATAAATTATGTACAGGTATGTTTTTGTGTGTGTCTGTGTGACAAAAAAAAGGTATGTTTTTGTGTGTGTGTTTGTGTGACCTTACAAGTTGGGAGGAAGAAGGGAGAACTGAGACAAGAGAATGGAAGAATGAAATGCTGCTCTAACCATAGTAGATGAGGTTAATAACCTATAATTAAGTTAAAAAACTGGTAGTGTTTGTCCTCAGTGTGCAGGAAGTTCTCACAGAGGCCTATTACAAATCCATTTCCACTTCTTTTTTACTTGTAGTTCTCAAGAAAAATGAGGATGCACTGGGAAGGCAACATCCTGAGATAAAGAGGGCCTAGCCAGAGAAGCCTGAGGACCTAGGAATAGGATTTTTTTCAATGCTTCAACCCAGTAAGTTCTGCTCCTAAGGGTATAAATCCTAGAGTGAGCTGCCTTCTGAGTTCTTTTAGACTTGCAAATGGAGCATGCTCAGATGAGACTTATCCACCCTGATCTGCTTTCCTAAGTCTTGGGGAGACAGTTCATCATGAAGCCTAGTCTCCTTTTGTTTGTTGTTGACTATCTGTACATAATAAACCGTCTTCATGTAATTTGTCACACATTTAAGTTCTGTCTTAAAAGACTCAAGAAAATGGTAAAAGAACAGCCCAAGGTAACTAATCAGCACACAGCAATATTACTTTGAACAGAGAACTAAAATGTTCTGGCAATAAGGTAGAGCTGCAAGGTAGTGAAGAGATCCTTCCTTTCTCTGTAGGAATCACCTCTGTCAGCACTTTGCACCTGAGCAATGGAAGACACAGGAATGTCCAGGGCAGCAGTTCTCAATGAATGGTCCACAGACCTATGGGCTAATATCGGAGCCTTTCTAAGAATTTAGCAGGAAATTGTTTGTTCTTTCCACTGCATTATGGTGGGTAAAACTGCTGGCACTTTAGTAGCAATCTAGACAATGGCACTAAGCTGGTACCAAACTCACAGCATTCTTCACTACAATGTAGTCTTGGGATCTAAGAAAGAAAGAAAGAAAGAAAGAAAGAAAGAAAGAAGGAAGGAAGGAAGGAAGGAAGGAAGGAAGGAAGGAAGGAAGGAAGGAAGGAAGGAAGGAAGAAAGGTTGGTTCACTTATTTAATAATGACTTTAATGAGATGATAAAAATAATTTTATGGAATCCCAATTATTTATATTCATATTTTCATATTCTGTGTAATGAAATGGGTGCCACAGACAAAGCACTTCTTCTGCATATGTATGAGCATGGTCTCAAGGATTTAACTGGCAAATGTCTCAGTTTAGAGCTGAACTAATCATGTTTTTTCTTGAATATTATTTTCTTGAAAAAAACAAAAGATAAATAAATTATAGCCATCCTCACTTTATACTTAGCATATGTTTTGTAAGAAATTTATAAAACTAGTTTACCATTTCAAAGATAATCAATATTATTTGTTGTTGCCCATATCAAAATTTGAATGTTTTACAAAAGATTGGAACTTTAAAAATGTCTATCTGCCCCTGTGAGACTGAAGCTTCTAGATATGTAAAGAGTTTTCTGTGAGATTGCTGGTATTACTAGGTATTTTTTATATTATATAATGAAATTTAGAATATCTTTGTAGATCATTAAACCAATATTTTCCAAACGCATGTTTAAGATAATTACAAATTGGCAAAAGATTCATTCAAAGTGCAACAGAGACCAATGGAATTGTTAATGGAGCAGAGTACAAAAATTTATTGATACAATTTCAGGTTCCACATTGCATCTAGTTTTAAGAAACTACCGCTTGTAGAGATTTCAGTGTGATATCAAAGAAAAATATCTACAGTTATCTGAAAAGGTTATTAAAATCTCCATTCATTTTCCAACTACATATTTGTGTGGGGCTGGATTTTCTTCATCTAATTCATTGAAAACAACATATTGCAACAGATTGGATGCTGAAGCAGATATGAGAATCTAGCTGCATTCTATTAAGCCAGAAATTAAAGAGATTTTTATAACTGTAAAACAATATCACTCTTTTTCATATTTTTGAAAAATATATTTTCACTAATATATACCATTTGTATAACATTTTATAGGCTTATTACTTTTAGTATTTGTTTATTTATTTATTTTTGGTACTGGTGATTGAACCCAGGGATGCTTCATCACTGAGCTATATCCCCAGCCATTTTTATTTTTATTTTGAGACAGGGTTTTGCTAAGTTGCTTAGGGCCTAAATTGCTGAGCCTGATCTTGATGTTGTGATCCTCCAATCTTAGCCTTTGCTTTTATATTTAAATGATTTATTTTCTCAGACTTAATGTATAATACAGCAAACATTAATGTTTTTTCCCATAAACTGGAACTCTGTGGAGTGCTCAATAAGTGTTCTTTTCTTTTTTTTTTTTTAAGGGGGGGGGTACTTGAGGTACTTTACAACTGAGCTACATTCTCAACACTTTTAATATATTTTTATTTTTTTTTAATTAGAGACAAAGTCTTTCTAAGTTTCTTAGGACCTTGCTAAGTTTCTAAGGCTGGTCTCAAATCTGAGATCCTCCTGTCTCAGACTCCTGAGTCACTGGAATTATAGGTGGGCACCACCATGCCTGTCCTCCCTCAATAAGTTTTAGAGACTTGAGCAGTCTTGTGACTAAAATATTTCTTAACTACTTAGCTAAATTATAAGTAGTATAATTTATATAATAATATCTTAATAAAGATTATTTTCAGAAAATTAAATGCAATTTTTTGAAAACACTTTTATTAGTGCATTATAGTTATACAGAATAGTTGAGTTTAATGCAATCTTTATAGTGTAGACATAGGCTGCTGGTGTGGGATGTCTTCATTGCACTAAATAGAAGGAGAATAGAGTGGTATGATTGAGAGCAAAGAGGAGGAAAAGAGAAAGGAATAAACAAATATCGAACACAATTATCATTAAAACTTTAATCTTTGATACACTGTGCTCTGAACTTTACCATAAGACATCCCATTTCCCATAGGATGGAGAAGGAAATAGCAGTGATTACCATGAGGTTTAATAGGGTGTTTTCTGTGCACTTGGTGACAGGTGGGGAGGCAGATGGGCCACCTGTCCACATCACATACACTGTAGGGTTTATGACGATGAAGAATAACATATCAAATAATCTTTAATTTTCTAAGGGATCAGAACATAAAACCTTTTGCTTAAAAAATACATGGAAAATAAGTAGCATCATCATAATTCAGTCCCTTAGTCTAAAGTTATTCCCTATGCCCACTCTATTGGACAGCCTTGTGGAGTGAGCTGCCACTCCATTTTACAGTGAAAATCCTATTGGTTAAATGATTTCTCCATGGATTATGTTTAGATAGGGAACAAAGTCCATTTATGTCTCCCCTACCACACCACTCTGATTCCAAAAATATTTCTAAGTCAAAATTTGAGAGAAACCACTTGGTTGTTTTAAACTGTAGCTCTTGATACCAATTCTGACCCAAGTCTTCAGAGATCCACAAAACAGAAAACAGTCTCATTTTCCCTGTTTGTGTGTTCATACAGTCCAAATAATTTAGGTCAGATTTTCATAATCACAGGACAAAGGATTCAGAACTTCGGTAACAAATACAGCTGTCTATCAGATCAGTACTGTAAAGAACTCTAATAAATAACATATATCCCTGTGTAATTTTCCATGCAAAATTAGTGTAAAATTATCTTTTTAAATGATATTTTTTGGGGCTGGGGTTGTAGCTCAGTGGTAGAGCACTTGCCTAGCACATGTGAGGCCCTGGGTTCAATCTTCAGCACCACATGAAGATAAATAAATAAAATAAAGGTATTATGTCTTTCTGCAACTAAATATATATATATATATATATATATATACATACATATATGTGTGTGTGTGTGTGTGTGTGTGTGTGTGTTCATGTTTGCTGTAGAAAATTTGGCTAAGTAAACCAGTATTCATTGAAAAAAAATAAAACATACCCAACCCCACATGCAGACATCTCATTAATTTTTTTTATAAGAAAGCAGACAAAAACAATTATGCTGCACTTGAGATGGCATTTTATATACAATTCTGCATTCTGTTTTATTACTTGTTGTCAGATAATAATGATATGCCAATTTTTTTGCATAATTTTTATACAAGTATTGTCCATGTTAAAAATCATTTTGATAAATGCAAAATTTATAGAATTAATGATCAAAGAGATTAGGATTTTTTGACCTTTCCCACTTTCATCCAATAATGAGGAAATCTTCAATGCTTATGACTCATTCTGTCACTAGCTTCTTTGACCTCAGAAGTTGTAAATTGTCGATTCATTCTCAAGAAAAAGAACCAAAATCTAGGCAATGGGATAAGTGTCTTTTTAAACTCTATGATTTATAAATCATGTATAATTTCATATAATGTGACAAAATATACTTCTATTCTAGCAGTTGGGAAATAAATGATAAAGCTATTGACAGGTAATGGGATATATTAATAGTGTCAAGTTTCTACCCATAATCATACACATATATTAAATTTTATAAATGATGTCTTATGATTGCTTGCTTTGACATTTTTCTATAACTCTTGGGATTAGTTATATAGAAACTCCTGTTGTTATCTACTAATAATGAGAAACATGAAATGTCTTGCAAATTTGAACCCAGATCTTTCATCCCAAACTCAGCTTTTTTATTCTATCCAACTGTCAAACACTCAAAAGTGTTTGCTATATAAAGAGCATTATCTGCATTGAAATTAATTGATAAAGCAGATTCTCATTCAATCCTTAGTTCTCTTGATGTCATTAGTGATCATTTTTGCTCCTAATAATCAATAGTATTGACAGCATACCCTTTGGGGGAAAAAAAGGATACTTTTGGTATCACAAAGCCTGAAAGTTTCAGTGTCTGACCACAGGAAAGTAAAACTTGCCACGTTCCACTCTTATGCAAGTTTGACAAATGAGGAAATAAATTGATCTTTCTCTAAGCCATTGTGAATATTAAGTAAAATGCTACATGTCAAATACATAGCATAAAGTTAACATATCCAAATTCCCTACCCAAAATGCTCTTCTCAAATCAAACTTAACAATAATTTGCACATTTCATCAATTCTACCTCCATCCTAGGCACTCATCTCGAATCACAAGTTAATATTACCCAAGTTACTGGGAAATCCAGGCAATCTGAATGGTAGTGGCAATAGTTGTGGACACATTTTCATACATGTGTACACCAACACACATGCAAACACACATATGCTCAGAATGGGGCAGACTTTAGCAAACATGGTGCTGCTCAACAATTTTGGGGTAGGACCAAAAAAGTTGCATTTCTAACAAAGTTCTCAGATGCTGCTAAGGATTTTGTTCAAGGCACCAATACTTTGAGGGCCACCATCTAAAGCTCAAAATGTAAATTCCTTCTGTGATTTTGTTTAATCCTGAAATATTCCATATAGAATTGTGTTGTACTATAATGGCAAATGCCATTTTAAAGAAATTATTAAAGTATGTCTGATGGGAAATAATTTTAAGTTCCAAACCTTTTTTCAGGGTTTTCCAGTATTCCTGCCTTGAATACTAAGATACTTTATTATACAAAATGATATTTATGATATCATAATACAATTATTCATTCAAATGTAGTCATTCATTCAAAAATTATGTGTAATGTTTCGACTGTGTGCCTAACACCTGGGTTCTGATCCTATCATCTTAGAGGATATAGTAGATTCACACTGTTTTGGCAGGGTTAGGTATTTGACCAAAATTACCTACCTGTCTCCCAGATTCACAGAAGCCTGTAACATTTAATAGCAAAGTCCTTTCCACACCCCTGATCTCTATATTCACTTCTGAAAGTTACTGAAAATAATAAGCTTCCCAAACACCATTAGTGTATGCTCTTGTGAAGGTTAAAGAACATCACATTCAAAAATTGCACTCATAAATATACAGGATCTTGGTGATTGATGGAGCAATATAATCAGGATAAATGAATATTAGTTTCTTAAAAAAAAAGACTTAAACTAAAAACCTTTTTATCTAGACATATCATCAGCTTTAGTTGCTGCAGTTCTAACTTCAACCATCTATTTTTAACATCACTGCCTGTTTTGGCAAAAGAACAATTTAAATAAAGAGCTGTTAGTTGTCCTGAAGAGGATTATTTATAAGACACTCTTAATATACAATTTCCATAGAGCTGCTAATTGTTCCTTACTTTGAAATTCATTGTTCTGAGAATGAGATGCGGTGAGTACTGTAAATATCAACCAGGCAGAGGATATTGCTCCGTATTAGCATCCAAGTTATGATTCAGTCATAATTAATACACTTCTAAAATAAAGTGTTGACAGCACTCTTATTCAAATATATAGCATATGTTTATAGTCTCACACATTGAGGTGCACACATAATTATAGTATATGTGTGAGAGAAATTGCAGAGGCCATCCTAGAAGCCATGGTTGTGCTAATTGAAAACTGCCATTGTCCAATTAGAGCAGGTGAGACCATGGGGTGGCCACACTGTCAAATGCCTATCAGACATGGCCAGGCTGATTAAATTACAAGACAAAATGCAATAAAAAGAGCAAGAAGTTTTTGCTGTTCTTGTTGTGGTTGTTTTAATAGAGCACTGAGAAGCTAATGGATATCAGGGCACTTGCTGTTTCTCCCTAACCCAGTCAAGGATCGATCTCAATGGAATAATATATTACAATAGACAATATCGAGTAACTTAGAACCACAAGGCTTACCTTTCACCAAAACAGAGTCACTACTTGGAGGAGAATGATAATTTCTACTTGTTAGAGATGTGCTTACCATGATGTGAAGTAGAGAAACTGCAAAGTGTGCCGTTATATTACTTTTATTTTTCTCTATTTGAACTCATTAGAAAAGAAGTAATGAATCCTGTGTAATTAAAGAGGGATTACCCCACACATATTTCAAAGCATCATGTAACATGTATTTCAAGAGACATTTAAACCAGGATCATTCTTCTGCAAAAGCATAACATACTGTTCCTTTGAGGAAATGTGTACTATGAAAGGTTAATATCAATACTTGTAGTAAATAACCATTTATCCCATAAATGATTTGACTACTGAAATACTATATTTAGTTGGTGAGGGAAAAGAAAGCAATACGAAATTACTAACATAATTTCAAAGATCACTCCTTATAGGATGAAGTCAGGAGGAGGCAGGATAGGTTAAATGAAAAAGCAAAATATGGAGAAGGACAAAGATGTGAACTTATATTAGAATCTACAATGTACATTGTACTACTGTTCAAGTTGGTTTATATGCATTGCTTCACCCTCACAATATCACCATGAGGCAATTTCTATTACTCTAAGGCCATAGATAAGAATTTGAAGACATGATTACAGTATATGTATAGTTAAGTAACCTGCACACAACTAATAAACACACAGTTAATAAGCAATTAGAGTTTTGGTCTTGGATTCTAAAAGTGTGTGTGTGTGTGTGTGTGTGTGTGTATACATTTACTGTAGGCGTACAAAAAAAATCTGTGCTATGAACACAAAAAGAAGGAAATAAAATGAACATTGATTGAGGTTTGATCCTTTGGCAGTTTACCTAAATCACAAAACAACAAACAGAAGAACGAATATTTGAACCCACGTATGTCTGACAGCAGCCCATTAATCTCCAGTAGCTCATATTCCTTTGCAAAGTCTTCTGATTTATTTATAGACAGTTTTGCTTCCTGTCTTTGCAACATCTTCCAAATTAACACTGTGATCTGTGTCCTTGTTAGCTATTGCTTTTGAAGGGTCAACTCTTGAATTCACCAAACAGATGAAAACCGTTAGGTGGTAGAAGGACTTTTTTATGGCCTCAGGTTTCTGTGACACCTGACAGATGGAACATATGCCCACAAATAACCCAGTGTTTAAACAATTGTCTGAGCAACATGGAGAGCCAAGGTGCAGTGAGCTCATTCACAAGGAAGAACTATTAAAGGGTTCATAATTTTGATTCAATAGTTTCCATTATTTTTCTTGTGAGTTGACATAAGTCTCCTCAATAGTAATGGCAATTATTTGGAGACACACACTTAAGACTGGCATCTAGAATGTGCTGTTCATGGTGAGGTTTAGGAGGAAAAGTTGGCAACAAAAGGTCTCACTTTTTCTTTGAAGTGGCTAATTGCTACTGTTGAACTCAACCATTAACACCTTTCATGACAATTTCAAGGACAAATCAACAGGCACAGTTGAAAGCATGTCATGAACCTGTGCTCTGAGTGCTCTACCAGTTAGACTTGGAGATCATTTGCACTCACTTCTCCCCTGTTTAAATGTTTGTTTTGATTCACTTTTTCTGTAATTCAACATTACTCTATTCAACATTACATTACTGTTTCGAAGTCACTTGGTCCTCCATTCATCTCTAGCTTTGTGATTCAAACATCTCATAACTTTAGACAAATCTCTTTCCTTCTCTTCACTGCAGTTTCTAAACATACACATACTTTGTGTGTATATATATATAATATGCATATTTGCATATATACTTAATGCCCAAATATGCATATATATATATATATATATATATATATATATATTAATTCATTTTAACATTCTATTTGAATTACTGCAAAAATGGTGATTATAATTTTAAGTAGATATATACTTTCTTTTTTTGTTGTTTTTTTTGGGGGGTGGGTTACAGGGGATTGAACTCAGGGGCACTTGACCACTGAGCCACACCCCAACACTCTTTTGTATTTTATTTAAAGACAGGGTCTCACTGAGTTGCTTAGAACTTCTCTTGTGGTGAGGCTGCCTTTGAACTCATGATCCTCCTGCCTCAGCCTCCCTTCTGAGCTGCTGGAATTGCAAGCGTATGCCACTGCACCCAGCTGATGTATACTTTCCAATCAATCAAATATGCCAAAGTGTGATTCATAATTCCATATGCACTCATGATTTTCATATAAAAAGCACTAACTCTGCTACTGAAAGCTAGACTTTCTGTGTTATTCAAATCATGACTAATCTCAGAGTCAAGTGGCACCAGATCACCAGTTCTTCTGTCCAGGTACTGTACAACTCCATGAAAGGGCAGGGTTTGTTGTGAGGCCCAGGGAGATGGAGCATGAGGGGTTCTGTGGCCAACAGTCTTCAGCATAAAGCTGGAACTTCAATTTTTTTTTAGCCAATTTTAAGTTGTGTTGATTGAAAATATTGTTTGATAAGAAAGATAGGCTACTTAATAGCCAGAGTAGTCATCACTTTCCTTTAAGGACAGATCACTCATTCAGAGAGGGGAATGAATTAGATAGTATGGCTAATGAGCCCCAGTTAAAGCTTTTCTTTTTCTTTTTCTTTTCTTTATTTTTTTAATGTAAGGGCCACTCAATGAACATCAGAAACATTCCAAACATTCCAGCTATGTCCACAGATGGCAGGAAAATGAAAATGCGGGTTAGACAGAATGGAAATTAAAGGAAAGTTCAAACTTAAGGGCTATAAGGGCACAGACAATTAGAGGGTCCTGGGCCAAACCAAAAACCTTGATACTTTTCCAGTACTTGTTTTGCATAGATTTTTACCAATAACATTGATACTTTTTGAATACCTGATTAGCATAAACTTTGACCAATAACGTTGGTACTTTTCCAAGACTGATTAGCGCCGATATTGATCCATACCCCTTCCCAGTAGATATACAAGCTCTTAGACTAGCACATTTTAAGTGGCAACACTGCAGGAGCTCTTTTTTTTTTTTTTTTTTTTTTAATTCCAACTTAAATAAATTCTACTCTCGTGAGTTAAAAAAAAAAAAAAAATCACTATTCTGAATTCTCCAATACCTGTTCCTAAACTATATAGGAGCACACACGAGAGCCCCACTGCAATATCATTTATGTGACCAGTACTTCCCTTCAGTATAGTTAGTTCTGCTGAACTGCACTTTGCACACAATAGCTGCACTTTTGTGACCCACATTAAAGAATGTTAGAAATTAAAAGTTCTATGAAACACCTCGCAGTGATATTGCATGGGTGGAGGGGAGGTTTTCCTCATTACACTGCCTGGTACACTGTAGAGGGAAAATGCTTAGGTGACAATAAGTATCCCCAACACTAACACCATAACCAAATTTCTCCAGAGGTACTAGTTATCAACGGGTACTATACAGGTACTCTGATGTGCACAATTAATCACATTTTCCACTTCACAATGGATACACTAAACTAAGAGTCAGATTTTTGACCACATTAATAAAACTTTTAAAGGAATCTTTTATGCATTTTTGTGCACTGGCGAAATTTACCATGCCATTTTTGCTCCCATGTTTGTTTTCCATTTTCATCAGTTTGTTCTGAACTATGATTAATTTATAAAGCCTTGTCATTGATTTTTATGTTTTGTTCCAGTTGTATTTTTTAAATGTGTATGTCCCCCTGTGGTGAGTTTTCATATACTTATGTAAATAAGGAGCCCTTGCTTTTGAGATAATCAATTTCATGGCCACCATATACATATGGTAAGGCCTCATTACATATGTTCTATTTGTAGTTTTTCCTCTTTTGTGAAGAAGCTGGTCAGCTCTAAGACAAAAGGTGAGAATACTTGTGCCTTCTGTGGTCCTAGACTATGCTGGATAACTGCATCTGTTTTGGTCCTGTTTTCTTCCTCCCTTCTATTCCTTCCTATCTCTTGCCCACCTCTAATGGAGGAAAAAGCTGCAAGTGTCAAGCTGTGTGTGTTAGCCTCTGACTGTAATTCCAACCTGTAACTCCAGAGCCTGAGGCAAGAGGATTACACAGGAGTTCAAGGCCAGAGTGGACAACTTAGTGAGATCCTGTCTCCAAATACAATAAAAAAGGACTGGATATAAATTAGTGGGAGAGTTCCTTCTCTTGCATCTCAAACAAAGCAAAACCTGCAAATTCTATAGAAGTGGTCTCACCTTTAGATTCTGATATTTATTCAATATCAGAATCTAAATCTAATATTTAGATTCTAACATTGGCCCCTAAACCAATATACCTCATCACAATCAAGGTAAGGGGATTACCAACCTTTTTAATGTGCCAATAGAAATAGCAGTATATTTTAGAGACAATATGGAAGTGATTCAAAAACTCTTCTGAAGGTGTTCAAAATACCCTTTCCCTGTCGGTATTCTAAGAGGCCTACATATTTGGGCCTAAGATGTTACAGGACATATTTAGAAAAATAAATATGTTGACTAGGTATTCAAAACAGTTATTTAATACAGCAACGATAGTGTGGAAATGGATTGTCTCCCAAGAGTCTGGCCCTCAGTGTAGAGAGAGAGAGGTAGAGGTGTTGAGACCTTTCTGTGGTGAAGACAAGTGGAAGATTTTAGGTCATTGGGATTGTTGCTCTTAGAAAGAATTGAGTTAGGAGAGTGACCTGTCATAAAAGTAAGCCTGATCTCTCCCCAGTGTTACTTCGCATTCCTGTCTTACCGTAGAGTCTCTCCCTCTCACACACACTCCTGCTATGATACCATCCACCATGATATGACATAGCCAAAGGAGTCCATCCCAGAGCCAAACACTTGCCAGAGCCATGACCTTAATCTTCCAGAAGTATAAGCTAAATGAACTGATTTTACTTGTAAGTTACCTAGCCTTAAGCATTTTGCTGTAATAATAGGAAGTACACTAAAATAAAAGCTTACAGGATTTTGTTTTGTTTTCTTAAACTTGTAAATATTGTCAAGCTCTGTACTATGTACTTTCACAGTATAAACTCATGTATATACTTGAGTATATACATGAGTTTATACTCGTGAATCTTGGCTCCCTAATGTGTACAGAGGGGCTAAGGTTACATATCTAGTATTTAATATCAACCCAGCCATTCTGAATTCACAACTCATGCTTTTAACCATGTGACTAAAAACAAAAAAAAATTGGAAACAAAATGCTTAGACTATTTTCATTCTTAACTACCTCAGAAGGAACTGTTCTCCTGCATGGTTCACAGATTCTTGGAAAGAAACCTATCGTGCTGAGTTTATCAGTAGGGATTTCCAACAAATCCACAAATGGGGATAAAAACATGCCCTATTTTTAATGAGAAATCAATTCATCAACCAACAGATTGATACACAAAAATCTATATGAATTACGTGGCTCAGTCATAAGCCAACATTTAGTAGTCGTAGGTCAGTTTAATATATGCCAAGCCTTTTCTTCTGTGACTCGGTTCTTCAACAGAATATGCCAAGGATAGCATTTAAACAGAAGGTTGATCGTTAATCAATTTGTACTTACAGTGGTGATTATAAAGGACTGCTTAAAAACAACAGCTTATTTAAGTTTGTATTATGCATGCCAAGAACAAGAGAAATGTGTAAAATAAAACTTAAAAAAATAGTGTGAAAAATAAAGGTAAAAGTCAAATTAATTTGGAGTGATTGCCCAGGAATTTCCTGTTTAAATTAGCTAAAAGTAGAAAACACACACACACACACACACACACACACACACACACACATATATACATTAAAATGAGAAATAGAGTTTTATTACACTCGAATCTATATACTCTTTGATGCAAGTTATTCTAAAAGATGCATCCCAATTTCAGTACAGGATAAGAATGATTTGTAATTAGCACATTAAGTCACTGACCTTTGCTTCACTATAACTAAATGTCCTAATCTCAATGCATCCTTGAAAAGTATTTGAAACTAGCTTATTTCTTTTATGCCAAAAAGACTGTAAGTTTACAACTCTGTCTTGACCTCTGGAATTCTGAATTCATCATTCACAAACCTTAGGAGACACTTGCTTTGGGCTTAGAATGTCTGTTAAGAACTGTGTGGACTTTTTATTCCATAAAAATACACCATAAACCCTTTTTTCAATCTCAGTAAAATGATGTTCAGGTTTAAATAACAACTAAAGTAAGAGTTTGTACTGTATCATACCTTTCTCCATGGACCGTTAAGGATTCCAGCTATGATTTTGTCTTGTTAAGGAAAGTGGTCTCTAAGTATTTGTCTGTAACAAAACAAAAGGCCCTAAATGTCATCCCAATGAAATTCCTGATGTTATTCTTTATTACATAGCTTGAGTCGCCCAAGAGAGGAAATACAAGCTTTCAGAAGAACCTACCATGCCCCCATCATGGCCAGACTAGCTAGCTACTTGCACATCTAATCATATCATCAAATTAAACAAGCTGAATGATGGTCACATCAAAAATAGCACACACTTTAGCATTTTCTGGGAATTTGATTATACCAATCTGAAATTGTGAGATATAAACACATTCATAAAATCTCCCTTGAAATGAAAAGTTAAAATAATGAGGACAGTTTTTAAACATGCATTAGGAATGCCTAGCTTCAGGTGAAATGTGCACTATATTGGGTAGTCTTCACACTCTGGAACCACTTTATCTGTCCTTTTGAAATATCCAATTTCTCCTATTAGGAAAAGTGTCACAATGCCACTTGATTTCGTTATAAAATTCTTAAAGCATTTTGCCTACAATCATGGTGGTAAATATTAAAAAAAAAATGTTACCTACCTTTATAGGATGTATTTGTGGAAAATATATAACGTGTGGTGTAGTGCTGGAATTTCTGCTGAAAACATATACACATGTTTGCATGAATACACATACATGCACATGTATCTAATCAAGAGCTAGATAAGAATTGAGGTATAATAAAAAGAAAAAGTATAAAACATCTCCATGACACATTATTAATTTAGAAGAGAGCACTCAGGGACCTATTAAGGATTATGCTTAAAAAAATTAAGCATTATTAAAAATGCATTTCAAAGTTGTTGGGTTGGTGTGCTCTAAAAATGTGTTTGGGGTGTGTGTATTTTCTTCTTCAAATAGATGCTCCAAAATAGAGCATATTCAAGCCCTGCAGAAAAACTAATTTGAAGTTATATGAGTTATCTTGTTTGATTGTGATGCAAGGGATGGAACCCATGTCCTCTTACCTGCTAAGCCAGTGCTCCCCCACTTAGCTATACCCCAACCCTGAGTTTTAGTATCTATATAGTATATTAGCATACTGTTCCACACCTAAGTAATGACCTTGTGCTATTAGACATAGGTTATAATAGTACTTTAAGGAGGGTGGAAATTGCATCATGACTCATTTATTATTTTAGTAAAGTAGTTATTAAAAGCACTATTCTAAACCCTGAGGATAAAATATATAAATCGGAGTTGTTTTGTGTTCGCTCTCAGTGTATATACACTAGATTGCCCTGGATGACATGATTTGAATTCCATAAGAGAAAACACAACAGTTAACATAACCAGCCTTAGTGAAAGCAGATCACAATCTTTAGCCTTGTCCTTCCACACTTTGATGTATATCTGTATCTCCTCGGGACTCTTGTTAAAATACCATTGTGATTCAGCAAATCCAGGACAGGAGCTGAGGTTCTGCATTTGTGAGAAGCTCCCAAGTGGTAACTGAGTCTGTGATCCATTTGCTAAATAATCTGTTGTCTTCCCTCTTACTCAGAATAACCCCTAGAGAGACACCTCCTCATATCTATTTTAAATGTATGGAAAGAAAGTGTAAAGGAAATTATACAGCCAAATTTAAATTTAGATTCAGTTCAAAGCTCTTTCTCTTTTCAATCAACTCCATTGATTGGAACGAAGGCAACCAATACTAGCTGAATAGCTTCAAGAAATCAAAAGGAGTCCAACAAGGTCAGGAGATAGAAGATGCAGAATGACAAGAGGAGAGGCCACATGTACCCACAGCGGTATGCTTGTAGGCATTATTTGGATATATTAAGGATACTGGACTTCTACCCTCAGGGATTGGGAAAAATTAATAAAGAATCGATCAAGATCAGGAGTGCACCATGTCCAGACGCATGCTTTTGGAACATCATTCAGACTGCAGTGTGGGAAACTGATTGATGTGATGTGATCTTGAACTCAGTAAAGACATTTTTAAAAATTAAATAATTTTTATATGGTGAAATAAAGCAGACAAGCAAGTATAGAAATGTAGCTTACATAGTGAGGCAGCAGCACACATGGACAGGCAGAGAGAGCTTCCAGAAATATTTATTGGGATAAACTAGTTATTTCCACATGCCAGTATTTTGTTGTTGGTGGTGGTATTTTGTTTCCCATTTGCCACTTTTTCACATAGTCCAAAGGAAATGTTTTTCTACTTTAAGATCTCATGTGATCTTGTACATGTTTCCAAAAGAGAGATATTTGCATTAATTTAAAATGGCATAGAGAGAAGGATTTAAAATTACATGGATTTGTTGTTCTCTGAATTGGGAGCGGAATTAGCATCTCAAACATTGTTAGTATAGCGTTAAGTGATACAGTATCTTAGTGGAGTTGCTTCACAGCAGATTATCTAGTGAACTGAATAACAAACAGGGATGTGTTTGCATGGTGCCAGCAAAGGTCATAGACTAATAAGACAACTTCTGAATGAAGGAAACTGCCTTGCCCCACCCCTCGCAGAAGCAATGAGTGGTCCCTGGTGAGCCAAAGCCACACAGCCCACCCATACCTCTAAAACAAAAAGACCTTGATGCTGAGAACGAAAACCACCAGCCCACACATGGCATGTGGGGACAATCCTGTTTTTAAAGATTTTGAGGAAAAATATGAAATGTATCTGGGAATTTAAACAACTAGTACTTTTCTCTGATAATGAATTCAGCTTATTACAAAGAACTTCCCAGATTCTACAATGGTTGTGTACACTGAAAGACAGAAACAAACATACAAAAAAGCTTAATGTTAGAATTGATGAAGGAAACCATACTTTATTGTGCCCTACTACATATTTAAGAACATAGGTTGTATATTAATCACATCTGATTTCAAACATAGACATTAAGTAATTTACTTTTTTCTATTATGATTTTTCAGATGGGATAATATAAAGTCAGATTACAGAACTCTAAAATGTAGGTGTGTGGTATATAGCAATTAATTAATGGAAGATGAAGTTATCAGTTCTTTATGAATACTACGACTTTTTCCCACAACAAAAGTGAATTTGAACACCCGACCTTGTCTCCCTCGTTTTTGTAATCCTCACTCTGAGCCCAAGGCTTAGCGTATTGTTGGTATTCAAGACACGTTTGCAGAATTATCTGATGACCACAAGCTCTAAAATCACCAGAGAATTTAGGTCTGATTGTCACCCGAAGCTTTTCTGGGATAAAAATGTAAGCTTCGGCTTCTAGTGCAATAATTACAACTGCAGGACATGACTCCAAAGATAGATTCCATGCCAAATCCAAAGCCAACAGAACAGACAGGGGACTGTTGAGAGGGTCATCTTTTGCAAATATTTCGAATAAATTTAAAACTACTATACCACTATGTGGTCATCGTTTGCAAAACCATAGTGAAGGCTGCTTTGATCTGTCTTTCAGAGAGGATTACATAAGGACATTGGATGACAGTATGAATGAGAATGCTCCAACATGCTGCATGTGAACTTTGCAAGAATCAAGAGTTGAGCAGTACAGTCTATCTGCTTCAAACTAGCATGATGAATTTAAAAGTTGTATATAGTTATGCTATTTTGAATGCATCAATAGGCTTTAAGATATTTTCACGATGCATAACTAGAAAAATAAAACCATCATATTATTTAATATGAAATAAATTAACCAATACATTTTCATTAAATTTCTATTAGGTCCAAATGTGGCTTTATGTAGGCAAGCTCTGAGTAGAATTCAGAAATGATGGATAGCAATAGCACATAACTATATATATATATATATATATATATCTGCTTCTGGACTTTAGTTTGCTTCTTAAGAGACAATAAACAATGCATGCTTTATAACATCATAGGTATATACATATTTTTCTCTGTATAGAATACAGTGTAGAAAGTTGCTCATTCTGTTTTTCCTGGAGGAGTGTCTATGTTGAATTTGCATAGTTACAAGGTTTCAGAGTAGATCTTAGAATAGCAAGATAAGGGGTGTGGGTATAGCTCAGTAGTAAAGCACTTCTCTAGCATGCAAGAGACCCTGAGTTCAATTCCCAGCACCATGGGGCAGGCAGGGGACAGAAAAGAAAAGTGGGGTAAAAGAGCAGATCTTGGGAAGTGTCATAGCACAAGCTGAAGGATCAGATTTACCAAGTCCACATATTACCTGTAAACGCCAGAAAGCTAAATCACCTCTTAATGACTCAATGTCTTTAACTCTAAGACAGGTATGGTGGGGCATGCCTTTAATTTCAGAGACTTGGAAGAGTGAGGCAGGAGGATCTCAAGTTTGAAACTTAGTAACTTTGTGAGACCCTGTCTCAAATAAAAATAAATACAGGGCTGGGGATGTGGCTCAAGCGGTAGCACACTCGCCTGGCGTGCGTGCAGCCCAGGTTCAATCCTCAGCACCACATACAAACAAAGATGTTGTGTCCGCCGAGAACTAAAAAATAAATGTTAAGAAATTCTTTCTCTCTCTCCCACTCTCTCTCTTCCACTCTCTCTTTAAAAAAAAAAAAAAAGAAATAAATTAAAATAAATAAATAAATACATAAAGTATACTGACTTCAATTCTTTTGGAGTGGTATTGCTGGATCATGTGATACTTACATTTTTAGTTTTTGATTTCCATGGTGGCTGTTCTAATTTACATTCTCACCAGCAGTGTATAAAAGTCATTCTAACTGGAGTGAGAAAGAATCTCAATGTAGCTTGATTTGTATTTCCATGAAGACTAAAGATGATGAACATTTTTTTCATATACTTTCTTGGCCATTTGAATTCTTCTTTTCAGAAGTGTATTTTCATTATATTTGCCCATTTATGGATTAGGTTTTCTGACTTCTTGATTATTGAGTTTTTCGAGTTCTTTATATATTCTGGACATTAATCCACTGTCAGAATTTATCATAGCCCGAACATGGAGAGGATGTGTGTCGCTAGAATGAATAATATGAGATGTCACATAGAGTGATAATAAGTGACTTCTCTCCTAAAGAGCCATGTTCAAGTATTAATAGATCATCACCATATTGGTACTTAATGAAGGTAGTTCAAGTTCATCTGAAGTTGTTGTCTTGTTGAATGGAATATGCTAATGGAGGAGAGTGTCCAGAGCTCAGGACAAAAGAGAGGAAAGAGCTAGCACCAAGGTCCCTGATTTCCTGATCATTTTCATTGCCCAGCTATTACTCTAAAAAAATCATCCCCCCAAAAAAATTTGAGAATGCATTAAGAATCTCACAATTCTTTAATTTCATAGATTATTCCTATCTGCTAAGAAGTCTCATGTTTGATTACATTATTATATTTTACTTAAAAGTTTCTATAATTTTGATACAGATCTTCAGGAGATTATGTAAAATACTGATACCCAGACACTGCTTCCCCAGATCCTGAATTTTTACATCACTTTGTAACCCAGAAATTAGATTTTTTTCAAGACTTCCAGGTGATTTTAGTGTGTACTCATTGTTGAAAACAACTGTTTGGCTGTTATTCTATACAACAGTGCATTCTAAGTGAACTTTTTTGGGGGAAGAAGGGAGGGGTACTGGAATCTGAACTCAGGGGCACTCAACCACTGAGCCACCTCCCAGTCCTATTTTGTATTTTATTTAGAGACAGGGTCTCACTGATTTGCTTAACGCCTTGCCATTGCTGAGGCTGACTTTGAACTCACTATCCTCCTGTCTCATCCTCCCCAAGTGAACATTAAACTGGTATTCTGTTACAGATGTGGCTCTAAACCTGTAGTTAACAAAAAATTTGGGGATAGAGAACAAGAAAGGATTGCAGCATGTGTTGTGCCACCAGAAGGAGCATGAATTTGTTCCTAAGGACAAAAAATAAACCACTGAAGGAAAATTGCTAGGAAATACTCAGGTTTGTTTTTTAGAAAAAAAAAAATCAGATTGACCAATATGATACACAGTTCACTCGAGAGATGGTGAGTCCTAATGTGGAACTTTGGTGACCAGAGACCCTACCTGTGTACTGTTTCTCTTTCCTCACTTTCCTAAGACCCTGGAAAATCTGCAAGAACAAAAGGAGTTCCAGCAATTTACATTTTTAAAGAACAAAAAGATAAAGCAGCTCAATGTGTAAATTTGCTCCAAATATCATGCATTTCCAACCATAGCAATGAAAGAGAGTCATTCACAATATCTATAAAGAGACATAGATCTATTTTCCAAAGTAATCAGTTTTAGAAATAAACTAATGTTCATGAAGTGAGCTGTTGACCTCCCTAAAGAAACAAGAAAAAAAGACTTTTTACAGATAGCAACTGAACCCAGGAATCCTCAGTCAGGGGCTAAATATCTAATTGTGTTTCATGCTTCCATCAAGGGCACACCTGTTCTTAATTGCTTTCTTTATTTCTATTTATATTTTTAGCCTAGAGAAGCACTGGGAAGATTAATTACAGCAGTTAATGCTTCCATTTGAAAGGAGATGATACCCTATAAGTACTAAATATTATTAAATTTAATGGAATTAAATTGCTTTAAGAGAGATAAATGGTACTATTCAGTATTTCATTGATGCCCTGAAAAACCACAACACCTCATGTTGAGTGATCAAGCAAAAGTAATGGAAATTTTTTTCAAATCCCCAAATTATATGTAAAATTGTTTCATTGAGTGTATATCCTGCAGATTCCTAATGTATCTAATGCCTCAGTAACTGGACAAGTTGATGAGAAATGAATTAATTACTCAGTTATCCCAAATGGGACCCATTTTACAGTACACATGATTTCTATGATGTTGCCATAATTTCAGAATTAAAGTAGTTAATTCTGGAGGTAGAATACTATAAAATCACAAGCATTCACTCTTTACAATTAAATATTAATGAGGAGCTCCTGCCTTCCACTCCTGTTGGAATCCCTCAATGCCTGAGATACATGTATCTTCTTGTTTTGATTTTCAAAACATTATATAGAAATGGAGGTTCTATATTTTCACATCTCTAAAAATTGCAAATATATCTCCTAAGTGTAAGTGTTGGTAAATTATACATATGAATAATGTTAAAATATAAGGTACAAAAATAAAAATTTAAGATAATAGCAGATAATTAAGCTGGAATTAAAAAATAAAGGGCATCCACCTGGTGAACTTTTTTTGCCAATCATATCCCAGAAAAATCACTCAAATGTCCAAAGATCATCATCTCCAAGAGGTTTTTATAGAAAAGAGAAAGAACTGAACTGAGGTACTACCACAGTAGACTGTGCCTCTGACCTGGCTTTCATGTTTGTATGCTGTGCAACATTATCAACCTCTCTGTTATTTGGCAGGCTCATCTGACAATGGAAGGGTGTTCATTCAGATCTCATGGGGCTAGTTGTGAGGAACAAATGAGCTCACCAATGAAAAATGTTCATCATCATTCCATCTATTTAGTAAGCATTGAGTAAATTTAGTCATATACTATTCCATGTAGTTTTCCTGTATGAACACGTCCTTTAGGAAAAAATAAAGCCAAGAAAGATGAAGAAATCAACAAAGGGTGAGGCAATTTTCTGTTCTTCTGCTTCCAAGTTTCCCAATTCCTAGAGGTGATGCTATTTGTCAAATATTGAATGCTATTTAAAATTGTGTATCAACACAGAGACTGGTATTGAATACAGAAAGATGAGGCTATATTAAAAATTTCAGTTTGTTATAACAGTTAAACTCATTCCTAATTAGAATTAAATCTCACATTTCCATTTAGGAAATATTTGCAAACAAACTATGGCTTCCTTGAGTAGAAAAAAAAAAAAAGGAGGTGGGGAGTTTATTGTTACCTAATTAAAATAATTTAAAAAAAGGTATCTGGATCTTGCAGACTTATGTGCTTATCTGTAGATATAATTCAAAATTCAAAATAAATTAGATTTCTCCTTCTTTGCAGATTTTATTGATAGCTAAATTTTATTTATGCCGTCATTGGGTAAATTTTCATCAGGTGACTTTCACTCTGATATTTGAAGAACCCAGCTACTTATTTCATAACATGACATTATAATTTATTAGCCATCCAATTAAAAACACAATTTATCCATAACCTTCAAGTTTATTATTTATATTGCACCTTCCTAGTAGCTAATAAATCATTTGTAATTGACTATAATACCCAAAAGCTAAATATCAAGCCTTACTATAATCTGAAAATGATGTGCTATGCAAATAGATCTGACTCTCCTGACACACATAAAGTTACAGAAAAGGGTAAAGGTCTAGCAATTTCTGGAAAGACGTGAAACAATATCGTAAATAGCTGTCACTAACTGAATATGTGTCATTTCCAGGGACACAAGCATTATTTTTCACATTGCATAGATAAGAAAACCAAGACTCAAAGAGTTTAATAAACTTGTCCAAAAGCCCATCTGGTGAAAGTGATGAGATTAGGATTCAATCTAGAAATGTTTGGCTCACAAAAGATCACCCTCCTACCAAAAACCCCAATGAAAGAGAGGTACATTCCCTTCTGAGCCTACCTCCTCTCCATCCATTTTAACACATCACAAATAATAAAGATCCAAGAGAAAAATAAAAGTCAATCTTTGGACTACATTTCTCCAATGGTACATAGAGAATTTATCACAGATTGAACCATACTGTGTTCCTATTCCTATCTAATACCTATTTGCACAATAAAGGTCTCATAACTGGCCTGAATTGACTTCTGAATATGTGTTACTTGCCAGGGCCAGAGTTTATAGCCTTGCTAGGGAGAAATGTCTAAGGGACTGTTTTATCTTAGTGAAAGGCATGAAATGGAAACTCCTAAAATCCTTAACATCTCCCTGGATCTGATGTAACTAGTAACTACTGCTGACTCAACAGCAACTTCTTAGCCAGAAGATGCCGTATGGGACATGCCAAGAGATGCTCTCTTCCCTGTCTTTTTCCATCCTTGAAGAAATACAGACCCAGGTTTTAAGGACTCAGAGTGTAGTGACCAGAGAAATACAGGCAAAAGGATAATCATAAAAATATTGATAGCCAAAACACTGATAATAAGAAAAAGTGGGAGGATATGAAACTCAAAAGTAAATTCATTAAATTTGTATCATTTAAATGATACAAGTTGACACTGAAACAAAGAAAAAAATTCTATAATCTCATAATGTAATACTGTTTTCAAGTAAGTATTTCATAATCCACAAGAAAAATAAACAATTAAAAAACTGCATTCATCTTTGGTCTTCATTTTATTCATGTGCAAACTTAAAAGATGGATTCTGCTATATGGTGAAATTTCCAGAGAGGTGACCTAGAAATGTAACTAATAGTCTTTTTTCATCTCTTTTCTTGGAAGTTAAGATTTCTTCAAAGAGTGTCTTCAAACAGCTCTTTCTTTGACCCAAAATGATCTAAATTAAAATAATGAAAAACAAGTGAAACAGTCATATTATCCTAGAAATTCTTTTTTTTTTCATTTCCAGAAGATTTTACTTTCCTTTTTTTTCTGTTTCAATTTTCCTTCATACTCTTTGTCTCCTCTGATGACCCCCACTTCCTTTTGCAGAACACAAAAGGTTGGAGTCCACTCCAACAGTGGCCTTTAATTTCTCTATTTACACACCTCCTTAAAAGATCTTATTCTATCTTATCTCAGAATCTTTCATTCAAAGATCCATATGTTCAATGCATGACCTTTTCCTAGATCCCCAAACTCTTATATCCAGTATTTTGCTTGACAGTCACACGAACATTCAAAAGAAGCCTCAATGTTAGCATGACCTAGGTAGAATTCTGAATCCCTGATCACTTCATTACATAAAATCTGCTCCTTCTTTAAAGGGTAATACTATCTACCCAATAATATGAAGCAAAAACCTAGAAGTCCTCCCTGACTCCTTCTCACAAATACATTTTCAAGTTGTAGTAGTATCGACTTAACCTCTAAAAATATCCCTGAATTATCCTGTTTTCTCATCTCCATTGCTGCCTACACCCTCAGACCAACACAATATCTTCTCTTTCCTGGTCTTACAAGAGTCACCTAAATAATTTTTTCCTCTATATTTATCTCCCTTATATCCATTCTACATATTGCAGACTGAGTGATCATTTTTGAAATTTAAAAAAAGTACCATATATTGCCCCCAAGCTAAAAATTATTTGGTACCCAACCATCACATTTAGAAAATTAACTAAGCTCTGAATCCTGACCCAGGAGGACTGATGCTAAGCTTATACTCCACTTCATCATGTACTTCTCATTCCCTAGCTCACAGCTATCCAGCTATCCTGGGCTTCTTTCTGTTCCTCTACTTGCCTGTTGAAGGCATGAACATTAATTCCCCTTTCCATGGTTAGTAGTCTTCCACAATTTAGCTGAATAAATCACCAATTTCAGACAAGATTTTTCACACATTCCAAACTAATCATCATTCTAGATCATATTACAGTTTCATCATTTTTTAAATTTTCTTACTTTGTGGCCTCAAATAACTAGAACATGAAATTCAAAGGAATAGAAGAACAGAAGCCTAGATCATTAAATTCTAAAGAATAGAAGCCTTTTTACTGTGCTTCAGTGCAAAGAGTGGCTTGCTAACATTCAGTGTCTTAGTGGATTGCAGAAGGAGAGAACAAATGAATGAAAACAAACATGGTAGTGCCAAAAATGGAACTCCATTCATTTAGATTCTAAATATTTGAGAAGCTAAAAATCCATGGATATATTTTGTCCTTCTTCGGATGGGTTTGGAATTCTGAATAGGTGTGCGCTGGTCAATTTCATGTCAAAAGGACATATAGATCTCATTGAATAATTATACTCTGCTTAGGTGTTCACCTAACAACCAAATAACTCCCTGGTACAGTTGCCTGAGACCTGAGGTTTTTTTTTTTTTTTTTAACATATAAGACATTAAGCAGAAGGTTTGTTTTTATTTTTTTAATGAATTTATTCTATTTTTCATATACTAGGATGGCTTGGAAAATATAAATATAACTGAGACATAACACCTGTTCTCATTCCTCTGAAATCTAATGAGCATGGTAGAACAATAAGTAGAAAACTCATTCTGTGCTGTTAAGTGAAATTGTATTATGGGATGATATTGTAGAGTCCAGAGGCTGAATATCAGAAAAGACTTCCATTGAAGCAATGTTAAGAATGAGGTGAGAACTAAGAGGAAAAGAATCAAGGACAGTGTCAATCAAAGTAAGAAGTTAATTTACCAAAGCCTGCGAAAGAAAGCTGTAAGTAGACAGAATCGCTCAGTGGATATAAACGGAATAGCTTAATGGAAGAGGGCACATGCTTTGAGATGGGGCAGAACTATACTACATCCAGCTTCACTATGTATGAGTTGTGTGTCTTTCGGGCAAATTACCAATTATCTCCTCCTACAGAAGAAAATAATGGAGGCTTGAAGGGCATTGCTCTTCTCTTCACTGGACAGTGTGGTATAAAACATGTGATGCCACTGTTTCCAGCACATGAATGCCCCATAAATTTTGTCACACTCAGTTGAGAAGCGTGAAGTGACAAGAATGAATTAAAGGGATAGACAGGAGCCAAATTATAGTGTTTGAATGTTGATTGTCAAAGAAACTGTACTTCTTCCTGGCTTTGGATTAAGATACTTTTAACAGAAAAATAAATCTCTACTCTAAAGGTGCTCAGTTGTTCCTTTCTAAACACTAGGGAGGTGACATTGTTCTCTGGACACACAGCACAATGATTTTACATACTAACTTTATTAATTTTTGTAGCTATATCACCTTACCCCAATTTTTTAATCTTTCACTTATTTTCCTTTTAAAAGTTGGGTAATATTGGAGGCTGACATATTAGATATTTCTAAGAATTAAATTCAATGGTCGCAAATCATTTATATTAGAAAAGATATTGCTATCAAGAAATTCAAAACAAATAGGAGCAAAGTGCCAGGCACAGTTCTGGTTTGCTCATTTACTAAACATGGTTTCACAAGTCCAAGGATATCTGTAAATAATGTGTACACAGAAATTAAAGTAAACACTAAATAGGTTTACATGGAATAATATTTATTTTTTTAAGTCATTCATCACTTTACAATGAAGACAACACAAGCATAGATGTCGTAGATCAATTGCTTGAAGTGGTCTCTTGGCTGCATCAAGAGATAAGCATTACATGTATGGGGTTCCTGCCCATGTAACAGGACATACTATTTTATAATAAGCTTTTTTTATAATAAGTAGAAGAACTATATTCTGAAATAATGATAAAAAGTGCAGTGCAGTAAATACATAAAACATTAGCAATGTCATTTTGATAATTGTCAATATTATACACTGTAATTAATTGTCTGTGTTATACTTGTATACTACTGGCTGCACCTATGTTCCATTACATCAACATCAACACAAAAATTCACGAGGACATTACCATGGCTACTATGTCATTAGCCAAGAAGAATATTTCAGTTGCACTTCTATTTTCATTTCTAGAAAGGACTACTTCAGGGACTACTGACATACATTGACATATATCATAGACTATTGTCTGAAATGACATCATGTGACACATGACCATACACAAACGCACTCTGTGTGTGTGTGTCTTTTTTTCAGCATAAATTCCTACTAATAATAAAGGGAAGACAAAAGAAAACATGGCCCTAAATCTCAATCTAAGACAACAGGTTCAAAGACAGAGCATATCTTTCGAACAGCAAACTTAATGCTATAGCAAATCAGGCACTAGTCTTCACTGTAGGTGGAACCCTGCCATTAATAGCTTTAAAGTGTGGAGAACATTTGGCTTTTGAGCCTGACACTACCACATTTGAATTGCACTGCAAATAAAAATGGTGTGCTATTAGCAATTTTTTTTCAATTATCAAAGCCTCTTTTAAATTGTTTTTAAAGAGAAAATGAGATTACCTTTCAGGCAGGGTCCTAGTAAAGATTAAATGAAATTATAGGTGATAAATGTGCTCTTTGTCTATAGAGTTTGCATCTGAATGGATGGAGAGATGCAAAGTCAAGTAGTCTTTAAAAATGGTTGTCACTGCTCAGATAGAGTCAACCTTTAGGAACATCAGATCAGTGCTACTTAAGAGCCAATTTTCTTTTGTGCCTACATGCATGATAAAGGATTCAAGTTTATCCACCCCAATATGTCATCCTTCTCACCCCCAAAGTTTACCTAAAATCATAGGCAAAGTCCATCTCTGGGAGCATCCCTACTCAAAGGTTAGCTGCAAATTCTAAGTTTGTTTTGGAGTTAAGAACTTGACAGGGAAGGACAGAGAAGAGCAGACAGTTGAGGGGGACTCACACCTTCTTTAAGAAATCCAAACCTAGGGAGTCATCTGTAAAGGCTGAGAGATTAGCTTCAAGGAAAATAGCTATTCCAAGACACTGAGGAGAAATTAGAAACGACCAGCTGGTGTGAATCAAGAGAAATATGTTGCTAAAAGGTGGTGGTGCAAGCTGTTTACAGAGAGCTAGGCTTTCTAACAGCTTTCTCAGGCAAGGGATTTTTTTTTGGGGGGGGGTGCTTGTTTTGTTTCATTATTTCCTCCTATTTTTCTTCTAAACCCTTTGGAAAGCTATAGAATGAATGGCTGTAAAATGTGAAAAGAAAACGTGGAGGAATCAAAGGAAGCTTTGTGATTTCCCTTCATTTTAATAAGTAACAGGCAGATGGGTTTTAGCATATTTAAAATTGCTGCCTGTCAAAAGAGTGAAGTCCATTTTTCTACTTGGAAACTTCTACTCCCTCCTGCCCACCCTAATATCCCACTTGTATACATGAACACCTACACACGTGTGCATTTTCGCACACATACACACGCAGGAAATCTGAAATACACTCAACTATTTTGGAGAAAACTACCAGGGATTCTCTCTAGTGATGACTTTGCTTGTTGCCTAAGATTTTTCAGAAAACTATACAATTGAAGACTCCCCCAAAATATAAACAACACAGAGGATTGATTTTCTATTTCTGTTAAGTGAAAGTTATGTCTAAAAGTAATTGTAGACACTACATGAATTGAAGATTATATGCCCTTCATGGTGCCTAGCAGAATTCTAAAAGAAGCATTACTTTTTACACCTGTAGGTACAGGATTCCTAGAGAGACAATTTAGGGAAAAATAAAAGACATGAGTTTCAGAATCAGGCATGTCAAGACTTGAGACAGAAGCTCTAAAATTTGATGCTTGCACAAGCTTCTACTTTCTCTTTAGAGATAGGGAGGTATTGTCATTCTTATTTAAGGTTAGGAAACTCAGGTTTGATAGGTACAGAGTCTTCAGTACACAGTAAGTGTTCAACACATAACAGTTTTATTCCACCTCTTTGCTCACATATATTAGTCCTCATGATTTGAAAATAAGCTACAATTTAGAGAGAAAAGGGTTATTCTGAAGTTCAACTGCACAAAGTAACTTGCCTAGGTAGGTACAGACTATATACAGTTGTCTGCAGATTCTAGGTCTCCACAATTGGAACTCTTCATAATGTTTGCTGGATTGAAAGACAACGCTTTTTTTTTTTTTTTTCTGGGCTGAAACAGAACATTCTTATGCACAGAATTTACAGAGCAGAAGACAAAAATGATCAAATATCCACGTACAATCTAGAATCAGACTGTATGGTAACTAGGAATGACTAAGTCTATGTTATATATTCCTTTTGTAAGTGCTCAATCCTTCTATTTAGTTGTTGAAAGATTTCACAATAAAATGAAGCAGTACATTTCCACTAATTTACCAAATGTTATCTTGATAAGGGGTTTAAAACAGTTCTTTGTTTTTCTAATTTCAAGACTCCTCCAAAAAAAAGTATCATTATTATTCCCCATAAGTGAATATTATTGTATATATTATTTCTAAATTGAAGTATATTTGACTTAAGATTGGGTATGATTATTCATACAATCATTATGAGGAAATAAGGCAAATATGATTTTTCTATAATGCAATGAAATATTTCTTGCATGAAAATAGTTTGAATAAAAATTGAATTAAATGTCTCAAGAAAAATGCTGAACATTCTCCAAGCACATATTTTTGTACCATTCAGAGAGAGTGTCAGTTTCTCTCCATTCATGCAGATTCCTCAAATACACATCAAGTTCCTATCATTTGCCAGAGGAATTACCCACAAGGACAATGAATAATGCAGGATCCCTGCCTTCAAGGAGGTCTCATTCTAGGCTGAATTTCTCTCTTCCTGGAATGTCAGTGGAGAATAAAAATGGGATAGAATTCAAGTTTCACACACTGTAAATCCACAGGAAAGTGTAACACATTTTTTTTTCTCTCAATGAAGTAACACACTCCTTTTCAGATTTAATATATGAATGTGATTTTTTTTCCTCATTCGACATGTTTGTTTCAATTCATTCTTCAAGGAGCTCCATTCATTATTCCAGAATATTGTAAGCTATGCCTATGAATAAAATAAATCTTAAACAGTGTTAAAATGCATTTAAATTTCAACATAGAAATGTTGGTCAATTTACAGAGCTGTTGGGGCTCCAAGCATACATAGTGAGCGAATGCCTCAAGGAGATGAAAATAATCTAAGGACTTGCTCCTCTGATGGAATTTATGTTTATACAGTGAGACGGCCAGAAAAGTTTGTGATCAAGAGCACAGGGCACCTGATCACATGTAGTTAACAGACTCCATTAAACCTCTCCAGCCCTACCTTTACCGGATTATCAAGTCATTAAGTATCCCATGTTGATAGTGACATCATAATGAGAAAAACAAATGGAAATCAATCAATCAATCAATCAATCAATCAGTAATTACGCACTAGGCTAGACTTGATGACCCTAAATTGGAGGATGAACCGAGGAGATGTTTTTGTGGAGCAGCTACTGTAAAGAAAAGCATAATGTAGAAGAGGGAGATTCAAATGCTCCCTTGTTCTGATGAGCCCCGTGGCTATCTCCTAATAAACCCATTATAAGCTGAAAATACTGTTGAGAATGCATTCATTTACAGCACCTCATCTAGCAAACATCTTGGCTTAGCAGCACAGTATGTTATTATCTAGGTTATTTACCCACGTCATCACATGCCAGAGAGCTGCAGCCCACTACCTAAAGCCCAGTATTGCAAGAGAACATCATTCCACATTTCACTAGCCCAGAAAAAGATCAAAATTCAAAATTGGAAGTACCATTTTTACAGAATGCATATCACTTTCACACCTTCCTAAAGTGGAAAAAAATCACAAATGGAACCATCTTAAGTGATAGACCATCTGTATTAAGATATGTATAAAAGGGTTGACTAAGGCCTGCCTGTAAAAATTAGATTCTGAGGATTTCTGATCCCTGGCTTTTCTGATTGTTATGAAGGTTTAAAAATATCATGAATTTGGAAAGAATGCACAAAAAAGAGTCTAAAACACAATTAAAACTCAGTGAGCAAGTGTCTATGTAATAGTAGAATCACTGTCCATTCATTACTCCTGGAATTCGTTTCAATGGGTAACCAAAATAAACTAAAGTTCCAAGTGGTGCATATGGCGTGCAGGACTGACCCAATAATAAATACTAAATGCTTACATTTAACTCCTCTTGAGAGTATGCTAATGATATTCAAATTGTTCAGTACAAAATATTTTTTGAAAAATCTTCTTTTCCCCTATTTTTACTCTCAATATACTTGGCCAAAACAGAAACTGGCTGAAAAGTTCTTCCATTAAAATTACATGGCCAACATTGGTGTCAAAGGGGAAGAAGTATCATTGGTGTCACTGAGGAGGGGGAAGGAAACACAGGAATATTTTCTAAAGTCATTTCAGGTACCAAAAGTGATCAAATGGCTTTCAGAATTATTACCTACTATGTCAATCTTATGCCATATCCCTAGATTGCAGGTCAGTATGATAAAAGTTCTGATTATGCCTGCAATTCAAAAAAAATTGGGGGCTGGGATGGTGGCTCAGGGGTAAAGTGCTCTCCTAGCACATTCAAGGCCCTGGATTCAATTCCCAGCACCACATAAAAATAAATAAATAAAGATTGTGTTCAACTACAACTGAAAAATAAATATTTTTTAAAATGTTAAAATGTAATTAATTCTTGAGTATTGTGGTCTACACTGGAAAACTATCTCATATGACATCATTTAAAATCTTCCACAGTGCATTTGGGTAAATGTAACAGTTAAGACATCTTAAGTCCCCAGAACCACAGCATCACTCTTGTATTTGCTCTTTACCTGTCTTCATGCAGTATGTGTACCCCTGAATAATCCTGAAATCAAGATAGACACCTGTAAATGAGATGGTACAGCAAAATTATTGATAAAGCGCTTGCTGTCTGTAAAGGGTGAATGCAATACACTCCCCGGTAAGTGATACAGGTTGTAATACAGAAGGCAAGACCTTTTGATCTCAAATGGATTTTTCCCCCTCTCTGACTTCTCTGTTAGTGATGGTGCTAGAGATAAGACAGGGAACAGGATATTTTTAGCTGAGAAACAGCTCTTCTTAAGAAAAACACCTCTAGGGAAATATTGCCTGATTTTACTCTATGTAGTAAATATACGTATGAGTCCAATACTTGATTTTTGAGTGAATCAGTGTTGAAAAGATTAAATGATGTGAGTGCAGAATAACTTGGGAGATGTGACTGACCATCTGTCCCACCTATTTCCTCTTATTACAATGGCTTAATGACAAAAATGACAGTATCAAGAAATACTATGTCAGTCTGGCAGGCTGACCCATGCTTGTAATCTCAGCTGCCTGGGAGGCTGAGGCAAGGGAATCACAAATTCAAGGCCAGCAGGAACAACTCAGAGAGATACCCTCACAAAAAAAAATAAAATAAAATAAAATTTAAGACAGACCTGGCAAAGCAGCTCAGTGGCAGAGCACTCGCCTAGCATGCACAAGACCCTGGGTTCAATCACCAAAGTTGAAAAAAAAAAGAAAAGAAAAAGACATTCAGAAACACAGTGTCAAGGTATAAGTGTGGTTTGCTTCACCTGTCTTTTTAAAAGATTGAATAACAAAACATCTACTCCATTTCTCATTTTCCTCCCCACAATCAGCTGAAGTCTCATCACTTCTTCTTGTTCATTATAACTTCATATTTCAGTCTTCAGATAATAATAATAATAATAGTAATGATAATAATAGGAAATTTATTGGAATGGGTGCTTCTATGTTGCCAGACCCCATACTAGACAACATAAAAAGACTTCATTTAATCCTCCCAAAACACCTAAAAGAGCCCATATTGTGTTCTTTCTATACATGGGAATTGTGGAACTCAGAGTTCCACAAACTGCTCTACATCATTTATCTCCTGTGAAAACCCCAGGACTTCAAATCAAAGGTCTTGCTTACCTTTTCCTTGAAGCCTCACATTTTATTGCACTGAAGCTAAAATTCTAAGAGCACTTATGAACCACAGTTATCCTTCCTTTAATGGCAGCACTTTTATAGGGTGTTAACAATTCCTATCATGCCTATCTTTCCTCCTTTTCTCTTTACTCATTTAAAGGGATATAATGTCCCAATAACTTACTGTACTAAGCAACAGAATACTGCAGATCCTCACCAGAAAGAAATGCATTTTCAATTTAATAATGAAAGTCGATGGGAAAATGGGATTTGCTTCACAGATATTTGCCAACTTTGCTGGAATTCACTCATTGTATAAGCTAGTAGAAACCTTTGATGTGGAAAGAAATAGAATAAACCCCAAATCAATTACTGAATATTATTAGACACCTTGAAGACAGTTTCCGTGTCTTCCTGCTAATCTGTGTAGCTCCCAAAGCATATTTCTTAGGAGCTGATATTCAATAATTTTCTGTGAAAATAGAATGACTTTTCCTTGAGATTTTTTAAAAAATCTACTACTCTTTACTAATAGGAATTAAAATAATAAGCAAAATAAACTAATTTCTTCCAAGAGTTTATTATATAATAATAAAATCCCACTTGAAGAATACCACAAGTAAATTTCATTTATCAATTAATTTGAAAATAAGTACTTTTTGAGTTCCTTCACGGTGTTAGGAGCTAAGGGTATAATGCTAAACATCAAGAAAAAATTATAAATATATTATTTGATGTGGGAAACAGACTTATGGTTTTATTTAAGGTATATATGCTGCTAAGTTTCATAAAAGATAGGTATTAGAATGAATGAAGAAATTTTGCTTCTTGAAGAGATGTCAGGAAAGGAATCTCAAGTGAAGTAAATATTAAACAGATTTACAGGAAAGCAGGGAGTTAACAGTTGGTTGCTGGGATCTCAAAGGAGGTGAATGCAAGATAGAGAAAAGAGCTTATGCATAAGCCCTGGGGAACAACCCATGTGAAAGTCAAGAAATCAAACAAGACCAAATCTAGGCTTGCAAATATTGTTGAAAAGGGTTCATGTTCTACAGAGGGCTGAACAGACTGACAGGGGCAAAATCACACAATGTCTATTAAGGATCTTTAGGATTTTATCTCTATTAAACAATGAAAAACATTCACATCAAATATCCTGAATGTTCTTCCCAAAACACAAATTAAATCATATCACTTTCCTGATTCAGCTCACAAATTGGGTAGAAGAGCAAGTATATCAAGCAGATCATTTAGAATATATTTGCAACAACTAATGAGATAATTACTTGGATCCTCCTATGGTCTGAATATTTATGTCTCCCTAAAACTGCTGTTGAAATTCTAATCCTAAGGGTGAGAGTGTTAGAAGGTGGACTCTAGGAAGCAATTAGGTTATGAAGGCAGAACCCTTCTAAAAGTACCCTTTTAAAAGAAGACTGAGAGAGATCCCTACCCTTTCTAACCTATGAGGACATAGCCAGATGGTTCAAGAACACATCATCTAAGAACCAAGAACTGAGCCATTTCTAAATCTTTGGGTTTCATTATCTTGCACTTTCTAGCCTCCAGAATGGTTGAAAACAAATCTCTCATTTTTACAATAGGTCCAGGTTATGATATTTTATTTTATTTGCTATAGCAGTTAGACAGACTAAGACCTCAAGGGTAGAGTAAGAAAGAAATAAGCGAATGAATATAAGACATACTTAGAATATATAGTCTCCACAGAGCAGAACAGATCTACTCCTGATTCTACTTTCACCTCCACCTACATGATACCTTTCTAAACAAAGCATTGTTAATTCTACTTGTTTCTCTTCATGTATATTTTTAAATTTATCATGTTGTCATTAATGGAGAAATTGGTATCATATAATGTAGAAAACATTAAAAATGCATTGGAAGCGAAAATAATATACAAATACTCACTCTTAAATATCCTTAAACCTTTGAGCTACGAGACCAATTCCATTTTGCTTAAAAAGAAAGGATGTTGGTAGATACTGTGTGTTAAGAACATGCTGTGTTCTATATAAAGATTTTCTCCCTCAAGTGTCAAAGGATTTAGAACTAAATATAGAATAACTGTGACCCAGAGATTAAATTTTGTTTAATGTTATGCAGACCAACCTCATAAAATCATTTCAGTTAGTGGGCTTCTTTTGGAATGTGTAATTGCAAAGTGTAGAGATCAAGAGAGGAGTCTCCCATCAGGGCTGAAATCTCACCACGAAATTTTTCAAAGTTGGTCGCTCAGGTCTCATCTCTGCACCATAGAGAAAGCAGTAACAAAAGACTAGTTATGATGTTTGTCTTTTTCAGTTACATGGCAATATTTCTAGACCGAGCATTAAACAGTAATTTTAATAGAATATTTTCTATAAGGACTAGGACTGGACTTGAAACATCTTTGCATCCTAGCACTTAGGACTAGACTTGGCTGATGATAAATTTTCATAAGTAATTAGCAGGAAAAACTACTTTTGAAAATCTATTCAAATACATATTAGTTACTTGATGGCTGAAAACTCATCCCAAATCATTAACTGTATAAAAAGTTAAACATATAAATAAATGATAGTGTATACATCAATAAATATAAACCCTGCTTGTATAAACCCTTTGCTATGTATTAAAAGATAATACCTAATAACATACCACTAGCTAGCTCATTGTATTTCAACAATATCCCTCAAAAGTAGATATTGGCTTCATTTCTCAGAGGAAAAAATGAAACAGGAAACTAATGACCAAGATCATAGACCTAGTAAGTAAACATAAAGAGGACTTCATTTCATAAAGACCATGCTATCTTTGACTGTAGAATATGATATTCATGTGACCAAATGGCCTCTCACTTTTTAATTTAGATGTTCTAATAACAGAGACAGATTTCATCGATTCTATCATTCTTTCTTTTTTTTTTCTTTTGTTTCCAATTCATAGGGAAGATTTTGCCATCATGTTTAAGGTGGTTACAAAAAATAGTGAATAATTTTGAGTATGGAAGTACTAGCAGCAAGGATGTTTCTGATATTCTGTAAGAAACCAAACTCCATCTCCATTTGATGCCCAGTATCCTATAAAAGAGGTCTTATAAGTCTCTGGGGGATTCGAATTTATTGGTCTCTCTTTATGGTAGATGCTTCAATACTAGAAAAGCCACTTTGCCTGTAAATGTTCAATATTCATAGTCCTGTTATCACAATTGCCATTTGAGAAAGAGTAAAGAAATATAGAAAGAGGCTATCTCACTTTTAAAGCAATTGGTATAATTGAGTCCTTTATTAAGGGAATTCAAAGTGCTTTATTTACATTAAAATCATTTAGCTTAAGAATAATTGTGCCCAAACACTTAACTGTGTAAGTGTTCAAATAAGAGAGAAAAATGTAAATGTTTAGCTTTCTCTAATATAAATATCCATGTATAATTTAATAGAATAAAATCATCGACCCTGAAAACCAAGTGCCCCCTCACACTCATCTTAACTGTAAATAAACATACAGCAATGTTAAAAACAATAGATTTTGTTTTGATCGCATTCCCTGAAAATGTGCATTTCATAACAGAAGATTTGCTTATTAATATTATTTTTTTTCTTTTTTAAGTAGACAAGGCTGTCTGAAAAAGCAGAAGCTTATATGGCAAAATCTTAAGGTAAACTTAAAGAAAATGTCTGTAATTGTCTCAAATAACCACTAGGCTCCAATAAAATTCATCTTGGAAAAGGGAAGAAGGGGTAAATTTATATCATGTTTTATTATATTCTTTAATGTTATCTAATTTCCAAACAGCAGAACTAAGGTAATGCAAATCCTGTTTTATGAGGGCAAATTAAGCCTAGTTTGCATAAGCATAAAGCTGTATCTATTTTTACAGTAAAAATACCAAGTCCCTGAATAGTATTTTTATGATGCTGCTTAACAAGTTTGTACTTCCTTGGCAAGAAGATGTTATTTTACTTCTCAAGTATAAAACAGAAAGGAAAAAAATAAAAAAACAAAATGAAAATTAAAAAAAAAAACAAGTAAGTAAAATGCTCAATTTTCTGCAATGCATTCCAATTGCAATAGCGTTTTTATTGGTATTGATTTTCTTCACCCTGCGCCCGCAGAGATGGACATGAAGTACTTCAGGCAGGAGGTCCAGCCTGCTAGGGGTTTGGAGGGTCCTTAAAGCTGACATTACATGATTAGTTGCATTCTCTCCAATCCACTTTCATCCTCCTGTGGTCCAAATAGTCCGTGTTCCTAGGTCAGTCCTTGTGCAAATAAATGCGAAGTGGTCAGTGCACAGATTTAATACCAAGTGGATGCTCTGTTGAGAACATTAGGTGTACCTGAGTAATTTAGTATTTCTAACTGATTTTCAGAGTAGATTAGGGTGTTAATGTAACACTGCTTGGCAAATCATTCCATCAGAAGCAGGTTAGTGGAAGCGGTTATATATTCAAAATTAGGTTTTGGCCAATTGATTCTTAATTATATAATCAGAGACTCAAGAGATCAAAGTTAATAGTCCTTTCTCCTCCCCTCAGACACACACACACACACACACACACACACACACACACACACACCTTGAAAGATTCTAGTGCTCTCTCTCAGGAATCAAAGCATATCCTGGCAGTATTTGTCTAAGAATAAAGCTTCAAATGTCTAAGCAAGACCACCTACAGTCTATCTGATTGTTCCCTTCAAGAAAGCCAGAAAGAATGTCGATTTAAAAGCCCCAAGCTGTAGCTAAGTGTAGTTTAAAAGGAACACATTGCAAACTCTCCTTCTCTGTCAGCTTCACAGTTTCTGTGAAAAAGAACACCAGTTAATGTGACTTCAAGAGGCTACAAACTATTTAAGTAGCCGTTCAGCTCAGGTACAAAGAGGAGAGGGCAGGATTTAAGGATGGAAATAAAGGGGCCAACCTAAATACATGCGAAGAACTCTATGCAGGCTTCAGAACACAGACACACACATACTCATTCAGGAACAGACATTCACGTGCTCTGTTCAGGCTACAGAGGTCTCCTGAATATGGTGAATTTTCCTGAAACACAGATCCTTTGGATTTGCTCTACTCTCCATGCATGAGATACTTCCAGAATCTTTATGTGACTAGTTTTTCACTCTCCAGGTTTCAGCTTGAATGATATCCCTTCCGCTGACCACGGTACTGAAAGTCATTTCCACTCCCTAGTCCATTCATCTTCATCACATCTTTCCCTTCACCTTTATAGCTCAAGAACCTAACATGGTGTCCGCCTTAAAAGAGCATTCAATGTTCAATTAATATCAGGTTCTCTGTTAGAAGGGCAATTCTACTTGAGAAATTGATAGTAACAAATGCTGCAATGTAAACACAGATTGACTCTATTATGGGTCGTTCTAGGGACTGAGGATACTATGCAGAAATAAAACACCTTTTGCCTTCAAGAAACTCATGTGTTAGGGGAGACAAGGAAAAGTATACTGATGCAACCATGTGGATGATTAGAGGTTGCACAGTGCAGAGCTTAAAAAAAAAAAAAAAATCTGCAAAGGGGAAGCCAATCCAGTCCACAAGAGGCAGGGGAAATCTGGAGGATGATGATAGCTTAGATGCATCCTCAGGGATTGAACTAAATAAAACAATGCTTGGGAGTGCTCTCCAGTCAAAAGAAAAGCATGTATGCAGACTGCAAGTCAGGAGAGTTTGTTGATCTATCTGCAAGTTGAAATCATCTATAAGACTGTTGGGATATGGACAAAAGCTGCTAAACCAGCAGAGTTCTATCAATATAAAAGGGCAACAGTGTTCCTCCATTCTTCCCTTCCCTTGCCCACCTCAGAATAAAAAAGACAAAATGTTAAAAAAAAAGCAATAGTGTCAGGTTCACCTTTAACAACAACATGGTCAAATTTAGGTTAACCCTTGTCAATAAATCATGGACTTTTTAAAACCATTGTTATTTTCCTAACATTCTACAGGGAAGAAAAACAAAAGTGAAACACAACCCCTGGGAGGGAGATTATTAACCCCAAATCTGTGTTTCCCACTTCATATCCCTACAGCTCTCTGTCTGGAAAGAAATAGGCTATATCTTCAATTCCTTCATCTGTGATAGAGATTTAAAATAATCCCCCCAATATATTAAGAAACAAAAAAAAATGCACATGAAAATATTTGCACAAGAGGAGTCATATTCAATAATTATGTGATCATTGCCATGGAGAATTTTCATACTGTCTAAGATTATCTATTTAGAATACAATTTTAGAGATAATGTACCTTTCTACTCAAAAGTGTGACAATGCAGATTCTATCTCACCCTAACCCTTGTCTTCCTGGACAATAGCCTTAAGGATCATGGAAATCCCCAGGCACACATAGCCTTTATAAAACTTTTCACTTTTACACACACACACACACACACACACACACACACACACACACACACCTGCTCACTCTTTCTGCCTGGATTTCTTTCTTTCATTTGGCCAACTCTAGATTTTCCTTCCAATACCAACTCTATTCTCCTTTGTTCCCCAAATCCTTTTTATACCACCCCTTGTATCTTTCACCTCTGAAGAAGTGCCCCCATGCTGTATTCTTTGTAGAAATTACTCACAAAGGAAAAACCGGAGCCTGGCATAATTACTAGTTCTTGTGTCTGGCTGCAAGACATGCTATATACCTTGTGGCACCCACCGCAAAATGAAAATGTCAGGGGGTGGGGGATTTCATGATGAATGTATCACTTAAAGCACTAAAATATAAAAATATCACCTCTTTTGTTTGCATTGATGTTCTGTTGTCCTAATAAACTTCACTTAAAAAGTTACTGGGAACTTGGAGACAATGATGGCAGAACATTAATCTAAGCAGAGGCACTTTCTGGGCAACAGAGACCTATGATGTACAAACATGCTACAAATGTGCCCAAGAAGTCAGTCCTTGCCTCTAGAATCTGAGTTTTTAGGGTATAATAATCAGACCCTCTTATCCTTTGTCTTCTGCATCGGCAAAATATCTGTTACATTGTAGGTGTTCAGTAAAAATGTACTGAAGTGTTTTTCTGAATAAGCTTCATGAATATTGAGCCCGTAACCCAGTGCTCAGAAATACTCTATGTTGAAGCACATACTGGATAAAATAAATGAACAAATGGGGGAATGGTTTTGAACTCTAAGAGCTTCCCCTTTCTCATCCAGTGGTTTTATCTCTTTCCCTCCCTCCCTCCTTCCCTTCCTTCCCTCAGCATTAAGGAAAGAATGGAGGGAGTTTTCCTTACCTGACAGGCTGTGGTTTGTGGTCAAGCTGAGCACTATTCTACCTATCACCTTCAAGATTCTTCACCCTTCTTTACCAACTTTCTTTATCCTCATCCTCTGAGGATCTGCATTCCTTAATGTAATAAGATGAAAGTTCAAAGGACATCAGAGGAACAAGGCTCCCCGCTTCCCCCCACCCCATGTCTTCTTGAAGTTCATCCCCCTTAAAGAAGATAAAAGGCTCTTTTTAAAAAACATGAACTGAACCCCATCATTCTCCCAGTAAAACTCTCCAGTGGCAGGGAATCACCATCAAGTCCTTCCTGAATAGATTCCTTTTCATGGCATATGATATTCTATTCCTGTTGCTTTCTGTCCCTATGACATAGACTCCCTTGCAAATTAAGGGCAACTTCCTGATAACTGTTTTTCTGCATCCCTATTTCCTCATACTGAGAGTAGAGGCTGAAGGGTGATAGACCACCCCACCTAGAGGTGGCTGAGAAACATATACCTTCATGCTTCTGATTAACACAGCTCCTACCATCTACATATGGGTATTTCCTGCCTTTTGTCCCTCTCTGCCTTCCTTTCTCTTATGAAAGCTTTCTGTGTCCCTGAGTCTCAAGATGGAGATTTGAAAAAGGAAGTCCCCCTCTTTCTTTCTCAAAGCTGGCTTTGAATAAACCGATTTTCTTAAGAGGAGTGGTAAAGCCATTCTCTCCAGAAATACCCTTACTAAGATCATATCACAAACAAGGTGCCAGCCTGACTCTCTAAAATCTGAGTTCTTAGGGTTTAATGACCATATGTTGTTGTGTGTTTTGTTTTCTGTCTACAACCAAGAACCTGTTCACATGGTAGGCACTCAATCAAAATTCATATATATATATGAATAGTGTAGTCTAGTAAATTAAGCTGAGAACCTGGTCCTGGTGCTGGGAAATACTCTGTTGTTGATTAATTAGAATTCTTTCCTTTTGCTCAGGTCTTCCCAGTTCCTTCCCAGCTTGGAGAAAGCCTATTCAAGCTTATTCATTTTCTGTGCTCTGCTCTTCTGTCCAGTCTTCACAGAGGAATTCCTGCTTACTACTCTTCATCTCCCACCCCTGCCTTCCAGGGTAACACCTTTACATTAGAATTAAATTAACCATTTTTCTCAAAGAATAACTAATGTTAGGTAAGACCTGTCTTATACAGATCCATATCTCTGTACCTAGAACAATGTCTAGAATATGGTGGAAAATAAATATGTGTTAAATTTGTTAAACATGAGAAAAAATGCAAATACCAGTTAAACATGTCTCTGTTTCAGGATCAATAAGTGGTGTGCCTGGGGTCTTGGTTGCTGGGGAAGACAAAGGAGGATGTTACTATGACTAGACCACCAGCATTTCCTGTTACATTGGGTGATGCCCAGGATCTGCCCTTTGAGAAAAGTGCTGAGCTTTTCTTGGTAGTCTTGGGCTGCTGGTAGTCTTGAGCTGCTGGTAGTCTTGGGCTGCTGGTCTGAAGCAATGATTTAACAGGCCTTGAGTTAACATTGGTGCTTCTCTTCTTTTCTTCCAAACTAGAGCGTGTGCTGTTTCTTTCATCTTTATGACTAAAGTATGGCAGGACTCGGCAAAATGGAAAATGGCTTAAAATCATGTGAAATAAAAAAAATAAGCCTGTCTCCACATCCAAACCCCGTAACCCTGCCTGAAGCAATAATTAATAATGTGCTCATGTGCATTTCCCCAGATATTTTCTACACACATCCATGTTAGTGGGCCTGCAGCATTTCTTTTCTTTGTAGAAATGAGAGAAATAAAGCACAATTATGCAGCAAACTTCAATCATTTTTCAATGATGATATTTTGAAAATGAGCCACACCCCTGTATTTCTAGCATGTTATTATGTCTTGCATAGTACAGATAAATTTTTTTCTTTTTTCCATTTTATGTATTTTATTTTATTTATTTATTTTCAATTTCTAATTGACTTTTAAAAAAATAAATGACAGCAGAATTCATTACAATTCTCATTAAATATACACAGCACAATTTTTCATATCATCTTTGGTTGTATATAAAGTATGTTCACACCGATTCGTGTCTTCATACATGTACTTTGGATAATGATGTCCATCACATTCCACAGTCCTTGCTAATCCCCTGCCCGCTCCCTTCAGTGCTCACCTAGCATGGGGGTAGTACTAGATTTTATCCTCAGCACCATGTAAAAAATAAATAAATAAAGATTTCTTTAAAGAACTTCAATTTGATCAATGTGTGGATCAATTCTGCCCTCCCCTCCCCATTCCTACCCCCATTATGCACTTGGGTTTTGAAGATCAAGGCTGCCTTGTATCTTCCATCTACTCTCTTTCTTTGCAAAGCCTAAGCTTCCCCACTATAGTGAAAACCAGAGGAGAAGCAGCGAGAATGAGGGGGAAGACACAACAGTCTAGCCCCTAGAACCTCCTTCTCTTGGTCTCCTCTCTGTCACCATGACTGCCAGAGAAGGAATGGATCTAAAATGTCACTGCCCACTTGAATCTAATGTATGAAAATGATATGTCAAGAGCTCTGTAATGTTTTGAACAACCAATAAAAATAATAAATAAAAATAAATTTAAAAATGTCACTGCCTTACTTTTTATATCCCTATATTATCTCTAGCATTCTTACTTCTACCTTTAAATTTACTTTTTGCTCAAATTTGTTAAAAAAAAAAAAAAAAACTTGACATCACCATTAAGAACAGAAAAGCTGTATCCCATGCCATAAATAAATGAATCATAAAAATAAATTCAATGGAAACAAAGTTATTAAATTCTATGGAGATGCTGTTGCCAGCCAAAGCTCTAAGAAAGAGAAAAGGGGCCTTGGGCCCAGGGATGTGTTAATCTCCCTTCTGAGCCCTCACTAAAGACTAAACAATAGACTGAGACTTTGTTCTCCATTGTGATAAGGACTGAAGGAGAAAGGAAGAGGGACAGCCTTGGGGACAGCCTTGGGAAATCACAAACCACTCCTTTTGTACAGACTTCCTCAAACCGCACAGTTCCTCAATATCCCAAGAACCAAATATACCTGTAATGCTAATTGATTGTTTTTGTTGTTGTTTCCTTTAATTGAGAATCTTCTAACAAATCAGATGTAAATGAATGCTTAGAAACCCACTTTTAAGCTTGTTTAAAGCTTTTCTGTCAAGCTTATCTCTACAGAGCACAAGGCAGCCAATGATGGCACAATTAAACCCCCGGGCATTTCTCTCTAGAAAGTCCTTCAAACCTTACCTATTAACATGTGTACAGGCTTATGGGGCAAAGATATTTTGCTGTAGTCCTAGCTCAGTTCTTCACTGGATGTATGGCCTTGGGCCTCAGTCTGTCCTTAAATAGTGATGAATCCATCATCTGCCTCTCTGCCTTCTATAGTTCACTGTCAATCAATGCAACTCTCCTAGGGTAAGTACTGGCCTTTCAGATGAACTACTGGCTACTTTTCTCCTTCCACATTACCTCACTGCTCTATCAAGAATGGATTTTTTTTAAATATATATCAATTAAATGATAATCCCTCTTATTTAAAAAAAATTTTGATTTGCTTTCCTTTGCAAAAATAATAAAATAAAATCTAAATTCTTTATAGTGACCCACTCAGTACTGCATCTTCTACCCTCTACCACAAAAGTCCCCTGCTTCTTCCTGTTCTTCTAGTGCTTTCCAGTCTTTGTCTACCTCAATGGCTCAACTGCCAGCTGTTTTTTTTTTTTTTTTTTTTTTTTTTTTTTTTTATGACTAGATGTTATTCTTCTGCTATATCTGCTGTCCTCCTTGTGGCTTTGTGGGGTTGAAATTGGTGACAGGAGTGTTTCAAACACACAAAAAAGCACATGAGTATTCCTTCAAATGATCATTATTTTTTTTTTTTTTTTAAAGAGAGAGTGAGAGAGTGAGGGGGAGAGAGAGAGAGAATTTTTTTTTTTTTTTAGTATTTATTTTTTTAGTTCTCGGCGGACACAACATCTTTGTTTGTATGTGGTGCTGAGGATCGAACCCGGGCCGCACTCATGCCAGGCCAGCGCGCTACCGCTTGAGCCACATCCCCAGCCCAAAATGATCATTATTTATGTCTAATTAAATGTTTTTTAAAGTGGGCTATGTATGACCACTTAATTTTATGTAAGTAGACTTCCTCTAAATATTTTCTATTTTCTATCAGACTCCTGTTTGCTTCATTCTCATCCAGCTCTGCATTCTGATGTTTAATTTACTAATATGTTTACATTCCTATTTGGGACACAGGACCAAAGGCAAGTCATTTTTTTCCTAAGGGACAAGACCAAGATCTATTGACTCTTCAGTGTCCAGTGGAAGGGCTGGAGTAGGACATTTGTTTTAGACATGTCTATGAATTGTTCCCAACAAAAGATTGCTTTAAGACTCAGAAAATTCATGAGGGCTACATCTTCTAACACAAGCATTTACCTACCCAATTTTCTATAAGGCATGACTCTTCGAAGCCTTAAAAAAAAAAAATTATAAAATGAGCTCACATAAGGTGGCTGTCTCATAAAGGAACCCCCGTCTTATGCTAGCAAAAAATTTAAATCTATATAAAGGAAAGGCAAAGAACAAAGCAAGGTCTAAAGCAAACAGATACACAAAACCATCCAACACCTAATTGCCTTTCTGGTAAAACATGCTGACAAGGACAAGGGTGGTGTTAGTGTACTTGGGGGAACAGTGTGACTGCACATTTCCAGGTAGGTGGACTCATTTGCAAGCGGGCACTTTCATGAAAATGGCCCATAACATATGCTAATTCTTTTCATTTGCTCTGGCTCTTTAGCATAACATGTATGGAGAATGCATATTTCTGAATTATCCTTCTGTTTACACCTGAATCCAGACAGCTAATTGTTCTAGTAACACCTTATGGGCTTGATCAAAAATAGAACACTATTAAAGGGTTAGCAAAACTGGCTTCCTGGGATGAAAAAAAACATGCTTGCAAGATTTAGGAAGAATGATCAATTCATTGATTTCTACCACAAAACCATTTATTAGTTCAAACCTCTGTGTCAAAGATGTTACTTTGAAAAGATTAGGGTATACCAGTGTGTTAGTCCACATAATTTTTATACTCCTTTTATAAAGATACGAGGCAATAGTAAGCTGATCGCAAACCACTCCTATACTGATGATATAATTTGGCAATTGAAAAAAAGAAGAGGATTGTGTGCCTATTCAGGAGCACACACACACTTTTTCTGTTTACCTAAATATTCAACTGTATAATTAATCATTATAGAATCTGTGTCCTAATAAAAAGACTAAATAGTACCTTGAGTCCAACCATTAAAATTAAGTCAATCAGATCAATTATGTTCCAAAAATGTAGAAATAAATAATGAGCGATTATTAACTTTTAGGACAAAGGTAGAGAGAAGAACAGCATTCTAAAACAGCTCCATATTCACAGCCCTGCACTGGAATCTTTACATGCACAAGCTCAGTGATTAATCACATCCTGAAAACATGTAAGGATACTTTCATTTTAGAGAGAAAGAATCTGAATCTAAGAAGGGATAAAATTGTAGCTTAGATCACACAGCTTGTAAAAGGTAGACATGTCACACTATCCCACATATGGTTAACTTCAAATAGTGCATAGATTTCTTTCTCTTTCCAATACCACATTTCTTCCCAATATGTTAATACTGATAATTAGTAACCAAGTGAGAAATTTCATGCTGCGGTTAAAATATTCATATTACTTGTATCACAGTTGGATTTAAATAAAGACCATGACTTTAAGGCCAGTAGTTCCTTAACTAGAATAAAGAGTACTTCAAGAATAGATATATGCAAATTCTGTGATCAGTCCACCTCTCAAGGAAAAAAAAATATTGCCAGTGAATAAAAATTCTTCCACCTGACCCAGAAACCACTCTGAGAATGAGAAGCAGGTGGTAGATCTGAAAGTTTTCCCTCCTCCTTTGGTTTGCTCTTCTTTATTGAGTTACGCACATGTTTTCTGTTGCTACTGTCATACACTATCATCTCACAGCTTAGGCAATTATATGCTCATTCTCAAATTGGTAATGGTTATCACAAATGTGTGAGGCCCAGAGTGAGGAAAGGGCATAACATTGAGCTGACTCATTTTACCTGGTTGCAATCACAATACATCTCCATCCTTCTATTTTCACCCACCCGTTTCTTGTAAGCATAGTATAAAACAACAGCATCAAACAAGCAGGGTCAATGAAAGAAAAGCCTAGTCTTTAGCATAAAAAAAAAAAACTATCATTTAGCACTTTCTGAATAGAATTTCTGATTTCTGCAGATTTAATTTAATAAAGAAAGAATTGTTTTTAGACTCCAAGCATGATAAAGTTCTCATTTGCATTGACTGGATTCATGAATTCATGCTGTTAAAAACCTGTTTCTCTCAGGGCTGGCTCAGGTCCCTACAGCTCTCACTTACTTTCCTCATCTGAACTGCAGGAGGGAGTTTGCCCACCACAAGCATCCACCATCATTAGTTCATTTCCGTTAGTGCCGTTAGAGAAAGCAGCATGGAGCCCAACATGGTGTAAGCTGCTCATCTAAAACCAGTTCTCCACTGCTCCAAAAAGGGTAAGGACATTTCTCCATATCCCTTTGCCACACATTAATTATTTTAATTATTTTTTTCTGGCAAAATACCATGGTAGGATGTTGAGAGTCCAAGATGCTTGAGACACCCTCTTCTAGCATTGGATTTACACATAAACACACACACACACACACACACACACACACACACACACACAAACACACACAGCAGAAATAAATCCTTTCTGGCAGAGTTGCATATTGAAGGAAAAAGAGAAATGAAGGTTATGTTTTAGAAAGCCTTATCTCCTTGCCCCCACATGTTCAATAATGATACAAGTAACTCAAAATAAACAGAACTTCCTGCTAGCAGAGTGAGTATTATGAGGCAAGGATTGACATCTGACAGTGAGGATTCTTAGAACTTTCTGAACAGTAACCAGACACAAACATAAAAAAAATCATTTCAAAAAGCCAACTCCAATGGCAAACCCATCACTGAATGAATTCCTGGGGAGAATAAATCTTCCCTGGAGGCTTTGCAATGTTAAAATGGATTTCCATCTGAGTGACATGGCAGGATAAAGCATAGATTGTGAATCGGGAGAATGGATTTCATAACACAGGGTGTTCCCTTATTAGAACGGTAGAGGCATTGCTATGAATCCTGGGTCTGACATTTGATATGTGTTTTTGTTCAAGCTACCTTGTGCTCTGAGTCATTAGTAAAAACGAGACATGTAACTCTAGACTATTTTTGGTAGTGAAACTCTTGTCTTTCTTGCCATGTAGCAGGGGCCTTGAACATTGCCTGGATTTGTTTTGAAATCATGAATGAATGTCCAGAGCCCAGAGAAGTCCAACATGGGCTAAATAACCAAGTAACCTCTGATGCCATTCCCTCATTAAGAGACTGATTCCATGAGTGTCAGACAATGGTACAACTATGTATAGAGATGTAGATAAACTATCAGAATCTAGTTGATTCACTGTGTACTGAACCATTGATGCACTGAACATGTATATAATCACATTCCTAATCCATTACTACATACTGCATTCTCTTCAAATGCAATGACCTGAATATACATTTAGTATATGGAAGTAGCTGCCCTCCCTGGACACTGATATGAGAATATGAATCAAGCAGAGGCCATCATTCTAACAACATCCTTTCACAATAGGTATGTGATTCAAAGCCACCCATTTAGGTGGTTCCCTAGGATTGATATGTATATCAACAATAATAATGATAACCCTCTTCAATGCTATGTGACAGGCCATCTGCTTATGAATTTACACATAATATCTTTCATTTTCAAAATACTTCACCAAGGCATGCATTCCAATATTAAGGATGCTTTACCATGTACATTTCTTTCCTACAAGGTCACCCCTTATTAAACTTAGGATGCTGAAGTTTTGCCCAAGTCTGTAAGATGCCATGATTCAAATGCTTTTAATTATAGCAAGATAAGCTGAGCTTCATGTGCTGATGTGGATGTCTAGGTGGAGACATTAGCCATGTAATTTAGGAATTGAATTTAAAAAGGCCTAGTTTAGAGATGCATAGTTGTGTGTAATCATAATTAAAGTAAAATTCAAACTCCAGAGAAGAATAAGAAAATAAAGTCAAGCCAGAACATTGGAGAATGTCTTGTGTTCACAAGTTAAAGTTGAAGACATGTTATCAAAGGCACAGAAAAATAAGAAACATGGTAGTGGTAATCATTTCACAATGTATATATGCATCAAAACACCACATTGCACACTCACATACATATTATTTTTATTTTCACTTATACACCAGTAAAGATGGAAAAATAAAGAAATGAGAAGTGGAAAAATGTAGAATCTAAAAAACTAAGAAAGAAACAAGAAGAATGGAGTGCACTGAATTAAGAGGAAAATGAACTAAACTTATTTGCCTACCTGAGGAGCATCGTGTTGAAAACTCCAGTTATTATTGTTTGGTTGGTTTTGAGTGAGATTACATATAAGCACCATGTTATTCCCAAAGGCAATGACAGGTCCACTGAAAAGCTGAACAGAGTGATATGATCAACTGTGGAAGGACAATCAATGCATGTGTGCACCCTTCTGGGTTGGCAAGACAATTGTCCTTTTCTTGGGGTGGAACAATGTAAATGGCCCTATCATTGTGTTGATGGCAGATCCCAGGGTTCCTACTGTCTTCTAAGTTTGAAGGAGTAGTTAAACCTACAGAATCAACAACCATTTTACACAGGTTCCAAGGAGAAGCTATTTGCATCATAATCTCTGTCAGAATCTTCTCTTAGAGAGAACAGCAAAAACAGGACAAAAAAAAAATGAGGTTGTATGAGTCCTGGACAAGAAAGGTGGATCTGGCTTCCAATGTTGCTTTATTCTAGTAAGCCTGGCAATGCACGGGACACCTGGCTTACAAACTGAGGCACTAATGTGGGCAGAGGTGCAATAAATACCACAAAATCCAAGACACCCAGTTTGGAAAAGTTTGAAAAATTTTTGGAACCTTATTAGGCAATATTATTGCTAGTAATGCAGACTTTGGGAGGTCTGAAAAGAGTCTCAAAAAAAAAAAATAGCAGATATTTTTTAAAAACTTCCAGAGGCACAGTATATTAGATCATGTGTAAAATACAGAAACAATATTACAACAAAATATTGTTTGGATAGTTTGTTCTAGCATCTTCAAAGGTACCCTTTTGTGAGCAGTAATTCCAGGACGTATGACAACCAAGATGATAATACCCAGCAGATCTGAGATTGGAGTGAGAGCTCTCAATCCCAATTCCATCTGCTTGGGCAGATGGCAAAGTGCACTGAATTTCTCCAAATCTCCCAGTCCTCAGTACCCCATCAGCACATTGATTTCCTGATAAGAACTTAAGGGTTTCAGGAGAAAAAAAAGATTTTGTATTTTTATACTGAGTATGTTGACAATATGTCTAGGATTCTTCCTGACATGACCTTAAGAGTAATGAATGAGTGTTTGTAGGATGACTTTCCTTATAGGAAGAACGATGTGTATGACCTGAAAATAATAAAAGATGTCAAGCATGTTGAAGTGTGGTACACAGAATTTCATTTTATTCTCAGAGAAGCAGGGGACAATTTCCAGAAACCATAAATCTTTTTGTCTTCCTTTAGGTCATCAAGGGTTTGTAATGTTCTATGGAGAAAGCAAGGAAGAAAGGAAAGAAGGAAGAGAAGTAATAAAGTATCTTCCTGCCAAGAAAAAAGTCTGCTAGCATTTTGACATCAGAAATCCAAAATAGAAAAACTACACTATGGCAACATTTATTGTCGGACACGGAATGGAATAGCAGGGTTAAATTCAAGCCCCACCTAATACCTAGGTAAGTGAACTCTGTTCTTTATGTCTCTGTCAATTACCAGTACAGATCCTCTCCCTTAGCCTGTCTATGCAACAGGCTAAGTATAGGGCCTGCCATATAGTAGGTGGTTTATAAGGGACAATAAAGTTGAAAACTTTAAAATTAAAAATAAGAAAAAATAATTGCATAGTATGAATAAGCAGCATGGAAACAATTTCTCTCATTTGTGTGATACTTGTACATTTTAAAAACACTTTCCATGAAGTAAATACTGGTACCATAAATAAGTGAATTAATAAATAAATCACTTATTCATGCATATGGTGTTCACAATGATTAAAAATAACTGATCCTGCATTTATGAAGCTCTTGGTAGAAGAGTACCACTTCTTCCGGAGGACTGATATGTCCTCAAAGTCACAGGGCCAGTAAGTGGAAGGATGAGTACCCCAGTCAGTGCCATCTGATTCCCACAAAGGACATGTGCATATTCAGCCCCACCAAGTGCATTGCAGGGAACAGAAGGGACTCCTGCAGGTGTCTGGGCTATAAAAAGAAAGGACAAAGGGAAACTTGAAATGTGAGATGAAAGAGCTGTAGGTTTCCTTTAATAAATGCAGATCAGAACTTATGTAAACATCTAGGGACTGAAGAGTTGGTCTACTGCAGGGCCTGAACAAAAGGACCCCCTTTTCTACATTGTCTTCCTAAGGCTGCACTGCTAATCCTATGCACAGAACCTGATGGAAAGTTCCCCAGGGAGAACTACAGTGGAGACCTATAGTGAAATGTGTTGCATTGAAAACCTAGTTCTGGCTTTTATTAGAGAACACAAACTTGGGAAGGTTGCTTAAACTCTCTGATTCTTCATTTGCAAAACAGGGATAAAAAACATTCTGTAAATGTTTCTGTGATAATACATGCATAATAGATCTGCAGGGCCCTATAGCTTACTGCTCTGTGTGGGGGTAGGGGAGGGGACGGTACATGACTCATTTTAAGAATAGCCTAGTTTGACATGGGGGTCTCTCTCTTTCTGTCTTTCTTCCTCCCCTCATGTTCTTAGCCTCCTCCTGGGATCCTGTGGAACCACCACCACTGATGAACTCGTGTGGAGATTCTATACCTTCAGGAGTAAGGGCTGCAAGAGCCAGAAACAGAGCTATTATCAAGCTGGCCCCATTTCAGGATCCATATGTGCTCTCTTGAGCTAGGGTCAACAAACCTTATTGATTTGGTAAAGCTTCTGATATTCTGCCACAATTTCTGCTTAAGCCTAAAAGTTCTGAAAGTATTTTATTTTTATTATCACCAAAAATTCCAGAGAGAAACAGTATTCGGAATGAAAGCTTATAATTCGGTGATAATTACACCAAGGATGCATCAGTGTATAACCATGGCATGATGAACTTGGGTAGATACCTGAATTACAACTTGAAGCTAGAAGAATATAAGCAACTAAATGGTTCTTAAGTATAATCCCTTCTTGTCTGTGCTGGTGATAATGTGTTATTTTCATTGGAGAATTCACTCAGCACACAATTCAAATGTATCTGAAAAATGCATATTAATCCATTTGAGAAAACAGGCTGGGATGCAGATATCAAGAACCCATATCAGTTTCCAGGATATCTAGTGGTGCCTGCAATCAATGGGCTTTTGGATCACGTCACATAAGAAGCCAGAATTGCAATAAAGAGCATACAGCCATGGGACTTAGGCCACATCTGTCTAATAAAAATGAACTTTTATTCCTATAGGGTTAATAAAAGGCACTTAAAGTCTTTTCTGGATCTTTGTTCTTTTCTCACTCATGTGGCAGTTAATTTCTGAAAGATGCTGGGATACAAGTTCCTTAAGGTATAGAGAACACATTAATTAATTATTTTTGATCCTCCACTTCAGGCACTGGAGGCAGGAAGTCTAGGTGAACAAATCTTGAAAATCATAGGGGAAAGGTGGTGTGACAAAGAGATGCATTCTTTTTCCAAATCCTTTACCTAAAACTGCTTCCCAATACTTTAAGATGCTTCCTCCCAAGACTACTGTGTCTTCAAAGATCATGATGGCTAAACTGTTGACATGATAAATTCTTCCAGATAAAGGACCTTTGAAGTCAGTTAAATAATTATACTTGTAGCAAAGCATCTTCCATGTCAAAACTTGAGTACTACATCTTAGGAGAAAAGTTCCCATGAATCCTCATGAGACATCTGAGAAGGGAGGTGAACCAATCAGGATAAGTTTCCTCCTATGTAAGTCAAGGGGGTAGAAATAGAAAACAACCTTAAACTCGTGCCAGCCATAACAATCCCAAAGGACATATGATTTCTCAGTTTCCAATACCACTACCATGTTTGAACTACATTCATGGACAAGTTACGTTCATGGAATCTTTTTCTTTTCTCCCTGACAACCACAAAACATAGGTTCTTTAAATTTAAAGATTTTCCCACCTGCCTGGCAAAAATTAGCATTCTGTATACATTAGCTTTAGTGTTGGTTTTTGTTGTTTTCATTATTGTTATATCAACTGTCACTTTCATTGTTAGGACAGAATTATCATCCCACATAATTCAATATAAAACAGCTTTTCCTCTAAGTCCATGAAGTTGAAGTCCAGAATCTATAAACTAATATCTCTTTTGGTGAAGAAACCATACCATCTGCATAGATCAACACTTTTTTTTTCTGCGATTAAAATATTTATGCAACATAGAGAGATATACCAGCACTTAAGTGAACATGTTGGTCTAACAGAGCTGAGACACAGTGTTCTCATAGTGTATACACATATGCATGGATATCTGTCTCTGCACTTATACACATCTTTCTGCAGAAACCATGCTTTCCTGGGCCCTCTAGTAAAAAGGCTAAACCTTTCCTCCATGACTACATGTACTAAGGGAAGCCGCCTATTGATGATCGTGCTGTTGCTACTTCTGCCATTGCTGTTGGTGGCAATGGTGGTGGAAATGGTGGTAGTATTACGTTTTGGGGTGGCAAGCATGTTTAACCAAATAAAATGCTCCGAGTTGCCTGCTTCTAACTAGTCTTCTGACATGGAACAGTTCTGATTTGCTTGAAATTAGTCATGTCCTATCAAATTCCTCTCCCCACCCCTTCAGATAAACTTGAGAGAAACAAACCCTCGTGCTGATCCTCCACTGCATGCCAGGTTCTAGACATGGTACTTTGCATGCACTGGTCCCCATTTCACAGATGGGGAAACTGACATGCTGAAACATGTCAAGCCCCATACAAAAGCTACCCACTCTTGTAAATAAGTGATCCAAGTTTAGATATTTTTAGTTCAAAGCCTGAGGTTTTTCCACTAGATTGCCCCTCTTTAGCAGCACCTACAAAGGGCTACTTATAACCGATTTTACTTGTAACAAAGCAGAAATTGCATTCTCGGTGTATGGAGCTGTAACACACACGCTGCTTTTGCCTAAAAGCCTCCTCACTCCCTCCTGCCAATCTTTACCTTTTAATCCCTGTTTGAGTCTGCAAAGTAGAGAACCGCAGGCAAATATTTATTCATGAAATGAGCCATTTTTCCCATTTCTAAACCACCCAAAGCTGCTCTAGTTTCTCTTTAAACTTTTGAAAAGCTATTTGCTTCTAGACTGGGGGGAAAAAAAACAGAGAGAAATAAAGAGTCTCAGCTCAAAGCCAGAGTCAGAAACAATGGACCAGGAGTAAAAGTGTCTTCCGGAAGGTAGGCACTGCAATAAATCTCAGATACTGACAGCACACATTTCAGTTATTAAAGAAAAGGCATCATACAGGACATCTGGAATTGGTTTAGTAGGCTCTCCTTATCCCTTTTGGATAAAGTGGCATGAACAAAGTGAAAGTGTACTGGAGAAACATTTGTAAGGCCCAGTTACAGATAGAATTTGTCATTGAATTAAGCTTCCTCCATTGATTACTAAAAAAAAAAAAAGCCTTTATTTTCAGATAAACATAAATTCTAGATGAAGATCAACAGATACTTTGCATGGGTGTCTCCACTCTAACACACGCACCACTATTTGACCAAGGCACATGATCTCACTGGGTCAGGATTAACCTAAACGTCTTTATAAACCCAATAGTTCAAAGAGTTTCTATTAAACATTTGGAATAAGAACAAGGGGAAATATAACTTTGTGCCAACCCAAATCCCAAACATAGAAGATAGTGCCATGGATGACTATGATTTTGTTTCTGCTTTTGTTTTTATTGTATCCTCAGGATTTTGTATAATATTTGCCACCCTTCTAATCAATGAATACTCCATGACTTCAGAAATGCTTTACAACCATCACGAAAGAAATGACACACAAACATGAACGTTATGCACCAAACATTTATTCAATATCCAATTTCTGGCATACTGTGATATCTTCTGGACAATCTGAGATAAATTTTGTCTAGTCTAATTTTAAGGTAGACTAATTGACCCTATTGGTAATCCAGCTTGTTGAAATTCTAACATATAGACATGTGATTTCTTCTACGTGAATTTTACTTAGATTTTTACCAGATTGGATCTATTCCAATCAGAGACCATCAGAAAACAGGAACTGCAAAGTAGGAGAAAGGGGAGGCTCAGGAGACAGCAGAAGGCAATCAGGGTTCTGTAAGGAGGCATTGCATCATTATGGAAGCTGAGGAAAGCCCACTTATGGCTCTATCTTGAATGGCAGTAATATATGTTTAGAAGGGCCCACAAGTACTCTGGTATGACCATTTAATGCAGGGAACCAGGAAGGGCCCCTGGGACTGGTGAGGCAGTGAGTCAATTCCACTATCACAAATTCAGAGATTCAGAATATGGGGCTTGAAACTGAAACTCAATATCTCTGTGTCAAAATGCAGTACCACACAAACAATGAAGAACAGTCTTTCTGTCTTTGCACCTTGTTGTGCTGTTTACCAACTGAGTAATTTTGGACCAATCAACTCTGTTTACCAACAACAAAAGACCAGATTTGGGAATATCTGGATTTGAAGCCAGGTTCTACAATTTATACACTATGCAACCTTGAACAAATTACCTTATTTCTCTGTTGCTCTGTTCCTCAATTATACATTAAGCAGGGCTAACTGTATTAACTATTACAAAAACTAAGCAAAATGATATTTTCAAAATAGTTAGAACACTTCCAGGTCTACATAGAGGGTTAAGGAGGTGTCAGCTTAGTTGATAATATCTTGTACTTTTGGCAATGGAACTCATCAGATCTGCAATCATTTAAAAGCACTGTAAAACCTCACAGTGAAGTCAGTATATCCCGAAATTTCTCTAAT